>NC_139554.1:14682412-15282412 GCF_965112155.1 Podarcis liolepis | reverse complement strand
AAGGTGATGTCTCTGCTTTTTAAGATGCTGTCCAGGTTTGTCATTGCTTTTCTCCCAAGAGCAGGCGTCTTTTAATTTCGTGGCTGCTGTCACCATCTGCAGTGATCATGGAGCCCAAGAAAGTAAAATCTCTCACTGCCTCCATTTCTTCCCCTTCTATTTGCCAGGAGGTGATGGGACCAGTGGCCATGATCTTAGTGTTTTTTTGATGTTGAGCTTCAGACCATATTTTGCGCTCTCCTCTTTCACCCTCACTAAAAGGTTCTTTAATTCCTCCTCGCTTTCTGCCATCAATGTTGTGTCATCTGCATATCTGAGGTTGTTGATATTTCTTCCGGCAATCTTAATTCCGGCTTGGGATTCAACCAGCCCAGCCTTTCGCATGATGAATTCTGCATATAAGTTAAATAAGCAGGGAGACTCATGACTGAGTAGGGGGATTCAAACCTTGGTCTCCCAGGTCCTAGTCCAACACTCTAACCATTACACCACACTGCCTCTCTAAATTGGGCCTGGTAGCTCAGTGCAGTGCTTTTCCAGAGCCAGCAATACATGGTCCCTTCAGGCTGCTTCACTTGCTATCCTGGCGCCCGCATTCTGCACTAAACAAATCCTCCAGACTGTCTTCAAGGGCAGCCCCATGAAGAATGCACTACAGTAGTCCAGGCATGAAGTCAACAGAGCACATAGAACTGACACTAACAAGCACCTTCACATGGGATGAAATAATAATAATTAAAAAGTACTGAGACTCCAGTGGCAAGATAGGACCCAATAGTGCCCCCAACAAACCTGTTCCTTCAGGGAAAGTGCAGGTCATACACATAATTCAGGAACCAGCTGCCCACAGCACTTTCATCTTATCCGGATCTGGTCTCAGTTCATTGGCCCTCCTCCAGCCCATCATTGCTTCCAAACCCCAATGCAACACCTTCATAGCCTCTCCTGACGCAATGTTCCCATTTTTGGGCAGCGTCTTTCGTAAAGAGCTGATCCTGGCGAGACCAAAACTGTGGTTTGTACACCGATTTCCTTCCATTCAAGTTCCTCTGTATTGCACACACGTCTTGCCTTTGTCACCACTTCTCTGTTCCAAACAGAACAGTTCTGAAAGAACCTTCCTTGCGACTCCAAATAATGCACGTATATAGCATCGTAGTTAATTTAAGAATGAATGGAGGAAGATGGAATAGAAACCTTTGAGTGCCCTCTAGTGACAGGCTGGATAGCTTATGCCTCAGTCGATTCAACAATTGCTGCCCTAGCCTCCACGACTAGCCCAGCCTTAGAGGCAAATTACCGCAATTCCAGGTGTGGCTAGCCTCATCTATGCAAGTCTCTTGGGAGAAAAAGACAATGCATTTTAATTTTTTAGAGGAGGCGCACAGTGGCAGCTTGGTATTTACAGTAGTGATTTCCAGGGGGAACAATTTGCCTTGGGTGCCTCGGGAAGAGATGCAAATGCAAAGAGAAATAAATAAAGAGAAACACATTTCAGCCTGATCTGCCTCCCTCAGCCTGCTCCCAATGCCGCTTAGATTAAAAAAAAAAAATTAAGTGGGATATGAATGCTTTTAAGTAAGGAAAATAAATAAAAATGCTTAGTGGTGGATATCTGTAGCTGGTAAGAAATGGATATAGATACAGATATATAGATATTACAAAATAAAAAAATTCCTTCCAGTAGCACCTTAAAGACCAACTAAGTTAGTTCTTGGTATGAGCTTTCGTGTGCATGCACACTTCTTCAGATACACTGAAACAGAAGTTGCCAGACCCTTCTATATAGTGAGAAGGTGGGGAGGGGTATTACTCAGAAGGGTGGTGGGAATGGGAGATTGGCAGATAGCTGAGATGAGCCTGTTGACGACTCTAAACGACTGTAATAGGTCTTACAGGAAAAGGCAAGGGGTGAGAAGGTGAAAAATGGCTTAGATATTACAAACACACACAAATCACTATCAGTGCGCATGATGATCCTCTTTCAGTGCTATAGGACAGACCTTCTGCCCCACGGAGCTTACAATAAGATATAAATTGCTTAGGGTTCATTCATATACTGGCATGTGTGCCATTTCTCCCCTGCCCGGTGCATATGACCTTTCATGATCTGTTTATACAGTGGTACCTCAGGTTAAGTACTTAATTCGTTCCGGAGGTCCGTACTTAACCTGAAACTGTTCTTAACCAGAAGCACCACTTTAGCTAATGGGGCCTCCTGCTGCTGCCGCGCCGCTGGAGCATGATTTCTGTTCTCATCCTGAAGCAAAGTACTTAACCCAAGGTAATATTTCTGGGTTAGTGGAGTCTGTAACCTGAAGCGTATGTAACCTGAAGCGTATGTAACCCGGGGTACCACTGTAGACTCAAATGTCTTTAGGCACTACTATGAACGATACATATGCACACAGGAAGTGTGATTCAAGATGAAAACAAATATATTTCCCTTCAGGAATGGGTGAAAGTTTCTCTGCTGCAGGGCAAGTTCCCTTTGTCCCCATGCCAGTCTTGAACCTGCTGATCTGAAAAACAGCCATCATTTGACACTTGCAGGTCTTTGCATTTTGCAATGCAGTTCTCCAGGCAAGTACTCTATACAAATGTGTGTGTGTGTGTGTGTGTGTGTGTGTGTGTGTGTGTGTGTGTTAGGGATTATCAGTGGTTTCCATTACACCATTGTTTTATTGCTATGTTTTCTTCATCTGTATGCCACCTAGAGAACTGATTTTATGAGGCATCCAAGAAATACAAATAGCAACAAAACAGATTTTTATTTTTTCTAAATAGGTATAGGTTTGCTGTGGGTTGGCTGAGAGGATCAAGGCATTAATGCGGAGGTGAGATATGGTTATTCAATATCCCACCAGACCAACACACACTAGTTTCTTTCAACTCATAAGTCAGATTTATGAATTAAACATACAGAATTGCAGCCAAGGAAATATATAGACTAAATCACAGTATTAGCTTTAGCATCTAAAATATGCCCTGTCTGATAAAATTGGCAGATGAACTTTATCTTTTGTAGCTGTAGAAGAGCTAGAGTACAAAGCAGTGCATGAGCCAGAAATCCAAAGCCTCTGTCTACAAGATGCATGAACAGAAGGGAGCAGATTTTCTGCTGACTCTAAACTAAAGAGCCTGAACACAAGACTTGGTTGCATGTTTATAGGAACTTGCCTGTGAAACTGATGCAATGGCATGATCAGCTTAAGGTTACCCAGTAGAGGTCAAGCCACAGTCAAAGCAATAGTAGCAGGATGCACATTTACGGCGCAGGCAGGTTGGAGGTCTGGGCGAAACAAAGGCCAATCAATTGTACAAGAAGCATATTAGACCCTTAGGTAGAGGCAGATTGGGCATTTGAGTAAAACAAAGGTCAGTTATGTATGCAATTTCTGCAATTTAATTGTGCATCTCCAACTCTCCAAGACAGACTTCTGTTTTGTTTTTTAAGGCCAAGTAGGTTGTGTGTGTGTGTGTGTGTGTGTGTGTGTGTGTGTGTGTGTGTGTGTGTTTCAAACTACAACTGCTCACAAAGTGGGTTGTTGCTTTGTGATTGCCACAAGATCCAGCCAATCAGGATTCTGCACAGCCAGATTCTCTGGGGAATGGGAAGAATAGCTTTTGAGTTCAATACAGTTTGGAAGCTTCTGTTGTTGCTGTTGTTCTTTAGTCGTTTAGTTGTGTCCGACTCTTTGTGACCCCATGGACCAGAGCACGCTAGGCACTCCTGTCTTCCGCTGCCTCCCACAGTTTGGTCAGACTCATGTTTGTAGCTTCGAGAACACTATCCAACCATCTCGTCCTCTGTCATCCCCTTCTCCTTGTGCCCTCCATCTTTCCCAACATCGGGGTCTTTTCCAGGGAGTCTTCTCTCCTCTCCAGGTGGCCAAAGTATTGGAGTCTCAGCTTCAGGATCTGTCCTTCCAGTGAGCACTCAGGGCTGATTTCCTTAAGAATGGATAGGTTGGATCTTCTTGCAGTCCATGGGACTCTCAAGAGTCTCCTCCAGCACCATAATTCAAAAGCATCAATTCTTTGGCGATCAGCCTTCTTTGTGGTCCAGCTCTCACTTCCATACATCACTACTGGGAAAACCATTTGGAAGCTTATAGGTTTGTCCAAAAAGGGGTGGGTGCAGATTCACAGCAGGTTCACCACTCATGATATTGTGCAAATCCATTTTCTCATTGGCACTAGGAAGAATGATTACTGGCAAGAGGTCTGAGTAAGAAATAAACTGTGCTTATACGACATGTCTTAAAAGAGCCAAGTTCCTTGATCAGCTAGATACAGATTTTGAATCTCTGCCTGTTGCGTGGTTTTGCCAGTAAAGTCTTGATGAAGAGGAAATAAATGCAGCTATGGAGCTTTTTCAAGAATCCAGCCATGGCTAATATTAGGCAACAGCCAAATTTAAACATTCAGAGCCATTCCTTGGAAATTATTTCAGCATGGGGAAATAGAGCATTTCCCTCTCCTTTCATTTGAAGGCATGTTCAGAGCTGCTGCATGAAGTTATCCAGAGCAGCCAAACCCAAAGCCAGCCAGCAATCATTCATTCATTCAGTCATTCATTCATGCATACACTTCCATAATGAAAAAACGCAAATGAATGGAGTTCCTGAGTTTTGTGGGCCCCAACGTCCTTGAAATAGAAAAGTGTTGCTTCAGCAAATACCAGCTCATTGACATTTATGAGCTTTGCGTAAGTCGGTGGGCAGCACAAGCACGGCACTTTATGTCTCAGCCGTTCAAAGTTCTAGCACAGGATTTAGGGCACTGGCCTTCAGAATGTAAAGTATTTGAACTGCAGACCCCAGGGAGCGCCATTTTTTAAGAAGCTCAAGATCATGCACTTGGTGGAATCAATAGGAATGTTTTTACTGGGTTCTGTGGGAGTTCGGAGAACAAAGAGCTCCTCTTAATAATAATAATAATAATAATAATAATAATAATAATTTATTATTTATACCCCGCCCATCTGGCTGGGCTTCCCCAGCCACTCTGGGCGGCTTCCAGAAAAATATTAAAATACTGTAATACATCAAACATTAAAAGCTTCTCTAAACAGGGCTGCCTTTAGATGTCTTCTAAAAGTCTGGTAGTTGTTGTTCTCTTTGACATCTGGTGGGAGGGCATTCCACAGGGCGGGCGCCGCTACAGAGAAGGCCCTCTGCCTGGTTCCCTGTAACTTGGCTTCTTGCAGTGAGGGAACCGCCAGAAGGCCCTCGGTGCTGGACCTCAGTGTCCAGGTATAACACTGAGGGGTGGAGACACTCCTTCGGGTATACTGGACCGAGGCCGTTTAGGGCTTTAAAGGTCAGCACCAACACTTTGAATTGTGCTTGGAAACATACTGGGAGCCAATGTAGTTCTTTCAAGACTCGTGTTATGTGGTCTCGGCGGCCGTTCCCAGTCACCAGTCTAGCTGCCGCATTCTGGATTAGTTGTAGTTTCCAGGTCACCTTCAAAGGTAGCCCCACATAGAGCGCATTGCAGTAGTCCAAGCGGAAGATAACCAGAGCATGCACTACTCTGGCGAGACAGTCTGCGGGCAGGTAGGGTCTCAGCCTGCATACCAGATGGAGCTGGTAAACAGCTGCCCTGGACACAGATTTGACCTTTGCCTCCATGGACAGCTGTGAGTCCAAAATGACTCCCAGGCTGCGCACCTGGTCCTTCCGGGGCACAGTTACCCCATTCAGGACCAGGGAACCCTCCACACCTGCCCGCCTCCTGTCTCCCAAAAGCAGTACTTCTGTCTTGTCAGGATTCAACCTCAATCTGTTTGCCTTTTTGCCACTTCCAGCAAGCCAAGAGTTCAAGTGGCCTTGCCAAACTCTTGATAAAATTCTGCTCTTAAAGAGCAAACAGGTAAGTCATTGGTATTTGGTAGCTGGTTGCTGTTTGCCTTTGTGCCAGGAAATTCATGTTGCGTGTCTAGACCCCACAACCACCCCTCGTTGAGGAATAAAACACACCAGGACACAGATATTAGGTTAATGTTACTGGGCAAATTTTGGCCACAACTTTATTGATTACAGAATGTGAGCGGTAATTGGCTTAGGCATTGAATGGACCCGACTGTATCTGACTCCTGCCCACTGTGCAGGAAATCCAGTAAGGGTAAACCACCAGAAGGGGGAGCCCCGTCAATGCAAACCAACTTGAGCTCCCCCAGGTGTTCCTGATGGGGTCGTGTGATGGCCCTAGCCCTGCCCCGGGCTTGGGACAAGATCCACCCCCCTGGATTACTTACCCTTAAGCTCGGAGGGGCAGGTGATGGCCACACCTCACCTCCCCCATCAAAAGGTCAAACAACTGTAAATATCTGGATACCGTAAAGATCTAAGAGCATAAGGAGAACCTGCGGGACCAGGCCAATGGCCCACCTAGTCCAGCATCCTGTTTTCACAGTGACCAACCAGATACTTATGGGAAGTCCACAAGACTTCCAAGCAACCACAGTAGAGATAGAATGTATTGTTAGATGCCCCCCCAATCTCTGAGCAGTGCAAGATTCCAGGGGTACCAGGTATGTTTACCGGGGTGTGTGATCGCCGAAGAATTGATGCTTTTGAATTATGGTGCTGGAGGAGACTCTTGAGAGTCCCATGGACTGCAAGAAGATCAAACCTATCCATTCTGAAGGAAATCAGCCCCGAGTGCTCACTGGAAGGACAGATCCTGAAGCTGAGGCTCCAATACTTTGGCCACCTCATGAGAAGAGAAGACTCCCTGGAAAAGACCCTGATGTTGGGAAAGATGGAGGGCACAAGGAGAAGGGGATGACAGAGGACGAGATGGTTGGACAGTGTTCTCAAAGCTACCAGCATGAATTTGACCAAACTGCGGGAGGCGGTGGAAGACAGGAGTGCCTGGCGTGCTCTGGTCCATGGGGTCACGAAGAGTTGGACACGACTAAACGACTAAACAACAACAACAACAAGTGTTTCCTTTTGGACAATGAAGCACCGTAAAGACTGTAGTGATATATGGTTGATTTACACACATATATAGAACCTGGGCCTAGGGTGGAGGTATCCATAACATTACAGATGGCCATTTGTCATGGATGCTTTAGGTGAGATTCCTGCAAGACAGATTGTTGGACAATTGACCCTCGGGGTCTTTTCTGATTCTACACTTCTATGATTCTATGGTTCTAAGAGTAGGTAGGGCTTGTCATTTTAGAGATTGAAACTGAATTTTTGTAAATTTCTTCAGTGAGGGGTCTTAAAAATACATTTTGGGGTATGAGGAATTCAAATCTGTGATTCTTTTTGTGACTTGACAACATTTAGCTTGGTGAATCTATGTTTGATTAAAAGGTACATAAACTGCTCTCAGAAAAGCAAAGAATTTTAATTTTATGTTCTGAAAATGTCAGGTAATGCTATAAAAAATAGTTCCTCTGCATGAAACATATCCTGCTAAATATACGACAATACCTTGCAATCATAGAACAACATTAGAAAGTAAAGAAATCAGTTAATAAGAAATTTAACCAACAGGTTCAGTTGGTCACAGCGTGGTGCTGATAACATGAAGGTTGCAGGTTCAATCCCTGTACGGGGCAGCTGCATATTCCTGCATTGCAGGTAGTTGGACTATGAAATATACTCGGAGTCGCGTAACGGTCTCAATATTTTTGGGTGCGAGGAGGGCTCGGGCAATCTCGAACATTTCTTCTCTGCAGACGCTGAAGAATGTTGCCCTCTTCTTGGCTGTGTCGGTGACGTCCTTTGCCTCCAGGAGGAACTGGAAGCGGGTGCCATATCTGTTATGTACTGAAGTTCTCACCCTGGGCCAGCAGGGGGATACTGTAGATAGTTATGCAAATGAAGGATCGAAAGTGGCGTTCAGTGATTGGATAGTTTTAGAAAGTTGTTACAGTAACAAGGTACTGGAGTTCTATATAAGCAGGCTGACTGAGCCCTTCAGTTCAGTTCTGTTGTGGCCTCTGAATAAAGAACAGCTGTTTGAAGAATCGCTGTGTCGTCTGATATGTTCACTCACAACTTGACAGTATCCTTCCCAGTCTCCTGAGGCTGGGCTGAATGGCGTGAAGCTGTTGTCTGTTGCCATGCTGGGTCCTTGGGTCCCGGAGCTGTCGCCTGGATGTGTGGTGATGCAGTGGTGTGGCCTGTGCCGGGCTGCGGTGCGGTACGTGGCAGACAGCTCAGCGGGATGCCATCCTCGTCGCCAGTGAAATATACTTGGAGTCGCATAGTGATTTCATGCTCTTTGTTGCAGCTTGTAAAACAGTGGATAATTCCCCCACCCCAAACCTCAGGCTTTATATACATTATTTACACAATGGGTCCTGTCTGATTGGCTGATTCTGCTTCCCTCTTGGAGCCTGATTGGGCTGGTAAGGTAAAGATAAAGGGACCCCTGACCATTAGGTCCAGTCATGACCAACTCTGGGGTTGCGGCGCTCATCCCGCTTTATTGGCCGAGAGAGCTGGCGTACAGCTTCCGGGTCATGTGGCCAGCATGACTAAGCCGCTTCTGGCGAACCAAAGCAGCCCACGGAAACGCCGTTTACCTTCCCGCTGGAGCGGTACCTATTTATCTACTTGCACTTTGATGTGCTTTCGAACTGCTAGCTTGGCAGGAGCTGGGACTGAGCAACGGGAGGTCATCCCGTCGCGGGGATTCGAACCATCGACCTTCTGATCGGCAAGTCCTAGGCTATGGTCTGCAGGCCAATCAGATTGTTGCATTCTAGGATCCTGCCTGCCTATTGTTCTAGGATCTAAGCTAGTACATAACAAGACTAGATGATCCCCAGGTTCCCTTCCAACTCTACAGTTCTATTATTCCAAGTCTTGCTTTGATTTGTTCTTGGACATCAGTGGCTGACTTGCTTCTTGGCCTCTGATGTAGCCCTCACATTTCTCATGTGTGTACACCCTGCCTGCTGCCTCTATGACTTGTTTCACACACCTCTCGACAGACTGAGCATGACTGTGGAACTTGCATGGGCTCGTCAATGAACTTCTTTACCTCTGCTGTTGTTGTTGTTTAGTTGTTTAGTCGTGTCCGACTCTTTGTGACCCCTTGGACCAGAGCACGCCAGGCACTCCTGTCTTCCACTGCCTCCCGCAGTTTGGTCAAACTCGTGCTGGTAGCTTCAAGAACACTGTCCAACCATCTCATCCTCTGTCATCCCCTTCTCTTTGTGCCCTCAATCTTTCCCAACATCAGGGTCTTTTCCAGGGAGTCTTCTCTTCTCATGAGGTGGCCAAAGTATTGGAGCCTCAGCTTCAGGATCTGTCCTTCCAGTGAGTACTCAGGGCTGATTTCCTTAAGAATGGATAGGTCTGATCTTCTTGCAGTCCATGGGACTCTCAAGAGTCTCCTCCAGCACCATAATTCAAAAGCATCAATTCTTCGGCGATCAGCCTTCTTTATGGTCCAGCTCTCACTTCCATACATCATTTTTGGGAAAACCATAGCTTGAACTATACACACCTTTGTTGGCAAGGTGATGTCTCTGCTTTTTAAGATGCTGTCTAGGTTTGTCATTGCTTTTCTCCCAAGAAGCAGGCCTCTGCTGTAGTAAAGGTCTATAGCTTCTCCCAAAGGCATTTGGGTCCAAAACACAGAAATCAGCCATGCTCTCTGCCACTTTGTTACAAGCAGTCACAGTCAGCCCGCATGGTGCTCTGACCTTCTCTGCAGCATAAGACAGATAGCGGGCCTTCCTCGCTGGCCCCCTCTCTCCAGCTTGCTAAATGGACACTTTTTTTCCTGTTCACAAACTGCAATCCTAAACCAAAACTACTGGTCTTTTGTCTTATTAACTATCCCCTTTGTGACTGGCACAGACTTTGCTTTGCTGATTGCCAATCTTGATGGGTCATGACTCTGTCTTTGTTTCTTAATGGCTTCTCTCCAGGTGATTCCCTGGTCAGGAAAAATAAGTTTAGCCTGTTTTTTGTGTTGTTTTTTTACACTGCTAAATTCAACATCTGACACCTTCTCTTAATATTCCAACCAACACTCCAAGTATTGATTAAATTCTACCATTTATTAAATCTAGGACATATGGCACCCACAAAATATGGCACACAGACATGGCTGTGATTCGGCCCTAGTAAACAGTGTCCGGGCAGAAATTGCTTAAATGTCTGGGAAAGTGTAAATTGTGGCGAATTCCATTAAAAATAGTTCAAAACTTAGCAACCCTATATAACAGTGATGTAAACAAAACCTGCTCCTTTTTCCTTATGGAGTATCCAAGAGCCTGTATAGAGTCCTTAAGTGGGTTCCCCATTGGTAGGAGAAAATAACAGAGGCCAACCAGAGAATATTGAGAAGCAAAGCAGCTAGTAAGCCTGATCTTTATTAAACTGTTGCAACAGGATCCTCACTTACCACATGCAGGAGGGAGGAGGAACCAAGAACCATGGTATGCAAGCCCTTATACAGACTTTTGAAACTGTCGACCCTGTAGCTCAAGACCACCCCCCAAAACATCATACATACATACATTACAGAAGGAGGCAGTCTACAACAGAAATCCTGTCTGCCAGGATACCCGACAATGGCCAGTGACTGCTTACTTGGGCAGCCTGGTCATTCTTTTGTGATGGTAAATACCGTATTTTTCCATGTATAAGACTAGGGTTTTTCCTAAAAAATAATGTCAAAAAATTGGGGGCGTCTTATACACGGATACATCTCCCCCCATTTTCTTAAATCGGAGTCTCCAAAAATAGGGGGCACCTTATACATGGGGGCGTCTTACAGATGGGAAAATGCGCTACTTTAATTCCTGAATCCAGGTCACGGGCTCACCTTATTCATACAAAGATGCCCTAAAGACAGGTAAGCAAAACACAATGGAGAGGCTTTTCCATTTCCTTCCTCCCTGCTGAGAAACATTTGAGGTCAATTTGGGAGAGTCAAAATGGTTTCAGGATTGTTCTCCTGTACTATTTCAGACACGTGTTTTACATACGTATGTATGTGTTTGCTTTGTAAATTTATGAACATTTAATTTATATATTTGAGATCTTACATTCTTATAACAACAGTATCGTGGCTAGTAGCCACTAGTGAATTTGTCCAATATTCTCAGTACAGTGGTACCTCAGGTTACATACGCTTCAGGTTACAGACTCCGCTAACCCAGAAATAGTGCTTCAGGTTAAGAACTTTGCTTCAGGATGAGATCAGAAATTGTGCTCCGGCGGCGCGGCAGCAGCAGGAGGCCCCATTAGCTAAAGAGTGGCTGGGGAAACTCAGCCAAATGGGCGGGGTATAAATAATAAATAATAATAAATTATTATTATTATTATTAAAGTGGTGCTTCAGGTTAAGAACTGTTTCAGGTTAAATATGGACTTCTGGAACAAATTAAGTACTTAACCCAAGTACCATTGTACCTGTATAGGTGAGATGGAATTCCAGTAACCTTTGTGGGATTACTTGCAAGGTTGGAATATTACATAGACTTTAATTTGTGATTTTCTCTTTATTTTCAACAGCAAAACCATTTACTCAGGTACCACTGTATAAAGCAGTTTCATCTGAAGCTCTATGCACTAACTACATCTCTTCTGCAACATCTTCCCCTCCTGCCCCTAATTTTCAGGCTATATTTTTGGTGCTGTCACTTCCCTGTAGCGTCAAAGAGACCGGTGTTGTCAGGGTACAGAGGAGATTAAATAAACACTTTCCTTTACTTGGCACACAAACAGATTTCTAGCCGTTGCAGTTCAGGTGTTTTTCTCCGGTAGCCCATCACAACAGCTCCAGTGACAGCCCTGTTTTCGGCCTGCGCACTTAACAGACAGGTCCCAACCGATCTCCTTAATTACAGCGCTCTCTGGTTTCCAGCATTCTCCTCGCCTTCCTGCTGGCAAGAATGTCGCTCCTGCTGGCACCCAAATCTCCTTCAGCTTGAAGAAACTCTCACTCTCTGTCAAGCGGAGGTCACTGCCCTCAGAGACAACGCGCAGAGGCTTTGCCAACACGACACTCAGAAATGCAAGAGAGACGGGGCAGCGTTTTCTGGAAAAGGTCAGGGGCCTTCTGAGTATCTCTATCTGGCCCTCAGGAGTCTCCCCACATCCAGGGCATAGCTGTCAACCGTCCCTTATTTGGCAGGAAACTCCCTTATCCCAATGCCGTGTCCTGCTGCTGTCCCTTATTGATGATGTCTTTTAAATTTCCCGGGTTTCAAAGGAAGCAGCTCCTCTCCCACCCTCCCTGCTGGCCAGGGAGGAGGGAGGCGCCAACTGTGTTGCTTGGATGCCCAGCCCACCCCCCTCCGGCCTCCTCTCAGCAGCCTTGGCCCCCGGGAGCTTCTCCCTGTCGGGACTGGTGGGAGCCTCGGGCCCTTCCGCCTCCATCCTTCTCGTGGCCGCCAAACTGAGCGTCTCTGCCTGGGGCCTCCCCTCTGCCTGTCACCGCCGCTCCCACTCCCGCTAGGCCGTACTGTGGTTGTGCTGCCGAAGGACCCGGATGAGATGGGCAGCCTGGCATGGTCTATGAGTTGCTGAGGAGCCTTGAGAGGAGAGCGAGGGCAACCATAGAGAAAGCAGTTCAGAGAGAGGAGGAGGAGTCGGAGGCGTGGGCAGGTGCTCCAAGGGCTACAAGGGAAGGACCGCAAGCGCTTCTCCCATAGATTTGTAGTGGTAGACTAGCATAGAGGACTGATCTGCGGGTTTACTTCGGGCACTATTCCCTCCCCCCTGCCCCACCTGATGGAACTGAGAGCTGCAGATGGAGCACGAAAGAAAAGATACAGAACTGCAGCAGCATCTTCCTAGCTTGGACTTCGTTTTGCACGAAAAGCGGTTGCTGCTTGTAGTTATTTAATTGCAGTGTTTCATCGTCTTGAGCAGCAACCTCTGGAAACGAAGGGCTAAAAACCAGCGCTGCTCTCCCAAATTATCTGGTCCCTTTTAACTTTGTATTTCAGCTGGTTGACTAAAATCCCTTATTTTGGCTGCTGATCCCTTATTTTCGAGGCTGCTGGTCCCTTATTTTCAAATCTGTGACAGCTATGATCCAGAGTTTCTTTCCAGACTGAACTCACCAGAACTAAGTTCTGGCACCTCTCAGCAGGCGTCACCATGAATGCCTCCCTCGTTCTCTTAGCATGGTAATCCTGGCATCTCTTTTTCTAGAAAAACAGCACTGTCTACATCTCTCATACACACCAGTGATGCGGGTGTCACTGTGGTCTAAACCACAGAGCCTCTTGGGCTTGCCAATCGGAAAGTCAGTGGTTCGAATCCCTGTGACAGGGTGAGCTCCCGTTGCTCTGTCCCAGCTCCTGCCTGTTGAGAATTTCCATTCCACCTTAAGGAGCAGACGTGTGGAACTGTTGCATGTCACATGTCTGTTTACATTCCAGCACAGCTTGCTGGGAACTTCCATTGTGTGTATTGCTTTTGCTTTTGTCTCTTTCACCAAGGAGACAGAGAGAGAGACAACATGTTTCTTTGTCCTGATATATGATTAATAAATCTGTAGTTGTAGTATGCTTCCACAAGCCTCACCCCTATTCTGTGTGCACAGTTTGATCTGCTGATAGTGTGCCCTGGCTTTGAAGCCCAGGTTGCTGATTTACGTCGGAGCAGAGGCTGGTGGGTCTTCACAGCGAGACGGCTGGAAGGAGACGGCCCAGCTGCATGTTGACACTGCCAACCTAGCAGGTTGAAAGCACACCAGTGCAAGTAGATAAATAGGTACCACTGTGGTGGGAAAGTAACCGACGTCTCCGTGCGCTCTGTTTTCCGTCACGGTATTCCATTGCGCCAGAACCAGTTTAGTCGTGCTGGCCACATGACCCAGAAAGCTGTCTGTGGACAAACGCCGGCTTGGCTCCCTTGGCCTGGAAAGCGAGATGAGTGCCGCAACCCCATAGTCACCTTTGACTGGGCTTAACCGTTTACCTCATGCCTCCACAGCCACATCCCCTTGCTGTCCCTGCTTCACGTGGGTGTTTTTTTGGCTGACTAAAATGTGTTATTGAACACTGATGATGCATTTTGCTTGTGTGGATGGAGAAGGATAGAGAGGGGCTGTAGAATTGCAGAATCCAACCTGGGGTTTTCTGCATGCATGCAGATGCCCTGTTGCTGAGCGACAGCCCTTCCACAAAGACATGGGCACAGTTGGCCCCCCTTAGATCAAGTAAATCAATAAAAATACTAAACAAACTGAGGTTCTGTCCCCTCAACATGAAGCCTGCCCCCCAGCATAAATCCTGGCTACATGCCCATGCCCAAAGATGCCCAAGATATGAGGTAAACAAGTAATATTAGTACCACAACATCCATAAGTTTTTCAATGACTATTATCAACAACAATATATGTTCAAACACAATATCAGCATGTGTAGTTTTCTTCTTGAGGGAGCCAATATAATATAGCTTTGTACAGTTCTTTTTTCTGGGGGGACGCAGGGGGACGCATATCCTTGTGAATCCTTGTACTTTTGTCCATTTACTGTATTTATTTCCCCCAATTTGAACTATAAAATGGTGATTTTCTTGAGTCAAAATGAGAGTACAGTGGTACCTCGGTTTTCAAACAGCTTAGTTCCCGAATAACTTGGAACCCGAACACTGCAAAACCGGAGGTAGGTGTTCCGGTTTTCAAACCCTTTTTCAGAAGCCGAAAGTGCTCCGTTTTGAGTCTCCCTGTATTTCCTGTTGCGCTGCTTATTTGCGTCCCCCCATTGTAATTCAAAACTTCCATTTCCAATTGCAGTGTTCTAAGGTGATATGTGGAGCTTATATTTGGTGCTTTTGTTTTTGCTATCTATTTTGCATTTTTTGTTTTGAGGCTTTTTCAGTTAATTTGTTTTTGCGACTGTGTGGATCCCAGTTTAGCTACTGATTGATTGATTGATTGATTGATTGCAGAAAAGTCCCCCATCCAAACAATGACTATAATCAGTGCAAGTAAGAACAAAATTTTTTTTATCACCTACAATACTGTTTTATTTATTTTATAGTACAGTGCATTGCTTATTGCTTTCATTTTATGGAAATTTTAAAATTCATGTTGAATTGCTGTTTTAGGGGTTGTTTTTAAAAGTCTGGAACAGATTAATCCGTTTTGCATTACTTTCTATGGGAAAGCGTGCCTTGGTTTAGGAACGCTTTGGTTTTGGAACAGACTTCCGGAATGGATTAAGTTTGAGAAGCAAGGTACCACTGTACCCCTAAACATTTTTTTTATTTTTTTAAAAAAAGCACTGGACTTGTAATAGGAGAAAAATGCTACGTTGCTAACAAAGCCTCTTCGTAATAACCACAAGAGGGAGCTAAAAGTAAATGAAACACTTGTTACTGCCCTTTCAACATGCAGAGGAGTTAAAACAGCTTCTTATTTCTGTACGATGTATAGAAATAAGCCACTTGCTGAGGGCTGATCCAAACTTCCTCTTGTCCTGCTGCTCCCCCTGCCCCTCGGGGAAAACAGCACTGCAGTGCTCAGTAGGAGTGAAGGACAATCTAGGTTTTCGGACAAACTGGTTTTTCTGTGACTTGATATTTGCTCCGATTTAACACTAAAAAGCAGGTTTTCATTGGGAAAGGTGTGGGAATTAGACTCTAGTCCCATTTGCAGAAGTCAGCCCAGGGTCGTCTAACCCTTTAATTAGTTCTTTTCCCCCCTCCTATAAAAACTATGCAAGGACATATAACCTTTTCTTAGGGTTCTTGCAATTGCAGATTAAATATGCAATGCAGGTAGGAGATAGAGTTCTACAGCTCTTGCAATTAATAATAATAATTTTATTTTTTACACCTTGCCCATCTGACTGCCACCCTGGGCAGCTTCCAACATATATAAAAACATAATAAAACATGAAACATTAAAAAAAAACCACTCCCCTATGCAGGTGTCTTCTGAAGATTGTACCTCCAACACCTCCAACATTTCTCCGATGAAAATAGGGACAGCCCATGGAAAAGCGGGACATTTTTAACCATGATCTCAACATGGGGGAATGGTTGTTGAAGTTTTTGGAGGTAAAGTTGTTGTTACGTCAGACTGGAGAAAGACTACTGTGGACATTTATCAATGATAATAATGGAAGAACCTCCTTTAGACTTGTTATGTGGAAGGGGAAATGAATGAACTGGAGGTGCCTGACTCTGAAGACTGGGGAAACATCGCCTAACAGAAGGAGGAACAGCTGGCTAAAACCTTGGAGTGAATATTTTGAAAAGTATTTGTACCTATAACTGACAGACGGAAAATCGGATGCCCTTTTTATTTCTCTCTCTCTTTTGCTTTCTTTTCTTTTTCATTTCTTCTTCTTTCCTTGCTTTCCTGAGTGTGTGTGTCCTCTACTCTGGGTTACTGAGGGGACTGTACTCACAGGAAGGTGATGGTTGGCTGGTGAAGGACCCGATATGAGACTCTGATTCTAAAAATCTGCTGCTTTGTGTTAAGTTGTGGGTGAACATATCAGACGACACAGCGATTCTTCAAACAGCTCTTGTTTATTCACAGGCCAGAACTGAACTAAACTGAAGGGTTCAGTCAGCCTGCTTATATAGAGCTCCACTAGAACGCAACAGTAACCACTTTCTGTAACTGTCCAATCACTGAACATCACTTTCGATCCCTTATTTGCATAACTATTTACAGTATCCCCCTGCTGGCCCAGGGTGAGAACTTCAGTACATAACACTTTGCAGGACATCTGTGAGATAAGAAAAGGCTAAGGAGTAGAACCTACACAAATCTGGAGTGGAGTCCCTAAAACAGTTGGATGGTGCCTTGTACACCTCCTTCCAGCAACTCCTGCAGCCAAGCTGGTACCAAACATATTGCTCTGCTTTCTTTGGACCAGGCTTGCCCCAAAGAAGTCACTTTGGTGTTGCTAACACAGTGATTTGACTTCACCCCTGGAGGCACACTCCATTGTCTCTAGAGACAGATAGATGCCAACAAGGCAGTTGAAGGATGACTGAGGGCAGGCTGAGGTTGATGAAGCAGTGCTCTGTCTGCTCCAATGGACCAGCCTCCCCCCACCTCTAAGCCATACTCCATCTGGTACGCAGGATGAGACCCTACCTGTCTTGCCAGCCTGGTGCATGCTCGTTATCTCCTGCTTGGACTACTGCAATGCACTCTACGTGGGGTTACCTTTGAAGGTGACCCAGAAACTACAACTAATCCAGAATGCGGCAGCTAGACTGGTGACTGGGAGCGGCTGCCAAGACCACATAACACCAGTCTTGCAAGACCTACATTGGCTCCCAGCACATTTCTGAGCACAATTCAAAGTGTTGGTGCTGACCTTAAGGCCCTAAATGCCCTTGGTCCATTATACCTGAAGGAGCGTCTCCACCTCCATCCTTCTGCCCGGACACTGAGGTTTAGCGCCGAGGGCCTTCTGGCGGTTCCCTCACTGCGAGAAGTGAGGTTACAGGGAACCAGGCAGAGGATCTTCTCGGTAGTGGCACCCGCCCTGTCGAACACCCTCCCACCAGATGTCAAAGAGAAAAACAACTACCAGACTTTTAGAAGACATCTGAAGGCAGAACTGTTTAGGGAAGCTTTTAATGTTTAACAGACTACTGTATTTTAATACTTTGTTGGAAGCCGCCCAGAGTGGCTGGGGAAACCCAGCCAGATGGGCAGGGTATTATTATTATTATTATTATTATTATTATTAATAATAATAATAATACAGTGGTACCTCGGGTTAAGTACTTAATTCATTCCGGAGGTCCGTACTTAACCTGAAACTGTTCTTAACCTGAAGCACCACTTTAGCTAATGGGGCCTCCCGCTGCTGCCGCGCCGCGGGAGCCCAATTTCTGTTCTCATCCTGAAGCAAAGTTCTTAACCTGAAGCACTATTTCTGGGTTAGCGGAGTCCATAACGGGAAGCGTATGTAACCTGAAGCGTATGTAACCTGAGGGACCACTGTATTATACTTTGGCTTACTGTGATGTGTGAACCAGGCCAGAGACTTTCACCCAGCTGAGAACTTTACAGTTGAGAAATGGATCCTAGTGTTGAACCTGAATCTACACTTGTCCGGTCAGGCTCTCTAACCACTGCACCACCCTGCCTCTCAGATGGAAGCGATGGCTGCATTCAGCCTGGTTAACCACAAATCACGGAGTCTTGCCGGGCCACCGTGCTGCCCAAAGCCATTCCAGTTAAGCAATACGTGACTAATGTGATGCTAAAAGCCTGCTGAGAAACGAAACAGCAGCTTGTCAAAAATGTGTGGAGATTTTTAAAAACTCAGGAACAATAACACGATGCACAAACAAACAAAAAACCCAAACAAAAACCAAGACTCTCTTGCGAAATTTGCAGTGGCCTTTTCAGGCATTGATGAATCTGTTGAGGGAACATTGTCAGGGCAGGAAGACATTTGGATTCCAAACTGTCAGCAAATACAGCAAAGCGATGATTGGGGTTAAGGTGTGCGCTGGTAATAATTGCAGTGGGTTCTAAAAAAATAAAAATAACAGTAATGGCATAAAACAGCGTAAGAAGAAGACAGAAGAAAAAGAAACACGCCACCTCCCCCTTACTCAAAACAGGCTTCATGTAAGCTCTCCCCCTCCTCCTCACCATTTCTGCCTTTTCTGGTTGTGAGTTGGCTTCTGAAAAATCCTGGAGCTGTAGTTAAGGGATAAGTGGATTTGTATCACACTGAAACATTCCCACACTGTGTTTCTGTGGGCGTTACAAATTGCTAAGCAGATTTCAAGTGTTCTTTTGAGTTGTGAGCTGCAGATTTTCTGCACATACTGATCATTCCTTCTTCTTCTTCTTCTTCTTCTTCTTCTTCTTCTTCTTCTTCTTCTTCTTCTTCTTCTTCCCCCAAAGCACTGTGGGCATGATCCTACAATTGTTGTCCCTATTAAAAAAAATAAAATTAGGACTAGGAGAATCCCCCCCCCCCGCTCCTTTTGGATAAGGGTTGTAGGATTAGCCTCAATTAGCTGAGTTATAGGATATAATTTGATGAATCTACTCTGTGCCACCGCCTCTCGCTTGCATAAGGATCAGGCAACAGGGCACAGAATCAGACAATAGAGTCTTCCATTCACACAGCCCACACAGCATGCGCACAATGCAAGCCCATGAACGCCGTGCGAAATGGTGCATTTAAGCACAATAGTGATGTGTAGTTTAAGTGGAGATGGCAGCACTAGTTCTGCTATAGCACCTGTTTACGCTGCCATGAAAGCTTCGCCAAGCTGATTATAGCATAGAGACCGACCCTTTCGGGACTTCAGAATTAGCTTCTCTGCTCACACCCACTCGGTGCTGTTGGGGTCCCGTGTTCCACCGAGAAGGAGCGGAGCTCAGAGCAAAAGATGTGGGCTTGCTGTCTTTGTGGGATCCAATTTGAAAGGAGGCAGGGATCCGGCATCGTTGAGTTAGCCGTACCATAGAGTTAATTCCCCCCTCCTCATTTTATAATGGAGCAAGGATGACTCACAACCGTGTAGGCCTTCAAACTCTGTTGGTCCAGAGCTCTGGACCGACGCAACTGATTTTATGCAATTTTACTCAGAAGTAAACCCAACAGAGTTTGGCAGAACCAAGGAAGCATGCACAGGGCTTCAGCAAGAAGCAGGGTGGCCCACTCACACATTGCAAAAAAAAAGAAAGAGGACATGGAAGGGCTTTAAAAGGGATGTTTGGACTGACACTTTGCCTGAGCAGCAGTGGTCTTTCTGGCTCTTGTGTGTTTCCAGGGCCAGCCCAACCGTTAGACAGAGTGAGGCAACTCCCTTAGGCAAGAGATGCTGAGGGGAGGGTGGCCACAAGGTGTTGGAAGGCAGGGCTGTATGTGCCACACTGAGCTAGCCAGCTGCCATCACTTTTGTATGCGAAACGGGGAGGATGCAGCCTTGCCTTTTACCTAGGGCAGAAAAATACATTGCCCTGCTCCTGCACACGTGTCAAAGGAGCCAGTCAGTAATCACACAGTTCAAAGGTGGCCCTCTCCGCAGATTTGTTTGAGTGTCAAGCCTAATGAGCAGAGCAGCTCCTTCCCATGAAAACCAGCTTACTCCATGAAAATCACTTGCCGAGACTGAAAGTCCCCTGCATCTTCACAGCCATCTATGTCCCCTCTTCTCCAGGGTTTTCCCAAGCAATTGGAGACTGCGCCTGTTGCTGCTCTGCTCTTTTCATATCTCTTCTGGTTCTGGGAGACCAGAGGGGATGAGAGCTTTTTGCAGCAGGAGGGGGAGACACCTGTAACCCTTCCCCAGCCTAACTCCTCTCTCTCTGCCTCTTCGCCTCCCTCCTCCCACTCTACTGCTTCAGCTTCTGTCTCTGATTCTGGACTTCTCTCTGCCTCAGACTCTACCAGCTCACTGAGTCCTGTTACCTCTTCATCTTCCAATGCCTCCTTCTCTCAGTCTTCTTCCTCTGACCACTCATCACTATCCCACCACTACCCCTTGGGCTTTGAGCCTTCTCCCCTTGGTGGTTTCCCACTTGGTTCCTCCCACCGTTCCTCTGTGTCCAACCAGTCTGTGACAACACGTTTCTGTGCCCCGCCCTCTTGTCTGACCCCCCCCCCAGCTCAGTCCTTATACTGTTGAGAGTTACCATTTGAAAAAAGTTAGTAGGACCCCTTGCCAATTTGACTAGCAAGACTGCATGTCTTTCTCTTCTCTTTCTGTACAGTCCCCTCCAAAGGAATGGCTAAAGATTACCATGTTACTACTTTACCTTATCTGGGCCAATGTTAAAAGAGCTTGCAAAGTGAAATAACATGGGCAAAATGTGGCCTTACAGCTCAATCCAAGTGCTAGGAGCCATACAATATAATGTCACAGAAATGAAAAGCAGCATTGCTTGTAATCCAAAACCAGGGTGATGCCGTGTAGTGGTTAGAGCAGGAGTAGCCAATGTGGTTGCTGTTGGACCACAATTCCCATCACCCCTGACCATTGACTAGGCTCGCTGGGGCAGATGGGAACTGTAGTCCAGCAACATCTGAAGGGTACCACACTAGCTATTTCTGGGTTAGAGGGTCAGATTAAGATTCAGGTGCTGTAGGCTCATAACCCCACTGAGCATCGATGCTCACCGAGTGGCCTTGGGCCAGTCACAATCCCATTGCCTAACCTATCTTACAAGGTTGCTTTTGTTCTGATATTCGGTTCCACCTTAACAGATGTATGGAGTTGTTGTATGTCACATGTCTGTTTACATTCCAGCACAGCTTACTGGTAACTTCCGTTGTGTGTATAGCTTTTGCTTATGCTGTTTGCTTGGACACGAAGGGGAGAAGACATGTTTTTCCCTTTGTCCTGATGCTGAATAAAATGCCTGTAAATACGCTTTACACAGCCTCTATCTGTCCTTCTGTTGCGAAGAGTTATTTGCTGATTAGCGCATGCTCCAGTTTCTGAAGGCTTCTGAAGCTGTGGGTCACTGTTTCATGCTGAGCCAAAGACCGGAGATCACCTGGCTACTGGCGGGTGGGCTGGAGCCAGCTGGGGCTTGCTAATTGCCCCCGATTCCTTGGAAGTATCCCAACAGTTTTGCGGGGTAAAAAGTGGGAGGCAGAAGGCCTTGTATGCCATGAACCTAGGAAGAGTCTACTGACTCAGGCACATAGCTGTCAACCGTCCCTTATTTGGCAGGAAACTGCCTTATCCCAGCGCCGTTTCCCACTGCTGTCCCGGATTGATGATGTCCCTTAAATTTCCCGGGTTTCAAAGGAAGCAGCTCCTCTCCCTTCCTCCCTGCCAGAGGAAGGAGGCTCCAATTGTGTTGCTTGGCTGCGTTGCTCACCCAATAAGGAGTCTAAGAATGGCTGGGGGGTGGAGCTTGCATGCCTTGTGCCCGCCCCGTTGCCTTTGCTCAGCGCTTCCCAGCGGAGAGGTGACGGTGGTCTTCCTTGCTGCATCCCCTTTGCCGGGTTGCTGTTCTGTGGGAACCACCGCTTGAGGCTTCGTTTGGCTGCTGGCTGGGCTTTCTGCCTTTGGCTCGGAGGGGCTCAGAAGTTGAACATACCTGTGCTTAGAATCGGATGGATATGACATCGACGGCCCACTCACCCTTGCCGGGGAAAAGGTCTGTCTGGAGTGGGGGCACATGGTGGGGGGAAAGGAAAGGAGCTGATTGAGTACAATGGCGGGCGACAATCTCGTGGGGGGGGGGGCGGGCTTTGGATTTGTTTTGGAGGCTCCTTTGATTGACTGGTTTGGGGAAAAGGAAAGGAGCTGGTTGACTAAAATCCCTTATTTTGGCTGCTGGTCCCTTATTTTCAAATCTGTAAGTTGACAGCCAAGGGCCCATCTAGTCCAGCACCCTGTTCTCACAGTGGCCAATCAGATGCCTGTGGGGAACCCCCAAATGGGACCCGAGTGCAAGGGCGCTCTCCCCTCCTGTGGTTTCCAGCAACTCATATTCAGTAATCATTTCCTGCCTCCAACTATGAAGGCAGAGCGTAGGCATCATGGCAAGTACTTATTGATAGCCTTCTCCTCCACAAATCTGCCCAATCCTCTTTTAAACCCATCAAAGTTAAACAGGGGGATAATAAACAGTAATAAATGTTTTCAGGTCCCAAGTGCAAAAAGGCGGCGGCGGCGGGGGGGGGGGGGAGAGGTAGTGGTACAATCTGAGAAGAAACTGGTGTTCTATTGAACATGTTTGTACAATACACACACACACACACACACACACACACACACACACACACACACACCCCTCTCTGTCAAAGGGCATCTTGGGATTAAAAGCTGAAACGGATGCCAAGCCGCCCTTGAATTAATCTGTGGGTCCAGGAGACACAGCTTTTAAAAAGAAGAAGATTCTGGTCCAGTGTAGAAACAGTGACCGATCCCTTTCACGATAATCGCTTGCCATCACTTATATCTCACGCTGAGAACAATGACCATGAGAAGCAAGGTGAAGGCCTGCGGAAGAAACAGCATCTTCAGTTAAATGCTTGTTCTGTGGCTGACATGTAACACCAGGATGAAGGAGCTGAATTCTCGTTCCGTTACTAAGGAGCCGTCGCACAGTATTGAATGGGGAAGGTGATCCAATCACGGAACGAGAGAGAGAGAATGAGAGAGAGAGAGAGATGATCACAGCAGGGGTAAGGAAGCTCATTCCTCTCCTCTCCTGCACACACCAATTTGAAAATGGTTTGACATAAAGAGATGGTTTCTTTCTCCTCTGAGGTGCTGTTGCAAGCCCGATACTGACAAGAAATCCTACATGTTGAAAACAACAACAACAACAACATCTCATTGAGAAAACCACAGGTAGCCATGATGGACCCACAGTAAGGTGGGAGTGGGGGCACAATACAAAGCTAACTGTAGGCTAATAGTAATATGTAACAATGAAGTTAGTTTGAATCAGTTAAAACTTTATGACTTGGGTCACACACACGGCAGCAAGACAGGGACACACCAGATTTAGGGTGGTATGGGCAGTCGTTCCCCCGGCCGGGTGTCAAGCTGAGGGGGCACAAAACAACAATAAGCTATATTATGCAGGTACCTATTCAAAGTACCAAAGGTTTTATGTATTGAAGTTCTCACCCTGGCCACCAGGGGTATTGTGTATATAGTTTTCACTCAGGTCCATGTAAGTTAATTTAGGTGTTAAGTTAATTTGTTGTTCATTTGTTGTTACAATGCTGACAGCCAGTTGCCTACAAAAGCAGGCTATCTGAGCTGTTCAGTTCAGTTCAGTTCAGTTCAGTTCCAGCTTACTTATAAAGAACTGCTTGGAGAAATCTCTGTGTCGTCTGCTATGTCCACCCACTACTTAACAAAAAGGAATATTGCGAAGATAAGAAATATTTAGGGGGGGGGGAGCGCCAAATTTTGCCCTCACTCATGATGCCATATTAGCAAAATCTGCCCCTGGCTAGGAGTTACCAGTCTAATTACTTCATTGGTGCCCCCAGGAAGGGCCCCCCGACTTGGAACTTCTTCTTTCTTATAAAGTACGTCTCTGCCCCCCCCCCGAAATAAACTTATGAAGCAAAATATGCATATACCCTTCTAAGCGATTGCTGTGAAATGAGTTACCTGGCTGCTCACGTCTGTCAGTGTTATCAGTCAAGATGGAGATGCTATCAGGCAAGTTGTTTAGACACAAAGCAATAGGAATCCCTGGGATCCTAAATTGCTGCTGTTTCTCCCTCCCCTTTAACACCCTTTTCCTGCTTCTGTCTTATTTTCTAGGCATAAATTCAGCAGGCTAAGTCTCTTCTTGTATGGAAATATGATTATAGAAACCTACTTGTGGAATGCTCTCCCCAGAGACGCTTGCCTGGTGCCTTCATTACATATCTTTAGGCACCAGGCAAAAACATTTCTCTTCTCACAGGCCTTTGGCTAATTAAATAATCTATGATCTTTTAAACTGTGGGTGGGGATTATTGTTTTTTGGTTGGCATTATGCACCTTTGTGTTTTTATATTTGTAAACTGCCCTGTTATCCTTAGGTAAAGGTGGTATAGAAATTTAATAAATAATACTAATAATATGGGGGGAAAGCTTCGCCGTGACTGAACTCTCTCTAGTCTGCTATGCCTTGATCCCCATGGCAGCCATTTTGTGTTATGCCACCGCCCCATGGCAGCCATTTTGTGTGATATGCCACAGCAGAGCTTTTTCACGTTGACAACACACTTTTTAGACATGCATCCTTTCGCAACACAGTAATTCAGATTTACTAGCAAACCAGAGGTTAAACTAACACCTTTCCAGCCCTGGGAGGAACACAGGGAGTGCTTGCGCGACACACCTACACACTGCAACTGACACACTAATGTGTTGCAGCACACAGTTTAGAAAGCTCTGTGCTGCAACCCCATGGCAGCCATTTTGTGTTGGGCACCCACAGCACTGTTTCAAAATTCAAAATGGTTGCCAGCCCCTGCAGTGAGCCAAACTATAGCTTTCAGGCTCCAGGAGAGTCACTTTGCTTCTCCCTGGTCCATTTTATTGCCACACTGCACTGAGCTAAGCCAACATTTGACTTGGCATGTTATTAGAACCTGTAGCTGGGGGGGAGGGAGGGGGTTGAAATTCAATTCTGTCCACATTTATAGGCAAATCTACCTAATTTGCCTTTTCCAAAACAATGCAAAGTAAAATGCAGCCATCCCTCGAAATTCACACTTTTCTGAATTTTGCAACGCAGTTCTTCCTCCAACTAATGTGCACAAAAACATACATATTAGTGAAAACAGCATATACAAAGGCATCATATATGGGGAAACTCCTTTGCAAAGAAATCTTTGCTTTGCAAAGAACGTGTATTAGGCAAGATTCTATCCAAAGACGTGTATTTTGGAAGCAATTTGCACTGAGCTGCTGCTGAATTTTCATGAGGACTTGCTTCTTAAAATAAATATGCAAATTGAGGTGGAAATGTGGAGGACTGAACTTATGGTGGGGGAAAACGAGAAACTGAGAGAAACTGAAATTGACAGATTTGCCCATTCTTAGCTGTAATTTTCTTCTTGGCTACAGCTTATGGCATGGGTAGGCAAACTAAGGCCCGGGGGCCGGATCCAGCCCAATTGCCTTCTAAATCTGGCCCACAGACAGTCTGGGAATCAGCGCGTTTTTACATGAGTAGAATGTGTCCTTTTATTTAAAATGTGTTTCTGGGTTATTTGTGGGGCAAAGGAATTCGTTCATTTCCCCCCTAAAAAATATAGTCTGGCCTGAAGGACAGTGGACTGCTGAAAAAGTTTGCTGACCCCTGGCTTATGGTTAATGATCTGGCTGGCATCCATCTATTGTCAGGATGATACGTGGGTGATATGTCGAGAAACAATGGAGGAGTGCACCTTTAATAATAATAATAATTTTTATTTATACCCCGCCCTCCCCAGCCAAGGCTGGGCTCAGGGCGGCTAACAAGCAATAATAAAAACAAGTTGAATGAATATAACTTAAAAACAAAATTAAAATACAACATTAAAACACTGAAACATTAAAATGCAGCCTCATCGCAGGAGGAGAAAGGAAAAAGAAAGAGGGGGAGGGAATCAAATTGGCTCCAAGCCAAAGGCCAGTCGGAACAACTCTGTCTTACAGGCCCTGCGGAAAGAAATCAGATCCTGCAGGGCCCTGGTTTCATGAGGCAGAGTGTTCCACCAGGCCGGAGCCAGTGTTGAAAAGGCCCTGGCTCTGGTTGAAGCTAATCTGACTTCCTTAGGGCCCGGGACCACTAGGGTGTTGCTATTTATGGACCTTGAGGCTCTCTGTGGGGCATACTGGGAGAGGCGGTCCCGTAGGGGGATGAAGTCAAACTGTTGGAAGATTACAATGGCTGTAGAGACATATGTGGGAGAGACATGTTTTGTTGCAGCTGCGGCAGGCAGATGAAGGCGTCTGGTTGTATTGCTGCAGATGCAACAGGAGATTT
Source organism: Podarcis liolepis (assembly GCF_965112155.1). Lineage (NCBI taxonomy): Eukaryota > Metazoa > Chordata > Lepidosauria > Squamata > Lacertidae > Podarcis > Podarcis liolepis. The sequence goes on along the minus strand of NC_139554.1, from coordinate 15,256,012 downwards.
CTTCTCTCTGTGCTCCTCCCAGTGCTCATTCCTCCTCTGGTCACTGCTGTGGATACACAACCTGACTGTCTGTCTCCAGGCCCTGTGGTCATCTGCAAGGGATTGCTACCCAGCAGGGTTGAGGTTGCCAGCCTACATGTTGGCAAGGGATATCTTTGTGACACAGAGTTGGTCTGCCAGCGGGCCTGGTGCCTGAAGCCAGCTCCCCACAGAGCACATCCTTGGGATCCTGCCATCTTCCATGCTGTGGATATGACCAAGCCAGCTTAGATGTCACTGAGACAGGAATGTGAACATGCTGGGAATGTTGGGCTTGGGACAGCTTGTGGTTAGTGAGGAGAGTGCTTCATTACAAGTCCTGGTTCCGATGATATGGGCAACACAGCAGTAAAAAAGATGAGGAGTGCTGCACGGTTGCCCAGTCACAGTGGACTACGGTTTGGCCTACCGTGTTGCATGAACCAAGCCTACGACAGCCTGAAAGTTAAGCAAAAGAAAAACTAGCCAGGGCAGAGGAGGAAGGGATATGCCTGGGCTAGAAGAGAGAAAAGGCTGTGCTTTACACAGGGCCAGATTTAGGTCTGAGGTGGCCCTAAGCTACTGAAGGTAATGGGGCCCTTTGTATCCCCAGCTGTCCTTTGTCAACAACAAATTGCCGCTGTTTTTTGTGTTGAATATATGCTATATGGTCATTTATGGACCTAATAGGTATCTAAAGCCATTTGCACATAACAAAATATGTATTTTATCAAAGTAATTGATATAGAAATGAGAAAACCAGTGATATTTTAGGGAGCAGGCTAGCAGGCGAGGCCCATTACGTACCTCATAGGAGCCTACACAACACAAAACACTGTTGCTGTATGTGGGTTTTATTTTATTTGTTTTTTATCTTATATTTTGGAAATGTGCATCCAGGTTTTTTCCCTTTAATTTTTTTGGGGGCCCCCAAGAGAGCAGGGCCCTAAGCTATAGCTTGTTTAGCTTATACATAAATCCGGCACTGGCCCTACAGTCCACAAGTATTAAGAGAAATGGCAGTGGTGTCACACTAAAAAATATTGCTCCTATGCTGACACGTTTTTTCTGGAATTGTCATTCTTTATTTTCACAATTTTTACAGATATTTCAAGAGATGTGATCATCAGTTCTTGTTGCAGTTCAGTGTGTTCTCCTGTTACTTTCTCTTGAGATCTCAAGTTTTTGTTTTGCCGTAGAATTACAGCACCACCCTGTCCACGGTGTATCCTGTCCTTCAAAATATTATTAAGTCTGTTCAGGACTCTGGTGCCTTTAATTAAGTTTCCTGTTTGCAGATCCCACCTGTTTTATTGCTTCCTGTTGAACTTGGCTGAGGAACTCGGTGATTTTGAATAAACTCTTAATAACCCCTTGGATCGCTTCTCTTAATTGTCCCAGTTGTAGTTTCTGTTCCCTGGTGAGGGGCAAGGAGGTAGACTTTTGTTATTGGTTTCCTATTCAGATTTAATATAGCCATGTTGCTCTTGCTATAAAAGTGAAAAGTGAAATAAAACCTAAAGCTTTTCCTCTTGCAGAAACTGGTGCTGAGGCAATTAAGGGAGGCTACTCAAGGAATAGTTCAGAATAGTCCTCATTAAACACCCCAGCCATGTTCAACAAGAAGTAATAAAATGGACAGAAGATGTGCACAGGAACCTTTTAACGAACAGTGGAAAGGAACTTTGTGGAATGAGACTTAAAGAGCAATCCTCACCTCTCCTTGAAGGTTGGGTGAAAGAGGTTAGGTTGGAGTGAAAGCCCCCCTCTGATGGTGGAAAAGAGTTTTGCTAGGTGGTGCAGCAAATCTATCCTAGAGGCCCTTGGAACACCCACTGAAAACTCTGTAGTCACAGATCTATCGTTTCCAGTGTTTCTGCTGGAGGTGGAGGAGAAAAATCTGATATTTTGGAGCAACCTTGGGGCCACCAGATTCAAAAACCCCTTGTTTCCCTGATGCCAGTGAGAGGGGGGAAAACAGAAAAATAAATGAAAAAATAGCACAGTGGGGAAACAAGCAACACCACCCACACCCACACCACCCACACTTTCAGGGACTGGGGTGTGCACTGGGGGGGACGACTAGAGTCTGACTCAGAAGAGGGGGGCAGTAGTAGTCTGTCAGAACTGTACCAGCCAGGAAGCAAGAGTTGGAGGCAGGGGGAGGTTCAGAGCTGGAGGGTGGGGCACAGGATGGGTTGGAAGAAGAGGAAGAAGAGGTAGGCCAAGCAAGCGAAGGGCCAGGTGCTCCCCAACCTCTCCTGCACCACTGTCTCCCAGAACCAGGAGCGAACTGAAAAGGGAAGAGCAGAGGAAGCTTCCACGCAGGCACAATCTCTGGCTGCATGTGTGCAGCTCATTATGGGAAGGTACATAAACTAGTTGAGGGGGAGTGGTCCCCAGTAGCTGCAAATGCTCCATAGAGTAGGGTTACCAGACGTCCCCAGTTCCTGGGGACAGTCCCTGGATTTGCAAATCTGTCCCCGGGAAATGTGGCAGCAGCAGTCTCAGCAGCCCAGAGCCAGCCTGGTAGTGCAGTTGGCTCTGGCTGGCTTCAAGAGCTGCTCGCTGCCGCCGCCACTGCCGAAGGGGAACCAGGGACATCCGGCGGTACAGATCTCCTGCTCCCTTCCCCCTTTGTTTTGACAGATCGGAGGAGGCTCGGGAGTCGCAGGTGGGCGGCCGTTGCCCAGGAGGGGCGCAAGGCGCACGGTTTCTCTGCCGGGTAAGGTGCAAAGCCCTTATTTTGCACCCTGTGAAACATAAATGCGCAGAATTTTAAAAAAAACTGGGCAATGGCCACCCTACGACTCCCGAGCCTCCCCCATCAGTCAAAACAAAAGGGGAAGGGGGAAGGAGATGGGGGGGGGCTCGGGAGTCGTGGGCTGGTGGCCATTGCCCAGTTTTTTAAAAAAACTCTGCACATTTATCTTTCACAGGGTGCAAAAGAAGGGCTTTGCACCTTTATACAATATGCATGTGTGCTTGGGCCCAGGGTCTTTTGCCTCACCATCCCCACTACTGACTCCTGTTGCTACTCAGCTTCAAAAAAAAAAAAAAAAAAAAAGAGGTGTCCCCGGATTCATTGAAAAACATCTGGTAACCATACCATGGGACGTGGGTGGCGCTGTGGGTTAAACCACAGAGCCTAGGACTTGCCGATCAGAAGGTCGGTGGTTTGAATCCTTGCGATGGGGTGAGCTCCCGTTGCTCAGTCCCTGCTCCTGCCAACCTAGCAGTTCAAAAGCATGTCAAAGTGCAAGTAGATAAATAGGTACCACTCTGGCAGGAAGGTAAACGGCGTTTCCGTGCACTGCTCTGGTTCGCCAGAAGCGGCTTAGTCATGCTGGCCACATGACCTGGAAGCTGTACGCCGGCTCCCTCGGCCAATAAAGCGAGATGAGCGCTGCAACCCCAGAGTCGGTCACGACTGGACCTAATGGTCAGGGGTCCCTTTACCTTTACCTTTAACCATACCATAGAGCAGTGACCAGGGAATAGCTGCCTAGATGCGAGATTGGTGTGTGTAGATCTTCAGAGCTGTAGAAGCGACTTTAAATGTCAGCTTTGACAATAAAGAGCTAACTCTCGGTCCTGTGCATTTCTTGGTGGGGAAGTGCCCTTGGCACTGGCTGGGGCAAGCTATCACAGCTTTGAAGGTGATGTTGGCTCTGCGGTGGATCTCACATACACATTTAGGATCGTTCTGTCCATAGCGGGAAAACCTCATAGAAGGATCTCAACCATGGGGAACGGCTGTGAGGAACCTCCATTATAATCCCACCTCCAACTAATTATGGAGAAGCAATGCCTAACTGGCCTTACAGAGGTCTAGCATGTGGGCCGCCATCATTAGATCAGGGCGTGCAGAAAGAAAGAAAGGCAGAATAAATCCCTCCGGTTGCACCAAAGATATGACAGCAGAGATGCGTGGCTGTTCTCTGCATGAAAATGTACAAGCCAGCAGTGATTCAGCTCTAGCATGGATAGGAGCACACAGGTCCCTGGCAGTGAGGTAGTTCCTATCTAAATGCCTTTATTGGAACAAACTTAAAGGTCACCGAAAGAGAAGCAACATTATGAGTTCATTAATTAAAAGTTTTAATCTGGCTGTGTTTTAAGCATGTAGAGAAGCGGGGCAAAGAATGCTGGTGGAAAAGATGGGGAAGGAAGTAAGTTCTAGCTTGCAGTTTTGTAAGGCTGTGCACCTGCAACATTTTATTTTAGAATCAACGGACTTTGAGAACTTGTTTTTTCCTCCTACATAGCCCACATATAGCCTAGGTCTATGGCAAGCTTTTTTTTTTTTGCCCCTGGAAAGTGCTTCTTGAGAAACTAGTTCATTCCAAAAATAAAAGCTCATTGCAGAAGGATTCTGCATGACTGCAGTGTGTTCATCTGAGAACAAATGTAGGTGGTTGCAGCTATGTGTATGCTTATCTGCACCTGAACACCCTGCAAGCTTCCTGGAAAAACTGGGACATCCCATTTTTTCCCCCTCCTGTGAGATCATGGCGGCTATTTTGGTCGCCGTGATTTTGCGTGATTTTGCGCTGCAGTCTCACCCCGAGAAAAGCGCCCTTGGGGCTCCATGATATTGTGCAGGCCACGTGACTCGTGCGGGACCACAGACAGGAAGACACACGTCCTAATTTTCAGGCTGAATGTGTTGGAGGGTATGCCTCTGCCCAATGACATTGTGGGTGGGCGCACACCAACCTCACAATTGCCACTTCCATCTTCATTCACCTGGGCCATGTGCAGAGAAGGAAATGAAACAGATAATCTAACCAAAGGGAAGGTTTGCAAATGCATAACAAGTAACCACACCCATTCTTTTGGATGTCAGGATCTTCTTCTTCTTGTTGTTTAGTCGTTTAGTCGTGTCCGACTCTTCGTGACCCCATGGACCAGAGCACGCCAGGCACTCCTGTCTTCCACTGCCTCCCACAGTTTGGTCAAACTCATGTTGGTGTTGGGATACTGCCGGGAAGACGGGGGCATCAGGCAGGCATCAGGCAGGCCCCCAGTTGGCTCCAGCCACCAGCCACCAGCCGGTCTCCCTTGGAACAGCATCAATCAGTGACACGAGCCTCAGATACGTTTAGAGACCTGTACACGCTCTATCACGTTTGTGTGTAAATCTTATCACAGCAGAAGAGGCGGACAGAGAAATGTGTAAGCATAATGCACAGCATTTTATTCAGCACAGTTCAGGAACAGAGGAAAACATGTCTGCTTCCCTTCGTCTCCAGCAAAACAGCAGTAAGCAAAAGCAATATACAAACGGAAATTCCCAGCAGATCTATGCTGGAAGTAAACAGGTATGTGACACTCAACAGTCATGCCTGTACCCTTTTAAGGTGGAATGGAACTATATCTTAACATCTGGTAGCTTCGAGAACACTGTCCAACAGAAAGTAGCATGCTGAGGATGAGCACGAGTGATTCTGGATTGAGAAAAACTACGGTATATTTTCACGCTACAAATGGGTTCTTAAAATGGATTGGTGGATTTTAAAAAGACATATTCTGTTCACCATTGCGTTCTCCTGCTCCTGTTCTTTTACATGTTTATTCTTTGCATTGTTGGCCCTTAATGGTGATCACGCACTGCAATCCCTATGCACATTGTCTTGATGGGAGTAACCTCAACTGAAATCAGTGAGATTTTCTTAGCTTCTGCTATTTATTAATTGAACCTTAGGACTTAAGCAGAAGAGCTGGGTTGTTTTTTAATCATTCCAAAGTCTGTGCCGAGTGCACTTTTGTAATTGTGCGGCATGAATGCCACCCAATCTACACTGTCCTTGGTGTAGCCTATAACATCACCGAATCTTGCCAGTGAAGGGTGCAGGAGCAAAGCTGGGTCAAACATGCTTCTGAATACATGTGCATGGGATGGGGTAGGGGAATATAAATCATTCTCCCACAAGATTAACATAATGTCCCCTATCCCTATTCAACAGCATTCAACACTGTAAATATTCTCCTATTCAATAGTGCAAATAGGAACGGCTTGCCCATTTAACTGGCAAAGTGTACCTATTTAATTGGTACAACATATTTTCCGTGACCGTGTGTGTCATCCGGCCCTCTGCCAAATTTCAACGGAACAGGGAACTCTTGGGTGACTTGCAAACAAGTGAATTTTGAAGTGCCAATAGTGTTTCCTGCAAAAGTTAATTTTTTTTAGTAGTTAAGAGTGTCAGACTAGGACCTGGAAGAACAGGGTTTGAATCTCTACTCAGCTATGAAGCTCCCTGGGTGATTTTGGGCCATTTGCAGTCCTTCAGCCTAACCTACCTCGCAGGATTGTTGTGATCTATTCCAAGGATTACCCTTAGACAAGTTAAAAGCAGAGCAAAAGTTACATCCCATCAGTCTGCTTACTTTAATTTTTCTCTTTTTGCTGCCGCAGTCAAAAATCAGAAGGTGCCAGGGTTCAGTCTTTCCAATGATGGTGAGGTGTGTATTGTGTTGTGTTGGCATCCGACTGCCTTGGGAGACGATGGAAGAATGTGCCTTTGTGGGTCAAGTCAAACCGTTGGAAGAGGTAAAGCCTGCTGTGGCTGCAGAGGCCGATACAGGAGAGACATGTTTTGTTGCATCTGGGGCAGATGAAGGTGTCCGGTTTCTTTGGGGCGGATGCACCATGGCGCTTCCTCTCTCTGTGCTCCGTTTATTTATTTTCCGTTACGTTTATTCTCCCCTGTATTTCCATTTAAATTACAGTAATTCTTTCTAAATCTGCATCTACACATATAAATTAGTATATGCACATTCTATGCGAACCTGTAGCCTCTCTATTAGCGATGGGTAGGCATCATTCTTGGCTGGCAAGCTGCTAATACTAATTAAGCTGTTCTGCTCTTTAGCAAACACAGCTCTGATGACCCCATCGCTCTGTCTCTTCCTCCCCGGTGCGAAGTGACACATGCCTCCAGGGGTATTCCAAGGTTAATTCAAGGAGCAAAGGGAATTAATAATACGTTTTAGTGATTCACCTGAGCCATGGTGGGAACAGGCATAGAGAAATCTCTCCCGCTTTCGGCAGGCTTTGATCTGCTTCGGGGAGCTGAAGGCAAGCATCCCTTCTGCAGCCTGTTAAAAAGTGCCGAAGGTATCCAGGCAACATTCCTGCTCCGGAGCTCAGAGAAAAAGAAAGCTATCAAGAAATATCTGCTAACCGACAGAGAGTTCAGATGTGTCCCTTTGCCTGGTTTGGCCTCTTTCAAGTCCCAGTTCAAGGGAGCAGTGGGTGTGGAAGACTTCAACTGCTGGCACTTCCAGACCCTTGCTATTTGGGGGCAGGATTCAATCCCATGCCAGCAAATTCGCAATTAAAGCTGACGTGGAGCTTGTGCGCATTTACTGTGCGTAATAATTGAGGCTGTAAAGAAGGTGATGGTAGCTGTTGGGTCTCGAATCTTTGGTGAGTTAAGGACTTCCCCTGCATGCGAAGACAGGCTTGGGTGGATTTTAAAAGAATAAAAACTGCTCCTTTTCCCTTATGAGGTACCCAAGAGCCTGTATAGAGTCCTTTTTTAGGTTGTCTATCAGTAGGAGAAAATAACAGAGGCCAGCCAGAGAATATTGAGAAGCAAAGCAGCTAGTAAGCCTGATCTTTATTAACTGTTGCAACAGGGTGCTCCCCTCACACGCAGGAGAGAGGAGGAGGACCCAGAACAAAGGTGTGCCCGCCCTTATACAGTGGTACCTCGGGTTAAGTACTTAATTCATTCCGGAGGTCCGTTCTTAACCTGAAACTTCTTAACCTGAAGCACCACTTTAGCTAATGGGGCCTCCCACTGCTACCGCGCTGCAGCCACGCGATTTCTGTTCTCATCCTGAAGCAAAGTTCTTAACCCGAGGTATTATTTCTGGGTTAGCGGAGTCTGTAACCTGAAGCGTATGTAACCCGAGGTACCACTGTATAGACTTTTGGAATTACCCGCCCTCAAACTCCAGACCACCCACAGAAACATCATGCCCTACATCACAGAAGGGGTGTAGCCCAAGACCACCCCCCAGATACATCATACCTACATCACAGAAAAGGCGGTCAACAACAGAAATCTGAGTGCGTTGTTTATCTCCTGTCTGGCAAGTTACCTGATTGCATTATCTGGGTTTTGGCCACTCTTTTGTTATAACTACTTAATTCCTGAATCTAGGTCACAGGTCACAGGCTCACCCTGTTCATATCTTGAATGTGCCCTTAAGACAAGATTTGTGAGGACAGGATTTGTGAGGAAAGAGACAATGGGGAGGTTTCTCACTTTGACCTTGAGGAAATATTTGAGGTCAATTTGTTCAGGACCTTGTCTATGGGGTTTCAGACATGTGGTTTATATATACAGTTATGAACATTTTATATATATACAGTATATATATATATACAGTATTTATAGGAACTCAAACACTGAGATCCCGCTCTGTTCCAGTAACAAGAAGCCGAAAGCACCAGCCTGAAGATGACGAGTGAGACCTCGTCGAAACGTCGCCTAGACACCCCAACTTTTACACGGGAAGACACCCGAGGACACCAAAACCTGCATTCCTGTACCCGTGAAAATCTACGATAACAAGAAGCCGAAAGCACCAGCCTGAAGATGACGAGTGAGACCTCGTCGAAACGTCGCCTAGACACCCCAACTTTTACACGGGAAGACACCCGAGGACACCAAAACCTGCATATATATATATATATATATATGACTTTAGAATTCATATAACAGGACCAGTAATGGGGCCTTTGCTCCTTTGCACTGAAATGAATGGGGTGGAATAATGTAATTACTCCTGCCCCCATTCATCCATTCAAGACATTTCCATGCTGCTTCATTATTCAAATGAGGAAACAATCCACAGAAAACAGGACAACAAAACAATAAAAACTTATCACAAAACCAGAACACTACCTTAAAATGCCTGCTGGAACAAGGAAGTCTTCATCATGTGCCCAAAATTCAGCAAGGAGGGCAATGACAACCTTATGTAGGTAAATTGCATGATTTCCTCACAGCAAGACACATAACTTTGGTTTTGCCCAAAGATGAACAGCAGCGCAATAGAAACCTGAGCTTAGAATGCAGGGTCTCGCTGCATTAACACTCCCCAAGATCTTGTTTTTCCTTCAGATTTCCAGGAAAGTCCCAAAGCCCAGCACAGGGCAAGACATGTCTCTTTCTCTGTGAAATATACTCGGAGTCAAGAGTGGATTTCATGCTCTTTATTCAGGTCATAGTGGTGAGGAGGAATGCAAGTTCCCCCAGAATGTCTGCTTTATATACATTATTTACACAATGGGCCCCACGTGATTGACTAATTCCGGGATTCTCCTGTAGGCCAATCAGGTTGTGGATTCACTTCCACCTGGAGCTGGATTGGGTGGCTCCTGTGGACCAATCAGACTGCTGCACTCTGAATCCTATTGTTCTAGAACCAATCAGACTGCTGCATTTTGGATCCTGTTCAACTCAGTACTTCTGTGGAACGCCCTCCCACCAGATGTCAAAGAGAAAAATAACTACCAAACTTTTAGAAGACATCTAAAGGCAGCCCTCTTCCCAGGAGAGTTCAGGAAAATGCCTACCCCTTTTCCTGGGGACATCATAACTTGGCTCATTCTTTGAGATGCTGATGAGCACATCACTGGCCACCTAAAGCCATTACCTTGACAAAGGGACTAGTTGGCAGGCTTCCCCCAATATACATGCTACCCTCACAGGTACAATTTGACAGTTTGTAAGGGTGACAGCAGTCACAAAATTAAAAGATACCTTCTTCTTGGGAGAAAAGCAATGACAAACCTAGACAGCATCTTAAAAAGCAGAGACATCATCTTTCCAACAAAGGTCTGTATAGTTATAGCTGTGGCTTTTCCAGTAGTGATGTATGGAAGTGAGAGCTGGACCATAAAAAAGGCTGATCTCCGAAGAATCGATGCTTTTGAATTATGGTGCTGGAGGAGACTCTTGAGAGTCCCATGGACTGCAAGAAGATCAAACCTATCCATTCTGAAGGAAATCAGCCCTGAGTGCTCACTGGAAGGACAGATCCTGAAGCTGAGGCTCCAATACTTTGGCCACCTCATGAGAAGAGAAGACTCCCTGGAAAAGACCCTGATGTTGGGAAAGATGGAGGGCACAAAGAGAAGGGGATGACAGAGGACGAGATGGTTGGACAGTGTTCTCAAAGCTATTAACATGAGTTTGACCAAACTGCGGGAGGCAGTGGAAGACAGGAGTGCCTGGCGTGCTCTGGTCCTTGGGGTCATGAAGAGTCGGATGCAACTAAATGACTAAACAACAACAACAAAGGGCTACCCAGGGCATCATCCAGACTGACCCCCGCAACTCCTAACAATACATTTGTTTGAAAGAAAGTCAGAATCTGTCCCGCCCTGTGGTACCTAAAACTATTACCTCAAACAGCTCCCCACCACCACCTCCAGCTTTCCAGAGTCGTTTGAATCTCCCTTTGTATGCAGTGCATTTGGAGAGATGACTTAAAACTCCATTTAAGAGGGTGAGGAGGGGGGAACAGTTTGAAAACAACATGGATTTCAAGGGGGCTTATTAGAGAGGCATTAAGCAGCAAGACGAAAAGGCAACGCTTGCATCTGTTCTTTGGTAAGCTGTAAATCGCCCTGCCTCCTCCAGTGATTGGCAGAGTTCATGGTTTGTTGGGTAATTATTGCCCTGCATTAGATGCTAAGCTGCTAAATAGTTTCATTTTGTTTTGTAAAAAGGAGGACCCCCCCCCCCCAATTAACAGTGAGCAGCTAGAGAGCAGTCCGAGATGAGTTGTGGAGCAAAATAAAACAAAACCCGTTCCTTAACCGGGTAATAGTAATAGTAATTTATTATTTGTTCCCCGCCCACTCTGGGCGGCTTCTAACAAAGATTAAAAATACATTAAAATGTCACCCATTAAAAACTTCCCTGAGCAGGGCTGCCTTCAGATGTCTTCTAAATGTCAGGTAGTTGTTTATCTCTTTGACATCTGATGGGAGGGCGTTCCACAGGGCGGGTGTCACTACCGAAAAGGCCCTCTGCCTGGTTCCCTGTAGCTTAGCTTCTCGCAGTGAGGAAACCGCCAGAAGGCCCTCGGCACTGGACCTCAGTGTCTGGGCAGAATGATGGGGGTGGAGACGCTCCTTCAGGTACCGAGGTCTTTGGTCTTTCAGATTTCAGCGGCGCCCTGTGCAGGGCCAAAATTGGACAGCCCTATGCCCCCTCGCCTTCTGTTCTGCTCAATTCAGTAACTATGCTATAGCTGAAATGCCCGGCAGTGCCCTCTCGGGTTGGCGCCCGGTGCAGTAGAACCAGTTGCACAGCCCTGAATCCGCATCTACCTTAATAGTAATTCAGTGACAGCTTTAAAAGAAAACTAAGGACCTTTAGGAAGGTAGAAAGCTGCTTTATAATGAATCAGACCGCTGGCCTATCTAGCTCAGTGTTGTCTACACTGACTGGCAGAAGCTTTCCAGAGTTTCAGGCAGCAGCCTTTCTGCAGTGTCACCTAGAGAAACTGCAGACTGAAACTGGGACCTTCTGCATGTAAAGGAATTCTGGCCCTTTCCCTTCTCTCTCCCCCCCCCCCCCGTTTTTGAGGCCCTGTCTCATTGGCTGCTGAGTACAGTGTCACAGTTTTATCAACTATAGCCAGGGTGGCCACTTTCTCCTCTGGTGGCAGCAGCCAAGAAGGAATTGAGACAATTGTGAAAGTAGCAGGGGGTGTCCTCTTTTCCCGGACACCACAGCTCTGACTTCCTCATCATTGGTGTCTTCTGATATTACCTGTATTTAAAAAACACACACACACAGAAACAGAAAGAGAGAGAGAGAGAGAGAGAGAGAGAGAGAGAGAGAGAGAGAGAGAGAGAGAAACAGAAAGAGAGGAAAAGAGGAATCTGCCAATTCAGGTGTGCCAACTCTTTGGGGCTGAGGCCTCTACAGCCCCCACAATGTCCGCTGGGACGGGGCTCAACCTCTTCCCCCAACCTTGAGGAGGCCTGGCGTCATGTCGTCGTGTACTGTGCAGCATCAGGAGAAGTTGTGTGGACCAGCATGGCTTCGCACATGAATGTCGCATTGGGAGGAGGCCTGGTCAGCCCCCCCCCCAATGTTGGGTGCAACTTGACACCTGTGAGCTGCCTTGCACCTAATTGGATCACTGTCCCAGCCAGCCTAGTAATATAGACCAGGACAGGCAGCCGTTGTGCAGGTTTCAGGCTGGGGACAATCCCAGCTCTACTGGAAGATGCCAAGAACTGAACCTGGAACGTTCTGCATGCAAGGCAGTTGCCTTTTCACCGAACTACAGCAACGTGCATTTTCTGTATCACACCTGATTTCACCCTAAGTCAGTCACACATAGCTGTCAACTGTTCCCTTTTCTTGCGAGGAATCCTATTCGGAATAAGGGAATTTCCCTTTAAAAAAGGGAAACGTTGACAGCTATGTATTAACAGTTTCAGTCAAGCAAAGTGGCCCAGATTTTTTAAACACACAGGAGAGAGAGAGAGAGAGAGAGAGAGAGAGAGAGAGAGAGAGAGAGAGAGAACCCTCTGAATCCAGAGTGTTTTGTGAACATTGTTTCAGAACAGACAAGAATAGCTGCAGCAGCAACAAGAACAGGGCTTGTTAATAACATCAGATGCCATCTAGATTTGTCAAAATTTGGCATCCCTGGCTATACACATGCCTGCAAAAAGTGCATATGAGTACATGGGAGAGAAGTGGATAGTTTAATGAGGTTGCTTCTACTTTTTCCAGGAGTTACTACATAAACCTAGTATTAGCTGAAAAAAGGCAAGACCATTGCCACAATAAACCAGATAAGCCCAGTCTGCACATTCAAAAGCTTTTTCTTAACTACCACCATCAGTTGGTAGAGCGCAAGACCCCTAATCTCAGGGTCGTGGGTCCAAACCCCACACTGGGCAAAAGATTCCTGCACTGCAGCGGGTTGGACTAGATGACCTTTGTGGCCCCTTCCAAATCTACAATTCCACGGTTCTATTATTTCGGGCTGCAGGCATTACAGTGCATGTTAGAATGCTCCCAGGTTTAAAGCAAGCAAGCAAACAAACAAACTACTGCATATAAATTCTGGCATTTCAAGAAACAGGAATCAGCTTCTCTCTTCTCCCTGCCATGCTAATGTTCTGCACATGAGGCGAAGAGTTCTTTTCCCACAGGAGTGCAAAGACGCAGTCCTTCCCTGCATTCTATTACTCAGGAAAAGCTTCACTTCTTGATCCTGCCAACTATATGAACTGGTCCTTGCAGTCGATGGCAAGGGTTGCCTTCTGATCACCAGTGGTCCGCAAGCTTCTATTCATGTGGTCCACGATGTGTCTTATATAAGAAGTACTTATAATCTGGATTCTATGGAATTCAAATAGCAATACAATAGATTGCATGATAAGAATGCAAATATAATATAAATATAAAGAAGCAATGCAAATATAATTGAAGATGGCCCAGCAGCATTTAGCACAGTGCATTGCAACTGCGATTAACGAGCAGGGGGGAAATAATAATTAAGTGGTCCGCAAAAACCTTCAGCAATTTCCAAGTGATCCATGGGGGGCAAAGTTTGGGAACTGCTGATGTGTGTGTGTGTGTATATTCTGGGTGTGTGCCTCCCTCCTGCCCCCCTAGTATTTGCATGCTAGAAGAAAAGGTCAACGGGCTCCTGTGTATTTGCCAGCATTGAATTACAAGCTGTTGGGATACAGTGTGAAAGCAAGCACATTATTCCCAGCTTTCCACCACCACCACCTACAAGGAAACAGGCTGGCAGCGAGAGCGGTACAGATTGCTTACAGAGCCATGCAGCTCTAAAAGTCACATCGATTTGCTGCGAGCTACGAGGTGACACCCACATCCGTTGCCAGTGTAAGCTCAGTTTGTGGGCCGGAAGGCCAAAACAATGCAGCCCTGCCCCCTTCTTTCCCCACTTCTCCCTTGCACAACAACCCCAGATGCAGCTTCATTGAAGGCTCAACCCGGAGAGGGGCCAAATCTTAAAGCGTCCTCGGAGCTGAAGCAAACAACACCGTTTTGCTCCAGGGAGGAACAGGAGTACGTGGGGAAACTTGCAAACAAGACCAGCTCAAACGACACAGAATAGAGAGGTTGCAGATGTGTCATTCCTTTAAATCTCATCTGCCCCCCGAAAATATCTTGGGAACTGTAGTTTGCCCCTCACAGAGCTACGGTTCCCGGCACCCTTAACAAACTACAGTTGCCAGGAGTCTGGAGTGCTTTAAAGATGTGGTGTGGACATAGCACAAGTTAAACCATTGATCTATCCAACTCAGTACAGTGGTACCTCGGGTTACATACGTTTCAGGTTACACACGCTTCAGGTTACAGACTCTGCTAACCCAGAAATAATACCTCGGGTTAAGAACTTTGCTTCAGGATGAGAACAGAAATCGTGCTCCGGCGGCGCGGCAGCAGCTGGAGGCCCCATTAGCTAAAGTGGTGCTTCAGGGTAAGAACAGTTTCAGGTTAAGAACGGACCTCCGGAACGAATTAAGTGCTTAACCCAAGGTACCACTATATTGATTACACCAGGGTTCGCTGACCTTTCTGAGTCCGGGGACATATGGGCAGCTTCCGTTCTGACTTGAAATGTTAATCTTGGGCTACTCAGAATAAGAATAAGAATAAGAATAAGAATAAGAATAAGAATAAGAATAAGAATTTATACCCCACCCATCTGGCTGGGTTTCCCAAGCCACTCTGGGCGGCTTCCAACCGAATATTAAAAACAATACAGCATCAGACATTAAAAACTTCCCTAAACAGGCCTGCCTTCAGGTGTCTTTTAGAAGTAAAATAGTTGTTTATTGCCTTGGCATCTGCTGGGAGGGTGTTCCACAGGGCAGGTGCCACTACCAAGAAGGCCCTCTGCCTGGGTCCCTGTAACCTCACTTCTTGCAGCAAGGGAACCAACAGAAGACCCTCAGCGCTGGATCTCAGTGTCCGGGCTGAACGATGGGGGTGGAGATGCTCCTTCAGGTATACAGGACCGAGGCTGTTTAGGGCTTTAAAGGTCAGCACCAACATTTTGAATTGTGCTTGGAAACATGCTGGGAGCCAGTGTAGGTCTTTCAAGACCGATGTTATGTGGTCTTGCCGGCCGCTCCCAGTCACCAGTCTAGCTGCTGCATTCTGGATTAATTGCAGTTTCTGAGTCACCTTCAAAGGTAGCCCCACGTAGAGCACATTGCAGTAGTCCAAGCGGGAGATAACTAGCACATAATGGCAAGAAGCAGCTGAGGGGAGTGCCAGCCTGCAATGCTACCCACCTGAGAGGTGTCCGAACTGTGCTCAGGTGTGCTCTGGCTGGAAAAAAGAAGCAGCCCTGGTTGGAATCCAGATGTGGATCTGTAACATACAAAGATGTCCTAGGAGGCACTCTCAAGTCTAAGGTCATACGTTGTCTTCCAGGTGCAGAAACAACACCATTCCTGCTACAGGCTCATTCTTAGGTGGTTTCCAGGCTTTTCAACTTCCATTTACTTTGGCCCACAACATGTGCACTTCTAGAAAGTGATGCTTTTATACGGTGGCTCATTTGCCTACTGGATTTCCTGTTTGTAGCTTCAGGCCTCCACTACTCAACATTTATTGCGCTCCAATGATGGGCCAGCTTTCAGGAAAATGGAATTATTATTTGTCATGTTTATATTTAAAATTTATCAAGTTACCTTTTTGTTATTCTCTCGAGGTGTATGTTTTTTTCTTTTTTTAATGTCACTCACATAAAATGAGCAATAAAATGTTTAAGGTGCGTAGACCAGCAGCACATTAACCCATGATCTGGTGCTTAAAGCTATTTTTGTATTTATTGTTAAATGTACGTCCTACCCTTCCCCGCCAAAGGACCTAGGGTGGCATTGTAGAGCAGTACAAAATCACAAAGAAGATTTCACAGGCAGACACACTCTAGGGATAACCGTTGTAACGTACAGTTACTGACTCACACTTGTGTGCATGAAAGGGTTAACCTGAGCCCTGCGCTCAAGTTGCCAATGTGGGTGTGGCTTAGCAGGTTCTCAGCAGCCTCTGCTGCCACCCCCTTTCTCTCTCTCTTTGTGCTTCCTGGAACAAGCAAGGAAGGAGCCATGCGGCCATAGCTCCCTGGCAAGTGAACTGAATCTCTCTAAAGAAGATTTTAAAGCCTGTATCTTTGCTAACCCAAAGATTGTATTATCCTTTTTGTAAGGAAAACAAGTTATTTTCTTTTAAAAGTTGTTCGGAACTGTATTCTTCTTTATTTTTTTGCCAGAGGATGGAAATTTGTTTGCTGTAATTTGTTTGCTGAAAACTTGGTGAGTAAAACATTCACATATGCAAGGCTAAGTGTCTGTGATTTATTCTAGCCTAAGTATTTTCATGGCAGACATTTGTTTAAAGGTAGATAGAAATCTAACAAAGTTTTAACGTGCTTCAATCAATCATCACTGTGCTTAACTCTGCTACTGAAGAGTAGGCTCTCTCTTCCAAATCTCTTAATCTGACCCCTATGGACTAATGTGGCCATGTGTCCTATGTTACAGAGGACTGGTCTAAATTTTGAGAAGTTCTCTATTGACAATCTGGGTCTGGTTTAAAGATCAATAATCCGAAAATGGGAGATCAAGTGGGTTTTGAAATCACATCAACTGTCGACAGATGGACAGCAGACCGGGGTGGGATTCAGTCACATTCTGGCAAATTCAGGTTGCACAGTTATAGTTGACTGAGAAGTCTTGCACAACAAACTCATTTCTCCAACAGATCGGGTTTTGTGTTTGCTTTGCAAAAAGTGATTGAGGGGGAAATGCATCAAAAAGGATGGGGTAACACTTGCTTTGAGACAGCATCATCTAACCTCTCCACAAACAAATCAGGATGATGAATCTTCATTAAACAGCCAACATCACCTAATCTCCCTGTGAGCAAATGATGATGAACGCTCAATACTCAGATTGTATGGAAATGTCCCAGGGTCACGGTCTTCCCCACTTTCTAATCACACTATAGTAGTTATTTTTCATCTGCATCTGGACATATAAATTACCATGTACATTTTTAAATGGAAACCTGTGACCCTCTTTTTTGATAATGGGTAAGGGGCCACTTTACTATTTTAATCAGTTTCAAATGCATGGAAAAGGGGTGGCTGGGTAAACTCATTAAAAGTTGCAAGAGATGGAGTCCACAATGTTATATCCAGGGCTTTTTTTCCAGCTGGAACTCGCCAAAGCTCAGTTCCAGCACCTCTCAGGTAGGCACCATTGCCATTATACGAGAATGAGGGAGGTCTTCATGATGAGTTCCGGCACCTTTTATTCTAGAAAAATAACACTGGTCATGACTGGATGCTCCATAATTTAAGCCCTTCATAGTAGATGGACATCAACATCCTGAGCAAATCTAAATCAGCCAGTGTCTCCAAACATATGCTCAGCACCCAGACCATTGCCTGGAAAACAGAGCAACCTCTGAAAGTGCAGAATCTATATTTACAATGGGATAATGCCCTTACAGCTTAGCAACCACCTTGTGAAACAGGTTCAGCTGACACACAGCTGAAGAGAAGTCATCCAGGGAGTTTAGTGGCTGAGCAGATTTAAACCTGCACCCCCCCAGTCCCACATTCTCCACTCTGCCACACTGGCTGTTCCCAAAGAGGAGCCAGGATGCCCATTTCAACATACGGTTGGTGTTATGTACTGGGTTGAATAGGATCCAAAATGCAGCAGTCTGATTGGTCCTAGAACAATAGGATTCAGAATGCAGCAGTCTGATTGGTCCTAGAACAATAGGATCCAGAATGCAGCAGCCTGATTGGTCCACAGGAGCCATCCAATCCAGCTCCAGGTGGAAGTGAATCCGCAACCTGATTGGCCTACAGGAGAATCCCGGAATTAGCCAATCACGTGGGGCCCATTGTGTAAATAATGTGTATAAAGCAGACATTCTGGGGGAACTTCCATTCCTCCTCACCACTATGAGCTGAATAAAGAGCATGAAATCCACTCTTGACTCTGAGTATATTTCAGTTGGGCAGCTATCTTTACAGCAGGGATTGCCAGCTCAGCAACCTGCCAGTACCTCCAATGGCACCTGTGAACAGTCTCAGTAAATGTCGCCCCAAATATCCATAATGCACAAGAGACTTATTGCTTTTCCTGCTCACTTCCTGTTTGCATTGGTAATAATAATAATAATAATAATAATAATAATAATAATAATAATAATAATAATAATAATAAATAATACTTTATTATTTATACTCCACCCATCTCAGTGTCTGGGCAGAACAATGGGGGTGGAGACGCTCCTTCAGGTATATTGAGCCAAGCCCGTTTAGGGCTTTAAAGGTCAGCACCAACACTTTGAATTGTGCTCAGAAACGGACTGGGAGCCAATGAAGATCTTTCAGGACCGGTGTTATATGGTCTCGGCAGCCGCTCCCAGTCACCAGTCTAGCTGCCGCATTCTGGATTAATTGCAGTTTCCGGGTCACCTTCAAAGGTAGCCCCACATAGAGTGCATTGCAGTAGTCCAAGCGGGAGATAACTAGAGCATGCACCACTCTGGCGAGACAGTCCGTGGGCAGATAGGGTCTCAGCCTGCGTACCAGATGGAGCTGGTAAACAGCTACCCTGGGCACAAAATTGACCTGCGCCTCCATGGATAGCTGTGAGTCCAAAATGACTCCCAAGCTGTGCATGTGGCTTAGCCTCTCTCCTTTAAATATGCCACATTTCATTGAATGCCACAATTTGACACCCACCTTCCCATTTGTTCTGAACAAAGAAGAGGCACAAAGATCTTCTCTGTGTAAGCAAGTACAGTACAGGCAGATATAGGTGCCTTTCCCCCATTGTTGTGGTGGGGGAGCAACACATGCCTGCACTGTTTTGTGGCCCTGAATTTGAGCTTCATTAATGTGTAATATTGACATTTTTGGATCCCCTCCAAACCGTGGCTCTCTAGGATTTCAGGCAAGGAACATTCCCAGTCCTTCCTGGACGTGTCAGGAACTGAACGTGGGATTTTATTGCATGAAAAGACAATATTTTACTAGGCCTTTCCTGTACCTACAAACTGAACGTTGACTGTCAGTTCTGAAGCTGACTTATCCTTCTTGCATAAAGGCAGCAGACTTGATTTATAATAATGGGTTTGTTTGGATATCTTGAAGTAACGTCATCCTCTGTGTGATGGTGGTGGGTAGATTTATTTATTTGTTTTTTTAAAAAAGAGAAAAATATGCAAATATCTTAAGACCTGAATAAATAGGAAGGCAGTCCACCAGCTGTGGTGGAAATGTCATGGTATTCTACCAAAATGTCTCCAAAATCCGTCTAGTCTGTTAGAATCCTTCCTCAGGTTGAGTTTTGTCCTCAGAGGTTTCTTTTTCAAATGACATCTCGATTATTTCTAATACTGGAGGTTTAAATCTAAAGAAGTTGTTTTCAAACTTTCTGGCTTCAGCTCAGGAAACCATTCCCACATCTAATTATCTGACAAGTACCTCTGCAATAGAACTGCCACATCCTGCAGAGGAGCCTGGGAAGTTTTCAAGACCAGAGTTCTTCAATCCTGGGTCCTGCGCTGTGGGATGTTGTTTACTCAGAAGCAAGCTTTGCTGGGTTGATGGGTGGCTTACTCCGAAGTAAATGTACACAGGATCGGAACTCTTTTTATATATTTATATAATTTTTTTTTAATTAATTTTCCAATACATTTATACATTTTTAACCAAACTGTAACAAAACATCTCTTTTGGACTTCCTTCAGCTTCCCCGTCAATCATCCATGTTTATCTCTTAATTACGCATTCCCTTAACACATATTGCCATTTGTCTTCCCTCTC
Organism: Podarcis liolepis; assembly: GCF_965112155.1. Taxonomy (NCBI): domain Eukaryota; kingdom Metazoa; phylum Chordata; class Lepidosauria; order Squamata; family Lacertidae; genus Podarcis; species Podarcis liolepis. The sequence goes on along the minus strand of NC_139554.1, from coordinate 15,236,095 downwards.
CCTTCTATTTCTTTTTTGACAATATCTCTCAGTTTTTACAGCGCCTCTCAAAACCCCACTAGCGTTGTTTGTATATCGCATACATTTTTCAGATACTCTACAAACTTTCCCCAGTCTTTGGTCTCGGGCATATCTGATTTTCCCAGTTAATTTGTCCAGTTCCGCATAGTCTGTCAATTTCAATCTCCATTCTTCTATTGTCGGTAATTTCTCTTGTTTCCATTTTTGAGCCAATAAAATCCTTGCCACTGTAACTGCATACTGAAAGAGTTTACAGTCTTTTCTTCTTATATCTTTTCCTGTAATTCCTAAAAGAAAGGCTTCTGGTTTCTTCACAAAAGTAAATTTTAACATCGTTTTCAATTCATTATAAATCGCATCCCATAAACCTTTCACCTTCTTACATTCCCACCACATATGGTAAAATGTTCCTTCTTTTTCTTTACATTTCCAACACTTATTTACATGTCTTATACATTTTTGCTAATTTTACCGGTGTGATATACCATCTGTAAAACATTTTCATAACATTTTCCTTCAACGCAGTACATGCAGTAAATTTCAGGTTTTCTTTCCACAATTTTTCCCAATCGTCAAATTGTATATTATAACCAAAGTCTTTGGCCCATTGTATCATTACCGATTTAACCTCTTCATCTTACATGTTCCATTCCAACAGTATTTTATACATTTTTGACAGAATTTTACATTCATTATTTATTATATCTACTTGAAACTTTAATCTTTTTCTCCATATCCACATTCTTTTATGTCTTTTTTAAACATGTTCTTTAATTTGTTCATATGGCTTTAACTTCCATTTTCCCTCCTCTTTAATCACCATTTCACCATATGTAATCCAATTGCCTCTCATATTAATTTTCTTTACACTCATAACTTCTAACGGAGATAGCCAGTGTGGAACTTTTGGTTCCAGTAAATTTTTGTACCTGTCCCATACCTCTATCAACGAATTCCTAAAGATGTGGTTCCCAAAACCTTTATGAATTTTCTTCTTATCACACCATAGGTATGCATGCCACCCAAATCTGTTATCAAAACCTTCAAGGTCTAATAATTCCTTATTGTCTAATTTTATCCATTCTTTTAACCAGCAAAGACATACTGCTTCATAATATAGTTTCATATCTGGCAGGGCGAAGCCTCCTCTTTCTTTTACATCTGTTAATAACTTATATTTTATTCTTGGCTTCTTGCCCTGCCAGATATACCTTGAAATCACTTTTTGCCACTCTTTGAAAATCCCTATCCCCTTTATAATGGGGATAGTCTGAAATAAAAATAACATCTTTGGAAGCACACTCATCTTTATCGTGGAAATTCTGCCCCAAAAGGACAGTTTCATTCTGCCCCACACCTCTAGATCTTTTTTTCTTTCCTTCCAAACCAGTACATAATTATTCTGGAACAGGTCAATATTTTTAGGTGTTAACCAAATCCCCAAATATTTTACTTTTTTCACAACCTTTATCTCTGTCTGTTGTTGCATTGTTTCTATCTTATTTTGTTCCATATTTTTAGCAATTATTTTGGTCTTTTTCTTATTCAATCTAAATCCTGCCATTTTTCCAAATTGTTCTATTTCCTCCAAGACTTCTTTTACACTTTCCAGTGGTTCTTCAATTGTTATAACCAGATCATCGGCAAAGTCTTTCACTTTATATTCATTCTGCCCCACTGTTACCCCTTTAATTGATTTATTTTGTCTAATCGCACTTAAAAAGACCTCTAGGACCGTTATAAATAATAATGGCGAGAGCGGACAACCCTGTCTTGTTCCTTTTGATATTTTTATATCCTCTGTAATTACGTTATTGACTAGCAGTTTAGCTCTCTGTTCTGTGTATATTGCCTTAATTCCACTGAAGAACTCTTTCCCCACATCCATAAACTCTAAATTTTTCAGCATAAAATCCCATACTATATTATCAAAGTCCTTTTCTGCATCCACAAACATTAATATCGCTTGTTTCTCATTCCTGGCAGTCAGATATTCCAAAATATTAATTATATTCCTGATATTATCTTTCATTTGTCTGCCTGGAAGGAAACCTGCTTGATCTTTATGGATGGTTTTCAACAGTATCTTTTTCATTCTCTTCACTAAAATTCCTGCAAATATTTTGTAATCCGTATTCAATAATGAAATAGGCCTATAATTTTTTACTTGTGTTAAATCCGAATCTTGTTTTGGAATCAAAGTGATAAATGCTTCTTTCCATGTATCTGGGATCTCTCTTTCTTTTAAAATATTATTCATAACTTCTTTCAATGGTGTCAACAATACATCTCTCATTTCTTTGTAATAACCTGATGTAAATCCATCTGGTCCCGGGGCCTTTCCTCTCTTCAATTCTTTTATAGCCTCCTTTATCTCGTCCATTTCTATTGGGGCATTCAGCTGGTCTTTTTGTTCTGCCGGGATCACAGGATGGGAACTCTAGACCTGCAGATCCAAATGCATATAGGAGGTACATTTAAAGAAGATTGGAAAATGTTCACTGAATATATGGGGGAAATTGTGTACATTTGAAAACATGGGCAGCATTAAGATAAATAAACAGTGTAAATAAGTTTTGATGGATGTAATAATGGAATACTGAATGGTTTAAAGGTAAAGGGACTCCTGACCATTAGGTCCAGTCATGGTCGACTCTGGGGTTGTGGTGCTCATCTTGCTTTACTGACCGAGGGAGCCGGCATACAGCTTCCAGGTTATGTGGCCAGCATGACTAAGCCGCTTCTGGCAAACCAGAGCAGCGCATGGAGATGCCATTTACCTTCCCGCCGGAGCGCTACCTATTTATCTATTTGCACTTTGATGTGCTTTCAAACTGCTAGGTTGGCAGGAGCAGGGACCGAGCAATGGGAGCTCACCCTGTCACGGGGATTTGAACCACCAACCTTCTGATTTGCAAGTCCTAGGCTCTGTGGTTTAACCCACAGTGCCACTCGTGTCCCCACTGAATGGTTTAGTATGTATAAAATATGCAGAGATTTATGTTATGCAAAATGAACCATGCAAAGAGAAGAAGAGAAGTCATTGATATTTTGAGGTTGTTTAAATGAATATTCTAAAATGTAAATCAGAAAATTTAATAAGAATTATAGAAAAACACACAAAAATGCATATAGGAGGGAGGGTTGCTTTAAGTCATGGGTAGGCAAACTAAGGCCTGTGGTCCGGATCCGGCCCAATTGCCTTCTAAATCCAGCCCACAGATGGTCTGGGAATCAGCGTGTTTTTACATGAGTAGAATGTGTGCTTTTATTTAAAATGCATCTCTGGGTTCTTTGTGGGGTATAGGAATTCGGTCATTCCCCCCCCCAAATAATAATAGTCCGGCCCCCCACAAGGTCTGAGGGACGGTGGACCGGCCCCCTGCTGAAAAGTATGCTGACCCCTGTATTAGGGGGAAGTGTGCACAGCCACACCCATATGATGTACATAAATGCATTACATTAGGCTTGCAAAAAATGTTCACATTAGGAGGAATGTGTGTATTAAGAGAAACGTTTATAAATTTTCATTATTTTCATTATTTCCCCCCTTAAAGTTTGCAAACGGATGTGGAAATTGGGTGAACTAGATTGGAATACTGAGAAAAACCAAAATGGTGCATCTCTACCTGGAATAAGCTGATCATTTAAGATTCTGACTTCAGTACCCACTAAGTCATGGGTAGGCAAACTAAGGCCCAGGGGCCGGATTCGGCACAATCATCTTCTCAGTCTGGCCCACGGACGGTCCAGGAATCAGTGTGTTTTTACATGAGTAGAATGTGTCCTTTTATTTAAAATGCACCTCTGAGTTATTTGTGGGGCATAGGAATTCGTTCATTCCCGCCCCGCCCCCCCAAACAGGCTGGCCCCCCACAAGGTCTGAGGGACACAGCCTTTTGCACACCGCCAATTTGCAACGGGAGGGAAGTTCCCACTGACATAAATGGGGTGGATTCTTACTGGGGTCATGATGGGACAAAGAGTTACATGCACTGCACCTATGAATGGTTAAACGACGATAACAAAAATGCCAAACTGTGTGACAAACTTACAAGCACTGAGTGCTTAGTAGTGTGCTGCTTGTCCTGGAATTCAGCAAGGATCCTGGCACCTGCCCTGACTTCAATTTTCTAGTCCACTTTAGCCCAGTCATTATTAATATTACTAATTTCTCTGCTTAGTGTGTCGCAAAGTGCTTTCAGATTAACTCTCTCCCTAATCAAAACAGTTCCGTGAAAAGAGGTCCTTAATATAGACTCTGAACAAATGCTTCCGCAGAGGGAGAACGGCAGCGCTCAAGGCAATCGCCTCGAGAACGTGGAATGGATCCCACTGAGAAGATCCAGACCGATCCCTCTCTTTTCTGGCCTTTTGGAGAGGGAGGAGGAAAGGCCAGCTCCTTCCTGGTAGGATTCAACTGCTTAGGATTTGACTTGTTTTCTAATATTTTATTTTGCTTACTTTAAATGTTACACCACACTTTGCACAAGCCGCACGCATGTGTGTGTGCATGTTTTGCAAGACAGATTTTTTAAAATGCACCAAATAACACAACCCTTAAAAATACATATCAAATCACGAAAGAACAATTACTAACAGCAGCAGGTCTATCCTGCTCCAAACACTTGCTGATAAAGTTGTGTCTTAAAACTATAAAATGATGGTGACAAACACACCTCAGTAGGGAGGTAAAGTAAAGGTAAAGGGACCCCTGACCATTAGGTCCAGTCGTGGCCGACTCTGGGGTTGTGGTGCTCATCTCGCTTTATTGGCCAAGGGAGCCGGCGTACAGATTCCGGGTCATGTGGCCAGCATGACTAAGCCGCTTCTGGCGAACCAGAGCAGCGCACGGAAACGCCGTTTACCTTCCCGCCAGAGCTGTACCTATTTATCTACTTGCACTTTGACGTGCTTTCGAACTGCTAGGTTGGCAGGAGCAGGGACCGAGCAACGGGAGCTCACCCCTGTTGAATGGTTTCTTTAAATGTAAAGGTTCATCATTGTTCCACTCGATGTGTATGTCTTTAAGGGGCCAGAGCAAAATAACAAGACCCAGCTTTACAGCTGTGAAACATAGCAGGTGCTGCTGAGTTGTATTGATTAAGCTGTGTCAGCAATTGGGTGTAGTATATAAGGAGCAGCACCTAGCTCTCCCATTACCCTGGGGGATGGGTTGGTGGTTGGGTCTGGTTTGTTGTTGATGTATTTAGTGTGTAAGGAGTTTTTGTAATTAAAACCTTGTTTAAGTTATTTTTGAGTCCCTTTTTAATGCATGGTCTCCCCAGCAAGCTCTCTGCAGCGCTACTATACTGCAAATAGCCAACAACCCCGTTACGGGGATTCGAACCGCCGACCTTCTGATTGGCAAGCCCTAGGCTCTGTGGTTTAACCCACAGCGCCACCCACGTCCCAACATACAGTGGTACCTCGGGTTAAGAACTTAATTCGTTCTGGAGGTCCCTTCTTAACCTGAAATTGTTCTTAACCTGAGGTACCACATTAGCTAATGGGGCCTCCTGCTGCTGCGCCACCGCTGCACAATTTCTGTTCTCTGTTCTGAAGCAAAATTCTTAACCTGAGGTACTATTTCTGGGTTAGCGGAGTCTGTAACCTGAGGTACAACTGTATTGCCATAGTGGAGGCCAGCCACTGGTATTCATAGAAACACAGACAGGGATGCCAACTTGAATAAAATATTGGGGGGTGGCCCAAGGAAGACCCACCCCACATAATCCATCACGGCACACCCCCCCATCTGGATGCCAATGCCCATCAACCTTGAGGGGGGTGGGCGAAGGGACCTCGGCCCCTAGGAATCGGCTATGATCACAGAAAGGAACAGTTGGAAGGGGCACCCAGAGTCATCTAGTTGACCCCGCACTACAGGCACCTGAACTAGGTCGTCCATAGCAGATGGCCACCCAACCCCTGCTTGGAAACCTCAAAGGAAGGAAAGCCCACGGTGAAGCGGCTCTTGCTGCCTCCAATTGCGGAGGCAGAGCCGAGCCATCGGGGCTAGCAGCATTATTATAATTATAATTATTGATTGGGTTTATATACCGCCTTATACCCGGAGGTCTCAGGGCAGTAATAATTTTTATTTATACCCCGCCCTCCCCAGCCAAGGCCGGGCTCAGGGCGGCTAACAAGCAATAAAAACAAGTTGAATGAATACAACTTAAAAACAAGATTAAAATACAACATTAAAATATTGAAATGTAGCCTCGTCGCAGGAGGAGAAAGGAAAAAGAAAAAAGAAAGCAGGGGAGGGAATCAAACTGGCTCCAAGCCAAAGGCCAGGTGGAACAACTCTGTCTTACAGGCCCTGTAAGAGGCCTGTAAGAGATCAGATCCTGCAGGGCCCTGGTCTCATGAGGCAGAGCGTTCCACCAGGCCGGAGCCAGTGTTGAAAAGGCCCTGGCTCTGGTTGAAGCTAATCTAACTTCCTTAGGGCCTGGGACCACTAGGGTGTTGCTATTTATGGACCTTGAGGCTCTCCGTGGGGCATATTGGGAGAGGTGGTCCCGTAAGTACGAGGGTCCTAGACCGCGAAGGGCTTTAAAGGTCAAAAGCAGCACCTTAAGTCTGACCCTGTACTCCACTGGGAGCCAGTGCAGCTGGAAAAGCACTGGGTGAATATGCTCCCATGGCAGAGACCCCGTGAGGAGCCTCGCTGCAGCATTCTGCACCCACTAGTTTCTGGGTCAGCTTCAAGGGCAGCCCCGCGTAGAGCGAATTACAGTAGTCAAGCCTGGAGGTGACTGTCGCATGGATCACAGTGGCCAGGTCGGGGCGGGAAAGGTAAGGCCGCCAGAGCGCTGTGCTCCCGGAGAGAGAGGGGCGTGGATGCCTTCTTCCAGTCTCCAGCGTCGGGGAACTTCGCCAACCCCAGCAGCCTCGTCCGCACTCGCTACGAAGCGCCCGGCAAGAGACGGCGTCGGGTGGAGAGGAAGAGGGCGCGCCGGGATCGCCAAGGGAGGAACCCAACCCCGACGTGGGGCTGCCGCTCGCCCGAGGGCTCGCCGCCGCGCACAGCTCTCCCCCCACCCCAGCCCGAGGGTGGGGTTTGCTCGTCTCTCCTCCGCCCCAGCTCTCCACTCCGCCCCCTTTCCTGGAAGTCTCCGCGCTGCTTCGCGTGCCACGATCGAGGCGCAGCGGCTGCCAGCTTTGCGCGGTGCCCGGTGCTGCGCGTGCTGAGTCGTCGTCTCCCGCTGCGCGCCCCGCGCTTGGATCGCCGCCCCGCGCCTCCTAAAGCTGCCTGGCCGATTCTTTCCGCCTCGGCTGCGCGCGCGCGGAGGAGGAGGAGAAGCAGCAGCTGCGACGGCGGCGGCAGCGGCAGCAGCGCCTCGGATCTTTGCGCCGCGGACAGGTAAGCGCAAGAGCCGCGTGGATTGCGCCGGACTTGCCAGGGCAGCGGAGACGTGCTGGTTTCCCGCGTCTCTCCCCGCCCCAGGAAAAGGGGATCGGGGTGGCCGGTTCGAAGGAAGGATGCCGTCCCGGCTCCCGGGGGCACAGGGAGAAGGGGGAGCGGTGGGGAGGGGCAAGGGAGGGGGACAAGGGGGGCCGGGAGGGAAAGGGTGCTGGGACCCGAGGCAGGGGGAGGCAGGAAGGGATCCGCATAGCTGCCAACGTCTCCCTTTTTTAAAGGGAAATTCCCTTATTCCTAATAGGATTCCTCGCAAGAAAAGGGAAAAGTTGACAGCTGTGGATCCGGAGGCACGACGAGCGGGGCAGGAAGAAGCGGGTTACAGTTGAGGGGCTGGAAAGGAGGTAGGAAAAGAGGCATTCATAGAATTCATAGAGTTGGAAGGGACCCTGAGGGTCATCTAGACCAACCCACATGCAGTTGTCCCATATGGGGATCGAACCTGCAACCTTGGCATTATCAGCCCCATGCTCTAACCAACTGAGCTATGCAGACATAGCTGGAGGGCAAAGCGGTAGCTGTGCCTGCCAGTGCTGTTTTTCTCTAAAACTCACCATGAATGCAATCACCCTTGTTCTCTGAGAATGGCCGTGGTACCCACCTGAGAGGTGCCTGTGAGTTCCTCTGGTGCTTGGCATGCAGAAGGTCCCAGGTTCATTCCTCAGCATCTCGGGGGGGGGGGGGGCTTGGAGAGAAGCCTGTCTGAGACCCCGGAGAGCTGCTGCCAGCCAGTGTAGGTGATACTTGGCTAGATGTAACTCACTGTAAGGCAGGTATGATATAATGATCCCCCTGCCTGATCAAATGTTGGGGGTCTCTTCACATTTGCTCCAGGGAAGCTCATAGGCAGGACACAGGGGCAAGAGCTGTAGCCAGAGCTATCCTTTGTCTAGATATGGGTATTCTGGTTCACCTGTCTCTGATAATGTTACCTGCAGGTGATTGTCTGGCCCTTTAAAAACAGCAGCAGCAGCAGCAACAACAACCCTGCGCTGTTGGCTCTCTCTGGCAGTGGCCTTTGGAGCAGGGGCGTGTGGAAGTGTCACAGCGCAGAAGGAAAAAGCAGAGATGGGGAGCAAAAAGAGTAGGCTGTAAGCCACATTTACTCCAAAGTAAGCCCTGTCGATTTTACCGGGACTGTCTTCCAAGAAAGCATGCTTTGGATGGCGGCTTGAGGGGTGGAAGGAACAGAGGTGAGGCAGTGGAAAGGATGAGGTAGAAGCAGAAGAATCATAGCATTGTAGAGTTGGAAGGGACCTCTGAAGGACATCTAGTCCAACCCCCTGCAGTGCAGGAATCTCAACTACAGCATTCAGGATGGAGGCGGGGGGTGGGCATCCAAACCTCTGCTTCAGAGCAAGCACAGGGGCAGGTGACTTGGGAGCACAAGGGAGAGTGCTGAATCTGGGCTGATGTAAGGAAAGTGTGCAGAAATTTGAAGGAAGTGTGTAGAGAACTGTGCATAGGTTCAGGAGAGCTAACCTGGAGGTTGCCAGGAGCTTTCTCAGCAAATGCCTTTAAACCCAAGCAAGCCCCCACCCTTCCAGTAGTCCCTACTCCAGGGCTGGGCAGAAGGTAGATTGGGCTGTACTGGGAGATCTCTGCGTGTTTTGCAGTAGATTGTCAAGGGCTGCTGACTTTCGACTGATTAACATCAGCAAGAGCAGGAAAAAGAAGGTGCCCTTTTCCCCTTTAAAGAAACAAAGAGCTCTTCTGGACTGGCTGCTATTTTTGGGTGGGATTCAGCCATATACTGGCAAATCCAGGTCTCACCATGGGCGTTGATTAGGAAGTCTTGTGCAACAGATCTGCTTTCCTGAACAGATCAGGCTTCTTGCGATAAGGAAAGTGATGGGAACATTTACTGGCACGCGGGAGGGAACTTTGACGCCATGGGTCCTCTTACCTCTGCACAAACAAATCAGAAGGAATGCTCCTTAAATAGCCAACCTTCGTCCGGAAGTGCTCCGAGGAGCAAACGGGAGCGGGATTGTGACTTTTGTGCAAAAGGACGAGCGAGCCCTCTTCAGTTCTGGTTCCCAAAACTTGTTCCTGAGCTCAGGAAGGTGTTCAGAGGCAGTTGGGACATTTTCTTAATTTGGATTGAAGCTGGTTTAAAGGGTGGGGTGGGGAGTGTGTCAAAACACTAGAAGGGACCCCAAGGGTCATTTTGTCCAACCCCCTGCAATGCAGGAATCTTTTGCCCGACATTCGAACCCAGAACCCTGAGATTATGTGTCTCATGCTCATAATGACTGAGCTATGCTTCCCAAACAGCACTGGGAGATCCATGAATGCAGAATAAACTGGGTTTGTACGCTAACCTATATATCTTTTGCACCCGGCTCATGTTGGTGAATGTAAGAATAAAGGGGGGGAGAGTAGATCCAAAAAGTCATAGAATTGGAAGGGATCCCAAGGATCATTTAGTCCCGCCCCCCGCAATGCAGGAATATGCAGTTGTCCCACATGGGGATCAAACCTGCAACCTTGGCGTTACCGGCACCGCGCTCTAACCAACTGAGCTATGCCCAGGGAAGTCAAACACTTACCGTTTTGGTAAGCACAGATCGGTGGCAGAAGGAAGAGGTGCAGCCCGAGAATGCAGAATGCCAAGACTGAGCGGGGGGGGGGGGGGAGGAATAAGTGGAGAGGATATGAAGGAAATTGGTAAAGAACCAAGGTTAAGTATCAACAGCAGAACTAGCACCACACATGCATGATGGAATCAGAACAACAGTAGCTGTTAAACCTGTGAGTTAGGATCATTTTTGTGGTCAAGGATTTTCTTTGGAGAGTTAAATCGGAGGATCTGGTAATTTCCCTTCTCCTAGCGCTTACTTTCCCAGAAGTTAAACCAGGGCGATGCTTTCCTCTGGTCTATCATAGGGGTTTGTGTCTTATGTACAGCAGTGGTGAAAGGTTTTAGGAGAAAGTTAAGATTTCAGCGTCAGTTTGCTAACAAGAATTCATTGGCACGCGGCATCGCCAGCCGAGAACTGGCAGTGCTGTCCAATACATGTCTATTCAGAAGCAAATAGAATTTAGCTCAACAGGGTTTAGACCCAGAAAAGTATGTTTAGGATTGCATCCTGCAGCACGGAGGAGCAAAATGGGAAGGAGAGAGGAAGAATGAAAACACTTGTGACTCCTAGCTCCAGTTTTTGAGTGGAACCTTTTATTTGTAGAAATAAGATGGGTATATGGAATCGTAGTCTAATCTACAACCTGCAGCTTTTCGCCCTCAGTCACGAAACATCCTGTGTGTTGCATGAAGCGGAAAGAGAGAAATGGTAAAGATTTGCAACAGACAACCCAAAAGGGAACAAAAATGACGGTAATAGCAAACTGGCTTCTGTAAGTGTCGGAGCAAGCAACTGCTGTCTGCGTGAACATCAGTGAAATAATTGCATGTCTCCAATTTGCCATTATTGATAGTTTGCATAGTACTTGCAAACGGAGCACAGAGAAGTTGCAGCTATAATTATCAGCTTGTCTTGCATGTCCCAGCTCAGGAGCCCTCAGAAGGCGAACCAAGTCTCAAAGCGAAGGATTTGCCTACAGAACTATTGGAACGCGTTCTGCAGTTGCAAAGCCAGACTGGCTGCTGAACATACCCAAAAGCGACCCTCAATTCCAATTCTGATTCTCTGTATTTGTGTGATGTATGGGTTTGTAAGCAAGTGTAGTGTTTCGCTCTCAGGCACATTCGGTTTCAGTGCGAGCACCTAAAAATGTATGTGGGTGAAATAGTCCACAGTGTGATGTGGCAGATCCTAGTACCACGTCTTTCAGGTTTAAGGCCAAGGATGGTGAAAGGGGAACATGTAAAACAGCTTTCAGCAACCCTGTAGGGCATTTGGCTTCAACTCCAGGCTGTATAAATCTTTCAGCCCCAACCAGCACAGCCACAGTGTAGCCTAAAAAACAAACCTGGAGAACACCTGGCTGGCGAAGGCTGGTGTAAAAGTTAGGGATGCTGCTAGTAGCATCCTTCCAGCCGCATCTTTTTTGAGCCATTGTTTAGCATCAGTACTTTGCAAATTGCACACCCGCCTCTTCCTTAGCCTTGTGAAAGCAGAAAACGAGTGGGCGCAGATTCCTGTGCATTGTATTACGGCTGCTTGGAAAAGGCATTGTGCTCCTTCCTGTAAGTGCTTGTGTACCTTGAGCACATAATATCTGAAAGAACAAATACAAGCACATAAAACTCCCTTACACCAAGCCAGAGCGTTCGGTGCAGCTAGGCCAGGCATACGCAAACTCGGCCCTCCAGATGTTTTGAGACTACAATTCCCATCATCCCTGACCTGTTAGCTAGAGATGATGGGAGCTGTAGTCCCAAAACATCAGGAGGGCTGAGTTTGCCTATCCCTGTTCAAGGCCAGTAGTGTCCACTCTGGCTGGCAGTCATTCTCCAGGGTTTCAGAGCTCGTCTTTCCCACCTGTACCAAAGTGCCTGCAAGTGCATGACAAGTATGTTCGCCACCGCCATTCCACAAAATGAGGAGGGGTACATGATTGCATTTGGTATAATGTACTGCCAGCAAGAAATGATGTGCAAGGAGTGATTTTTTTTTTGGAGGGGGGTGGTGGCAGTGGGAGAGAATATTAAGCAAAGTGTTTGGCAATAATGGTGGTTTCTCTGGAAAAAGTCTCTGTTGTTGCATTGAGAAAATGTGCTGCCCAAACATCCTTGATGAATGACAGCAGTGTTTAAAAGATGGATCTTTGGATGCTAGGAATGTGAGAAACCTGAAGCTTTTACTTCTCTCGAGTTTCTTGCTTTGGCTCGCTCTGTGTTCTCAGTTCATGTCTTTGGAAATTCCACACCGTGTCTCTGATGTTTCTGCTTTTCTGAACAACCTCTGAGTTTGCAGGGGTACTTGGCCAGGGGCAGAGCTGTAAATCTTGCCGCAGGTGGTAAAAGCAGCATTGCCGCCCCCATCCCTCCACCCCCATTGTGAACTCACGGGGCGGGGGGCGCTCCTCATTTGTGGCTGTGGAACTAAATTGCCACCTGCAACATGCAGTATGTATATATATATGTATATACGTGTGTGTGTCTCTCTCTCTCTCTCTATATATATATATAATGCTGATTGATGCATTTGCATGGTGCAGAAGTGGCTCCTAAACTAGAAGCTACCAAAATATTATTACTGTATTATTTATTATTATTATTATTATTATTATTATTATTATTATTATTATTATTAATATTAATTATACTAGAAATCTCTCTCTCTCTTGATCCCCCCACATTCCATCTCTGTTCACTCTTTCAAAAGCCCCCACCCCAGTTTTGCTCAAGAGCCGGGGGGGGGGGTGGACGGACAGATGAAGGGAACGTGTGTGTTTTTTGCCCGGCTTCCCATTTGGTCCCTGCTTTGCCAAGGCTCACCAGGCTGTGCTCCAGGGCCCTCTAGTGGGCTGCTAAGGAACCAGCGGCGATGGCAGGAGCCTGCCAGGAGGAGGAAGTGATGGAGCAGTGATAGTGCCCCCCAGAATCGCCAGCGCAGCCTGCGAGTTTGTAGCGCCCGCTCTCAGCCTCTCTAGCTGGTCTCAGTGGCCCAGCCAGGCACTGCCTGACACTGCTGCTGTTGCTGCTGCTGCTGCTGGCAGGGAGCTCTGTTCACTCCTCTCCTCCCCTGTGAAGCTCCCGCCAGGTGCCACCTTGAGCGCTGGCACTGATGGGTCCTGCCCATCTGTGAAGACACGCAGTGCTTGAAACCGACTGCGCCTTGCTTTCCCCAGCCTCGAGCCCGGTGCACTGCCTGCTGTGGCCACACAGCCAAGCTTGAGGATGGCCTCGCCCCTAGCTGCCAAAGCGGAACTCTGCTGCTGGATGGGGGCAGTTTGCACGGTCTAGGAGTCAGGCGCTCAGAGTTGAGCCCCACCAGTTGCACCGGGGCTTCCGCAGAGAGGTGCCGGGGGATAAAGAAGCAGGGCAACATGCTGGCTGTTTGCCATAATCAATATTGATAAGCAGTGGAGTTGCACCGCTCCCATGCAATCTGGTGTTAGTCCTTGCTAGAAAGGCTGTGCATTCTTCTTTAGTCTACCTGCTGTGGTTTGGGGTGGGGCGGGGGGAGAGCCAAACTGAGAATCCATTTTAGTGCTGCTAAGAAATGCCGCCCCAGAAGGCAGAGGCTGCTTCAGCTGCGCACTTCCAGGTGGGGAACAGGGCAGCACTTCCGCAACAAGCCAGTAATCTTGCCACCCCCTAACATGCCCCCCTAGCAATGTGCCCGCTTTTACCCTCCCAGACCCAGCACTATTCTTGGCTTCCCTCCTTCCGAAAAGCAGCAACTGCACACACTGACATGCATTACAGCAGTGGACTAGCTTGTGTGCACACCTGGGTTTAAATGCATGCACTTGTGTGTACATCCTGCCTCTTTTCTCTCCCATTCTTCTCCACTTGGTATGTACAGGCAGTGCTTTTTTCTTTCTTAAAAAAATGTTTAGGGACGTGGGTGGCGCTGTGGTCTAAACCACTGAGCCTAGGACTTGCCGATCAGAAGGTCGGCGGTCCGAATCCCCACGACGGGGTGAGCTCCCATTGCTTGGTCCCAGCTCCTGCCAACCCTAGCAGTTCGAAAGCATACAGTGCAAGTAGATAAATAGGTACGCGGGTGGCGCTGTGGGTTACACCACAGAGTCTAGGGCTTGCCAATCAGAAGGTCGGCGGTTCGAATCCCCGTGATGGGGTGAGCTCCTGTTGCTCGGTCCCTGCTCCTGCCAACCCAGCAGTTCAAAAGCATGCAGTGCAAGTAGATAAATAGGTACCGCTCCGGCGGGAAGGTAAACGGCGAGTCCGTGCACTGCTCTGGTTTGCCAGAAGCGGCTTAGTCATGCTGGCCACATGACCCAGAAGCTGTACTCTGGCTCCCTCGGCCAGTAAAGCGAGATGAGCGCCGCAATCCCAGAGTCATCCGCGACTGGACCTAACGGTCAGGGGCCCCTTTAGCTTTACCTTCATTTTCCTCCTCATATTGAAATACTGCCCCTCAATGAGGCCAAGCTTAGATTCACAAAATGTTTAGGGTATGTGTACCCCTGCATCCCCCCAGGAGAAAGCACTGCGTACAGAAGTCTAGGCATCTTAACTGCTGATCCTTCCCACCACTGAAAGTAAACTGGGTAGAACTGGGTGCAAGGAAGGTTTGGGGATATTTTTTTTACCGCACCAGGGGCACCACCACCACAACTATGTCACAAATGGAACCTGGCAAACTACCACGGCATCTATGTTTAGCGTTCATTTGTTCCACCTTTTCCCAATTCTTCAGAAACTCCATAGGCTCCAAATTTAGTCAGCCCAGCAGTGCTCTCTTTCTCCCTTGCAGTTAACCTGGTGGTGTGAAAAAAAGCAAGCCTCACCCCCGCCTTCTGACATTTTCCCATCAGGTTGGCAAATTTCACACCTACAATTACATTTATAGAAATAATGAATCCACTATGCCCTGTAAAACTGGCAGCAACGTTCATTTCTGGTTGAAGGTATGAACTCTCTCCCTGGTTTGACAAAGTCCCCCTGTGATATTCTCGCGAGGAAGCTGGTAAGATGTGGGTTGAGCGAGGTAACTGTTAGGTGGATTTGTAGCTGGTTGACTGACCGAAGCCGAAGGGTACTCATTAATGGTTCCTTGTCATCCTGGAAAAAAGTGATAAGTGGGGTCCTGCAGGGTTCTTTCCTGGGCCCCTTGTTGTCCAATGTCTTTATAAATGACTTGGATGAAGGAATTGAGGGGATGCTCATCAAATTTGCAGATGACACCAAACTGGGTGGGGTAGCTAATGCTGCAGAAGACAGAACCAGAATTCAAAATGACCTTAACAGATTGGAGATCTGGGCACAAGCTAACAAAATGAATTTAAATAGGGACAAATGTAAGGTTCTGCACTTAGGCAGGAAGAACCAGATGCACAAATATAGGATGGGGGACACCTGGCTTACTAGCAGAACAGGTGAAAAGGATCTAGGGGTCTTAATGGACCACAAGCTGAACATGAGTCAACAGTGTGATGCAGCAGCAAGAAAAGCTAATGCTATTCTAGGCTGCATCAACAGAAGTATAGTATCCAGATCAAGGGAAGTAATAGTACCACACCTGGAATACTGTGTCCAATTCTGGGCCCCACAACTTAAGAAGGACGTTGACAAGCTGGAACATGTGCAGCGGAGGGCAACCAAGATGATCAAGGGTCTGGAAACTAAGCCTTATGAGGAGCACTGGAAGGTGAAAAGGATCTAGGGGTCTGGGTGGACCACAAACTTGACATGAGCCAACAGTGTGACGCGGCAGCTAAAAAAGCCAATGCAATTCTGGGCTTCATCAATAGGAGTATAGCATCTAGATCAAGGGAAGTAATAGTGCCACTGTATTCTGCTCTGGTCAGACCTCACCTGGAGTACTGTGTCCAGTTCTGGGCACCACAGTTCAAGAAGGACACTGACAAACTGGAACGTGTCCAGAGGAGGGCAACCAAAATGGTCAAAGGCCTGGAAACGATGCCTTATGGGGAATGGCTAAGGGAGCTGGGCATGTTTAGCCTGGAGAAGAGGAGGTTAAGGGGTGTTCAAATATATAAAGGGGTGTTCAAATATATAAAAGGATGTCACATAGAGGAGGGAGAAAGGTTGTTTTCTGCTGCTGCAGAGAAGCGGACACGGAGCAATGGATCCAAACTACAAGAAAGAAGATTCCACCTAAACATTAGGAAGAACTTCCTGACAGTAAGAGCTGTTTGACAGTGGAATTTGCTGCCAAGGAGTGTGGTGGAGTCTCTTACTTTGGAGGTCTTTAAGCAGAGGCTTGACAACCATATGTCAGGAGTGCTCTGATGGTGTTTCCTGCTTGGCAGGGGGTTGGACTCGATGGCCCTTGTGGTCTCTTCCAACTCTATGATTCTAAGATTCTATGATTCTATGAGCTGGGTATGTTTCACCTGGAAAAAAGGGGACTGAGAGGAGATATGATAGCCATCTTCAAATACCTTAAGGGCTCTCATATGGAGGAGGGAGCATGCTTATTTTTTCCTGCTCTGGAGGGTAGGACTTGAACCAATGGCTGCAAGTTGCAAGAAAGGAGATTCCAACTAAACATTCAGAAGAACTTTCTGGCAGTAAGAGCTGTTCAGCAGTGGAACAGACTCCCACGAGAGGTGGTAGAATATCCTTCCTTGGAGGTTTTTAAGCAGAGGTTGGCTGGCCATGATTCTATGAATCCCGGAGACTGACTGCCAGGCAGAAAAAGCACTGTAAGAATGTTCCCGTTAATTTGCACAGATACCTGCTTTTATTCTCACCTCCTCATGTTAGGGAAAAAGCTAGCATTTCCCCTGTATGCTAACAGGCTTAGGGGAGTTGGGTGGGTGGAGGATTAAAACCCAATCCCTTAAATTGCAATACAGTGGTACCTCAGGTTAAGTACTTAATTCGTTCCGGAGGTCCGTACTTAACCTGAAACTGTTCTTAACCTGAAGCACCACTTTAGCTAATGGGGCCTCCTGCTGCTGCCGCGCCACCGGAGCACGATTTCTGTTCTCATCCTGAAGCAAAGTTCTTGACCTGAAGCACTATTTCTGGATTAGTGGAGTCTGTAACCTGAAGTGTATGTAACCTGAAGCGTATGTAACCTGAGGTACCACTGTAGTTTAAACAGCAATGGCTGCCCCTAAAGATTCTGTTGGACATAAGGAGTGAGAACCCATTTTCTATATTTTGGAGTGGTTTTAGGAATTGTTATTTTCATGCCATTAAGGGAGTGTGATTGAGCTATTGCTGGCTGTGATGAGCACACACTTTTCTTCCCCCCCCCTGTTAATTGTTGTTTTGCGGAGTTTAGTAACAGCACCAAAACATGCACAACTTTGTGAACAAAAATAGATCGCTGATGCCGCTGTTCTTGAGATGAGACAGTTGTGGTTGGTACCACACAACCACTGTTAGGACATAGGAAGACACCTTACACTGGCTGCGTTTGCCTGTAACGCTGAGCCAAGGTGGGTTGTTTGCTTAAACCACAATGTGCAAGTGTTGCATGTTGGTGCATGCAGCTCAAGCGCTTCTCTTTGCACGACTCTCTTCCTCCAGCTGGAAACAAACAAACAAACAAACAAACAAACAAACAAACAAACAAACAAACCACCGGCTGTCTGATGTCTGAACCAGCATTGGTGCTTTGCTTCTCTCTGAAAGCCACAACCAGTGGGAAGCCAAGAACAAACCTTGGCTACACATTGTGGCTTGGAGAGTAACAAACCATGAATGTTGGTTTGGGCGTCATGTTAAGTCCGGACTTACTCCTGGATGGGCTAAGGGGAAAGTGGAATGGGAGCCCTCCAGAGCTCAATCATGCAACATCATGGTTTAAACCATCGTTAGAAATTCAGATATATAAGCTAGGCGCCGAACGGCTCCTTAAACCAGGGTTACAGTCGCAAAAATGGAATGCCTAGCTGCCGTTTTTAGCCAGACGGCTCAAAAGTCAATACACCTTCAATACTTTTGGTTCCTGAATTTCGTTCTGATTGTGCAGCTAAAATAGAGCGGATAGAATTCTACAGGATGTGTTGCTAGTGTGTGAAAACAGTCACGATCCAAGGACCCCCAGGCATGCACCTCCAGATGGTGACGATGTCAGACGCCATCCTGGCGCCCGGGCATCTTCACTTGGTGTGAAATGCGCCTTGTGCCCTGGCGAATTTTGAACCCTGGTTTAAACCAGTGTTAGTCAATGTGCAACTCTCCAGGTGTTGCTGGACTCCAGGTCTCATCAGCATGGCCAATGAATCATAGACTCATAGTTGGAAGGGACCATGAGGGTCATTGAGTCCGGCCTCCTGGAATCTTTCACCCAACATGAAACCCACAACCCTAAGATTCAGAGCCTCATGCTCTACCAACTGAGCTATCCCCAGAGGTCAGGGATGACTGGAGTTGGAACACCCCACAAAAGATTTCTGTTTTGTTGACTCTCATCTGTAACCCTTTATTTCGATATTTAGCAAGTAGATATTTTGTCTAGCTGGTAATGATGTTTCAAAACGTGGGATTTTAATTGTCTCTTTGTAGCTGTTTTCCATGTGCAGTGCTTGTCCTGAGGCTTAAGACGATGCCCTGATTTGTAAGGTGTTTTACAATGTGGGATTTTGTTGTACTGGTCTTTATTTATGATGTGTTAAGATATGTTGTAGGCCGCTTAGGGATTCTCCCCTCCCTTAAAATGCAAGCAGCAAATAAATTCCTAAATAAATAAAAATATATATAGTCTGGAAGGTACCACGTTGGTTGCCCCTGGTTTGAACAAACCATGTGCCACGACTGAGCATAATAATAATAATAATAATAATAATAATAATAATAATAATAATATTTTATTTATATCCCGCCCTCCCCAGCCGAAGCCAGGCTCAGAGCGGCTAACAACAGTAAAATGATACAACATTCTAAAATCAGTTCATTATAAAATCAGTTCAAATCAGATTAATGGCAACCATTGGGCTAGAGTTCTGTGAGGATTGCCAGAGGAGGGGGTCAGGTTGTGCCCTGGCCAAAGGCCTGGTGGAACAGCTCTGTCTTGCAGGCCCTGCAGAAAGATGTCAAGTCCCACAGGGCCCTAGTCTCTTGTGACAGAGCGTTCCACCAGATCGGGGCCATGGCTGAAAAAGCCCTGGCTGTGGTTGAGGCCAGCCTAACCTCTCTGTGGCCTGGGACCTCCAAGGTGTTTTTGTTTGAAGACCGTAAGGTCCTCTGTGGGGCATACCAGGAGAGGTATGAGGGTCCTAGGCCTTATATGGCTTTAAAGGTTAAAACCAGCACCTTAAACCTGATCCTGTACTCCACCGGGAGCCAGTGCAGCTGGTATAGCACTGGGCGAATGTGTTTCCACAGTGAGGAGTCTCGCCGTGGCATTCTGCACCCGCTGGAGTTTCTGGGTAGCCCCACGTGGAGCGAGTTACAATAATCCAGTCTGGAGGTGACTGTCGCGTGGATCACAGTGGCTAGGTCAGGGCGAGAGAGGTAAGGAGCCAACTGCTTAGCTTGGCAGAGATGAACACAGCCACTGATTCAGACCATTGGTGCATCTAGCTTGGTATTGTCTGACCAGAGTCTTCCCCAGCCTGACCTGAAGATGTTGGGGATAAATCCGGGACCTCCGTTATGCAATGCATGGGCTCTTATTGTCTTGTTGACTTCTGTCTCCATCCTTGCAACTTAGCAGCTGCCACACCTGGGGTGTGGAGGGCCCCTACTCTTAAGTCCCTATTTACCTGCACTATAAAGCCATCCCTTAATTTGCCACCATTGAGCGATAAGTTGCTTGACAGAAGCCAGGGATTGAAAGAACAGTTTTCTCGACTGAAGTGCCTTGAAGCGGAGGTGGAGGAAGGGAGCAGGGAAACTTGTGCGTTGCCCGCCTACACGTAACCTGGACAAAGGCAGCATTTTATGTCCCCGAGCTGGGCGAGCAAGACATTCAGTGCTTGGTGGGAAGAAAGGGAAAAAATGTCACACAGCACAGCCTTTTGAGAAGCGATTCCTGCCCCCAGCACACACCTCCGAAAGCAAAACAGAGCCTAGACGGCTGATTTTGGAGTCAATATTATGGGTACAGAGGACGCTGCCTGTGGGTTCTGTTAAGCAACAGTCGTTTTGCATGCACACCCCCACCATGCAGCTAAACTATTTAACACAGATTCAAATGAATTAACATGGGCAACTGATGAGCCCACTTTTAGTTTTTCTACATGGATGTATGACGGTGCCTTACATAAATGTATGAGTCAGGCCACACTGGAAGCAGATTAGATAGACCTTGATAACTCTCCAGCTCAGCGTGGCCTCCTTGGACATGCAACGACTCTCTTAAGCTCTGCTAATGGGGATATTTTAATTGGGCATGCTGGGAATTTTGCTGAAGATCTCGGAGTTCGTTTGCTCTGCCTCAGAGCTGGTGGATCCATCGCCTTTTTAGCTGGGACAGATAGTTGGTTAGATGCAATCTCCAAAACCAAGGCGCCAATCACAGGACTTAATAATAATAATAATAATAATAATAATAATAATAATAATAATAATAATATATTTATACCCCACCCATCTGGCTGGGTTTCCCCAGCCACTCTGCACGGCTTCCAACAAAATATTAAAATACAGTAATGCACCAAACATTGAAAGCTTCCCTAAACAGGGCTGCCTTCAGATGTCTTCTAAAAGTCTGGTAGTTGTTCTCTTTGGCATCTGGTGGGAGGGCGTTCCACAGGGTGGGTGCCACTACTGAGAAGGCCCTCTGCCTGGTTCCCTGTAACTTGGCTTCTTGCAGTGAGGGAACTGCCAGAAGGCGCTCAGCACTGGACCTCAATGTCAGGGCAGAACGATGGGGCTGTGTGTTCTCACTGCCCATCTTGAAATTGAACAAGCTCAGGTCCCAATACGTGGAAGGCTATGGATTCTGTGAACTGCCCTGAGATCTTATTATGAAGGGCAGAATATAAATCTTTTTCGTTTTTTAATACATGGCTGCCAGTGTTCCCCCCCCCCCAACATTTCAAACTTTTGTTGTGGGTTGGAGTTGAATTCCTGAAGAGGGTTTGGATTTACTATCTTACCTTATGCTCATTATTCCCAGCTTAAGCCCTACAGGAAACTGGCACCGAACAATGCCTAGATTGGAGGAATCAGAAAATAATCGATCCTGCCAATTTTGTCTAATCATGCGCTATCTGTCTCTCTCACCTTTAGCTCCTTTCCACTGAGAGCCGGCACAGTTTGTTTTTTTCAAACTTTGCCTGGGATTCAAGAATCATAGGTCCAATTCTGGGCATGCCAAGCTGACTTGTGGATATAAGTTGCCATCCTTCCTAGAGGAAATGGGCAGTGGGGTGGGGTGGGGACGCCTCCGCAACCCCCTCTTCAGGCATGCATGCTCATTTGCATGTGCTAATTGATTTATGCAAGGAAACCGACTTAAAAGAAACTGTTGTGCGGAGATGTAGGGGCAGGGAGGGGAGCTGTCAGAATAAGTACAAAACAAGCCAGGTGGCAAATCAATGGTGTCTGGTTCTTCAAACACTCTTTGTTGAGGATGATTTCTAGTCTCCTTTCTGATGTTTAAAGCCTTAGCATGGCTAGGGATTCAGGTAACTTGAAGAACGTCCAACACCCTGGCTATTTAGATCTTCTGTAGAGGTCCTTCTCTGGTGCCCCTGTCATCCGAAACCTGCTTCGGGTGTTCTCGAAATTCAGGAATCCCTGGTCCCCATCACTTCTGTGAGTTGCAGGGAGTCAGCTTTTACTCGTGGAGGATCCCTGCGCTATGCAGAACTCTTATTTCCCAGAGTTCTCCATTGCACAGAGAACATCTACAAGTCCGTGCTTCCGACAGGTGGCCTTCAGCTCATGGACAGCAATGGCAATGGAAGGGAGAGGGGACCAAGCTGGCATGCTCGTTGCTGAGATCCTCTCCAATGATCTTCTCCTGGATTAGAAGAAGGCTAGACATAAAGCAGGACGCAGATGGTGCTGTAGGTTAAACCACAAAGCCTAGGACTTGCCAATCAGAAGGTCAGCGATTCGAATCCCCGCGACGGGGTGAGCTCCATTGTTCAGTCCCAGCTTCTGCCAACCTAGCAGTTCAAAAGCACGTCAAAGTGCAAGTAGATAAATAGGTACCGCTCCAGTGGGAAGGTAAACGCCGTTTCCATGCGCTGCTCTGGATTGCCAGAAGCGGCTTAGTCCTGCTGGCCACATGACCCAGAAACTGTACGCCGGCTCCCTTGGCCAATAAAGCGAGATGAGCGCCGCAACCCCAGAGTTGGCCACGACTGGACCTAATGGTCAGGGGTTCCTTTACCTTAGAGAGAAAGCAAGTGGGGACCAGAGTAAGGGCCTTTTCAGCTGCTGAGCCTGGCTGGTTCAGGCGAAAGGCCCAAGTTGTCCGGCGTCCTGTTCTCACAGCAACCAACTGAATACATATGAGAAACCCACAAGCCAGACTTGCAATGGGATATCCTCTAGGCAAAAACCCTTCTTAGCCTCCCAGACTTTGGAATCATTTTTCACGTACTTCTTAAACACAGATGGTTTTATTGTGCGATGATGATGTGACTGTGTTGTATGCATAGGCACTTTTAGTGCTTTTGCTGTTTGCTTATGAACCTGCGCAGGTCAATATATAAATTCTCCCAATAAATAAGGATAAAGATAAGCAAACAAATAACCCCTGATAATTTTCAAGGGGAAGATAGGAGCCCAAGTGCCAGTCTCCTGCGTGGAAGTACTTTGTCCTGTTACCATAGCAACCGCTGAGCCTCCTTTGCATAGGGCATCCAAGTTCTGTGCTGTTCAGTAGGCCTCATACTTCTGGCAGGCCATTAAGCAAATCAAGCCTGGTGTGCTTTGTCGTATTTCACATGTGCTCATGGACTGGTTTGAATTTGGAAAAGTTGTGCGTCTTCTTGTCAGCATCTGTCTTTGCCCACAGCCTGTAAACAGAAGTCTTCAAGGGAAAGGCACCTTTCTTATGAGGAAAGCTTGAGACTGAGATGGGGTTGGCTGGTGAGGAAGGGCAATCTGTTCATGCTCAGAGGCACTTCTCGGTCTCTCCACCCGTCTCTCTGGCATGGGGGTGTGCGTAAGCCCAACCAAATTAATCAAACGAATTCCTATTTTGCATTTATTTGTTTATGAAAGTATTTATATACTGCTTATAGTGTGGTCTGGTAGAAATCAGCTTCCTGTTTCTTCCAGGGCAGTGCTTTCTTGAAGGCATTCTGTAACTACTTTGGAAACTTTAAAA
The DNA here is from genome assembly GCF_965112155.1 of Podarcis liolepis. NCBI lineage: Eukaryota > Metazoa > Chordata > Lepidosauria > Squamata > Lacertidae > Podarcis > Podarcis liolepis. Next base: position 15,212,836 of record NC_139554.1, on the reverse strand, counting down.
AAGAATTCTATCAAAGAAAGCGCTGGGGGGGGGGGGGGAATAAGGTATGGGTCCTTGTTTCATGATAAAGCTACACCCAAAAGCAAAAGCAAAAACCATTTCCCTAGGACTCCCAATGCCAAATGGGAGCGCAGGATCATGACCTTAAAAGCATACATCAAGTTGCAATAATCTAATGGTGGCAGGCCTGTCATTTTCAGTTCATTCTCTTGCTTTCACATTTACCTTCAGCACATCGGCTACAGTTTCTTGCTTTGGAATCCACAGGGCTGGGGTTTTTTTTGTTCACTAACAATTTCCTTTCTTTTTTCGCCCCGTGGTCGAGTGCAGCCTTTTCTGTGCAACTGAACTAACTTCCAAGACACTACATTACATTGCTCTGTGGCAATCCTTATTTCATTGGAAACTGAGTTTAAATTGATTTTAGCTTTTTGTAAAAAAAAAAGAAGAAGAAGAAGAAGAAGAAGAAGAGAAAAGAAATCACAAGACACCCCCCAATTCCTTATAATGGTACAAACCTAACCATACATACATTGTTCGAAATAAACTCCCATAGAACAGAGAGTACCTATTATAACTGTAATCTGTGGGTTCAGTCTGTAGTTAATTGCAATGATTGACAGATGTCCCATTAAATTTTAGTGAATTGCACTCTAACCCATCTGTCTCTTTCCCTGTGTTCCCGCTAGAGCTGAGTGAATATTGCCTACCCATATTCAATATTATTTTTGTCGCTGCCATAAAATGCTCTTTGCTTTTGACATTTGTTTATTAGGCGACTCACAATATTTGTCCAAGTTGGTCTGCGTTCTGAATTGCACACGGTCAACAACGATGCGACGGCACCCACTGTTGTCGGTGCGGCATGCTGTATGCAGTCTTGACTTAATAAAGTTCTGCACTTTCGTGCAACTATATGGTGCTTCTTACGGTCTGTGCAGGTGGAAGTGAATGGAGTCAGGGGATCCTGTGCCCCAGTTGATGGAGTGGCCTGCTCTGCGGCTTTCAGGTCCGACAAAGCAAGAAGTGTTTTGGTTGAGCATGGGGAATGAGCATTGTGTGCATATAAGGCCAGGTTGTGGTTGATCCAAGCAAAATGTAAGCGTAATACAGTGGTACCTCTACTTACAAGCACCTCTGGTTATGTATCCTTCGGTATATGCACGCGGCAAACCCAGAAGTATTTTTCTGGGTATCACCATGCGCGCATGTGCAGAAGCACTCTACCGCACCAGGCGCATGCGCAGAACAGGCACCTCCAGTTGTGAAAATCTCAGGATCCGACTGGAGCTCCGGAACGAATCCCATCCGCAACCGGAGGTACCACTGTCAGGAGTTCAGCCTACACTCAAGTAGGACCTTGGCAGAGACACATGCACGACTGGCATGTTCCCTCCCTCCTGGTCTTTCGTTCGGGAGCTTCAAATCTTTCTTCAGCCCGAACATCTCAGCGACCGATGCTAACCGACACCGGCACACTTAGGGATCCGCAGAGTCTTCGCACCTTGCATGACAGACCTCAGCAACTTAGCATTTTGGCTAATCTACTTTATTTACATATAAACACACACGGAGCACTGCAACATAACATGGCTCCCCCTCTCTCTAGCATCAGACAGCAAAGAGAAAAAGAACAAAGGACAACAGTCCCACTTCATGGAACACAGTAACACAAACATCCTGTCTCCGCCACTTCCCACTCTGTGGAGTCAAAACATACACCGTCATGTGACAGACAACAATCCCATGACTGCAATCATGGAGCAGGAATTCGAACAACCACTGTATGCATGTTTCCTGGGTAGGAGGAATGGCTGGTGGAGAGGGGTGCTGCTGTGGACATCTCCTCCCAGCAGTGGTGTTGCTCCTTCATATCTGGATGGTGGGGCAGAAGGCAGAGAGGTCATGGTGGCTCAGTTGCGCCAGCAGAGCCAATCTTTGTGACCAAACTGTCCTAACCTTGCTACCACCCCACCCCCTGACATCCCAGTTAACGGTAGGTGGCCAGGTGGCCATATATGCAGCACCATCCCTCCCCTCCATCTCCTCTGTTTCACTGGATTGCATGAGACTTATTCTAAAGGAATTGTGCACATAGGATTACAGCCTTACAGTGCAATCCTACACGTGTGATACGGAAGCAGTCTTTTTGCTAGTGACACCAGTATTCTGGAAATATGAGGCGTCATCTCTATTGGCATTCCGCCGGCTTTTGAAGACACACCTATTTATGCAGGGATTCCACCGGTCTCTCGACCCAAGTCTCTTGTTCTACTTGCTGTATTGTCTTAATGGGATTGTTTTATTGTTAGCTATATTTACTCGAGTCAAATATGCCATCAAATCTAATGCACACCTTAATTTTCGCAGCGTGATTTGGCCCCAAAAGGTAAGCATTAGATTTAAGTAAATATGGTATTTTGGATATGGATGTTTATATTTTAATGCTTGTGTATTTGGCCTTTTTACTTCTTAAACCACTTAGAAGTCTGATTTCATTGCCCATTGTTGTAGATACCAAGGACACAACCCAGTCAAAGATTTCAGGACTTCAGTGGGGGATGGAAGTACAGTGGTACCTCAGGTTACAGACGCTTCAGGTTACAGACTCCGCTAACCCAGAAATAGTACCTCAGGTTAAGAACTTTGCTTCAAGATGAGAACAGAAATCGCATGGCAGCAGCGTGGCGGCAGTGTGAGGCCCCATTAGCTAAAGTGGTACCTCAGGTTAAGAACAGTTTCAGGTTAAGAATGGACCTCTGGAATGAATTAAGTTCTTTACCCGAGGTACCACTGTACTGAACTTCATCCAGTTTGTGCCCCAAGCTTTTAGTAGTATGTATCACCAGTGAACATACCGTATTTTTTCCGTGTATAAGACGTTCCCACGTATAAGACGATCCCTATTTTTAAAAACCCAAAATTAAGAAATTAAGTTATTTAGCTTTTTGGGGGAGGGCGAGGTCACTTCCACCAGTCACTCACCTGCCTGCCCACCACTGCCGATCGCTTGCCACAGCCACTGCCGATCGCACACCTCGCTGCAGCCACCAATTGTCTGTCCGCTCGCTGCCACCAACAGCCCAGTCACCCGCCCACTTGCCACAGCCGCCAATCGCCTGCCCAATTCCCGCAGCTGCAGCCAATCACCAGCAGGCCTTGCCGCAGCCACCAATCACCCGCCTAATCGCCGCTGCCGATCTCCTGCTTGCTGCTGCCATTAATTGCACATCTCCCCTCTGCATCCACTATCCATGTATAAGATAACACCCAACTTTTGCCTATTTTTTTAAGCAAAAAAATCGTCTTATACACAGAAAAATACAGTAATTTGCTCTTTTCTTGCCGCAAATAATTTGCCTCTGTAGCTTAACTGTGTGGAATGAACAAACTGGAACATTATTTGCTGGTCAGGGGTCAGGGACGGGAGGAGAGAGAGAGGGAAGCAGACATTTTGGAGTCTCTTGTGCTTCTTTTTCTTCCCCCTCCCCACATTTTATTTCCCTCCACTGTCTTGACAATTGTCTGGTCCTTGCTTATGTTCCGAAAGACTTGCCCACACAGCCTTCTGCTCGGGGGAAGCCATGTACAGACATTTGGTCGTTGCACTTCAAGCTCAGTAAAGAACAGTGAGCAGCATGCGTCTCTGTCTGACGGATTGGGAACATTCGCATTTCTAAAACCCTGTCCAAAATTAAAATGAAATGAAGAGGAGATGGTGGTGGAGGAACTAGGATCATGTCTGCCACCAGCTCCCTGTAGGTACTGAAAAATGCAGTGCAGCCACAGAATAATAAAATTGTAGCATTGGAAATGAACCCAATGGCTATCTAGCCCAAACCTTTGCAATGCAGGAATCACAGCTAAAGAATCTCTGGCAGATGGCCATCCAACTTCTGTTAAAAAATCTCCAGTGAAGGAGAAAATGATGTTGATGATTCTTCTTCCATGGCATGCTAGAAACTTGGGAACCAGGAAATAAAATATATATATGAGTCAGGGGTCCTTTACCTTTTTATGTTCCAGTGCTTGTAGAACCACCTTTCCTTCTGCACTTAAAATGTTTCTTCACCCTTGAATGTTGAGGGAAATCCTAAGTTAATCGAGATATAACTTAGTCCAGTAATGGTAGCGAAAGATGCATGCAAACTATAAAATAATTGCAGAAGAGATAAGTTTTTGGGACAACGCTCTGGTTAGCATACGAAAGAACATCCTAGAAGTTGCCATGTTCAGCTCAATGGAGCATGGGGTTTTTCATCACCTGTTGTCAGGTTGCCATTATTAAAGGTAAAGGTAAAGGGACCCCTGACCATTAGGTCCAGTCATGGCCGACTCTGGGGTTGCGGCGCTCATCTCGCTTCATTGGCCGAGGGAGCCGGCATACAGCTTCCGGGTCATGTGGCCAGCAGGACTAAGCCGCTTCTGGCGAACCAGAGGAACGCATGGAAACATGTTTACCTTCCCGCTGGAGTGGTACCTATTTATCTACTTGCACTTTGACGTGCTTTCGAACTGCTAGGTTGGCAGGAGCAGGGAGCGAGCAACGGGAGCTCACCCTGTCGCGGGGATTCGAACCGCCAACCTTCTGATTGGCAAGTCCTAGGCTCTGTGGTTTAACCTGCGTACCCTCCTGCCCTTATTACAAAGAAAATCCCCTGTGTTACAATACGAAACAATCTAATCAACAAAAGGCAACACGTGGGCTAATAATGTACAGTCATACCTCATGTTACGTTTGCTTCAGGTTGTGCATTTTCAGCTTGCGTCCCGCAACTAACGGAATGGGTTATTTCTGGGTTTCGCTGCTCACGCATGCACAGGCATGCAAAATGACGCCACACGCATGCGCAGAAGCAGCAAAGCGTGACCCGCGCACACACAGACATGGGTTGCGAACGGGCCTCCGGAACAGATCCCATTTGCAACCAGAGGTACCACTTTGGCAATATTTATGAAACACTATCGTTTCTTAATTCATAAACAAAAGCCATATAATAAGGGAGCTGGGCATGTTTAGCCTGGAGAAGAGGAGGTTAAGGGGTGATATGATAGCCATGTTCAAATATATAAAAGGATGTCACATAGAGGAGGGAGAAAGGATGTTCTCTGCTGCTCCAGAGAAGCGGATACGGAGCAATGGATCCAAACTACAAGAAAGAAGATTCCACCTAAACATTAGGAAGAACTTCCTGACAGTAAGAGCTGTTCGACAGTGGAATTTGCTGCCAAGGAGTGTGGTGGAGTCTCCTACTTTGGAGGTCTTTAAGCAGAGGCTTGACAACCATATGTCAGGAATGCTCTGATGGTGTTTCCTGCTTGGCAGGGGGTTGGACTCGATGGCCCTTGTGGTCTCTTCCAACTCTATGACTCTATGATTCTATGATTCTATGATTCTAATACATGCAAGAAGTCACGAACTAATAGATGTCAAATAAATATTCCATCAACAGGAATGCATAGAATGGTGAGTAACCACAAAGAAGCGCTGAAGTTGAGGCAGAAAGCCTTTCCGAGGTTCATATCTATATCAAAGTTTGGTTGAGAATGAACTGGAGCCGGGTGGTGCTGTAAGCACAGCAGCAACAAACAGGAAACACAACAGTTCTTCCGGGATAATGAACTGCGTCAACGATATTTCTTCATCAGCAAGTTAACAGTCCCCAAAGGTACATAACGTGATTGTGGATCAGCTCTCACTCAAAAGTGTACTACAGTTCATTATCCCAGCAACTTCAATTGTTTCTTTGTGGTCACACACCATTCTAAGCATTTGTGACTTCTTTCACGTATTATATGGCTTTTGTTTATGAGTTAAGAAACAATTGATAGTATTTCATAAATATTGCCAATACATTATTAGCCCTTTTGTTGATCAGGCAGCTTGAAATTGCATCCGGTCCATTGTTTTGTTTTGAGCGCAAGACATTGCCCTGGTTCAGGAGGCACGGTAAGGCAAACTATGGCTCAGCGCGAATGCTATGGTTCCTAAAGGGGAGGTCGCAGTTGCTGCACTCTCCCCCTCCCCCCCCCAGATCCTGTGCTGTAGTGAGCTAAGCCACTGTTTGATATAACATGTTTGAACCTGGACTCATGGTTTATCTCCTCCAGACAAAAAGGGTGAACTGTAAATCCCAGAACAAACCTTGGCTGCAGCTCATGGTTCGTCTGGAGCAAGGCAAATCGCGAGCCCAGGTTTTGGCGATGCACTTGGCTGTGAGCTCTAAGTCAAGCTGCAACTTAGCTTGCAGCAAGTGCACCAGCAGCAGAATTAAATTGATTTCTGAATTTTGAATTTTATTGCTATTCATGAGCCAGTGTGGTGTAGTGGTTAAGAGCGGTAGACTCGTAATCTGGTGAACTGGGTTTGCTTCTCCGCTCCTCCACATGCAGCTGCTGGGTGACCTTGGGCTAGTCACACTTCTCTGAAGTCTCTCAGCCCCACTCACCTCACAGAGTGTTTGTTGTGGGGGAGGAAGGGAAAGGAGATTGTTAGCTGCTTTGAGACTCCTTTGGGTAGTGATAAAGCGGGATATCAAATCCAAACTCCTCCTCCTCCTCCTCTTCTTCTTTTTATAGTGTATTTTATGCTGCTTTTATAATTAAGTGTTTTAAATTTGTTGTTAGCCACCCTGAGCCCGGCTTTTGAACTGGGAAGGGCAGGGTATACAAAAAAATATTATTATTATTATTATTATTATTATTATTATTATTATTATTATTATTAATTGGGGTAGGAGCAACGCCACTGTGACCTCAAGGAGCCTCTTGGAATATGCGTGCAGGGTAAACACGCAGCCTGAAAGCTGAACCAATCACTCTGTCCCTGGTGGCAGGAGCATGCTTCACCCTTGGTTATGACCACATTGGAACTCTTAAGTTTGGGAAAATAAAAAGTTAACTGTGTTAACGAAAATACATACTTGATAAGAAATATCCTAGTTCTAGCTAACTAAGGTGACAATACAAAGAACTGTGCCTTGTCTTTGTTCTCAGATGCTTCCTCTCCAAAGGTACCCTGCCCATCTGGCTGGGTTTCCCCAGCCACTCTGGGTAGCTTACAACATATCTAGAAATATAATAAAAACATCATTCCTTAAAAACTTCCCTAAAATGGACCGCCTTCAGATGTCTTCTAAAAGTCAGGTAGTTGTTTATTTCCTTGACACCTGAAGTGAGGGTGTTCCATAGGGAGGGGGCCACTACTGAGAAGGCCCTCTGCCATGTTCCCTGTGATCTTGCATGAATTCCCTTGTGTGGCACCCCAAATTGCATGTTTCTGGCCGCTGCACCCTTGAAATGTGTTTTTTTGTTTGTGGGGGGTGAGCTGCAGTGTGCAATCAAAATGGCCACAGTCCTCATGCGATAAAAAAGGGGAAGATGGCATCTGGGAAAGTGGCGCCCTGGAATTTGGCTTCAAAGTGTTGGAGGGTATGGGCGAAAGGACAGCCTAGGAAGCTTAGAGGTTCGTCTCTCTGTCTGCTTTCTCCCCATGCAGACTCAACAGCCTCCAGTACAAACTGAGTTGCATTCCAACACTTGCAACACACCCTGTGTTCATTCACACAAAGCCATAGTCTGACTTAGCATTATGTTCTTAATTTGGAGTGCGCACAATAACATCAGAAGAGCCCTGCTGGATCAGACCATAGGTCTGTCTCATCTAGTATCCTGTTCTCACAGTGGCCAACCCAATGCCTATGGGATGCCTTCAAGTTCCTTGTTCACCTGTTTATGGGCACGAACCAGCTTTTTAAGGACACGAAGGGTCCTTGCGCCAACGTGTCTTGTGCTCAGACAAAGTCTTGAGCCGGATGAGACTGTGGGCGAGAAGATTATGACAGTGGCAGTTAACATAAACAGCAGTTAAGGCTGATGCAGCAAAGGAAAATTACAAGATTAGTTTCCAACATGTTGGGTTTTTCTAATTGTTGTTGTACTGATAAGAAAGAGAGACAGATTGCCTTGCTGACATGTTTAAACGTTTGAAAAACTAATTTAGAAAGAAAAGGAGGTACTCGCCCCCAAATATGGAGATTATGGGTTGTATTCAACTAAGTGTTACTCAGAGTAGACTCACTGAAATTAGATTACCTAAGTTATTTGTGCCCATTAATATCTATACCATGAGTATTATTAGTATTAGTATGTAATTGCTTTATACTTCACACTTTCCTACAAAGGAGCCCAGGGCGGAAACCATATCAATACAATTAAAACCACTATTTAAACAGTTTAAACCTAAAATTAATGACTTGCTCTCAAGCTAATAATTTCAGGGTTTCCATGCATAGAACTTTCAGCCATCAAATGCCTGAGTAACAGGAATGGTCCCATGCTGGGAGACTGAGGCACCTCACTAGGGAAGGCATTCCACCAATGTGGGGGACACCACCAAGAAGACAGTTTCATAGCTCACAGCCAACCAGACAACCCCCAGTGGAGCCACCACCAACAGGGCCTCTGTATGGCCAACATTGACCACAACCCATTGCACTGTCAAGGGGTAGCTACTTTTCAGCCATTTCCAATGGCAATCAACGATGAAAAAAGCTGATTCCGCATCAAAGTGGACATTCATTGCAACTTTCAGTAAGTATGCCAGCCCAGTTGTGGGCAGGCAGTTGGTTGGGATCTACTGTTAGATCCCTGGGCAATTTGTGGTATATCTGCAAGTTGTTTCGCTCCAGTGACCCCTGCAAACTAGGCTACTGAATTGAAGAAAGTTTGTGAGGAGGAGCAGAAAGTCAGGAGTTCATTTTTCAGAAACTGTTAACAGATTTGGGCCACATGTTTGAGCCACATGTTCAAAAGCACCTCATTTATTTATTTATATTTAGGGAAATGCACAGAGCACTTAACCAACCCCCTCTTAAGCTGTCTAAATAATAAAATAATTACCAGCTAAAATTCTAGGGATGTGTCTTTCCTCCTGAGCTCCAGCTGAGGTAGACCTTGAGGTTCTAGTAGACCCTGGAAGTCGCACTTGTGCACTAATCTGACACCCCCCCCCGGAAATAATTTCAGCGTTATTTTTGTGGTGACCTAGTTTTACCTCACAAATATATGCAGCTTTCCATTGTGGCTCCTGCAGGCTAGGATTTGCCTGCAATCCTGAAATGCCCCCAAATTCTTTTATCCCACGTATCGCTTGTTGTCTCAGAATAATGACGATGAGATAAAAACCTCTTCACTTAAGTTCTTATGTAGCTCTGCATTTTAAAGTCTAGAAGTTAAGAGTGCTACACCCAGGTTTTTGCAGCATGAATTGAGATAAGCATGAATGATGGATGAGTGGTTTTTCATTTTTTGGAGGTCTAGTTAGAATTGCCTCAGAGTGTTCTGTTTATATAGGCCGAACACGCACCAAACATTTAGAACAAAATGCTATTGTGAATGGTCCTCCTTGCAATCCACGGCGTACATGTTTAGAAAATTGTGGCGATTTTCTTAAGCTGCTATTGTGAATCTGGCCACTTTCTTTGTATTGTAGCCTGAAGGAGCATCTCCACCCCCATCGTTCAGCCCAGACATCGTTCAGCTCTAAGGGCCTCCTGGCAGTTCCTTCACTGGGAGAACTGAGGTTACAGGGAACCAGGCAGAGGTCCTTCTTGGTAGTGGCGCCCTCCCATCAGATGTCAAGGAAATAAACAACTATCTGACTTTTAGAAGATATGTGAGGGCAGCCCTGTATGTTGTTGTTTAGTCGTGTCCGACTCTTCGTGACCCCATGGACCAGAGCACGCCAGGCTCATGGTCAAACTCATGTTTGCTTCGAGATCACTGTCCAATCATTTTGTCTTCTGTCGTCCCCTTCTCCTTGTGCCCTCAATCTTTCCCAGCATCAGGGTCTTTTCCAGGGATTCTCTTCTCATGAGGTGGCCAAAGTATTGGAGCCTCAGCTTCAGGATCTGTCCTTCCAGTGAGCACTCAGGGCTGATTTCCTTCAGAATGGATAGGTTTGATCTTCTTGCAGTCCATGGGACTCTCAAGAGTCTCCTCCAGCACCATAATTCAACAGCATCAAAGCCCTGTATAGGGAAGTTCTTAACATTTGATGTCTTACTGTGTTTTAATTTGTTGGAGGCCTCTCAGAGTGGCTGGGGCAACCCAGTCAGATGAGTGAGGTACAAAGAATAAAATTATTCTTATCATTATTGTGGCCTACCTGTCAGCATGCAGAGGGTTGCGAAGTCAGCTGGCTAGCCCCAGCTGGGTCCTCTCCTTCCAGCCGTCCTGCTGCGAAGACCCATTGGCCTCTGCTCCGACGTAAATCAGCGACCTGGGCTTCAAAGCCAGGGCACACTATATCAGCAGAGCAAACTGCGCACACAGAATAGGTGTGAGGCTTGTGGAAGCATACTACAACTATGGATTTATTAATCATAAATCAGGACAAAGAAACATGTCTCTCTCTTTGTCTTCTCGGTGAGAGAGTCAAAAGCAAAAGCAATAACACAGCGGAAGTTCCGCTAATGCCAGCAAAACAATGCTGGAATGTAAACAGACATGTGACACGTAACAGTTCCATGTCTGCTCCTTAAGGTGGAATGGAAATTTCCCAACATCCAGTAGGTCACAAGTAATATCAGACAGGCTCCAACCTTCTGTAGATCTCAAAAAGTATCCCAAAAGGCAAGCTCTGAGATCTCTATACAAGGTACAATGCAAAAGGTATCTTCTACTGTATCTTCCACCTTCCCAGTACCCCAAACATGTAGCTGCTGCATATTGGAGAATACTTTCATTCTTTCCCTCCAAGGAAGATAAAGGCATTGCTTGGAAATCAGGGGCAGTAAAGGCTTTTTCTGAAGCAAACAAAAGTAAGAGCTATTGAAAATATGGATCCCTCTTCAATAAACTAAATCGAGGGGGAAACGCTTTGAGTTGGCTGGCGAGAACGTCTTCATGAGAATCTACCTCAAAAATTCTGCTTCTAGTTTGTCCTTATGGACTTGGAGAATCTGAGCACCCCCAACGCAAGATGGCAACAATCGTAAGCAATGAAGGACCCATCCACCCGTGGCAAGTTGTTCAATGAATTGGTGTGTCGATATACTGATAAACAGAGGGTATCTATTGGTATACAGAGGAGCCTAAGTTGCTGAACTGCTTTATATTGTGCCTATTTCATTCATAGGCAAGTTAAGCATGGTTAGCCCTGCAGTGTTGGTAGGCCTGGCCCCAAAAGAGGTGACCCAAAAGAGTACCCTCTGCATATACAGGTATCTAGCAAGCGCAGGTAAAGGTAAAGGACCCCTGGACTGTCAAGGCCAGTCAAAGGCTACTACGGGGTTGTGGCGCTCAGCTCGCTTTCAGGCCGAGGGAGCCGGTGTTTGTCCGTAGACAGTTTTTCGGGTCATGTGGCCAGCATGACTAAACTGCTTCTGGCACAACGGAACACCGTGACAGAAACCAAAACACACAGAAATACCATTTACCTTCCCGCCGCAGCGGTATCTATTTATCTACTTGCACTAGCGTGCTTTTGAACTGCTAGGTTGGCAGGAGCTGGGACAGAGCAACGGGAGCTCACTCCGTTGCGGGGATTCAAACCACAACCCACCACCTTGAGATTAAGAGTCTCATGCTCTGCCAACTGAGATATCCCAGGGATAGATTTTGTAACCCTTCCAGCAGAATTCACTTCAGATCAACAAATAGTTTGGGACGGGGGAGGCATGGAGATGTACAGCACCCCAAAAAGGTGCCTTGCATCCAGCACTTGAATGCGCATCACCCAGTGTGTACATGCCCTTAGAAATACATGCGGCATTTATATTTGTATTTACAAAGTGTGCTGCCGAAAGCCTCTTCTGTTTTCTCTACTGCGGAAAGAGATGGCTTTGCCTATTAAAGGCATTTTCCAACCCCCAGAAGATTTGTAGGATCCCCCCCCCCACTATATTATCCAGAAAGAGCAGCCTCCCACTCCCTTTCGCTCTCTAGAACATGCCGTGTGCTCCATTTGGAGACGTCTGAATCTTCACATCAATAAGTTGCTTTATCTCCTTGGCTCTTGGAGAAAGAACCGACATCATTAGAGCTAATCTACACATCTGTGTGGAGGAAGGTATCTCCGGCCGTATAGAAACCAGGGGGAACTCAAGCACAGCGTGGGTGGGAGGAGACAAGAGCAGCTTCTGGAAACAGAGAATAGAAAACAACTCTCTAATTTGTAGTCCCTGACATTCCTCGCTTTCCCCAGTTGCTTAGGAGAGAGAAGGGAGGAAGAGAGAAGAAGAGATTTGAATCCAAAAAGGAGTGGGAGGTTTTAAACAGGATCCCCCACACGAGGGAGAATTTATCTCTGCTGGGTCGTGTTCGGAGAATAATTTTACACATTTTATATCATTGCCACTGTTGGTTTCAGGAACCTTCCAAAGTGCTAAATGTTCATATCTGCCCACCAATCCCTCCTGAGAGAGTAACCACAGAGAAGCACTCAGCACACAGCAGATAAGGATCAGAGTCAGCCAGAGAACAGACTAATTCAGCACTTGGACTGCAAGAGCCTCTGTGGGGATTAGAGAGGCCTGAATTCGTATCCACACTCGGCTATGAAACTGATGGGGAGACCTTTGGCTATTCAGCCTTTCCTACCATACAAAACTGGCGTAAGGGTGAAATGAGGTAACACATGAATGCTGCTTTCAGATCCTTGACAGTAGGGTGGGAAACAGATGGGCTGAATGCCTGCAAAAAAAGACAAAAATTAAGACTTGGCAGATAGTTGTTTATTTCCTTGACATCAGATGGGAGGGCGTTCCAAAGGGCGGGCGCCACTACTGAGAAGGCCCTCTGCCTGGCTCCCTGTAACCTCACTTCTCGCAGGGAGGGAACCGCCAAAAGGCCCTCGGAGCTGGACCTCAGTGGGGGTATACTGGGCCAAGGCTGTTTAGGGCTTTAAAGGTCAGCACCAGCATGTTGAACACCAAAATGCCTGGTTTATGGAATTCACTCCCACAAAAGGTAGTGGTTATCACCAACTTGGATGGCAATAATAATAATAATAATAATAATAATAATAATAATAATAATAATTTTATGCCACCCATCTGACTTGGTTGCCCCAACCACTCTGGGCAGCTTCCAACAAATGAAAACATCAAACACAGCAAAAGATCAAGCATCAAAAACTTCCCTATATAGGGCTGCCTTCTAAAAGTCATATCGTTTTTTATCTGTTTGACATCTGATGGGAGAGTGTTCCATGGGGTGATACTACCAAGAAGGCTGGTTCCATGTTTCCTCACTTCTCACGGTAAGGGAACTGCCAGAAGGCCCTCGGTGCTGGACCTCAGTGTCTGGGCTGAACGATGGGGGTGGAGACACTCCTTCAGGTATCATCCTTTTAAAAGATGATTAATGGGGGATAATGATATCAGTGGCCACTAGTCGCAATGACAATGTTCTACCATGGCTGAATGCCAGTCTCTGGGAAGCACAAATCAGGTCTTGCTTGTGGAATTCCCATAGACCTCTGGTTGACCACTGTGAAAACAGGAAGTTGGACTGCATGGACTACTGGCTTCATGGAGAAGGTTCCTATGTTCTTACGTATTCTCATCCAGATAGATTGCTCCATGCACAATAGCAGCTTTTGTAACTGCTTGCCTTTTCACAGAGCAACATGAGGTCAACTGGACCAGGCAGAATTTTGGCGGGTGCTGATAGCATGAGCAGAAAGCTTTCTCCCAGGGCTACTGTCCCTGGTCTCATTTTTCAAAACAGATGCTAGCAACTTGAACTGGGTGATGAATTTCACAAGGAGGAAAGATGTCATCGTCTTTGATTTGATAATTGGGTGAAATTGCCTGGAGCTTTCAGCCGAATTCTGGAAGGGAGTTGGGGGCGGTGGCGGGGGGTGGGGGTGGGTTGTGTTAGGAGGGAACAGGATTATTAATATTAGCTTGGAAACACGGAGGTAATTGCTGTGCACTCGCACAACCCAAATGCTGCCTGTGTGTGCTCTCTCTCTCATTCTAATGGGCCCGGGGCTTGGTCAAGGAATAGGCATTAAAGACAAGGGACAATTTTGCCTAATCACCCTTTTTGAATGAAATTCAGTGTGTCGTTAATCTGCTATTATGAATCCTGGCAAAAGAAGGGGTTCCTAAACAAGAAGGTTTGTTTAATCGCTTGGGCTGGGATCCAAGTCACCGGAGGACACGCAGCGCGCAAACTGCTGCTATTCACTTTGGCGAAAACGCCTTTTCTGCGTCTGAGGAAATAGCTGTGGCTGGCATAAAAATACTTTTGGCAAAGGATTCCTTGGGGGTGGGGAGCAGCAAAGCGTGTGTGCTGAGCAGCTTTCATGACTGCGGCTTTTCACGTACTTTTCAGAATGCGGGAACTTCGTAGAAGCAAGGCCCTGCTGTAATTCTACCAGGGGGAAATAAAACTGGGCTTATTCAGTACCCATGTGGCAGTGATAAGCTGTTCTGTGGCCGTCGTGTGAGGGAACCTGGGCTGGAAAGGCTATGAGGGGAAGCAGCACCAGGGGTGATTTGGAGGGGAGACACAGCCGGTGGGAGGAGGGATGCCCAACCCGTTGTCACCTGCAGTCCACTTCCATCTGTAACTCCCAGCCTGCTGGGGTTAGAGAACCATATTTATATCCACGGGCTGGGAGATCGATGTGGAATATTGCAAAATTAAAAGTAGGAGTATCTACCAAGTAAGCAATGTTTAATGCTTGAGAACTACCCACCCACTGAAAGGGTAATCTCACGCCTTCTTTCTTATCTTTTACGCTCCAGGCAAAGTCTGTCTTGCTTACTCAAAGTTGTTTTTTGGGGGGTGGAATTAATTTGATTTACTGCATTGTCTGTTGTTTTTTTTAAAAAAACACACATTCTGTTCTTTGCTTGCTTTGTCTTATTGGTTCAGTTTCCTAGCTGCTGGTGTTATTTCATTTTGTTCCAATTTAGTATGTGCTTTTGGCAGGGGGGCTATCCTTGTCCGTTTTAATAATTGTTTAGATCAGGGGTGGGAATTGTTTAGGCCTTGTGAGATGGACTCCATTTTCTTTCAGCCAGAATCTCCAAATCCGCCAGCTCGAGTCTGTTGCAAAAGCCATACACTTAAGAACTTAAAAGTTCTGAGCCCAGGAAATGGATTAACAGAATTGAGTGGAGTCTTGAACCTCTTGTACATACACCAACCAGCACCTTATTCCTTGTTACCCGAAACTCACTTCATTTTAGCAGTGTCCCAGGTTTGATCCATGAGATCTCCTGGTAAGTCTGGGAGAGAAGAAGAAGAAGAAGAAGAAGAAGAAGAAGAAGAAGAAGAAGAAGAAGAAGAAGAGAGTTTGGATTTGATATCCCGCCTTTCACTCCCTTTAAGGAGTCTCAAAGCGGCTAACATTCTCCTTTCCCTTCCTCCCCCACAACAAACACTCTGTGAGGTGAGTGGGGCTGAGAGACTTCAGAGAAGTGTGACTGGCCCACGGTCACCCAGCAGCTGCATGTGGAGGAGCGGAGACGCGAACCCGGTTCCCCAGATTACGAGACTACCGCTCTTAACCACTACACCACACTGGCTCTAAGACTCCCATCTTAGACCCAGTATAGTCAGTCTAGACAATACTGAGTTGGATGGACCATTATTATTATTATTATTATTATTATTATTATTATTATTATTATTATTTATACCCCACCCATCTGGCTGGGTTTCCCTAGCCACTTTCGGCAGCTTCCAACAAAATATTAAAAATACAATAAAACATCAAATATTAAAAGCTTCCCTAAACAGGGCTGCCTTCAGATGTCTTCTAAAAGTCAGATAGTTGTTTGTTTCCTTGATATCTGATGGGAGGGTGTTTCACTGGGCAGATGCCACCACTGAGAAAGCCCTCTGCCTGGTTCCCTGTAACCTCACTTCTCGCAGTGAGGGAACCGCTAGAAGACCCTTGGTGCTGGACCTCAGTGTCTGGGCTGAACAATGGGGGCGGAGATGCTCCTTCAGGTATATTGGGCCGAGGCCACTTTTTCACCATAGGCAGCTCCTTACCTCCCTATGATGAATCAGCTTTTGGGTGGAGACACCCCAGGTATTGCAGACTACTCAACATCACCCAAAATAGCTTTGCCAGGTAAGTCTTCACAAAGATAAGGTGACAATATCATTTCTACTCATGAAAGGAGAGTTGGTTGGTCCCAGCAAATTTATACACCGGAACTGGCATTTGGTTTTCTTCTTGGCTTTGGAATTGTATGAAACTTCCAACGCAGGACTTTCTTCTCTCCTTGTCCGTCACGTTCGTCACACTCATCCTTCCTTGCCATTTCTCCAAGCTTCCTCACTTTCGCTACATCCTCTGATTCACTCCAAGGTTGTCATTTTCAGATACGTCAAGTGTTTGACGCAATTTGCACAAACACTTCCTCCCCAAAGCGAACATTGGCAGCAGGCATAGGTTTTTCTGGAGACAGCATCCATTCATGTGCTTGGAAGGTAAATGTGATATTTATGCTCAGATGCTGTGGCTGTTAGCATGTGCTCAACCTCCTCTTCCTGTTTTTGTCAAAAAATAATATTAATTTTTTAAAAAACAACCCCCCCAAAAAAAACTGCTTCATGTGTGGTTTAAACTCTCAAAATTAGATCACGTGTCCTCCTGGCAGACTGGCAGACTGCACTCTTGAGAGCATTTGTACCCAGTTGCAAACTTAGCCCCTTTTCATAAAAGGGAAAGGGACCCCTGACCATTAGGTCCAGTCGTGGCCGACTCTGGGGTTGCGGCGCTCATCTCACTTTATTGGCCGTGGGAGCCGGCGTACAGCTTCCGGGTCATGTGGCCAGCATGACCAAGCCGCTCCTGGCGAACCAGAGTAGTGCACGGAAACACCGTTTACCTTCCCGCCGGAGTGGTACCTATTTATCTACTTGCACTTTGACGTGCTTTCGAACTGCTAGGTTGGCAGGAGCAGGGACCGAGCAATGGGGGGCTCACCCCGTCACGGGGATTTGAACCGCCACCCTTCTGATCGGCAAGTCCTAGGCTCTCTGGTTTAACCCACAGCGCCACCTGCGTCCCAGCTCCTTCTC
Organism: Podarcis liolepis; assembly: GCF_965112155.1. Taxonomy (NCBI): domain Eukaryota; kingdom Metazoa; phylum Chordata; class Lepidosauria; order Squamata; family Lacertidae; genus Podarcis; species Podarcis liolepis. The sequence goes on along the minus strand of NC_139554.1, from coordinate 15,195,778 downwards.
ATAGAAAAGAAATAATGCATTTGTGGGGTCGCAGAATCATAGAATCGTAGAGTTGGAAGGCATCGCCAAGGTTCATCTAGTCTAACTTCCTGCAATGCAGGAATCTCAGCTAAAGCATCCATGACAGAAGACCATGGATGGCCATAGGTGGTTCATTGGCAGAACAAGAAAGCTGCATCTATCTATGTTATTGTGCAAACACTTGGTAGCTTCAACAAACTACCAAGGATTAGACAAATTCATGGAGGAAAGGGCTATGGATGGCTACTAGCCAAGATGACCAAATTCTACCTATGACACTGTGGTCTAAACCACTGAGCCTCTTGGGTTTGCTGATCGGAAGGTCAGCGGTTCGAAACCCCGCAACGGAGTGAGCTCCCGTTGCTCTGTCCCAGCTCCTGCCAACCTAGCAGTTCAAAAGCACACCAGTGCAAGTAGATAAATAGGTACCGCTGCGGCGGGAAGGTAAACGGCGTTTCCGTGCACCTGGCATTCGTCATGGTCCTCTGTGCGCCAGAAGTGATTTAGTCCTGCTGGCCACATGACCCGGAAAAGCTGTCTGTGGACAAACGCCGGCTCCCTCGGCCTGAGAGTGAGATGAGCGCCACAAACCTCATAGTCGCCTTTGACTGGACTTAACCGTCCAGGGGTCCTTTACCTTTACCTTTCTTACCTTTTACTCTACCTCCACTGCTGGAGGCACCAATGCTTCTGAATATTGGTTGCTGGGAATGACAGGAGGGGAGAGTGTTGCTCTTGTCCTCAAGTTCTACTCGCTTGTTTCCTGGTTGACCACTGTGAGACCAGGATGCTGGACTTCCTGGGCTATTGGCCTGACCCTGCAGGCTGTTCTTATGTTCTTACATTATGTTCTTATGTAACTATATGTGATAGTTTCACTTCCCAAGTGAGGGCTGTATACCAAGCACATATTCTGAACGAGACCACAGGTCCGTGCTAGAAGACTTTGAAGATACTTGCTTTCACTGAATAGCATAGCAACCATTTTTCCTTTCCAGACAAGGCGCAATAGCAGCAGATCCATGGGTTTAAATCCAGGTCTGTGCCATGGAGGGAGGTGTCCAGTTTTAACATCTGAAGCTACACATGGCTAAGGAGTGCAGAAACCTCGCCAGGCCCACTGCTGACCTCTCCAAAGCTCCTCTTCCAAAGTGACCCCCCCCCACCAAAAGAGGGGAAAAAATCAGTTATAAAAAATATTTTTGCATTCCAGTTTAACTAGGCCTGCAGGTAAGTAGAAATATCCCAAAAGTTCCCTGCTAGAAGACAATAAAGGCTGCATATGAGCAGCTCATCCGTTGAAGGAGAACTAAGTCCTTTGCTTCATTAGGCACTATTTATTGTTTTCATTTCCATTGCTATGGCTACTATTTATTACTGGCAATTTTAGCATTTACTAGTAATGTGAGAGATGGTAAAAAGTGCCATTAAAATGGGAAATGTTTTATTGTGCATGAGCAATTAGTGTTTTAAATTTTAGACAAAGACTGGAAGAAATTTGCACAACATTGGACAGTGAAATGGGGCCTGGGTGAAAGATTAATTTTACATCTAGCGAATCATCTCATATTGACTGAGTTCATTATGGATGAAGTTTGGTGGCCTTCTGACAGCACTTAATGAGGATTTCAGAATATCTTTTTAAATTTTCTCTAATTTGTAGGTTTCTGTCTCTTTGTTGCCAGTTTGTTGTTGTTGTATAGTCATTTAGATGTGTCCGACTCTTCGTGACCCCATGGACCAGAGCACGCTAGACACTCCTGTCTTCCACTGCCTCCCGCAGCTTGGTCAAACTCATGTTGGTAGCTTCGAGAACACTGTCCAACCATCTCGTCCTCTGTCGTCTCCTTCTCCTTGTGCCCTCCATCTTTCCCAACATCAGGGTCTTTTCCAGGGAGTCTTCTCTTCTCACGAGATGGCCAAACTATTGGAGTCTCAGCTTCACGATCTGTCCTTCCAGTGAGCACTCAGGGCTGATTTCCTTCAGAGTGGAGAGGTTTGATCTTCTTGCAGTCCATGGGACTCTCAAGAGTCTCCTCCAGCACCATATTTCAAAAGCATCAATTCTTCGGTGATATTGCCAGTTACAGGAAGCTTAATAAAGAGATTTCAGAACCAAAACGGACTTCCATTTCACCGTGCCTTAGACCAGAAACATTAATTAAGTTTGGATAAGCCATACACAAAACCACAAAAATCACTCTCTTCTCATGCAAATAGGCAAGGTAAGCAGAAGAGGCCTGTGGGGCTGTGCTTTTTGCCTTGGTCCTATGGTTGACCCCTCAGCTCTCCCTCTGCCATCCATGAACTGGCGGGACTGTCTGAGGTGGCACATTTCCTTTGTCCTTTGCAGGCTTCCCTGGATCCTGGAACCCTGACTGAGGTAGGCCTCACTACTCCCTTTCATAGTGTGAGCCGATTGTTTGTTTTTAGAAACTATGGTTTGGCACACAGTCCGAACACAGCCTCTTCCTCAGCTTAACCTGCCTTAGGCAATTTGTTGTGAGAATAAAAAAGAATATGAACCCTGAAATCTGCCCCCCTCCGAATTGTCTTCTAACTGCACTGCCAATAGGCAACCTTTTCACATGCACTGTTTTATTGCGGGGAGCTGAACCCTTCACTTCCCGTCCTGAAGTGGTACAGTCCAGAAAGGACTAGGGCTGCCACACATCTGGGATTTCCTGGATATAGATGGGATTCGTCTGTCGAAAATGGCATCTGGGCGGAATTTTCGAAAAGTGGCAAAAATGTATGGGAAAACCAGACCCATATCGGAAGTGTTGATTTTTTAATATTTTTTTTGTGAAATTGGTAAAAACTATTTTTGGGAATGGGGGAGATTTTGTAGAAAAAATGCTCAATGACTTTTGTGTCTGGATTTTCACTTTTTAAAATATGGCAGCCCTAGAAAGGACTGGAGAATGGGCTATTTCTGTATAATGCCATAAACCTTCAAACCATGATGGATCAAATGGTGCTAGCATGTGCATTTATTATTATTATTATTATTATTATTATTATTATTATTATTATTATTACAAATATGAAATATCAAAAAATGAAAACATCATCAGCTGACATTAACAATATAAATAATCTGTCATTCCTGACTTCGTATAAGCGGTCCATACATCCAAATTGAAATCCAGATATTGGCTATTACAAGATGCAGAAAGGGCAGTGAGATTTTCAGTCTACTGAGAAATGGATGGTGAGTGTTTATCCTTCCAGCCTTGAAGCATAAGTCTCTTTGAAGCCATAAGGGCTCTCAGGAGTCACTTCTGTTGCCCATCTGTTAGTCCTCACATCGCAGGAATATAATTTAAAAGTGTGGGAACATCCACAAAGATCAAGGATTTCTTCTAAACCAAAGTTTACAAGAAGAGTAATTATTGACCTGAAAGAAGGCACTATAGGACACAGCAGGACATATGCCTGAAAGAGGCATGGTCAACATTATGTTGCCAGCTTCTATATGGCGAACCAGGTTTTTTTCCTATCAAGGCACTGTGGGCTGTTTAATTATTATCATTATTTGTGTGTGTGAGTGTAAAGATAAGGTAGAGGTAAAGGAGCCCTGGACGGATAAGTCCAGTCAAATTTGACGATGGAGTGCAGCACTCATCTCCACTTCAGCCGGCGTTTGTCTGCAGACAACTTTTCTGGGTCATGTGGCCAGTATGACTAAACCACTTCTGGCGCATGGAACACCGTGACAGATAGCAGAGCTGTTTACCTTCCTGCCACAGTGGTACCTATTTATCTACTCGTGCTGGTATGCTTTCAAACTTCTAGGTTGGCAGGAGCTGGGACAGAGCAACGGGAGCTCACCTCGTTGTGCGGATTCGAACTACCAACCTGATGATCAGCAAGCTCAAGAGGCTTGGTGGTTTAGACCACGGGGCTACCAGCATCCCTCTGTGCATGTACACACACACACACACACACACACACAGGCAGTGCTTTTTTCTAAAAAAAATGTTTAGGGGTACTCTCATTTTAACTCAAGAAAATCACCATTTTATAGTTCAAATCGGGGAAAATAAATACAGTAAATGGACAAAAGCAGAAAGATTCACAAAATGTTTAGGGGTATGCGTACCCCTGCGTACCCCCAGGAAAAAAGCACTGCATACAGGCAACCTCTGCTTTGCATGGGGGTTGCATTCTGAGTCATTGTGCATGTCAGCAGAGCATGCTTAAGTCTGCCCCACTGTGCCCATACCCTGCCCCTGTTCCACCCCCATTCCTCCCTCTTCCAGGTCCGAAAATGGCCCACAGCCTACTTGTGCATGGCTGCCCATTCTTTGAATGGGCACAAAATAGGGGTAGCCTGTATATATTCATGATTTTCTCTGTAGTCCCCCCCCCCCAAAGGCAGACTATTCAGCACATGTTTTTGATGCCTGCTGCAGCAATTGCGGAGAGAAAATTAGAACCAGCCAGGTTTGTTACAACTCATGGTTGATGAGGAGAGAGCTTCACCACGAGCCTCAGTTGGGATGGCACACTAAAACAAACCTTGGTTTAGTGTGGCATGGCAGCAAAAGAAGACCACTGAGGAGCTTGCACAGTCTTGCTAAGCTGATGTTTGGCTTAGTCTGCTGTGCGAACCAAACCACTGAGAGAGTGGCTCTTCAAGGCTGACCCTGTGACCTTGCGCAGGCAAAGCATATCTTCTACCACTGAGCCACAGCCCTTCCAAAGTAGCTTCCAGAAATGCCATCATATTTTAAACCTTTGCTTTCCATGTGCAGCTGGGGCTCTTGTTTGCTGGAATTCAATCCTGGGCCCTGATTTTGAAAGCCATCCTTGCAACATGTTAAAAAGACGACAAAGGAAAGATGTCCGTTGAACATCTGCGGAGTGGCATTTGTCACTGTGGAGTCGCTACAGATCCACCCCTGACATTGGATGGCGCTGTGGTCTAAACCACTGAACCTCTTGGGCTTGCCGATCGGAAGGTTAGTGATTTGAATCCGCGCGACAGACTGAGCTCCCGTTGCTCTGTCCCAGCTCCTGTCAACCTAGCAATTTGAAAGCACGCTAGTGCAAGTTGATAAATAGGTATCGCTGTGGCAGGAAGGTAAACAGCATTTCCATGTGCTCTGGTTTCCGTCACGGTGTTCCGTTGCACCAGAAGCGGTTTAGTCATGTTGGCCACATGACCCAGAAAGCTGTCTGTGGACAAACGCCGGCTCCCTCGGCCTGAAAGCAAGATGAGCACCGCAACCCCATAGTCGCCTTTGACTGGACTTAACCAGTCCACAGGTCCTTCACCTTACCTTACCTTTACCCCTGACATCAGTGGTCAGGAAGACCAGCACCTTACATATTTAAATCATTTATTTATTTTAAAATCTTTGGTTTTGAAAATTCAGCCCTCACATTACTACACGCTGCTATGCACACCACATTTCTCTGCTCCCGAAGCAATTAAATTCTCCCTGCCAGTGTTTCCCACCAAGCCGCAGTGCCAAGTTGCAACAATCTGGATTTCCTGGAGACCACACTAGCCAGAAACCGCCAGCTCCCAAGCATCCTGTGCACATCATTTTTTATTCTGCCAGTTGTCCGAGAGCTCTCCCCCCACTGCTTCCCATTTCCCTTGTGGACTATAAGGGAGGCATCTTATGGTTTGACCTCAGTCTAGGACAGTGGCTTCAGTCCCTCCCCATCCTCAGGGATTTTGAACCTCCTGGTGACTGACAGTCAGCTATAAAGAATTCTTAGCATGGAGCCCATTTGTTATCTTGCAACTGCATGGATGGGCAAGTGCAATTCCTCCCCATTAGCCGTATTTCTGCGGAGTATTTTTCAGGAGATACCTCGATATTTAAGCCTCGCTGCTCTTGCAGGCAGCATTATCTACTCCCGCGCTCCTTGCCCACCTCGCCTCTTCCCTCGGGCAAGCACTTCTGTGTGGAGTTCGTGAGCCGTTTTTAATTCCTCCTAGCTCAAACCTGATCCTCTGCCATGTATCTGGTTTTCTGTTCTTTTTTCCCCCTGGAATGTCATAAAGTATAACCCGTCCTGCCATCTTGCGCCACAAAATTCCCCCTTTACGTGCAACGGAAGCAGGGAAGAGAGAGGAGAATGGTCTAATTTAATCAGCACAGAAGCTAATTCATTCAGGCATCTGTTGTGGCTGTGGCATGCAACATTCTCCGCTTTCCCCCTCCCAGACGGAGCCATTTGTCTCTCCTAATTCTGGGCATGTCTGCAGCAGCTGTTTCTTGAGGGATAGGTCCCGTGGCAAGCAGCTGGGATGCCAGTAGCATCTCATTACAGGCCCCGATCTAGTCTGCTCATGAGGTTTTTCGCCCTTGGAAAGTTAGTGCCTCCTCCTTAAAGCGGTACTAAGTTACTCCCAGTGGCATTGCCCCTTGTCTCAGTGTCCCAGACAACTGAACGCAGTTCGCCAGCGATGTATTGCATCTCAATTTCTGCCCCCTTCCTCCTCCTCTTCTCCTCCTCCTCTTCTTCTTTCTTTTGGGGGGTGGGCCCTTTTATTTCTGCAGTCTCTTGATACTTGGCAACACAGGAGACTTTTTGAAACACTGGAGATCCACCATACATTGCAGATAGGCTGCATCTGGCTTAGAGGTTCGCGGATGTTTTTAGGCCTGTGCTAAACATGGTACAGGCGATTCTCCACTTACGCTTGCTAGACTCACACGACGTAGCACATATGCACGGCAATGGGAAACAATTAAACCCGGAAATGGTGGGAGAGAGCTGGACGGTCCTCGTGGCTTGCAAGGAGACCATCCTAAGGGCTGGAAGAGGACATCAATGAGGCTGGAGTAAGCCCCAAAGAAACCGGAGGTGCAGCAAGTCTTGTTTCAGCTGCTCAGCCTCCCCGCCTAACAGCTGGCGTGCGTGGTAGTGCAGCAGCAGCAGCTTCTTTCCTGCCTGTCCTCCATCCTCCCAGTCCCAGAGCTTTAATTCTAGTTGTGGATATTTTTGGATACCGTATTTTTGGTCTGGATTGGAGAGCATGTTGCAGGGAGGGTCTTTAGTTTCTCAACCAGGAGACATATGGCTCCCTGGGAGCCCCCCAGGATATTTTAAGGGGGGCACAGGTGAAAATTGTGCAAATGGGGGCCCATGGCACAAGATTAGGGAGCCACAGACTAGAGGAAAGTGAGAAGTGAAGAAAAGAGAGAAGTGACCAAGAAAAGAAAACATTCATGGCATTTTGTGTTTGGGAGAATGAGGTTTCAGTCATGTGAATTTATTTATTCAACCTAACACGGAATCGCCTTAACATAATGAACAGAGGTGATCTCCGGTTATCCCTCACAACAACAGAACCAGATATTAAAAAGTTTGTTTCTGGTCATCAAGCCCAAGGGTCACATTGATTGAGAAATACCTAAAGTATAAATTTTTATGTAATTGTATTTTGTATAAATTATAAAAAAATTAAATAAAACATGTTCTATTTACAAACAAAACATTTAAATAGCTACCTTTCTACTGGTAGGATGGGGGGGGCACAGGAAGGAAACAAGGTTGGAAGGGGGCAACAATCAGAAAAAGGTTAAGAAACATTGGTTTAGAGGGTGCTCCTCACTTTATTTGATTTCACTTATGCGCACGGACACCCTCTCCAACTGTGTCGGTGGGGCGTCGCATGTACTCCAACTGGGGGTACAACCATTTGCTCAGTGGCAGGACACTTGCTTTGGGTGTAGAAGGTCCCAGGTTCAGATTCAGCCTCGTGCATCTTCAACTAAAAGAGCTGAGTTAGAAGATCTGGAAAAGCCCTCTTGTCCGTGTACATAATAATAATAATAATAATAATAATAATAATAATAATAATAATAAATTTTATTTATATCCCACCCTCCCCAGCCAAAGCCAGGCTCAGGGTGGCTAACAACAATCAAATAATCAAACAATCAAATAATCTAACATTCTAAAACATTTCATTATAACAATTAATTAAAATCAAATTAATGGCAACCGTTAAGCAAAGTTCTGTGCAGGTTGCCAGAGGAGGGAGTCAGGCTGGGCCCTGGCCAAAGGCCTGGTGGAACAACTCTGTCTTGCAGGCCTTGCGGAAAGATGTCAGGTCCCACAGGGCCCTGGTCTCTTGTGACAGAGCGTTCCACCAGATTGGAGCCGCAGCCGAGAAAGCCCTGGCTCTAGTTGAGGCCAGCCTAACCTCTCTGAGGCCTGGGACCTTCAGGATGTTTTTATTTGCAGACCGTAGGTTCCTTTGTGGGGCATACCAGGAGAGGCAGTCCCGTAGGTACGAGGGTCCTAGGCCGTATAGGGCTTTAAAGGTTAAAACCAGCACCTTAAACCTGATCCTGTACTCCACCGGGAGCCAGTGCAGTTGGTATAGTACCGGATGAATGTGATCTCACAGCGAAGACCCCATAAGACTACATTGCAGTAGTCTTAGTTGTCTTAATTACCAATGGATGGCCATCTGTCATGGATGCTTGAGCTGAGATTCCTGCATTGCAGAGGGGTTGTACTAGATGGTTCTATAGTCCATAGCCCTCTCCCTGCCCAGAAATCATTGTAGTTGGTTGAAGTTGGCAGTTGGTGCTGTGAGGTCACCTGGGCTTGTAATGACAGTTAAGGATCTCAGACCCAGTGATACACCAGCTCCTTTACAGGCAGCTCAGGCCCACCCAGAACTAGTGTACAATCCAGTTTCCATACCTGGGAATTGACTATCCATAGCAGGCATAGGCAAACTCAGCCCTCCAGATGTTTTGGGACTACAATTCCCATCATCCCTGACCACTGGTCCTGTTAGCTAGGGGTGATGAGAGTTGTAGTCCCAAAATATCTGGAGGGCCGAGTTTGCCTATGCCTGAGCCTTGCTGAAACGATGCCTTATGAGGAACGGCTAAGGGAGCTGGGCATGTTTAGCCTGGAGAAGAGGAGGTTAAGGGGTGATATGATAGCCATGTTCAAATATATAAAAGGATGTCACATAGAGGAGGGAGAAAGGCTGTTTTCTTCTGCTCCAGAGAAGCGGACACGGAGCAATGGATCCAAACTACAAGAAAGAAGATTCCACCTAAACATTAGGAAGAACTTCCTGACAGTAAGAGCTGTTCGACAGTGGAATTTGCTGCCAAGGAGTGTGGTGGAGTCTCCTTCTTTGGAGGTCTTTAAGCAGAGGCTTGACAACCATATGTCAGGAGTGCTCTGATGGTGTTTCCTGCTTGGCAGGGGGTTGGACTCGATGGCCCTTGTGGTCTCTTCCAACTCTATGATTCTATGATTCTATGATCCATAGGGTCTTTCGTATGATCAGGATTCAGGCCCAGTTTATTAGCCCATATCAGACCTGTGATTGCATCCAGGCACCAGCTTAGGACATGCACACAGCCTCTCTTGATTCAGATGTTACAGAGAAGTAGAGCTGGGTATCATTAGCATCCCGCTGACACCTTGCCCTAAATCTCCTAATGATATGCTTCACAGAGTCCGTGGCAATGAACTGGATGCATATCAACATGGTGAGCAGCCCGCGAGGCTTGACAGCAATTATTATCTGTCCTGAAAACATTTGCCTTCGGAATCAAAATGATTTTTTTTCCTACACTAGAATCTCACCAGTGCAGAGTATTGCTCAGGAGAGTGGGTGGAGGGTGGGAGTAAAAATTGTGGGGCTAGGTAACTCTTATGATTACGGATACACATGAACGCCTGCTGTTTTGGTGCTGAATGAGGGACAACTTGAGGGTTTTGGTGGGGCAGGGCAGGAGGAGGAATGAATCTGGCCAAAGGGCCAGGTAGCTATCTCCCCACACACACACCTTGTGGGCCGCATTTGACAGGCGGGGGGAGCCAGACACCTGTTACAGTGTGATTTATTTTAATTTTTATTCCTTGCCCACACGTGTCTTCAGAAGGCCCTTTCAAAGCTCTTATCTTGCCCAGCATTTTGCATAGGCCTCTGCAGGCACCGCCAATCAGCTGTTCACCAGTGCCAGCAAAACGCCTTTCAGCTGAGTCAGAGTTTTACCTACCCTACATTGGAGGCCGTGCAGCAGCAGCAGCTCCTGGCCACAATGGCTATCTTCTACCTCTGCTGTCAGAGGCGTTATGCTTCTGAATACCAGTTGTTGGAAACAAGAGGCGGATTGGGGGCAGTGCACAGGGCGCTGAGCTGCCTGCTTCCCAAGGCCTACTAAGTGCTTGCTTTGGGAAGGAGTTGCGAGGGCTCTGGTGGGGTCCTGACTGCGTGCTTAGCTTTGGAAAGAAGACTAGAGGGCTCTTGGACCCTCCCAGAGCCTCGTGCCTCCTTCCCAAAGCCTGGCACCTTGCTTACCCGGCTTTGGGAAGCAACAGAGGGGGCTTAAAGGTAAAGGGCTCCCTGACCATTAGGTCCAGTCGTGGCTGACTCTGGGGTTACAGCGCTCATCTCGCTTTATTGGCCAAGAGAGCCAGCGTACAGCTTCCGGGTCATGTGGCCAGCATGACTAAGCCGCTTCTGGCGAACCAGAGGAGCGCACGGAAACACCGTTTACCTTCTCGCTGGAGTGGTACCTATTTATCTACTTGCACTTTGACGTGCTTTTCAACTGCTAGGTTGGCAGGAGCAGGGACCGAACAACGGGAGCTCACCCTGTTGCGGGGATTCGAACCGCTGACCTTCTGATTGGCAAGTCCTAGGCAAGTCCTAGGCTCTGTGATTTAACCCACAGTGCCACCCATGTCCCGCAGAGAGGGGGCTTAGGGGGTGCCAAATTTTGGCCTCGCACAGGGTGCCATATTACCAAGGTACACCGCTGCTGGAAACCACAAGAGGGGAGAATAGCTCTTGTGCTCAAGTCCTGCTAATGGGCTTCCCACAGGCATCTGGTAGGCCACTGTGAGAACAGGATGCTGGGTGGGCCATTGGCCTGATCCAGTGAGCTCTTCTTATGTTCTTATGGTGTAGGGCAGGTGGGTGTGACTTGGGCGAAGTGGCCTAGCAGGCCAAATGGAGAGCCCACAAGACAGAGGTTCTCCACCACTGGCGTAGGGGGAATGGTTGTCCTGCCATCTGGTTGTCCTCTGCTCCCGATGTTCAGCTACAGCAAGGGAACTTTTGATTTATTTATTTTTATTTCAATATTTTTATTAATATTTTGCTAAGAGAATTTCATTTATGAGAAGACAGAGTGAGAAAAAGAAGAAAGTGAGTTAGAATGAAAAAAGAAACAATAGTGTTACATTACCATACGTTAATATACAGATATGTGTGTTCTTATTATCCTAATACACATATACTTTTTGATAACCTAATATATTCTGTGTCAACTCATTCCAAATAGCATTGTGTTTATCCAAAGAAAGTCTGTGCCTATACGGTGTCTGCTCATTTGTTGCCAATGTTGTCATGCCACCCCGTTAGGGTGTGTAGAATCCATTTTCTCTGTCCCGTTGTCCATTTCCGTACAATGAGTATATAGTTAAAGAGCATATTCACCTCTGAAAATCTTACAAGTGTCCAGCACCTTCTCCCAAAACTTAGTAAGTGTGGGAAAGTAAAAGCATATGTTTCAAAGAAGCATTGTCCATGTAACTTCAATCTCTTTCCTAGCGTAAGAGTTGACAGCTGCATTCCCTTGGGGGGTCATCTGTTGGGGCCACGTATTGGTGGTGGATAGGGCTGAAGTCAAATGTCAGTGGAGCAGTTGAAAAAGGCTGGCATGGACAAAAAAGAGACCCTAATAATGTGGGTGAAGATAACAATATGTTTGGCGTGGTAAGGCAGAACATTGCCTACTAAAAATTTTGTATAGACTTGAGCTTGACTCAGATTAAGTCCACGTCGACTGTGTACAATTGTCCTTAGCACAGAATTCACGTCTCGCTGAGGTCATTACCGCTTTCTGGAAGGGCGCCAGAGCAGGTGGGGAAGGAGACAGGTGTTGGCAAACTTAACCCCGAATGTGTTCCCTTGTAATGAAGTGAATGAGGCCGGGGGGGGGGGAGAGAGAACTGACAGTTCACCTGTTTCATAAAACAATTGCTCCAGGCTGTTCCGTTGGGCAGAACCTCAAAACACCCTAGAATAGCATCAGCGTGCCTATGAATTCCAAGCATACCTCATAAGGGCAGGATTCTTAAAGAGCTTTGCATAACAGAACCCAGACAGAGGAGCAACCATCTGGCAGAGCTGTGAGCAGGGCGGTTCAATTGCATGGCTGCAAGGTATTTATTCTGTGCTGAACAGTTCCCCCACAGTTCCATTTAATGGATCTACAGTTGTTATTATGCTGCTGGTGATGATTGATTGATCGATTGATTGATTGATCACTCTTCGCCCTGAGATCTAAGGGTGGGACACAACCGTTGAATGCACAACATTACTAACAGTTCAAAACAAATTATAGCTTCAAGAATAGAGTAGCATCTAAAAATATGCACCTCAAGTGTCAAAGGTTACTTCACTTGTATAGTGTAAATATAAATTCTAAAGGGGCACAGTTTTATAATGTATATGTATATCGGGGTAGGAAATTCAGCTCAGTTCTTACTTTAATGCGAACCTATCAGTTTCACAGTTCCTGAAATATTCACCTCTCCGAATTTTGTTTAAAAAAAACGTTTACAAAAATGTATATACGTGGGGAAATTTTGCATACAGCGTTACGATGCATTAGGTGCAAGTACTTGCAACTATGTGTAAACTGGGGAGAGCTACATAACAAAATGTGCAAAAGCAATTATTTTTGTGAGTTTTTGGGTTTTTTTATATAATGGGAAATGATGTAGAAATGTGGCAAGCTGAACTTAAGACTGGGAAAATGAGAGGCGGAAAGAAACCAGCGTTGACACATTTGGCCATCCCTCGATGTAGATTTTTAAATTGTGTATGGAATTCATCCAAACCTCTCCTAATTGCAGCATGACGGAGGTGATGAACACACGCGAACCTGTTATGGAGGAATTTACCTTGAGCCAGCCTGAGGAAGAAGGAGGCACCTCCAGCCAGGTAAATGTAGGCAAATTACACACCATGCTACAGCCAACTCATTTTATCTATTTAATGTTTGTCAAAAGTATTTAGCTTCCTGGAGCCACTGAGAAGGGCATGCTACAGGTACACCGTATATATAAATAGAATACTTTTAAAAAACGTTTTATAAGGAGTACGAGCCTGGCTTTCTTCTTTCCTTCTTTTGCTGTTCCTTTGAAGCCTGGGGCGAAATTCATGTCGGCTTCAATGGCAGCTAACAATGTTTCATCATAGCCCAGGCGGAGCAGTCAGGTGTGCAGCCACTTGGACGTGTCATCAGTTAAGTGCATAAAACCGAAAAGGTATACCCAGGATCTACAGCAGGGATAGGGAACCTGTGGACTTTCAGATGTTGGAATCCAACTCCCATCAGCCTCTTTCAATGGTCAGGGATGATGGGAATCATAGTCCAGAACATCTGGAGGGCCGCAGGTTACCCAATCCTGATTTATGCATTGGAATGGTCAGCACTTGGAATGGGTACCCCATTCTGGCTGCAGCGATTTTGGACAACTGTTTTTGGACCTCTGCTTTAGAGACTGGAGAGCTGCTCTCTGTCCTGGCTGGCATCCATTTACAGGGGATTAACATGCAAAACAATAAGGTGAGAATGATGCCGTCAGAGCAATCCATAGGCATCCCAAGGTGTTCCCCAAATGAACTTTTTTCAGACTGAGTTAATAACCACAGAGGTTTAGTAGGCCAGGCTTTTACCTGAGTCGAGACCTCGGTTTTCCCCCAGGACCCAACAGTAGTAATTCAATAAACTTTTGCAGCTTGGTTTAAAAGCATTCACGGTTAAGTCTAATCCTACTCAAGGGTAAGCTTTAGGCAAGTGTGGATAGGATTGCAGTCTTAATGTCTTTAAAGCAGGGGTCAGCAGCCTTTTTCAGCCATGGGCCAGTCCACCGTCCCTCAGACCATGTGGTAGGCCAGACTATATTGGGGGGGGGGGATGAATGAATTCCTATGCCCCACAAATAACCCAGAGGTGCATTTTAAATAAAAGCACACATTCTACTCTTGTAAAAACACCAGGCAGGACCCACAAATAACCCAGAGATGCATTTTAAATAAAAGGACACATTCTACTCATGTAAAAACAAGCTGATTCCTGGACCGTCCGTGGGCTGGATTGAGAAGGCGATTGGGCCGGATCCGGCCCCTGGTCCTTAGGTTGCCTACCTCCATTAAAGCAACATACACGTCTTTATAATAATTTTCACCTTTATGGCAGCCTTCATCAACCTGGTGTTCTCTAGATGTTTTGAACTACATCAGCCACAGCCAGTGCATGTTCAATAAACAAATGAATAAATAAGGATCCTCGTTTGGAACTCATCCTTGCCCCCAGTGTAAATCCTATTATACACAGTGGAACTTACACCAAATTAAATGAATGTAGAATTGCACTGTTACCAGGCTAAGCATGTCTACTCAGAATTTAAGCCCAACTGAGTGTAGAGCATTGAGGTTCTTAGAGATTTAAGTTTTTAATTAATTTGGGGTTTGGAACAAGGTACGAAAGGTATGAGCACTTCTTACCCAGATGTTGCCACAGATCTGGATGGCATCTTTTGGGGAATTATGTCTGATGCTAGAATATCACATGTTTCTTCACGCCTCTGATATTACTGGTAACAATTCCTGTGCCTACTGTGTGAATTCTTCTCAATATGTGTTAGTTACAGTAAATGTCAGAACTTGGATTGTGGTTTATATTTACTGGTAATTCTTAAGAGTTTAGGCAGCCTACTGGGAATTGTCATGAATGTATTGAGGTTTAACATTTATACGCCCATGGTGCGTGGCAAATTTCTTCTGCCAGCAAGTGATGAGAATGAAGATGACATTTTGCTGAGAGCTGTCAGGAGGACTTGAAATTTACTGATAGACCTTCAAATATTTCTGACCAGTTCCTCCAGACCTCGGAAGAAACTCAAGAACTACAAGTAAATGTCACGATCCACCAAGTTTCTGGAACTTAGTGCAACAGAACATGTACACCCACACAGACATATTAACTTACTAAGTGTTTTTCTTCTTCTTACAGTTCTCTCCTTCAGTGGTACTTGGGTATAAAGGACTCATGTAGTCCTTCACAACAGAACGAGCTTTTATCATTTTGAGTGTTACACTTAAAAAAAAAAGGGGATTCTTGCTAACTGCATAGGCAGCTCTGAGATTGAGAATAGCTACCATTGCCACTCAACAGGTGGTCAGGCAGACGACACATATTTATTCAGGGCTGAGGCCAGAAATGTGCTCGAATGAATGAGGCATCTTTTCCCTTGCAGAGCTACATTCATTCTCCTGAATAATATGATCCGACAAGTGGCATTGACAGCACCGAGATGAATGAGAAAGCATATAATGGTGGTGGCCTGGCACAGAGTGTCGTATCTAAATAAGTCCTACTTGGGGTAGACCCCTCATTGAGATCTGTGGACTTACATTAGTCATCAACTTGAATCAATGGATTCAACCATCCCTATTGATACTGATGGATCCATTTCAAGTATTTGCTACCTCCACTGTCGGAATGCTAGCTTACAAGAGTCTTCTAGTTGGCCACTGTCAGAACAGGCAGCTGGAACTGATGTTCTGGCAGGCTCTTCTTATATTTCCAGCTATTTATTTATTTGGCTCACTGGCAATCCTCTCTGCACCTACCAAAATATATTTCTTAATCGAGCATACACCGTGCTTTGGGTTGGGGATTGTCACGCATTTTCACAGCGGGTTATTAAACACCAGTTGTTGTTTGCATTGTGCCATATTCTTCCCCAGAATGGTGAGGCGTCGATAGCAGCGCATCACAGCAAACGACTGTTGCCCCAAGAAACCATGAATAACTCATAACGCAGCACCGCTAGTAAAGCACAAAGGGTTGAAGATGAAGGTCTTGATTTAGTAGTGCAAACGTTGCCTTTTGTTACCAGAGACCGAGTGTGAATGTTAAACCGTTTTTCCTTTTCAATTGCCTCCATGGCAACCATGTCTGGTCGGCAACTACTTTAGCCAGCAGGCAACGTGGAGGTTGTGGGTGGAGGGACCCCTGGCTCTCGTTCCAATGAGAACAGCTTCAAATCATTAATTTGTAGAGAGGCAACCACATGGGTGCAAGGAAGGTTTTCTTTAAAACTCATTTTCTCAATGTTCTGGCATGTTTCAAGCTGACGTGTTCATCCTTGAGTGAAAAGGACTCCGCATTCAAATTTAGAAAATAAACCTTTATCAGTTAAATCCACTCTCCTCCAGATTAAAGGTAAAGTAAAAGGACCCCTGACCATTAGGTCCAGTCATGACCGACTCTGGGGTTGCAGCGCTCATCTCGCTTTATTGGCCAAGGGAGCCAGCGTTTGTCCACAGACAGCTTCTGGGTCTTGTGGCCAGCATGACTAAGCCACTTCTGGCAAACCAGAGCAGCGCACGGAAGCGCCGTTTACCTTCCCGCCGGAGCGGTACCTATTTATCTACTTGCACTTGACGTGCTTTCGAACTGCTAGGTGGGCAGGAGCAAGGACCGAACAACAGGAGCTCACCCCGTTGCGGGGATTCGAACCACCGACCTTCTGATCAGCAAGTCCTAGGCTCTGTGGTTTAACCCACAGTGCCACCCACGTCCCCTCTCCTCCAGATTACTCTCTAGTAAAATAACTTTCTCAACAAGGCATACAGCCACAGGAAGACACTGCATTCAAAGCTACTGGTCATGAAGAAGCTGCCCCTTCCACAAACATGATAGGTATTTATTTATTTTAAAGGTAGGTGTTGTTAGGGCTTGCCGATCGGAAGGTCGGCGGTTCAAATCTCCGCGACGGGGTGAGCTCCCGTTGCTCGGTCCCAGCTCCTGCCAACCTAGCAGTTCAAAAGCACGTCAAAGTGCAAGTAGATAAATCGGTACCGCTCCGGCGGGAAGGTAAACTGCGTTTCCATGCACTGCTCAGGTTTCGCCAGAAGCAGCTTAGTCATGCTGGCCACATGACCTGGAAAAACTGTGGACAAACATCAGCTCCCTCGGCCAGTAAAGCGAGATGAACTCCACAACCCCAGAGTTGTTCACGACTGGACTTAACTGTCAGGAGTCCTTTACCTTTGCCTTTAG
The DNA here is from genome assembly GCF_965112155.1 of Podarcis liolepis. NCBI lineage: Eukaryota > Metazoa > Chordata > Lepidosauria > Squamata > Lacertidae > Podarcis > Podarcis liolepis. The sequence continues at coordinate 15,178,661 of NC_139554.1, read as the reverse complement.
ATGATGTTAAGTCCTTTCTTCTTTTTTGAAATTTGGAAAATCAGCTTGTTAATGAATCTTTGCTTTTGTCTTCCGCCATTCAAAATCCTTTTGGTGTGTGAAGCAGAAAATGCAAATGGTTCTCAACTTCCACTCATTAATATGGAGCATGATCCACAGAAAATTCTCCTCCATGTGCCTCCTTGAGCTGAACGGGATCTGCACAAGAACACCCCCCCTTGCTTTTGTGTAGTTCACGTTCATTTTCGGAGGGCCTCATGTCCTGATGAATTCCTCAGTGGGTTGATGTGCCTGAGAGCCAGACTCGTCTGCCCCTTGCTCTCTGTTGAGAAATGTCAAAAAATAATAAATAATGTAAAAAATGAAATGAAATATCACCTTAGGCTTTTCCAGAGGCACACGAAAAGTACCCCAAGCTGTCGAAAAGATTACCCTCCATTGTGGTGGAGCCATCCGAGACGGGGGATGTTGAAAGCGGAGAGCTTCGTTGGCCACCGGACGACCTGAAATCCATGGAGGACAAGAAGGCTCTCGCTGCGCAGAGGGCTCAACAGCAGAAAATGGATCTTGAAAGTATGGGTCATTTAATTTAACCTCTAGCAGGGGGTGGGAGGGGAGCCTGAAACGACACTTTCAAAATGGCGGAAGGGTAGACCATGCCTATATACCAGCTCACTGTTGTGCAACATTTCTAGGAAAAGAGTATGACAAGATGGTGCCTCTTCATTGACTGTCCCTAAATATTGCCCCTAGTTGCTGCATTGATTAGTTGGTTGGTTGACCGTAGGTCACCTTTTATAGGGCAAAGCTTCTTTCTTCACCCTTCAGAGTACAGTGGTACCTCAAGTTACAGACGCTTCAGGTTGCAGGCGCTTCAGGTTGCAGACTCTGCTAACCCAGAAATAGTACCTCGGGTTAAGAACTTTGCTTCAGGATGAGTACAGAAATCGCACAGCGGCGGTGTGGCAGCAGCAGGAGACCCCATTAGCTAAAGTGGGGCTTCAGGTTAATAACAGTTTCAGGTTAAGAACAGACCTCCGGAACGAATTAAGTACTTAACCCGAGGTACCACTGTACTGAAGTAATAAAGTAACATAATCATAGAGTCGGAAAGGATCACAAGAGTGTAGGAATATTTTGACCAACGTGAGGCTCAAACCCACAACCCTGAGATTAAGAGTGCCATGCTCTTCCTGACTGAGCTATCCTGCTCTCATAGGACTGGTTCTTTCTTTGCCCCTCAGAGACACGAAGTGCCATGGAACTTGCTTTGCACCTCGTGAGTCACGAAATGTTACGGAACCTCTTTTACTTCACCCTCAGAGGGCGACTGGAATTCATTCTCGCTCTTTCCTCGGGCGCAAGAGGTCCTGCTCTTCATTGGGGAGGAAGAAGAGCAACCCTCCTGGCTCCGCTCAGAATCCCACATGCCCCTTTGCCTCTGAAGCCACAGGGACTGTGGGCATAATCTGCCGATTTCCTGACATCCCTTCCCAGCTCTTCCCTTCCAAGGAGAGGCCTGCCCCCTCTGAAAGGGATACAGCAGGATGAAGCATCTCTACCCTGGTGCGTCCCTTTGACAATTGCCAGAGTGCTTTCCTAGAAGGCTTTGTTGACTTCTGGCAACCTTGCTGAGGTAGATTAACTGGTGCTCTGATGAAGGCCCCATCTGCACTCTATATTGCTATAAGGTTGTGTCATGCCACTTTAAACAGCCATGGCTTCCCACAGAGCTAAAGTTCCCAGACTTTTCCTGGGAAGAGGAATTCATTGTTGTGTTACGGCATGAGCAGAGCATAGACAGCTCCATGTCGAATTGTGTCATTGAACCATAGCTGTCAACGTTCCCCATTTTTTAAGAGAAATTCCCTTATTCCAAATAGGATTCCTCACAAGAAAAGGGAAAGGTTGACAGCTATGCATTGTACACAGGACGTTGCTTGTAGAAGAAAATATGCCAGATAGTTGAGTACGGTCAGCAACAGTATATTTTTACTGACAGGTAGTAGAAGAACTCAAGGGACGCAGGTGGCGCTGTGGGTTAAACCACAGAGCCTAGGACTTGCCGATCAGAAGGTCGGCGGTTCAAATCCCCGTGATGGGGTGAGCTCCCGTTGCTCGGTCCCTGCTCCTGCCAACCTAGCAGTTTGAAAGCACGTCAAAGTGCAAGTAGATAAATAGGTACCGCTCCGGTGGGAAGGTAAACGGGGTTTCCGTGCGCTGCTCTGGTTCACCAGAAGCAGCTTAGTCATGCTGGCCACATGACCCGGAAGCTGTACGCCGGCTCCTCGGCCAGTAAAGCGAGATGAGCGCTGTAACCCCAGAGTCAGTCACGACTGGACCTAATGGTCAGGGGTCCCTTTACCTTTAGCAGAAGAACAGTTCTCTAGCATTCCTAGGGTCCTCAGAGGTTTCAATCGCTTGTGTAGTTAAACACATTTAGGACTGTAATAGAAAGGGGTCATACCTCGGTCTACCTCTCATTCCAGACTGGCAGCTTGCAGAATAGAGCAATGAAGTGTTTCCAGCAAAGCACTCTCACAGCAGCGACCCAACACAGGAAGGTTGGGTTCCATCCCACCACAGATTGTTGATAACACAAGACCACTTTTACTCTCCTTAGAGCAGTTATTTGCCTCTGACACACCTCACAAGTTCATTGAGCTCGTGACCTTGAGCTGCAGGTGGAAGACAAGAATGCTCATTTAACCATTTCTTGACTTTTCTCTCTGCAAGGATGCGCTTATGCACCCCTCTGACACATTGAACCACTTTGGGAATTGCAATTCTGCAAGGGGATTCGGGCAGTCTCCTAACAATGCTCAGTGCTGCTGACAAACGACACTTCCCAGGATTCCTTAGGGGAAGCCATGACTGTTTTAGGGTACAGCAGCACCTCGGCTTACGTAACCCTCTGGTTACACAAACTTCATGTTACAAAAGCATCAAACCCGGAAGTATTGGACTGGGTCTCCCATATGCGCATGTGCAGAAGCGGTCTGCCGCTGCACACATGCGCAGAACAGTGATCCTCCGGTTGCAGAAACCTCGGGATCCCACTGGACCTCCGGAACGGATCCCGTTCGCAACCGGAGGTACCAATGTACAGTGGACGCTCGGGTTGCAAACGTGATCCATATGGGATGCACGTGCGCAACCCACAGCGTTTTCAACCCGCAGCGGTGCGTCTGCACATGTGTGGGTTGCGATTTGGTGCTTCTGCACATGCGCAAAGCGTGATTTAGCACTTCTGCACATGCGCCACTGCCAAAACCCGGAAGTAACCCGTTCCGGTACTTGGGGGTTTCGGCGCACCCGTAACCCAAAAAAATGCAACCTGAAGCGTCTATAACCTGAGGTATGACTGTACTATGAGGTTGATTTAAGTGTGCAGATGAGGTCTCCATATAAGACAGCTTTCTGTGTTCCTATGAAGAGGCTGAAAAAGGGGTAGATGACATGAGTATTATTATCCCTTTGGAGCCGTATCTTCGTATTTTTGTCCTTCCCGGGGGTGGCACTTTACATTTTTGATACCCCCTCCCTTTTGTTCTATTGGCACTTTTAAAAAACAAATTGATTAATTTAAAAAAGAGAAAGGGGTAGATAAATGGGGACTGCTTCAGGCGGCTGAATGTTGCAGACGAGTGAACGTTCATCTGAAACTAAACAGCCAGTACATGTTTTCTCCTCCAGGTGCTTCGCCACACCAGGACATGGGAGACAGTACAGAATCCGGTGAAACCAGAACTGAGGGTGATGACTGAGGAACTTCATTCAGGGGGCCAGAAGTCGGAGATTTGGTGTGAACTTAATCAGAAAGCTAGCATATTCTGAAGACATGTCAGAGTGATCTATTTAAAAATTGCAAAAGGGTTTTTTTTCCTTAAAAAAAAAAAATTAAGTTAGTATGTGACCAGGAATTTGTAGGCTTTAGAACTGTTCCTTTCAAAAAGTTTACCTTTTCAGGCTGGCGTTCATATCATTTAAATCTCCTTTGGGAGGAAGCAGATCGCATTGCGGAAATACATTCCAGTGATTATTAAAGTAAACACGAAACATGTAAACTAAACATGAGCAAGCTGAATTTGTTGCAGTTAGCACTTTTAAATGAAATTGCCTTGTTCGAGTAAGGCTACGATCAGCAATTCGTGGCAATGCGAAAAGGGTTTGCATGGCTACAGAACTCTTTAAATCTATTAAGCCTCTCTTCTCTTAGCCATTTAAAAACTAGCACTGTGATATTATGGATAATTGATGTAATATAATGGCACCATTTGACTTTGTACCTTTTTTTTTTTTGTATAGAGACACGAGCTTAACTTTTGAATCTGGGCTATATAGAATATTTAGGACTGCCTTTTAAGTGGCGCAGAACAAGGGAAATATACCTAATCCCATTGCCCAAACTCTCTTTTTGTGTGCAAATCAAAATGAACCAGCCTTTTACTGACGAAGTGTATTTTAAAGACAACGAAACAAAAGTTTAAGGAGTTCTTTATCAGTGTGCATTTACTAGGTGTTCACCAGTGCTTGTGAATCGAATCAGTTCTGTGTTAGTTTGGTTGGCTGGGCTTTGCTTACAACTTGTGCAAACGATGCTCTCGTGGTCCAAATTCTGCCGTGGTGTAACTGAGCGTCCCCTGCCAAACCAGGGGAACAATTGCTGCTATTTACATCAAGGTCGAATTTACTCCAGGGTGTTGATAGGAAATAGTGTTGCTATTTTTATGACATTCTAAATATACAAATATATATATCTACACACACACACACACACACACACACACACACACACACACAGAGTTATAGATATATACACCCTGCTGACTTTTTTACATACATTTTTGGGGTCTCAAGACTGGCTGGAACAGGTAAGGGGTGCATCTTTTGCCTAATTAGTACTGTCCCTCACACCATAATGTCTTATTTTGACTATTTAGTCTGCTGAGGGTTTTGTGCGTGTGTGCGGCCAGGTCTGAGGCTTTAGTACAGGGGGCGGAAAACCTCAGGCCCCGGGGATTGAATGTGTCTCTTCAGGACTCCCTGTCCCTGCTGCCCTCGGGACTGTCAATAGGCCACACCCCTAACTCACAGGCCACACCCCTCACAGGCCTTGATCCGTGGCCTCCTCAAGTGCTTTTGCCTGGCTCGAACTGTGACAATGCCTCTTGCTTGCCTGCATGGAAGACAGAGAGCTGTGGCTGCAGGAACCTCTGACTTTTGTGTGTGGCTGGAATGTATTATTATTATTATTATCATTATTTATTCAATTTTTACACTGCCAAAGATCCCAGGGCGGTGTACAACCTTAAGAAGACATTTCACAGAGCACAATAATGAAAACATAATAAAAAGCATAACAACGGACAGAATAATACTAAAACAGTCATAATAACAGTCCCCCTACCCCACAGCTTTAACAGCCCATAGATTCAGTGGGTAGAAAGGAATGTTCTTCCTAGCGCCTAAAGACATGTGATGATGGTGCCAGCCAGGCCTCTCTGGGGAGAGCATTCCACAATCGGAGCCACCACAGAAAAGGCCCGTTCTCATGTTGCCTGCTATTTGAAAGTAAGAGTCACATATCCACTGGATTTTTGCCTCTGGTACCATCCATCACCGCCATTTGAATGTTCCCTGTGAGGATATGCAGCCATTGGGTTGAAAAAGGTTCCCTAAATTGGCAGGTGCCGTGAACAGAGCCACTGATACTAGCAGCCTTATCTGCACCGTAAGCTTAAGGTGGCACAAGAGTTCTGTGTAGTTTCCTGAGTGACGCCTAGTAATCTCCTAATTGTCAGCCCTCTCATCAAGCCACAGTTCCCAGGATTCTTTAGGAGGGAAGCCATGACAGTTTGACTGGGATGAAACTAATAGAGGTTTGTATGGTGTGTGCTTTGACAGAGGAGCCCGGTTGCACCTCATTCTTGCCCTCATTTTGATGTCGCAAGGCGATGACCCTCCCCACAATCTGTTTCAGCATGAAGGACCTTTCATTCTCAATGTACTGTTGATCTAATATTTTGAAAACCTTTGATGACCAAAGTTCTCCAGGACATGGTGGAAACCAAAGTTCACTCTTTATGTGCTTGGGTACGGGGGAATCAAACTCTAAAGAAAATGTAATCTTCCGCAAATGATGGGCCTAAGTCAGTCATGTCTATTCCTTTCAATAGATCTACCGTATGTATGACTAACATTGCACACAACCCAAAGTCTTTTCCTCAGTCATCCTTTCATGCTTCCCCCCATTTTTGCATCACTTGCTTCCCTGCCTCCCCCCTTTCAATGACAGGCCCTGAAAAATAAGGCTGAAGAAATATCTGACATTGTAAGTGTAGCAGGCGATTTAATAACATCTCCAACCCTCTGTGTAAACAGCTTTTTCCTCCCACCAGAGGCGGTTTAATAACAATCCTCTGTATTAAGTTTTTTTTCTCCCACCTCTCTTGAAAACCCACATATGAAGGGTTTTTTTTAGAGTGCTTTAGCTGGAATTGATGGAGGCTAGCATGGAAGGGTACCTATTGGCTAGTTCCTGTAACATCACCAACTCTCCCAATAGTGGCTTTTAAGTGGGGTTGTGTGTTTTTTAAAGTAAGATGAAGAATTAACACATATGTCCATAGACATGTGCACAAATGTGCATCTGCTGCTTTTTCTTTTTTTAAGGGATAACTCAGTTTACAGAGTTAGGCTTCACCCTGGTGTGACTGCTCTTAAAATGCTGCTGCTTCTCTGTTCATCCTATAATGAATATACAGTGCTCAAACTCTGTTATATATTGTGCAACAGAATAAAGCAGGCCAGTTGAACAAACTCACAGAACCAGGGTTTTCTAGTCTCCGAACTTTGGAGTTACCAAATTCTAGATTTTTCTACTGGTAAGTGATACAGACTAATATTGCTCCTGGCTCCTTTCCAAGATGTCTTACGGACTTGACATTTTCTCCCCAGCGCATGGGGAACTTATTGAGATATTTGACCAAGAAATGCTTTAATAAGACAGTTTTTTATACATTCTTAGTAGCTGGATTTTAATATACTTACTTAAAGACTTCTGTGCAGTAGACGTTTTAGTAGTAGAGGGGAAAGAAACATTTTCTCCATTAAAGCAACCTTAGTGTGTAAAGGTGTGGTTTATTTTGGGGGCACTGAAGGTTGGTGTGCCTCCCCCTTTAAAAAATAAAGTAGTTGTCCTGGAAAACAATATGTTAAATTCAGTTGAATTTTGCATTTTTATTGTCACCAAATGACCTTGTGGGCTGAATGTGTTTTGCCAAAGAATATCTGGAACCCCCAGTTTATAGTGTAATCGTTCAGGAGTGTCTCAGATGCCTCCTTGGTACCTGCCAGTTCTCTCCTGTCTTTCTTTCACCAGTTGCTCTGAATAACTTTGCACTGACCAAAAATAAATGGGGAAATACAAAATATCAGAATATCCCTCCAATTACCAATGTAGTCCATGTATGCCCTGTGGGAAAAGCATTGTACATTATTCCCAGGGGGGCCAAAGTATTGACCCTTGGAAGACATCCTTCCACCTGCCTGCAGCTGTGCACAACCTCTGCAATCTTGCATGTGGCTTGAAACAAGAATGATCTAAGCCAAGGAGGGGCAGCCCATGGCCCCCCAGACTCCAACTCCCATCCGCCCAAAACATAGCATGGCCATTAGTCAGGCACAGTGGGAGTTGTAGTTCACTAACGCCAGGCAGGCCACAGGTTCCCCATCCCTACTCTAAGTTATTTGCAATCTTCCTGTGCTTAAGGAGGTACAGGGGTTTGAAAGACCAGAATCCTTGTGCGACCACCATAGGAAGCATTCATTTCAATAGCTTCTTCAGGCATCTTGCTCCCTCTAAGTTTCTCTAAGTCTTCTCCCCATTATTTCAAGGGGTTGCGTGACTTTGTGGGGAAGCGCCTGCAGGCATGCGAAGATGCAAAGCATGAGTCTTTTCCTGGATTTGCTTGCTACACTGCTGCTGTTCTTAAAGAAGTGAATATAGCCGTGCTTGTCAACAAGAACGCATCTCAGCGCAGCCTTGGGAGCCATGGATGTGTTTAAGCATTGAGGCTTGGAGCTGCTTAGCAATCTTGAGAGCAGGGTCTCCAAAGCTCCACAGTACTCCACTCCCATTTCCCTTTCGATACTTGGCTTGTTCAAGGAGGCATCACTTTAGCAAATGAGACATGATTCAGAAGAGGGGGACACTGGACTCAGCTGTTTCTTAGGTGAGGTTCACTTCCAGAGTAAATTAAGAGCTTACCATCAGCAACATGAGCAGAGTAAGAGGGACGCGGGTGGCGCCGTGGTCTAAACCACTGAGCCTCTTGGGCTTGCCGATCGGAAGGTCGGCAGTTCAAACCCCCGCAACGGAGTGAGCTCCCGTTGCTCTGTCCCAGCTCCTGCCAACCTAGCAGTTTCAAAAGCACACCAGTACAAGTAGATAAATAGGTAACACTGCAGCGGGAAGGTAAACGGCATTTCTGTGCGCTCCGGTTTCCGTTAACGGTGTCTCGTTGCACCAGAAGCGGTTTATTAGTCATGCTGGCCACATGACCCGGAATGCTGTCTGTGGACAAACACTGGCTCCCTCGGCCTGAAAGCGAGATGAGTGTCACAACCTCATAGTTGCCTTTGACTGGACTTAACCCTCCAGGGGTCCTTTACCTTTGCCTTTTTATAGGAGGACAGTCCAGTGCTTGTGAATCCAAATAGCCTTCATTTCCTCTCTAACGCTTAAAAGAAAACCCTGCTATATGCATTTAGCAAATTAATAGCTTCTGACCCTCATCCAGTGGTGTGACTCAGAGTGGAAACCTACACATTTACCCAGAGAGACGTCCAACTGTGTTCAGTAGGGCTTTCTCCCAAGTAAGTGTACATAGGTTTATAGATTAATCCCCATTAAAACCAGTAGGTAATGATGTAGAACTGCATCAGAACTGTCACTTCTTCTCCCTGACTTAGAGTGGGTAGGTGGAGCACACCTTACCTGCCTGCCCACCAGCACACCTGCTCCAACTCCAGCCACCATACCCTGGTTGTCGATGACAGGGTATGACTTTTTAATGGGGAATCACATCCTGCAATCCATACATGCATAGGCTCAGATTGCTTGGCCAGTTTACCAGAATTGGCCTGAATCACTGCTCAGTTCGAATGGGTTTACCTTAATGTATTTTCCCCCTTCTCTTGAAGAAAATGCATGAGTATAGGATCTACTTTTTTGCAGTTTCCTGCGTTCCGGGTGGCACAGAACACCCTTCTCATATTTTACCCCTCTGGGGACACAGTTAAAGTACTGATCCTGGACTTAAATGTTTTATCACTTGAGTACTTTTTTTTTTACCTCCTTCTCAGCGAGAAGCAGTGTAAGATCCTGTGCAAGGAATTGAGAAGAGAAAGAGGGGGAACTGTTTAGGAAAACAAATCTTTTATTGAAATCGCATATATCACATTGTTTTATCAGTGGTGTTGTCTTGTCTGATAAACCTAATGGTGGTTCCTGTATTATTATTTTTGCTTCTAGATAAAAATGCTTTGTAGAAACTTAAAAATGAGAAGAAAATCCCCCTTGAGATGTTTGATCATATTTTTGTAGTATATTACATGCAGTGCATTTTTTTTGAAGGGTGGGGGGGGGGAGATTTTATGGAATAATATATTGTTGAAACCTGCTCCTTTGTAGTTCTTTCATTTTTTTGTAATTTGCCATCTGTATATAACCTTCAACAATTGCGTGGCCTGTAGACGTATTTGGTCAATTAAAAAGCCTACAATGGAGCTGATTTGATGAGCTGGTATAATAAACATTTCTTTAAAAAAAACAACCTGTTCTTTTTTAAAAAAAAGATTTATTTCCACTCTCCTCACCCCACAAGCTGTTCTGGGAGTCCTCCCAACCTCTCCTCAGAGCACACACACCCCAAAACAAGGAGCTCACTCCCCACATTGCTGCAGTGGTGTAGCGTGGGTTGCCAGCACACAGGGCTACACAGAGGTGGGGTGGGAGGGAGAGAAACAGACAGAGTACGCATGCTCATTCAACTGCCTAACAGCATCCACATCACCCAGGAGATCACAGCCGCAGAGATAAGAAAAGAAGAGTTGTTCCATTGTCTGGAGTGGTCACTTCCTGGTTCCCATGGAGAAGCCGTTTTCAACAGAACCCAGCAACAGAAGTGTCATGAATGAGCCAGCTCCCAGGAAAGGTTTGCAGCCAGCTGGAAAAAGCAGCCAGGAACAGAGAGGGTTAACTGCTAGGCAGGCTGAGCATCGGCTAGTGCCAATTCCCCCGCCCCTTGGAATGCCAGTTGACAAGGGAATGGCTGAGAGCGGGCAGAACCCAGCCAATGCTCTCAAGAAGTGCAAACTGGCGCAAACAGAGAAGGAAGCAGTTTGTCAGAAAGGGAAGAGATTGGAGCTGAACCAATCCCTCCTAAGATTAGGCTAGGGGGAGGACTGTTAGACTGGAAACAAAGCAGGAGGCGCAAAGTGAGAAAGTTCAATATCTTCTGTAACTGGAAGGAATCTTCAGAAGGGTCATCGTGATCTGGGAGGTGCGTTAGAGCCTTACGGAGCTGTCTGTTGTTTTGACAATAAATCATCCTTTTATGCTTACTGTGTGATCAAGCCGGGGACTGGACTCCTGACAGAAAGTGTGCAGCACCAGATGTTGAAATTTTGTGCCCCCTAACAATTTTGCGCCTAGGACAACTGTTCCATGCCCCCCCCCACTATGCTGGACATGCTAAACTGGCATCGCTGGACTCCTGGACATACAGTGTTATTTTTCTTTCAAAGATCTTAACATGTGGGGCGCAGCTCTCCCACCTAGAAATAGCCTTACCCCTTCTTTGCTGCCGCCCCAGTTTATTATTATTTTTTCCTAGTGCTGCCACTGGTAACTACATTTGGGGACTGAAACCCACAGTGCTACTTTTTTAAAAAAAAGGCCAAGGCAAATTCTTAATCTGTCTCAGTGTTTCAGACACATTGAGAAAGCGCTTGTCCTTTCCATTATAAGGGACATGTGCCTATTTTTAAACTTTTCAAAATCGGCACACTACATGAGATTGTGCCGGCATATTAGGAAGTCTATTAATTCTGACAGCCTATGAAAGGAGCAAATCGTAACCTTCTCTTTAAAAAAAAGAGGGGAAAAAAGGATTACAACAGTTTAGACTCCCCCCCCCCTTAATGAATGAACTGGTAATTAAATTTATGAATCATACAGAATACCAACCAGCTTCTTCCATATTATTAGACATATGCAGTACTTTTGGGTGCTAATATACTTAAACTTATGGGATGCGGGTGGCGCTGTGGGTTAAACCACAGAGCCTAGGACTTGCTGATCAGAAGGTCAGTGGTTCGAATCCCCGCGACGGGGTGAGCTCCTGTTGCTCGGTCCCAGCTCCTGCCCACCTAGCACGTCAAAGTGCAAGTAGATAAATAGGTACCACTTTGGCAGGAAGGTAAATGGCGTTTCTGTGCGCTGCTCTGGTTCACCAGAAGCGGCTTGGTCATGCTGGCCACATGACCCGGAAGCTGTACGCCGGCTCCCTCGGCTAGTAAAGCGTGATGAGCGCCGCAACCCCAGAGTCGTCCGCGACTGGATCTAACGGTCAGGGGTCCCTTTACCTTTACCTTTTATGCTTAAACTTAAAATAAACTGCAGATATTGCTAGGGGACAGGGGACTGACTTGCGCTCAGCTAATACAAAGTCCAAATATTGCTTCCCTGCTCTCCTTAAAGTAGCATTACTGGACCTATTAGATATCAGGGTCAGAAAGAGTGAGTGAACTTGCTTTTTCTCTTGTGTTTTTTCTTGCCCCATCAAGCCAACCCACACAGTCCCATCAATGCTAATGATCATTTCACTGCAGGGGACCAGAAACAGCCCATGAACACAACAGTTCTCTGACTCTCTCAGGTAAGTGGGAGCATTTCTGTCTAAACACACAACCAACATTTTTTTTCTCATCCTCTGGAACTGATCAAGACTTTGACTCTTCTATGTGGAAACATATAGTGAAGTCATTTGGCTTGCAGGCAAGGCTATTTTGATCATTTCCTGTCCTTTTCATGAGGAAAAATGCAGTAATCAGAAAACCAGCCAAACAGCTCCTTGTGCTGATGTAGCAAATCACTTTTTTAGACTTCTTTCCGAATCACTTTGGGAACAAGGCAGGGAGACATTAGCTCTGTGTGTGTGTTCAGCGCCGGAGAGGGAGGAAGGGCTGAGACACATGCCTCTTTGTCCTCTTTGGAATTCATCTAGGATCTCACCGATGAATAAGCCACTTTATTTAACTTGAAGTCTGACTAAAAATAGGTACGAGTTCCTTAGATCTGCTGGTTCCTGACACATTTCCCCCGCTTTACTGACTGACTTTGTCATGGGAGTGCTGATGGGAGACGATACAAATCAGGCTTTGCCAACCATGGGCCCTCCAGATGTTTTCACCTGCATCTCCCATCATCCAGCCCTGCCTCCCAGCCAGCATAGTCATTGGGAGCTGGTCCAAAAAATCCAGATGGCCACAGGTTGTTGAAAGGCTGATGGAACGACTGGGGACAAGCTCAAACTGTATTCCGAAACATCTGCAGGGACTCAGCTTGGTGAACCTGGATTTAAAGGACGAAGAGCTCTTTGATGCTGCCACAAAACAGTTGCCCAGCTTTTTGCCGTGGCAGTTTTTGCATTTTCTATCCATCAGGAAGTTTAGATATTTCACTCACACAGCACTTTTATATTTGCCAATACTTGTCTTTCCCAACAGGCCCAAGAACCCAACTTCTCTGGGCAGTTTAGAAAAAAAGGTTAAAACCATAAACAATAGCTAAAATCTAAAACAGAATTAAAAACTATGTTTTTAATAAGATTGCCAATACAGGACACCAGCAGAGTGAAAGTTCTAAGGGGCATGAAAATGTTTTCTAAAAAACCTGGAAACAAACAAACAAACAAAAAAGGTCTCTATCTGGCACCAAAAAGCCACAGCATGGATACCAGGTGAGAGACTCCGGGGAAGGCGTTCCGCAAATGGAGAGCCACCACAGAAAAGGCTCCGTCTTTAGCTGTCTGTTTGAACCATGGAGTTGAAAGAGATCCTGAGGATCATCTAGTCCAGGGGTCTGCAACCCACGGCTCCGGAGCCGCATGTGGCTCTTTTACACCTTTGCCGCGGCTCCGGGGCGGATACTAGCGAGGGGATGAGGCGCATTGTGCGCCCCGACACTCCCCACTGTGGCGGGCGCTGTACTGGCTGTGACGTCGCATGGGGGTGGTGCGTGCGTTAGTCACGCACCGTCCCGACATCACCTTCCCGCCCACTACATTGTAAGGGGCATGTACGCTGGTCACTGCATTGAAAGGGGGCATGTACGCTAGTCACTGTTTTGAAGGGGAGTGAAGAACACACACACAAAAAATGGTAACTTGTAAATTTAATGTTTATTTCTATGAGGAGGAGTAATTCTGAGGGGTCAAACAAAGAAATAATAAAAAAGTGAAAAAAACCTTATTTTTATAGTGACGAATTTTGCGGCTCCCAGGTTTTTTTCCTTCGGAAACGGGGCCAAGTGGCTCTTTTTGTCTTAAAGGTTGCAGATCCCTGATCTAGTCCAATCCTCTGCAGTGCAGGAATCTTTCACACAACAGAGGGTTTGAACCCTGAGATTAAGTCTCATGCTCTACCAACCAGCTATCCCTCAGGAGTTGGTTTCTGAGTCTTAGAAACAAGTTGACTTAGTAGTTCTCAAAGGTTGCAGTGAACCCCACTGGTGTAGCAAAGCAGAATGACAAATGTGGCAGGAAGATTCAAGGGCAATTAAAGAAACAATCAAACATTTCAGAATAACATAGTATAGCACAGTATCAGTGCCAGATTTACGTTTAAGCTAAACAAGCTATAGCTTAGGGCTCCACTCTCTTGGGGCCCCCCCAAAAAAATTAAAGGGGAAAAACCTGGATGTACATTTCCAAAATATAAGATAAAAAACAAACAAAACCTACATACAGCAACAGTGTTTTGTGTTGTGTAGGCTCCTATGATGTAAGTAATGAGCCCCGCCTGCTAGCCTGCTCCCTAAAATATCACTGGTTTGCTCATTTCTATATATAGGGTGCCTACATTCTTCATGTGCAAATGGCTTTAGATACCTCTTAGGTCCATAAATTAGCATATAGCATATATTCAACACAAAAAACAGCGACAATTTGTTGTTGACAAAGGACAGCTGGACATATAAAGGGCTCCATTACCTTCAGTAGCTTAGGGCCTCATCAGACCTAAATCCGGCCCTGCACAGTATCAAAATAACATTCTTTATTTTCTGAATATGGTTAGATGTGGAACAGGGATTTTTAACTCTGACAAATATGAAAGATCAGAAAAGAGGAGTGAAAAATCAGTGTGGCACGAGCAAATTTTTGTTCTGAATGTGATTAAAAACTTTAGAAACACTGGGTTAACCTATTTATATTGTTTTATGCAATGTTGCATGGATTGGGGTTTTTTTTAACTCACTTATAGATATTATTATAAGGTACGCGGGTGGCGCTGTTGGTTAAACCACAGAGCCTAGGACTTGCCGATCAGAAGGTCAGCCGTTCGAATCCCTGCAGCGGGGTGAGCTCCCGTTGCTCGGCCCCTGTTCCTGCCAACCTAGCAGTTCAAAAGCACGTCAAAGTGCAAGTAGATAAATAGGTACCCCTCCGGCGGGAAGGTAAACGGCGTTTCCATGTGCTGCTTTGGTTTGCCAGAAGCGGCTTAGTCATTCTGGCCACATGACCCGGAAGCTGTACGCCGGCTCCCTCGGCCAGTAAAGCGAGATGAGCGCCACAACCCCAGAGTCGGTCAGGGGTCCCTTTTATAGATATTATTTCTACTTGATTCTAATACTTCTTAAAGTGTTCATGTGATTTCCTGTTAGCCACTTATTAGCCACTTTGGGCACTGTGAGGCGTACAAATGGAGAGGCGGCCATGACTCATCAGCAGCCTTGGCTGCACCTTGCGCTGCTGGAAAAGTTCTTGCTTTTGAGCACAACCGAAGCCCACGATAAACTTATTAAAATTTCACAAAGAAAGTCCTAAGCAATGACGCCTTCACCAAAGGCACCTTGCCCAGCGTGGCGCAGCTGCTTTCATTAACACCCACCAACAGACTGAGGGACTCGGAGAGCGCAGAGCTTCCTTTGGCATCTTCCTTGCCAGCTTTCTTCTGGCTGAACTTTGCCGGCTGTGTGAAGACGGTCATAAATGTTTCAGAGGAGCCTCATTAGCCAGCGAGCAAAGAATGAAGGCTGGTGACAGAGCGATTGCCGTTTTGACCTCTTTCTCTCATGGTGGGGACTGCGAAGCTGCATCTGGGATTCAGGGATGAAGAAGACCGCAGTGCAGTTAACATATAGCGAGAGAGCAATTACAAACCTAAATGACAAACAGGAATGTTAATAATAATAACAACAATAATTAATAATAATAAAAATAAAAATTTCTTTGTATCCCTCAATAGATATAATTTTATATCATTGTATTATGGTTACAATAGAAAAGGGCAAAGATAGGGTGCAGCAATGAGACTTTAAAAGCAAAACAAAAAACCCACAGAAAAATGGAACAGGAAATCGATAAAACAAAAGATTTTTTAAAAAATGTACAGTGGTACCTCGGTGCTCAAACTTGGTTCCGGAAGTCTATTCCAAAACCAAAGTGTTCCAAAACCAAGGCACGCTTTCCCATAGAAAGTAATGCAAAACAGATTAATCCGTTCCAGCCTTTTAAAAATAACACCTAAAACAGCAATTTAACATTAATTTTACTATCTAACGCGACCACTGATCCATAAAATGAAAGCAATAATCAATACACTGTACTATAAAATAAATAAGACAGTATTAAAATTATTATTTTTTCTTACCTGCACGGCATTGTTTTGATGGGGGGCTTTTATCCATTTCCGCAGTCACTCAATCAATCAATCAATCAATCAATCAGTAGCCAAACTGGGTTCCACACAGTCACAAAAACAAATTAACCAAAAAAGCTTCAAAAACAAAAACGCAAAATAAATAGCAAAAACAAAAGTGCCAAACTTAATCCATTCCAGATGTCCATTCGACTTCCGAAATGTTCGAAAACCAAGGCGCAGCTTCTGATTGGTGCAGGTGCCCCGGAAACAATAACTGACAGCAGCATTGGATGTTCGGCTTCCGAAAAATGTTCGAAAATCGGAACACTTACTTCCGGGATTTTGTGTTTGAGAACCAAGGTGTTTGAGTACCAGGGGTACCACTGTTGGAATTCTATGTGAAATTTGCAGAAATTTAATAAAATATATTAAAAATAAACTATGAACTGCATCAGATTTCGTTGCCACCCCTATCAGTAAGGAATCCAAGAAGTCAATGTATTTTGCTTCACTGAGATGCCTTTCCTGTGCCTTTTTTTCCAACCCAAAATTAAGAAGCAGCGGTTTCTGTGCCTGACATTCTGAACGAGGGTTTAAAATTAATAGACTACAGAGTAAGCCTTGTAATGACTAGATAATATGACATGGAGCACTGTCACATTGCAAATTAGGGAGTGCCATTAGAGGCTGTGTAGGAACAAGCTCACCATGGGAAATTTATTGCCTGCAATTCCTGCAAAATACCGCAGGTTTGAAGAATAAATGGTAGCTGGCAGATTAATATGAACATATGATACTTTCCAAAGCACACCATCACTGTGCAAACTTTCAGGGCAAAATGTTCAAACGAGGTGGTGCTAGTACAATTTTTTTTTAAATAACTGCTGAGCTCACATGAAATTCATTTAAAGGGGGGGGGGGAGGGAATAGCAAAGAAATACAGTATTTCAAATATATTCTGTTCCAGTCAGCGCCAGTAGAATTGGGGCAAATTCAATGTTCCTTTTGCCTCCCCCACTTTTAAAATGATGTGCAGTTAAGAGGTTTTTAAGGTATAGACTTGAAAAACACAAAGTGTCAACAAGAAGCTGAGTGGGAAATTGCAATCACATCTGTTACACTTAGCTGTTGTAGTGTGCCAGTGCTTCTGTTCAGGGATTCAGCCAGACATGCCCTTCGATATGAAACTCCATTCCTTCCTGCCATTTTCCATTCCTACTCACCTTGCCAACAAAGGTCCGTATAGTTAAAGCCATGGTTTTCCCAGTAGTGATGTATGGCAGTGAGAGCTGGACCATAAAGAAGGCTGATCGCCGAAGAATTGATGCTTTTGAATTATGGTGCTGGAGGAGACTCTTGAGAGTCCCATGGACTGCAAGAAGATCCAACCTATCCATTCTGAAGGAAATCAGCCCTGAGTGCTCACTGGAAGGACAGATCCTGAAGCTGAGGCTCCAATACTTTGGCCACCTCATGAGAAGAGAAGACTCCCTGGAAAAGACCCTGATGTTGGGAAAGATGGAGGGCACAAGGAGAAGGGGACGACAGAGATGGTTGGATAGTGTTCTCGAAGCTACCAGCATGCATTTGACCAATCTGCGGGAGGCAGTGGAAGACAGGAGTGTCAGGAGTGCTCTGGTCCATGGGGTCACGAAGAGTCGGACATGACTAAACGACTAAACAACTACAACTCTCCCCCAACAGTCAGCCAGCATTCTATGCCCATTGAGCTTGCTTGCTGATCTAAACACGGTTTATACCTAGGACTGTGTTTGCCAGAAATCATAATCTTGGTCTTAAGAGTAATTTATAGATAGGCTTTCCTGTTTACAACATGTGCTGATACACCTCCAAGAGGTTTTGAAGTCCCAATTGGGAAAGAGAGAAGGGCACTAAATCATCTGCATATATTTCTGTTCCTAATTCTTGGAGGGGTGGGGAGTTTTCGTTGGCTAAATATGGCACCAAAAACATTAATATAAAAGAAAAAGTGGGAGCCAGAATGCAACTTTGCTTCACTCCTTGCAACATTTTAAAAGCACCAGTCATCCCACCAAGTAAACTTACTCTGACCCTCTTTTCTCAGATCAATAGTAAATGTCTGCAGTCGGTACTGGCGATTTGAAATTTCTCCCGCCGTCTATTTCGATTAACAGAGTTGAATGCAGCAGAAAGATCAATAATGGCTATGCGTTTCTTTTGTTGTCCATTGTGGTTTTAGATTTTAAGCCACACTTACAGAAACAACAATTACCTTGAAAGGCAGCCCATATATTGATTTAAAAACAAAGAAACAAAAAACACAACATCACTTATTGTTGTTTTTCTGCCAGCTAAGCTGCTGTCGTAGGCAGAGAAGCGTTTTAAGGTTTACTAGAAGACATCCATTGCTTGCCACATAACCTCATTGCTTAACTTGCCCCTAAACAGCAGGGGCGGCCCTTAACTCAGTGGCAGAGCATGTATTCTGCATGAGCCAGCCCAAGACATTTTGCTGCCTGAAGCGATGGACAAGATGGCATCCTGCCGGCCATTCCACATTGCTTTGTAGGCAACAGGACACAGTCCTCCACCACCGCTAAGGCCAGCTGCCTAGCTTATGGGATGGAGGTCACATCTTCAGTGGCACACACAACTCTGTCCTCCCGCCATCTTGTTCTTGTGCTACGTTCCCCACGCTGCCTGAAACACCTGATTCACTTTGCTAAATGGTAGGGCCGGCCCTGTAGGCCAGCCAGCATGTCCCTCCATGCAGTTGGGCCTGGGTAGGGCTTAAAACTCACCCTCCAACATCTCACAGATAAAAATAAGGACAGACTTCACAATATCCCAACTGTCATACTAAAGATCACTGTCCTGAACATTTTCCCCACCCTCCACATAAACACATAGTGCCAAATTACCAAAAAGACAGAGTAGGCACTGGCCTATGCGCCCCACACCTTTTAGGGGCCCCATGACAACGGATCAAAATAATATTGATTTGATCTTGAAAGAAAACTGCAATTAAGCTTTCTTAGTTCAATGTTATTCCACTAGAGCAGGGGTCGGAAACCTAAGGCCCATGGGCCACAAGCGGCCCACATGGGTTGTTTAACTGGCCCATGAGCCGCCCCTGAACTGAGCTGCTCGTTCGGCGAGTCCCCGCATGCTGCACTAAACCGGCACAGTGCGGTGTGGGGACTTGCTTCCATGGTGCCAGAAATCACGTCTGCGCATGTGCAATCCAGTTCATGGAGGAATATCCAATGGAGTGAACAGGCCCCTGCACTACAGCTCTTGCACAAGAGTAGCCCCGAGATTTCGACTGCCTGGGAACCTCCACTGGGTTTAATCCAGCACGGTACACACAACTATACAATGCTGGCATCTCTACGGTGTATTGTAATTTTGCTCTGCAATAGTGTGCCTTCCACAGATTTTTAAATATTTGACCTAAAAAGCGCTTGGGAGGCCTTGGGCCTTCTTCCTGGTGAAAATGAAGCAAAGAGGAGCAGCTTCGTAGAAGAGATTCTGCAATCCATCCCTGGGGGGAATTTTCTCTGCCGGGGGTCAGGGAGTGCTGGCTGCCTCCGCGATCTTTCCTTGCTCTGCACCAGGTGAGTTTCGGGACTGTTGAGCACTCTCTTTGCTCTTGCAAGACATGAAGCGCACACACACACACACACACACACACGCTGTCAGGGGTCAGGCTGAGGGGTAGAAGAAGAGAAGAGTTTGGATTTGATATCCTACTTTATCACTACCCGAAGGAGTCTCAAAGCAGCTAACATTCTCCTTTCCCTTCCTCTCCCACAACAAACACTCTGTGAGGTGAGTGGGGCTGAGAGACTTTAGAGAAGTGTGACTAGTCCAAGGTCACCCAGCAGCTGCATGTGGAGGAGCGGAGACGCGAACCCGGTTTCCCAGATTACGAGACTACCGCTCTTAACCACTACACCACACTGGCTCTGAGGAGGAATGGTGGGAGCAAGGCTGGGATCCTGAAGCTCCACACGAGCAGGAGGATAGTATTGACCTAGAGCAATGGTTTGTGGAGGGACACAGTTCGGAGACTGATAGTTGGGCCGAACTGGAAGGAGAACAACAAGGGCAAGAAGAACGGGAGGGGAGAGAGCTGGTTAACTCTCCCTCACTAGAAAGTGCACAGCCTGTCAGTCCTAGAGCTAGACGATTGGATTAGGTGGCCTCTCAGAAGGCTTATTGGTGGAGAGATCACGTGGCTAGGAGACAGGAAGATGGAAGTAGCTAGAGGGAAGTGGGAGGAACTCAATTGGGAGCACCTGCATAGTAAGAACGGATGCTGGATTTTGTGCTGTGTTTAATAAACCTTTCTGATGCTGGAAAAAGACTACTTTCGCTCTGTGCTGGTATCTACAGAGAAGGGGGAAAGGTAAGCCTTGCCTAACAGCCTGACACCACAGCCCTTGCAAGTGACTTCAACATTTGGAAAAGGCCAGTCCCCTTTCAGGCGCAGCAGCAAGATGTTGTGTTTGCCCACAAGAGGCACCCACATCCCCCTTTGATATATGCACTCTAGAGATCCTGGGAAGGGAGGTAAACCCTGAAGGATGATCATTCTCGCAACTCATGCTAAGAATGTTCACAAGACAACCTCAGACCAGCAAAAGCAGGCTTGTATCCTGGCAATCTGGAGCAACCCAGGTAAATAAGGACAGTTCTAGCATGGTGAAACCAGCACAGAATGTTCACTTTCCAAATGTATTTCATGAAACGCCCCATCAGTTTGTGTCCAGAAGGGTGAACAAATCAATAAAAGCTGCTCTTCGAGGTCAGCCAGTGCTCAGGTGAGAAGTGGCTCTCTTGTGAACCTGTTTTCTTCCCTCACCTCTCCAGCCAAAACCTTTTAAAAAAAAAATCTGCTTTTTCAAGCGACGTTTATAAATACCTTCTCACATTTTGTCACGGCCATATTCATAGGAGTTCCGTTATCAGTTTTTCCTACTTTTTCACAGTTTGGATAATTATACACTGCACTGAGCAAAGTCATCTGAGATGTGTTGATGGCACAGAAATAGCTGTGTGTGTCTAATGGGGTGTTTGCAGAAAAGGAGAGTGTAACATAAGCGGAAGAGAAAAGGGAGAAGCCATTGATAGCTTATAGGATAGGTGGCCTGAGGTGCCAGTGACCTTTCAATCAGCCAAGTGGAAATCATTAGCAGAGAGACCCCGCTATGCAGGGAACGCAGCAGCCGCAGCAGTGCCTTCTGGTGGCCTATGAGTCGTTAACATTGCTAGACTTGTTCAGCAGAATCCCTGAACCTGATCTTGTGTAGGAATAAATGAGCTTTCCACCCCAATAATGAGTTTCAAAGTTTTAGTGCAGAATAATCTTAAAACACACACATATAAGCATTACAGTGGTACCTCAGGTTACGTACGCTTCAGCTTACAGACTCCGCTAACCCAGAAATAGTGCTTCAGGTTAAGAACTTTGTTTCAGGATGAGAACAGAAATCGGGCTCCGGCGGCGCGGCAGCAGCAGGAGGCCCCATTAGCTAAAGTGGTGCTTCAGGTTAAGAACAGTTTCAGGATAAGTACGGACCTCTGGAACGAATTAAGTACTTAACCTGAGGTACCACTGTATATGAACAAAACAACAAAGTAACGCACTGCAAACAAGCAATGCAGTTCAGTCCTATGTCACAGAATCATAGAACTGAAGAGTTGGAAGGGACCTGAGGGTCATCTAGTCCAACCCCCTGTGATGCCGGAATCTCAGCTAAAGCATCCATGATGGATGGCCATCCAACCTCTGCTTAAAAACCTCCAAGGACGGAGAGTCCACCACCTCTCGTGGGAGTCTGTTCCACTGCTGAACAGCTCTTACTGTCAGAAAGTTTTTCTGTATGTTTAGTTGGACTCTCCTTTCTTGTAACTTGAAACCATTGGTTCAACTCCTACACTCCAAAGCAGGAAAAAAACAAGCTTGCTCCCTCTTCCATGTGGCAGCCCTTAAGATATTTGAAGGTGGCAATCATATCTCCTCCCAGTCTCCTCTTTCCCAGGCTAAACATACCCAGCTTTTTCATTTATGCAGTTCAGTAAACTTTCCTCTCTCTGCTCCCAGAGAGAGATCCTAAGCTTTTTCATCATTGTGCTGTGGGTTGAAACACAGAGCCTAGGACTTGCTGATCAGAAGGTCGGCAGTTCGAATCCCCGCGACGGGGTGAGCTCCCGTTGTTCAGTCCCTGCTCCTGCCAACCTAGCACTTCAAAAGCACGTCAAGGTGCAAGTAGATAAATAGGTACCGCTCCGGCGGGAAGGTAAATGGCGTTTCCGTGCGCTGCTCTGGTTCGCCAGAAGCAGCTTAGTCATGCTGGTCAAATGACCTGGAAGCTGTACGCTGGCTCCCTCGGCCAATAAAGCGAGATGAGCGCCGCAACCCCAGAGTCGGTCACGACTGGACCTAATGGTCAGGGGTCCCTTTACCTTTATGAGCCATCTCTGATCTCTCAAGTTTCCTCTCTTGCTGTGAGATCTGAAGTTCAGATGTCCTGCGATGTATCACCAGGTAGTTTAGCTCACTGAAATGAGAAAACACCAGCTTTCTGCTTTCTTCAATTAATGTTCTTGGTTGTTTGTTCTAATGCTCTGGTGGGCATCATAAGCCCCCCCCCCCCCAGTTAGGAATGTGATAGAAATTGATTCAGTTAACATTTGAAGCTGAATATACCTAATCCATGTTTTTCAAAATAATACAATAATTGGAACACAGCCATCCTTTGAAATTCAAACTTCTCAATTTTGTGATGCAGTTTCTGCTTGGACAAAGTGTGTACAAAAATACATATATTTGTGAGAATAGCTACAAACATGTGTTCTGTTGTGGTTTTAACTTTCTGACTGTAATTTTTTTTTAGTGATAATTTTATTGTTATGTTGTTGTCATATATTCACTGCAAACTGAAATTACTGTAAAGGAAAATGCAGGATTAAAATGACTGTTGAAAGATATGTGAAAGCGTTTTCAAGTTAGAATCCAGCCTCTCTGTTGCATATTTCTATCTAAGCTCTTTTTTATTATTCCAAATCTTTTCTGAGTAGCAAGATAATTTCAGATAGAGATTGTGGAAGCTGATGAGCTGAGCCTTTGGGGGACACTTGTGCAAACTGCAGTTGAAACAGGTGATATTTAAACAGAAGATGTTAAGGAGATGAATCGAGATTGACAGGTTTGTGTCACCATGGCAACAACCTCTCATGAATACCAGGATCAAATGCTGAGGGTGCATCGTGCAAACAAGCATTTAATCAAGAGATATCATTGCCATCCTACTTCCTTCAATTTTATCTCTGCCTCGCAGTTCTGAGAAGGGGCTTGGGTTTATACGAACCCTCAGAGATTTCTAAGAAAAACACACAGCAAGCGCATTCAGTAAGTCAAAAGGATTCCATATCTCATATATGGTGTATCATTTCCAAGCAGGCTAGCAAGATTATTTCAAGTGACACAGCAGCTACTTGCAAGTAGCTGTAGCTCAGGGGCAGAGAGTCTTTGACTCTCTGGGTGTTATTGGATTCCAACTCACATCATTCCAGAATCACTGGCTATGCTGGCTGAGGTTGGGGAGAGTTGAGTTCGCCAACATCTGGATGGCCACTGGTTTCCTGCCTCTTCCGTTACAGCTCCAGCTGTTACAAACCATGGCGGTGATGCAACAAGAGATATCAGTGATTCACGTTTTCTCTTCATCATGCGTCTCTTCACACTTCAGTACCATAATAATGTACGAAGTTGGGTGGGGGGCATTAACTTGTGACCCTGGTTTGCTGTGTCAGTTACTCAGTTTGTGGGGTGGCACAAAACGTGGTTTTCAGGGCACTGTTGTTGTTGTTTAGTCGTTTAGTCGTGTCCGACTCTTCATGACCCCAAGGACCAGAGCATGCCAGGCACTCCTGTCTCCCACTGCCTCCTGCAGTTCGGTCAAACTCATGCTGGTAGCTTTGAGACCACTGTCCAACCATCTCGTCCTCTGTCGTCCCCTTCTCCTTGTGCCCTCCATCTTTCCCAACATCAGGGTCTTTTCCAGGGAGTCTTCTCTTCTCATGAGGTGGCCAAAGTATTGGAGCCTCAGCTTCAGGATCTGTCCTAACAGTGAGCACTCAGGGCTGATTTCCTTCAGAATGGAAGGGGACAACAGAGGAGGAGATGGTTGGACAGTGTTCTCGAAGCTACCAGCATGAGTTCGACCAAACTGCAGGAGGCAGTGGAAGACAGGAGTGTCTGGCGTGCTCTGGTCCATGGGGTCACAAAGAGTCGGACACGACTAAACAACTAAACAACAACAAGCCACCTTGAGCATGGTTTGAGCTATGGAAAGGCAGCATATCAACAAAAGGATGGATGGATGGATGGATGGATGGATGGATGGATGGATGGAGTTGACCACTGTGAGAACAGAATGCTGGACCAGATGGGCCTTGACTTGATCCAGCTGTGTTTCTTCTTACGCTCTTACACCATAACAGTTGCAGAATTTATCCCACCCGTTTAACACAGTCCTTTATCCTCATCCATCTGAAATGCGGAAGCCAATTGAAAACAGCTTTTCATGTAATGCGTCCTCTTGACCTCTCCTTTCATTGTGCTTCACGAAGGGATTGAAGAGGGTGGGTATAAATAGGAGACAGGCACAATAGAGCAAAGCATCTGAAATAAACACTGAGCAATTAGTGCAGGAAGTTCTGGTCCCATCAATGGAACAGAAACATCTCCCGCCTCCGTGGTGCGGTGATGGCACGTCGCCCCAGAGCACCACTTTCTTCCCATCTTGCCGAGGCGCTCACAGGTGCTAAATTTGAAAAGAAATCCCTGGGCAGAGCCAGCAGTCTAGCAGCAAAGGCTCGTACTGGATTAATATCAATTATTTGTAAAGGGCAAATGTGAAGATAAAAACACCATGGTAAACGTTTTCATAAGTCATGATGGGCGCTAAGGAGGTGCAAGACTCTGGAGAGAGGCGAGGGTTTTCAGGGGGACCCAGCGACCTCACGATGCTGTCCTCATTCCCTGCTGCAACAAATGGCCCAACTGCGTGGGATGCTAAGAATGTCATTAGGAGCACAGGAAGTGGCCTTCCCCTGAGTCTGAGCCTTGCTCCATCTATCTCAGTACTGCCCACACAGACTGGCAACAGCTCTCCAGAATTTCTAGGCTAGGAATGTTCCCATCTCTTCCTGAAGGTAGGAAGTGTCAACATGCAGAGGGGCGAGGAGGCCAGCTGGCAAGCTCAGCTCGGACATCTCCTTCCATCGGCCCGTGCTCCAGTGTAAATCAGCGACCCGAACTTCAAAAGCCAGGGCACGCAATTAGCAGAGTGTGGTTCGCACGCAGAAGTAGGCGTGAGGCGTAAGTCATGCTACAGCTACATATTCATTACACATAAATCAGAACAAAGAAACATGGTGTCTCTCTCTCATGTCGTCTTGGAGAAAACAGCTAAAGCAAAAGCTATACACAAACGGAAGTTCCCAGCAAGCTGTGCTGGAATGTAAACAGACATGTGGCATGCAACAATTCCACACGTCTGTTCTTTAAGGTGGAACGCAATTCTCAACAGGAAGGGGTTGAACCTTCTGAAGGCTAAGCAAATGGCCAAGCCTCTATGAGCTAGAGTTCTTCCCCAAACTACAGCAGCATCCCACCCCTTGGTTAGCAGAATGGACAGGGGGCTGGTTTCCATAAGTACAACTGCATGCAGGATGGGATACTGAACCTTTCCCTTTCCCACCCTTGTTTCTGCTGCATTTGCAGCACCAAAGTCACCTCCCCGGACTGCAAGTGGAGGTCCTGGGCTGCCCAGATGACAAGACTCCCCTCTTGGCCTGGATGATGTGGTCCAAAGGAAAGCCCCAATCTGGTGGAACGCTCTGTCACAAGAGACTAGGGCCCTGCGGGACTTGGCATCTTTCTGCAGAGCCTGCAAGACAGAGCTGTTCCGCCTGGCCTTTGGCCAGGGCACAGCCTGACCCCCTCCTTTGGCAATCCTCACAGAACTCTAGCCCAATGGTTGCCATTAATTTGATTCTGAATTGATTTTAGAACGTATTTTAATTAATTGACTGTGTGATTTTATGTACACTGTGTTATTTTTACTTGTTGTTAGCCGCTATGAGCCCGGCTTTGGCCAGGGAGGGTGGGATATAAATAAATTATTATTATTATTATTATTATTATTATTATTATTATTATTATTATTATTGCCACCAGCTTGGTTGCAGAAGTTGCTGGAAGGTTACAAGGCGCCATCCAACCATCTGAGGAACTCTGGATTTGTGTAAGGTTTACTCTTGAGCCTTTTCCACCCTTGAAGATATCTCGCAAGGCAGCAGAGTGTGTGTGTTTGAGTAAATGAACGTGGGAGTTGAAGCTGAAGGCAGCCTTGACATTCTGGTGGGATTTTGCCTTCTGATAATTGGGAGTGAGAGAGGCATGCAAGTCGAGGGGATTACTTGGGCAGAGATGAATCTGGAGGTTGTGAGTTCCACACACTGCTCTGGTTTACGGTGAATTTGTTTTCATTTTCTCTCAAATAAACACACTGTCTGCTGTTAACCCTGAGAAATTGTCAGTGAAACCCACACTCAAAGGGCTTGAACACCTACCCGATGCTACGTGACAACAGGATATTACAGTGCTGGAAATGTCTGGAGGGGAGACAGAAGTTGCCTTGCCGAAAGGTGACTGGGGAGAGTCTGGGACAGAGCAATTTCAATGTGGAAATGTCAAGAACGTTACAACAGCCTCGCTGGAGAAGTCCAAGGCCTCATCTATGCTATTCCAATTCCTAAATTGAAACTCAGAAGTTTCTGGGAGTTCGCAAGTGAAGCTAGTGACTTTCTCTGCTACTTGCTCATAGTGTCTGCTTTTCAGCTATGCATAATTTTTACATGTGCTTTCATCTGGTTTTTTTTAGCTCATTGCCGATTTTAATTATAATTTGAATGTTTTCAGTAGCTGTTGTTTTTACTGTTTTATTCTTGTGGTAAACCACTTTGAGGTAGGTTGGTTGGTTTTCACAATCAAGAGGTATATAAATTGTACGAAGTAAATAAATAAAGGTACACTGCATCTGAACATGAAGCTTCTATTTGGTTATCCTATATACAGTGGTACCTCGGGTTAAGTACTTAATTCGTTCTGAAGGTCTGTTCTTAACCTGAAACTGTTCTTAATCTGAAGCACCACTTTAGCTAATGGGGCCTCCTGCTGCCGCTCCATCGCCGGAGCACGATTTCTGTTCTCATCCTGAAGCAAAGTTCTTAACCCAAGGTACTATTTCTGGGTTGGCGGAGTCTGTAACCTGAAGCGTATGTAACCTGAAGCATATGTAACCCGATCAGCTCCAAGCGGTATGGCCCAGCGGTCAGGGAAGTTGTAGCTGAACGACATCTCGAGGGCTACATGGAAGCACTGATAACAGGGAAAGGGTTTGCCTGACTTGTATGGATTATGCAATCAGGAACGTAACCCTGCAGCACAAAAGGGCAAAAGTACAGTTCAGTAATTTCAATTACAAATATACACGCACTGTGAATGCCCTCAAGGCTACCAACAGCAGCAGCAGCAGCAGCAGCAGCCATGGCTTCAGTTACAATAGGGGATATTATTTAAATTTATTGGTCGCCTTTTTTGCCATGTAGCAACTCCAAGCAACTTTCAATAAGCTTTTCAATAAGCATATTCCCGCCCCTCAAAGAATTCTTGGCACCGTAGTTTTTTAAGCCTTTCTGGGAACAGCAGCTCTCTGATGGGTAAACTACAGTACCCAGAATTCTTTGAGGGAAGGAATGTGTTATAAAGATCTAGTTGTGTGCACAGCATATAACATGCATCTCTATGCTATACACAGATTCAGAACAGAATCTTTGCTTCAGTCACATCAACTTGACCAGGCTCCCCTTCTCTGCTGTATAGGAATAGCAAGATTGTTTTTTCATCAAATTAGCACCATCCATGAACCAGAAAGAAAGGCATTGCCACATCTGAGGGAGAAGCAAGGTTAGCAGAAGGAAACCTAGGACGGGACCAAATAACAGGGGCAGAGTTTTGTAGTCTTTCACATAATACAGTGGTACCTCAGGTTAAGTACTTAATTTGTTCTGGAGGTCCGTTCTTAACCTCAAACTTTTCTTAACCTGAAGCACCACTTTAGCTAATAGGGCCTCCAGCTCCCGCCGCACCACCGGAGCACAATTTCTGTTCTCATCCTGAAGCAAAGTTCTTAACTGGAGGTACTATTTCTGGGTTAGCAGAGTCTGTAACCTGAAGCGTGTGTAACCTGAAGCGTATGTAACCCAAGGTACCACTGTACTGAGTTGGATAGATCAATGGTTTAACTTGTGCTATGTCCACACCACATCTTTAAAGCACTCCAGACTCCTGGCAACTGTAGTTTGTTAAGGGTGCCAGGAATCTACTATTTCTGGGTTAACGGAGTCTGTAACCTGAAGCATATGTAACCCGAGGTACCACTGTATTGTGCCCTGGGCAAGGCCAAGGTTTGGCGCCCCAAATGGATCTTCTCAATCATGGATCTTCTCAATTTTGCGCCCCCTCGGCTCGATACCCTGTGTGGGGAACTGCTCACACTGCCCCAAATCTGACACTGCCAAAGACCGACCAATGAAGACTGTGCATGCTCAGTGGACAGAGAACAATGCCTGGCTATTGACAGGGGGAAGGCAGTGAAATGGTGTAGCTTGGGAAAGGGCATGGCTGGCTCGCACCTTGAACAGGATGGCTGGCTCTGCTTGAAACTGCAGGCCAAAATATCTGGCCGGTACCTGGTTGGCAGGCTATGGTGCTGTATCTTCCATGAATTCAACACTGCATCTTGCCTGTATTGCCGGGCGTTGGACTCAGGGCCGGCCCAACCATGAGGCAAGGTGAGGAGACTGCCTCAGGTGGCAAGATCCACCAGGGCAGCAGATCTTGATGTCAAACTGCTCTTCCCGCCTTGTTCCTGAGGTAGATCTTTCCTCACCCTTCTTCCTTGTCGCCATTTTGGGGTCTGCCTCAGGTGCCATATCTTGGGCCATCCCTCGTTGGACTAAATAACCCTCGAAAGTCCCTTCCAACTCTACAATTCTATGATTCTTAAAATGAACCTGTCAGTATAGAAGCCACATGCATAGCTGGCTTTAGGGAATGAAACGGGGAGCAGGTGAGGACTCCAACAGAGACATATTCTGTGTGATCCAAGGCTTTATATCAATTTTTGTCTCTTTGCTAAATGTCACCCTCATCAGTTCCCTATTAAGCTAGCTCAGCAGAGCACACCATTATTTTTTAATGCATCCAATTACTCGGGGCCTGATCCTTGTAAGCCTTTGTCCGTGCCTGTGGCCTTTCGTTTCACTCAGTCGTGCTTTCCAGTAGTCGCCACCACTGTCCTCCACAGATGTCGAATGGAAACTGCATAGATATTCCTTGCCAAAGGACATTATTTACATTTACATTCTGCATGCTCAGAAAAAGGACAGACCTTTTCCTGGCTGCCACTCGGCAAACACCAAGCATTTGCTCTGTGGTAGGTAGGCAGCACGGCCCCAGAAAATAAGAACTATTTTTACTGTAGAGGAGATTCTTGCTCATAATTCAGAAGTTCACCAGAAAAATACATTTCTATCTGCTTGACAAGGAGAGATGTTTAAAGCAGATTTCTTTCATTCTGTCTTTGGTCACATCCACACCATGCATTTTATTATAATTATTATTATTTATTATTGTTTATTATTTATAACCTGCCCACCTGGCTGGGTTTCCCCAGCCACTCTGGGCAGCTTCCAACCGAATATTAAAAACAATACAGTGTCAGACATTAAAAACTTCCCTAAACAGGGCTGCCTTCAGTTGTCTTTTAAAAGTAAAGTAGTTGTTTATTGCCTTGACATCTGCTGGGAGGGCGTTCCACAGGGCGGGTGCCACTACCGAGAAGGCCCTCTCCCTGGTTCCCTGTAACCTCACTTCTCGCAGCAAGGGAACCGTCAGAAGGCCATTCGTGCTGGACCTCAGTGTCCGGGCTGGATGATGGGGGTGGAGACGCTCCTTCATGTATACAGTACCGAGGCCATTCGGAGCTTTAAAGGTCAGCATTAACACTTTGAAAGTAATATGATACCACTTTAAACAGTCATGGCTTCCCCCAAAGAATTCTGGGAGCTGTAGTTTGTTGAGGGTGCTGAGAGTTGTTAAGAAACTCCTAGTCCCTTCCCAGTGCTACAATTCCCAGAGTGGTTTAACAATCAATCCCTCTTTCCAGGGAACTCTGGGAATTGTAGCTCTGGGAGGGGGAGGGGGAACTTCTAATAACTCTCAACTACCACTCCCAGATTTCTTTGGGGTCGCCTTGTCTGTTTACAATGGTATCATAGCACTTTATGGTGTGCATGCGTCCCTTGTTGAGCAGTGAGCATGCAGCCCTGAACCCTTTCAAGTACTGTTGGACTACAACTCCCATTATTCCTGAACATTAGCCATACTGGCTAAGGCTATCTGACCCCCCTCTCTTGCCATGCAAGCTTAACTTTTCCATCTTGAAAGTTTGCTTCAATACCTGTTGAAAATTGTGTGGGACATTAACAACAGCAGCAAGAGTATTGTTAGCCCAGAAATGGAAGCAAGAAGAGATTCCGACGAAAGAAGAATGGCAAACAAAATTAATGGACTATGCAGAATTAGATAAAATGACAGGAAGGATTCAAAACCTGCAGGACCAGAGATTTACAGAAGATTGGAGGAAATAGACGAACTATTTGAAAAGCAACTGTAACCAACAAATTACGCTAGTAGGATTACTAAAAATGTATGAAGCATTGCAAATTAGAGAAAGAATAGTGATATTAGTTATGAGTTAAAAATAATTGAATAATAATAATAATAATAATAATAATAATAATAATAATAATTTTTATTTATACCCCACCCTCCCCAGCCAAGGCCAGGCTCAGGGAGGCTAACAAGCAATAATAAAAACAAGTTGAATGAATACAACTTAAAAACAAGATTAAAATACAACATTAAAATATTAAAACATTAATATTTAAGAAGTGGGAAGTGTGTAGTGATTAGATTGGAAAATTTACAGATGAGATTGATGGAACTCAAAAAATAGTATAAGATGTTAAAATATGTTTAATTACTGTTGAAAATGATATGCTGAAAATTAATAAAAAATTATTTTTTAAAAAATTGTGTGGGACATTATTGCAGTCAAACTAACAAATCACGTTTTGTCAGATAGGCGCATGGAGATGCTGAGGCTCACAGAGCTTTCCTGCAAAATTTGCTAGAGAGAACTCTGTAAGATCACTTCCCTTGCCTGTCTTGGCAGGAGGCTGTAACGCTACATCAGGCATAGGCAAACTTGGCCCTCCAGATGTTTAGGGACTACAAGTCCCATCATTCCTGACCACTAGTCCTGTTAGCTAGGGATCATGAGAGTTGTAGTCCCAAAACAGCTGGAGGGCTGAGTTTGCCTATGCCTGCCCTACATACTTCCTGCCTGCCTGGACATCTTTCTTTTTCTTCGTTATGCTTCCAAGCTGACCACACGTGCATGTCTGAGCTCTGCAGCTCAGGCACCATTTTCGAATTTACATTTTGTACTTTTGTAACTTAGATAATAGTTTTAAACCTGCCTTCATTTTGCTACTGTGATTGCTTCTTCAAGACCTAGTTTATGTAAGTAAATACTACTTTTATTTTTTCACAAAACCATTTGTGTGCAATTGTTTTTAAGGGGGACGGAAAGGGCTAATACAAGGAAAATCCAGTCTGCCTTAAAGCATCCTGGATTATTATTTCTAGAAGGTTAAATCAACCTCAACTTAGCTTCAAAGTTTGAGCTGCAAAGGATGGTCCTCTGCTGATCTCACTAAAGTGAGCAAGGAAAGATAATAGCTAAACAATATATCCTCTCCTAGTGTCAAAATCCACTCCTACACTCGGGTGGGGGGTGGTGGTAGATGTGTCGCTTCCACCAACAGTGATCAGAATTTATTTGTATGTTTTTCTTCTCACAGTTAAACCATTACAACATCAAGAGAGTGATCTAATTACGAAAAAATGACAACATTTGAATAGTCACAAAAAATAATTGAAAGCATCAGTATACAATAACATTAAACCACCTTGTCAGGGAACTGCCATCGGCTCAGGGGCGAGAGGGGAAAGGCCGGGTGGATTACAGAGAGCCCCCAAAGATCGTGGGAAGCAGCACTTCCTCAGCGGAGGAGAGTAACCACGCCTCCAGTGGAGAGGAGCTTCAGGGCTCGGAGGAGGCAAGGTGGTGCCAGGACACCTTGCCTGAGCAAAGCAGGGAGGAGAGAGGTCCCCCGTTACCCACGCCTTCCTTGCGCAGAAAACTTCCGCGCAGAGAGGGGAGGTGCAGACTGGGCGTCAAGAAACTACTCTGCTGGGGAAAGTTCAAGGACCGCCCACTCTCAGATTCTGCCAGTGAATGAGCAAGACATGGAATACAGGCACTCTGCATTCTAAAGATTTTATCACTAATAAGAAAGCCTTAGAACACGCTTTGGAGGCATATTGCCTGATTGCTCTCGAGCAACCAACAAACTGATACCTCTAACACACCTCCTCATAATTAACAATAAATTATACCAATAAAGATACAAAGACATAATATGCTGAAGAATGCAAGCTGCTGTTACATCTGCAGCTTGCATGCCCTCCATTCACAAGTTCCTTCTAGAAACATCTCACTAGCAGCACAAAAGCTTTGGATGTGTGTGTGTGAAAACTCTTTTTATCCCTTTTCATTTCTTCTTGAACCCCATCAGAGCTGATGCGTAAGTCGCCCCCTGCACATTCTCGCCCCCATTCTAAAACCCTGAATGCTTGCCCAGGCTTTATGACTAAAATGTCAATTTCAAAAGAACCAAGTTTCGTTGTATTCTCTTTCTGTTTTGTTTTCTAAAGTGGGATTTTTCAGTTTGATCCTACACATACCCCTTGGGGAGGACTTCATTTGCACCCTGTGCTTGACCTCGGATAGATGTTCCTGGAACACTAATGGCAGAGCGGTACATATTGTGTGAGCTTCAGAAGAACTGAATTCTCCTGGAAGGTAACTGGAATTCCGCCATAAGAAAATATAAAGGGTACCATTCACTTTCAGGCGCTAGGTTTTCTGTGGGCGCTAGGTTTTCTGTTGGTGACATTCCTGAAGGCAGCCCTGTATAGGGAAATGTTTGGTGTTTTACTGTGGTTTTATGATTTGTTCGAAGCCTCCCTGAGTGGTTGAGGCAACCTGGTGGGATGGGTAGCATGTAAATATATTAACAGCCATCTGTTGGGGGGAAAGAAGCACCAAATAAAGGTTATTGTAAGGGAGAAAAGACTGAGCTAGAAGAGAGAAATTGAGCAGTTTCTTCATAGTAGCTAGATTCATCATAGTAGCCTCAGCTCAGTATACCTGAAGGAGCGTCTCCACCCCGATCGCTCAGAGGACTGAGGTTCTCCTCCGATGGTCTTCTGCTGGTTCCCTCACTGCGAGAAGCGAAGTTACAGGGAACCAGGCAAAGGGCCTTCTAGGTAGTGGCACCCGCCCTGTGGAACACCCTCCCATCAGATGTCAAGGAAATAAACAACTTTCTGATTTCTAGAAGACATCTGAAGGCAGCCTTGTATTGGGAAGTTTTTAATGTTTGATGTTTTATTATGTTTTTAGATATCTTGTAAGCCGCCCAGAGTGGCTAGGGAAACCCAACCAGATGGGCAGGGTATAAAATATATTATTATTATTATTATTATTATTATTATTATTATTATTATTACTATTACTACTACTACTACTACTACTACTACAGTGGTACCTCGGCTTACAAACACTTCAGGTTACAAACACTTAGGGTTACAAACTCCGCTAACCCAGAAGTAGTACCTCAGGTTAAGAACTTTGCCCCAGGATGAGAATGGAAATCGCGCAGCGACGGCATGGTGGCAGCGGGAGGCCCCATTAGTTAAAGTGGTACCTCAGGTTAAGAACGGTTTCGGGTTAAGAACGGAGCTCCGGAATGAATTAAGTTCGTAACCCGGGGTACCACTGTATTATTATTATTGGATTCATGGTCAAACCAGCTCACTCGGTTCTTTTTCCACTGCCAATCTTTTGTTATTAATGATCAAATCACATTCTAACATGGACATGATCCACCCGACGTGAGTTATAGTCAGGCTGCAATCCATGGACCTCTGTGGAGCTTCCTCCTTCTGAATTAAACTGGCACCCACAATCCTGAGGGTGAGATGGCGCCCCTGCCAAGGGGGCAGTGTGGAGGGTGTTCAGAGGCTTTGTAGGTGCCAGCAGAAGACCTGAAGGGTGCCATATTGATAAATCCTGCACTAGCACATGCTGGTGATGAATGTTCACAGGCCTCTGTGAAGCCCCTCGTGAGACATCTATGTGGCAGGAACCCTCCCAGAGTGAGAAAGAGCCATGGGTTGATCCCCTGAAATTCCACCTGGCTGGACACCTAAAATCTTGCTCGAGGTCCAGGTTTTGTCAAACTGCAGTGACAACTCATATATATATATTTGATCAAGCATGACCCATTTAGAAAGTCTCCCCAGAGATGCCGTTCTCTTCAGCACCGATCCTTAAATAGAAGCCTGGCTGTCAAATTGTGATAGATAAGTATCGGGCGCCCAGAGTGCAAATAGCAGCGCTTTCATTTTTCTGTCCTTTGGCCAAATTAATGCCATCCGAGCCATGTGGCACTGGAAAGATCGCCAGCAGGGCGTTCATTTGAAAAATTGTGATATCGCTCCAAGCAGAGACTTTCTGAAGCCGCTAGACAACTTCAGATTTCGACTCAGAAACACGATAGTCCCTTGGCAACCAGAGATCACGAAAAGAGAAGGCAGGACATGATGATTGTGCCCGAAGAGGATGGTTGGTGGAGAGGTGGACCGTGTGGACGGTTTGGTTTAACGAATGCTAACTGTGTGGTTAGTGATGTATGGAAGTGAGAGCTGGTCCACAAAGAAGGCTGATCGCCGAAGAATTGATGCTTTTGAATTATGGTGCTGGAGGAGACTCTTGAGAGTCCCATGGACTGCAAGAAGATCAAATCTATCCATTCTGAAGGAAATCAGCCCTGAGTGCTCACTGGAAGGACAGATCGTGAAGCTGAGGCTCCAATACTTTGGCCACCTCATGAGAAGAGAAGACTCCCTAGAAAAGACCCTGATGTTGGGAAAGATGGAGGGCACAAGGAGAAGGGGACGACAGAGGATGAGATGGTTGGACAGTGTTCTCAAAGCTACCAGCATGAGTTTGACCAAACTGCAGGAGGCAGTGGAAGACAGGAGTGCCTGGCGTGCTCTGGTCCATGGGGTCACGAAGAGTCGGACACAACTAAACGACTAAACAACAACAAACTGTGTGGTAATTTCTCCATTTCCCTCAATATCTCAGGTGGGGAAGGAACCCCTCTGCTGCACATGAGAGGCAAGAAAACCTTCACAGAAGGTCCTACTATCACAACAGTCACAGAGCAAAACTGGCTGTGGAATTTCACCACCAAATTATCCTGTTGAAAGTGCAGTGAGAACCGGTGTGTTGGCTTGGGCGCCTGCATTCTGCCCCACAAGGCCCAATGGGCACCATTGCCACTGTCTAGAGCAGGCATAGGCAAACTCGGCCTTCCAGATGTTTTGGGACTACAACTCCCATGATCCCTAGCTAGCAGGACCAGTGGTCAGGGATGATGGGAATTGGAGGGCCGAGTTTGCTGATGCCTGGTCTAGAGTTACAATGGATGTACACATTAGACTATGTACACATTAGTGGCTTAAGATGCAGCGAGGTTGTTTGGTTTCTGCCACTGCATTTCAAGTCATATTTCTGCCTTGATGTACGCTGCAGAGAGGCGGCGGGGGTGTCTCCCCCCAGCTCACATTGCCTGTTTGGTTGCCCTGCCCCTGCAGCACCCTGCACCCCAGAAGTGAAGCAGTCATCTGCACATGCGCAGCGACTGTCTCAAATGTGCACACCTGGCTTAACTTCAGAGCGAGTGTGTGGCTTCTGTTCTCTCGTCAGGTTGAAGCTGGTTTGAGGAAAAACACATCAAGCAGTATTTCTCAAGAAATGACAGAATCCATATGGGTTGTGCCAGAAGTCATGCGCGTGCCGCTTCAAAAACCAGCAGTGGGAGCGCACTGGATGTGTGCAGAGCCTTAATCTACCTCCACTTACTCTTCTCACGGCTTGTGGGGGCAAAAGAATAGCTCCCACAGGTGGGATGCTTCAGGACAGGCAAACATGCCATGGGAAAATGAGGTGGTAGAAGTCATGGCCACATGACCCTATGTCTTGTTACAAAAGTTGGGTGCCTTTCCCTCTCTCAGCTGAGCAGTGGCAAAAGCCCATGGGGTCCCAGGCACTCACTCAGGGTCTGTGGTCCTTTGGAGAATGGAGAGACAGCAGAGACTGTCGTAGCTTTAAGAAATACGGTTCCTTCACCTATTTACACCTTCAGTCTGCATGGAGGGAATCCAGATCTTTCAGCATGGTCATTTCAAGAGGAGCTTGTCCCCTACAGCAGTGCAGTTAGCCTTCAGCCAACCTGCCCAAGATGGATTCCGGTCTTCTTTCCTTCCTCTTCCCAGTCACCCTTGCTCAAGACTCTCTTTTTGTGTCACCTCACACCCAGTTAGCTGGCAACCTTCCAGACCACTCCCCTCTCTATTCACACCTCAGGGCAGTCGGGGGGGGGGGGAGGAGAGAGAGCTGTTCTCTTGCATTGCCAATAGCCCTCATCAGCCCTGTATTGTTCTTTAATGGCCTTAGCTTGGCCAGCTTGCAGAGGGGTGGAGCCACTGCCCGCTACTGAAGTTTTGGTGATTGATTCCAGAAAAGCTCAATAACTTTTGTTGCTCCCCTTAAAAAAGCTGAATAACTTCTATTTCCTACAAAGAGCTGAGCAACTTTGGTCTGCCCCGGGCACTGGCAGGAGCTGCTACGCCACTGAGAATCCCTACACCAGGCACCCCCAAACTCGGCCCTCCAGCTGTTTTGTGACTACAACTCCCACCATCCCTAGCTAACAGGACCAGGCATGATGGGATTTGTAGTCCCAAAACAGTTGGAGGGCTGAGTTTAGGAGTGCTCTTAACCCAGAAGCCTTCTGCTCTGGGACACTCTTATTCAAAAGGCCCAGAAGCAAGAGTTTCATCTTTTGATTTCCTCCTCCACTTCTGTGCTCGGATGGACATTGTAACAGGGACGCCTTTGTTGCCTCATTTCCTCCTCTGTGCTGTTCCGTCCTTTGGCGATGCGGCCAGCATCTTTGCCAGCAAAGCAGATAATTGCATTTGCCGCACCTAAGTCACGCCATGCCGTCCTTGATCCAGCGCCGCTTCTGCACGGCGGTGCAGTGGGAGGGGTGGCCTTGCCCCGTGTTCTCTGCGCGGACGAGGCCCCGGTGCCTTGAAATGGAATAATCATTAAGCAAAGAGAAAGGCAAGCGTGCCTTTGTTTGCCTCCCACATGATCGCTTTGAATCACCATCTGGTTGGCGCATCATGCCTTTTAGTCTTCTAATGACACACCAAGTCCCGGGAGTTAAATAGGATTAAATACTCACCATTCAGAACTGGCAGGAGGAGGCACCATTAATCAGATGAATCACGGGGGGAAATTAAGCTTGCATTACGAGACGGGGTTCGTACAAAAAAATAAAAAATAAAATGGGTGGGGGAGAGAAAGGAAATAAACGGGGCTTTTTTATTTTTACAAAAAATATAAAAAAATCTATAGCATTTTCTCCAAGGAGACAAAGCCTACACAAACTCGATTGTGTACATCTCTGCAGCACCCACCACCCTTTCCCATACTTATGTATGAATTGGAGGAACAGCCTAGTAGGATGGAGTGGTTAGGTCAAATTCTTCCATCCATTGGTTTCCATGCAGAAGCAGGCTGCTGACCCACAGTTGAGGACCACTGACTCCTGCAGTTCTTCTGGGCAAGAGGAAGAGTGGCTAAGCCCCAAGGAGCCTGAATCCAGTGGAGAATATTCACAGAAAACACATGCAATGCTCGCCTCTCCGCAACCCACGCAGCCATGCAGTTCACGATATATTTTCCCTGCGCCTCTCAGCGATGAATGTGCGGCCTGATGGGGGCTTAATAACTTCACACACAAACACACACACACCTGCTGAGTCCTTCACAAAGGCGATTCCTTCAATGGAGGGCTGTTTGGTGCTCCTGGAATATGAGACCCATTCCTACCCCCTCCTCTAAAGAGATTAAGCCACTTAACGAGCAGTACTTTCCACACACATTCCTGGAGGCTTTTGACATTGTAATTGCTGATCAGGACCTGAACTGTACATGCTAGTAACTTAGCAAGAGGGAGTTACCATGCCAACTCACACAGGCTACTGTGTGTGTGTGTGTGTGTGTGTGTGTGTGTGTGTGTACAAGAACACACACAACAGTAGGCAACGTTCCCTCAAGATCTGATGAAAGGCGATAGGAAAAAGCAGCGCCACCTGAAATGCGCCTCCCTCTTTATTCATTAGCTACAGGGGACAAAAAGCTCCATTTTTAGGAAGCCAAGGTAAAAGGTAAAGGACCCCTGGATGGTTAGGTCCAGCCGAATTTGACTATGTGGTTGCAGAGCTCATCTCGCTTTCAGGCCAAGGGAGTCGGTGTTTGTCCACAGAGAGCTTTCCGGGTCATGCGGCCAGCATGACTAAACTGCTTCTGGCACAACGGAACACCGTGACAGAAGCCAGAGTGCATGGAAATGCCATTTACGGGACACGGGTGGCGCTGTGGGTTAAACCACAGAGTCTAGGGCTTCCCGATCAGAAGGTCAGCAGTTCGAATCCCTGCGACAGGGTGAGCTCCTGTTGCTTGGTCCCTGCTCCTGCCAACCTAGCAGTTCTAAAGCATGTCAAAGTGCAAGTAGATAAATAGGTACCGCTCCGGCGGGAAGGTAAACGGCGTTTCCGTGCGCTGCTCTGGTTCGCCAGAAGCGGCTTAGTCATGGTAGCCACATGACTGTACTCCGGTTCCCTCGGCCAATAAAGCGACCGCAACCCCAGAGTCCACGACTGGACCTAATGGTCAGGGGTCCCTTTACCTTTTTTTTTAAAAAAGGAAATGCCGTTTACCTTCCCGCCAGAGCGGTACCTATTTATCTACTCACATTGTTGTGCTTTCAAACTGCAAGGTTGGCAGAAGCTGGGAGAGAGCAACGGGGAGCTCAGCCCATCTTGCGGATTTGAACCGCCAACCTTCCAATTGGCAAGCCCAAGAGGCTCAGTGGTTTAGTCCACAGTGCCACCTGCTCCCTTTTAGAAAGCTAGCCAGGTGCTGGCATTTCACCTTTACTCCGGCGTTCAGTAGCCCTTCCTCAAACCAGGAGCCCTCCAAATGTTGCTGAGCTGCAGCTCCCATCATTCCTGGCCATTGGCCACATTGGCTGGGGAAAGTTGAGTGTCGATTAAGACATTTTTTGCTGGTTTCCCCTGGTAGAAAGCAGCAGGACGAGAGGAAGTTTGGAGCTTCAAAACAGTCATTTTAAACCTTACCCTGAAGACCAGCATACTATCCACTACACCAGGGATTGCCAACCTTTACTTGGTCCTATGTGCACCTGTGGATAGCTCCATTGGTTAGAGTGTGGTGTCGATAACACCAAGGTTGCAGGTTCGATCCCCATACCTGTATATTTCTGCATTGCAGGGGGTTGGACGAGAAGACCCTCAGGGTCCCTTCCAACTCTTCTATGACCAATGCTAATATTCTAGCAGGGGCAAATCACTACTGATTGCCTTCATCTCTGCAAACCTGGGCAATGCATATCGAGACAAACCTGAAATGGAAACAATATTCCTTTGTCATGTATTCATTAAGCAAAAACAGCGAAGGAGTTCCAAGCATCGCCTTTATTCAGCGCCCAACATGCAGGCACATAGTTCCTTAATTCAAGAGTTCTGAGGGTTTGTCAAGGATGAAGAGTAGAGATAAATATAATCTATGATTTGCAAATGAGAGAAGCTCTCTCTCTCTCTCGCTCGCTCTCTGTCACACACACACACACAAAGAGAGAGACACAGAGAGAAATGAAGCGCATAACCTATCCTATTGGCACGATTTAATTTCAGCAGGAGAAGGGGGCCGTGGGGGTGTCAGAGAGGGCCTCTGCAGGTGCCCCATTCACGACCCTGCTCTACATGGTAACGGCTCTTTGTTTAGCTCCTTCATCCCAGAACGATGAGCTCCAACCTCTTACCACATCCCACCACAGCAGAGCAAAAATGTTTATTCCATGATGAAGCTAGGGACTGTTCACTCCTTATAAATAACCTATAAGGTGGTGGAGTTTTGTCCCTGGGGAATTTTGGCAAATCACTATAACGCTTCCCGCTGCTTAAAACCTGAATCCTGCCTATGTGTGCACAGGTAGCTGTTAGCAGACTGCAAAATAGAAGGCCTATTCAATTAACTGCTGGCATGGCCCCTTTTCTGGCAGCAATCCTGAAGTTCTTGGCACTCGGTGAAGCCCGAATACCGCCAAAGTGGCTTGTGCCTCCATGCTGGACAGTAGATGGTGTCAACATTGTTGTTTATTTATAAGGTGTCTCTAGCAGCTGCATGTAAATGGAACAGCATGTTCTGTTCTGCGGTTCCCAAGGGCAAGAGAGGTTTTGGTTACGACGCAAGGTGGGATTGGGAACAGGTTTGCTTGGTTTGACTTGGGGGATTGTTGGGTCTTGGTTATCTTTATTAATTGGTGTGGTTTTCTGAAATGGAAAGAGACAAAGCCTTGGCTACCTTTGAAGGTGACCCGGAAACTACAATTAATCCAGAATGCGGCAGCTAGACTGGTGACTGGGAGCAGCCGCCGAGACCACATAACACTGGTCTTGAAAGATCTACATTGGATCCCAGTAGGTTTCTGAGCACAATTCAAAGCGTTGGTGCTGACCTTAAAAGCCCTAAACTGCCTCGTCCAGTATACCTGAAGGAGCATCTCCACCTCCATCGTTCTGCCCAGACACTGAGGTCCAGCACCAATGGCCTTCTGGCGGTTCCCTCGCTGCAAGAAGCAAAGTTACAGGGAACCAGGCAGAGGGCCTTCTCCGTAGTGGCACCCGCCCTGTGGAACACCCTCCCACCAGATGTCAAAGAGAAAAAGAACTACCAGACTTTTAAAAGACATCTGATGGCAGCCCTGTTTAGGGAAGCTTTTAATGTTTAACAGACCGTTGTATTTTAATATTTTGTTGGAAGCCGCCCAGAGTGGCTGGGGAAACCCAGCCAGATGGGCAGGGTATAAATAATAAATAATAATTATTGTTGTTATTGTTATTATTATTGGCACTTGGTATTAGAGCACAGAATTTAGCTGGTTAGTCGGTGACTCGTTTTTGCCAGGATTTATGTTGTTGTTGTTGTTGTTGTTGTTGTTGTTGTTGTTGTTGTTGTTGTTTGTTGTATACCCCACCCATCTGGCTGGGCACCTAGGGAGGTTAGTGGGGCAGGACCCCCACCTGTCATCATCCTCTGTCTGGCTCTGTCTAGCACAGTATTTCTCAAATGTTGATGTTGTTGGACTACAACTCCCATCATCCCTGACCACTGGTCTTGCTAGCTAGGGATGACGGGAGTTGTAGTCCAACAACACCTGGAGAACCAAGTTTGAGAAACACTGGTCTAGCATATTCAGGATGAAATGTCTCAACAACTGTTGTTTTAAATTACTTCCTTTTGACCCCAAGTGCTCAGAAAATATTTCTACAATTTCTACTTTTAGTTAAGTATTTTTATTTATTTACTGCATGGGGGGGGGCAGCTGCCTCCCATCCCCAGCTGTGCCCATGAGGGTATGCCAAAGTGAATTACAGTAATAGAGTATGAAATACATTTTTAAAAATCAACAAAAATACAAATATGAAACCTCTAAAAGTAAAAAGTTGCCACATAGGAAGGCTACCAGTAGGGACCATCAGTGCTGCCCATTCAATAGAAAAAAATTGGGCTGGTGAGGTCAGCACCAAGCAAACTTCCTTGTGAAATTCTGTGCCACAGAAAAGGCCTGTTTTCTCATTGCCACCCTCTGAACCTCTCTCAGAGGGGCACACAGAGAAAGGCCTCAGGTGCTAGTCCTCCTCAGAGCAGACTCATGGGGCAGTTTTCAACTAGGTTTGACTCAGTGTAGACCCCCCGAAATAAAGGAACATGACTACATAGGAGAGGTGCAAGGCAGTTGGAAGGAAGGTTGCTGCGGTGCGGACACATCAGCAGAGTCAGTCCAACACTCCTGCTGGTGCATTTGCACCATGCTGACCTCCCAGCCCCTGCCTCTGCCTTCCCGCCTCCCAGCAGGCAACCAAGACCCACCTGCTGGGAAGCCAGCACAGCTGCTCCACCCCACCTGGTGAGCTGCTTCTCACCACAGGAGCATCTGTAGCTCTCCATCTCTGTTGGCAAGATCTTACCAAGAGACTAGGAAGATCCTGTTGCTGGCTGCCTTCTTCAAACGGTAGCTGCAATTTCAAAAGAGGCAATCTCCAGTATGAAACAT
The DNA here is from genome assembly GCF_965112155.1 of Podarcis liolepis. Lineage (NCBI taxonomy): Eukaryota > Metazoa > Chordata > Lepidosauria > Squamata > Lacertidae > Podarcis > Podarcis liolepis. The sequence continues at coordinate 15,136,136 of NC_139554.1, read as the reverse complement.
AGCTAAATCCTTTCCCCTTGCTTGGCCAAATTGCCAAGGAAATAGGAAAGATGACACTGTGTGTTGCTTGGGGAGGGATCTGATTTTTCACGAGGGTTACTTTGGTGGGTGCATCATCCTACCTTCCTGAAATATGAAAATTCAGTGTTGCTCTACAAATCCCTGCTTAGTCCGCCAGGTTCTGCACCTATGCCAAAGCAATTATATTAATTGTGCGCAGTGATGCAGAAGCTTTGTTCCCATCCCGACAAGGTTCCTGGTCATGTTGTGATCTACCATACGATAAGTACTTTGCAATAATTCTGGAACTGTGTACCCAACAACCCAAAGCCTGTAATCACAGCTTTAGAAAAATGCGAACAGATTGTTAGCAGTGGATGGCAAGTGAGAGCTGGTGTGTGTTTGTTTAACCAAAAATAATATCCCCACCCCACCCCCAAGAATGTTTCTTTGCATGAAAATGGCCTGCTCTCCTTAGCCATTGATGCAGAGTGAAGCAAGTTCAACCATTTGATGGCAGGTTAAATGGGTCTGAGAAAACGAACAAGATTGACACTTCTGTGCGCTGTGGTGGAAAGGTAATCTCCCACTTGTCAATCATTTCTTTCAGCACCAGCGCAACAAATCAAACTCAAAGGGAAGCAGAAATGCAGGATTTTATACAACAGAAAATGCTATTTAGAATCTATTAGACTCCCTTAAAAAGGTAAAGGGGAACACGGGTGGCGCTGTGGGTTAAACCACAGAGCCTAGGACTTGCAGATCAGATGGTTGGCAGTTCGAATCCCCGCGACAGGGTGAGCTTCCGTTGCTCAGTCCCTGCTCCTGCCAACCTAGGAGTTCAAATGCACGTCAAAGTGCATGTAGATAAATAGGTACCGCTCCGGCGGGAAGGTAAATGGCATTTCCGTGTGCTGCTCTGGTTCACCAGAGGCTTAGTCATGTTGGCCACATGACCCGGAAGCTGTACGCCAGCTCCCTCGGCCAGTAAAGCGAGATGAGCGCCGCAACCCCAGAGTTGGTCAGTGGGGAGGATTCCTACCACTACCTCAGCTCACTGGTCCCACTCACATAGTTTCATTATCCCTACACGCAGGTGACACTGTGGTCTAATCCACTGAGCCTCGTGGGCTTGCCGATCGGAAGGTCGGTGGTTCAAATCTGTGCAACAGGGTGAGCTCCCGTTGCTCTGTCCCTGCTCCTGCCAACCTAGCAGTTCGAAAGCATACTAGTGCAAGTAGATAAATAGGTACTGCTGCGGCGGGAAGGTAAACAGTGTTTCTGTGCACTCTGGTTTTTCCATCACGATGTCCCGTTGTGCCAGAAGTGGTTTAGTCATGCTGGCCACATGACCTGGAAACTTGTCTGTGGATAAACATTGGCTCCCTCGGTCTGAAAGCGAGATGAGCACCACAACCCCATAGTCGCCTTTGTCTGGACTTAACTATCCAGGGGTCCTTTACCTTTACCTTTTTAACTGAACACTGCAGCACCTATAGCTTGTGACATGGACCAAGCAATAGCTGAGAATTGGTGCCCCCTATGACCCTGCCCAAGCATTAAAAGGACATGTGAGGAGGTAGCAGAGAACTTTCCATTGCTCATGCACCCAGCATCCATTCCCCAACACATTTGGCATGCACAGGAAGAAGCCACTGGAGGCAGGTCCTTCAAGAAAATGGGGCACTGCCTTACGAATCTCAGTCTACGTTCAACTACCCACCACTAACCTGCCTTCTTATTTACATCTAGTCCAGGGGGTTGTTCTTGGCCACCCACTTCCTCTTCCTGTCACAGACTGGATGGATGGAGAGGAATGGTGGGAGACACCAGCTGGGGAACCCTCATGGGAACCCCCAAAGAAAGAAGGCTTAGATCCAGGAGATCGGTGGTCAGGGGGGAAAGAGAGAGAAGACTGAGAGGAGGAGGATGTGTCAGAATCTGAAGAGGAAACAGGGTTTAGTGAGCAGGAAGAGGCTGTGGCAGAGGGCAGTCCAGAGGCTGAAGCAGAGGCAGGGCCAAGAGGTTGAGCTGAGACAGGCTGCTGAAGAAGCCAGGGTGTCTGCCCCGCCTGCGGTGACCAGCTCCCCTCCCCCCTCCCCTCCCAAGTCCAGAAGAGGGGTGAAGAGGGTGGAGCAGAGACAAACGTGTTCATGGAGTCTCAGGTTCCTTGGGAAGGACCCAGGGGAGGAGGAAGCTTAGAGAACTGTGGGAAGGCCGGGACCTTCAGTAACCCTTCAGCCTCTCCTGAACTGCAGAGGCTCAGGGCAGAGAGGCGAAGGGAACTGGTTTCTCCCAGGAGGAGTGCTCGCCTTAAGGCCAGGAGAGGCGGGTCTCCTGGGGGCCGGGACTGCCCCTGGCCTCAGAGAAGATAAAGGCCAGTCAGCCCAGTCCCAGGTTGCAGGAGCAACGTCGTTGTTGAGTACCTGTTCCTGCCCGGACCCAGACCTGACCCTCCAGTGTTCCTGTCCCCGCCCGGCTTCCTGCTTCGGACCTCGCCCCGCTCCTTGTGAACTGTTTCCAGGCTAGTGACCCAGGACCGGACTTTGACTACGCCAACGGTAACCTTCCCCCCGGGACCAGCACACTGAGAAACACCCACAGAGTTTGTTGATGTAAGGGCAGAACCTGATTGGCCCATGTTCCTCTCCCTCAAAGGAGCTTTCTGCTCATCTGTGGTACCCCTTCTCAAGCATTCCTGGGGGACAACCAGGAAACTCCTTTGTGGATTCTTACAATGCATGGCAGTGATGGTCATAGAAACCCCTCCAATATCTTAAATTGCCCCAAGTACTGCAAGAAGTAGGCTCTTGATGAGCTAATCAAGAAAGCTTACTCTTTCCCTTCTCCTTATTAAAGTAAGCTGAGTCAAATGAAGCACTCTCTGCGCTGGGCTATTAGTCAGTCCAGCTCGCCAGGTTAGCCTGACCAGCTCCCTCCAGAGTACTGATGGGTTCTTAAATTAAAGGTGATTAGACAATAATTGATTAGCTGGGAGAGGAAGGGAAATAGCTAGTTTTTATTGTCTGGATGGCACACAAGGCAATACAGATAACCCTCATGGGTGATTTCTTCACTGGCTGCAGAAGTGAGCTTTGTCCTTTAAGAATAGAAATCAATAATGTCAGGCTGGCCAAAAGTTACAACAATGACTAGTTTATGTCAAGTGCATTTTGGCAGGGAGGGCCATGAGAAGACTGGAGAAACAGAGTATACTGTTAGAGTATATTGGTGTGATGGCCTGGGATTCAGACTCAGAGGTTGAACCTGAGGAATGCCAGCCTGCACAGGATTCCCCGCCTCCAGAACCAGCTGAGCCGGGGCTGGGCCTGAGCCTAAAGGGTCCTCACCTGTGCTGGATCCTCAGGTGCAGCATCAGCTGAGTCTGCTCTGGATCCTGTGGTGATGGAGGACCCATTGCCTGTAGGCGCTCCACTCTCAGCCCCGTCAGGGGAAGAGGAGGTTGCCTCTGGGTCCGGTAACCCTCCAGCCTCTCCTGAGCTGCAGAGGCTCAGGGCAGAGAGGTGGAGGGAACTAAGTTCCCGCAGGAGGAGTGCTCACCTCCAGGCCAGGAGAGGCAAGTCACCTGTGAATCGGGGCCGCCCTATGCCTCAGGGCAGATAAAAGCCAGCCAGCCCCAGTCCCAGGTTGCGGGAGCAACATTATTGCTAGCCTGTTACTGCCTACACCCTTTCCTGCTCTTCTGCCAGAGTTCCCGACCCCACCTGACTCCCCGCCTTGGACCCAGCTACAGCTTTGATGGACAGCCTCCATACCGCACCATCGACCTCGGACTGGACTCGGACCTCGCCTCTTGGTTAGCCCCCAGGATCAGCACAATTGAACTGGCTAGATTAACAGAGGCAATTAGAGATCACACTAGACAAGAATTTCAAAAAGTATGGGGAAAATGCAGAGAATACTTCACAAAACAGTGCCCTAAAATACATACCTGGACTTGTTTCGATTAATGTCTGCGGGAGACTTTGTGGATATTTAAGTTATAATTAGAAAAATCTTAATAATTATTCATAAAGGAAACAGCTTATAAGAAGTAAATAAGGAAGCCAGATACAGGATAAAGGAAGTATTTTATTTGGTTGTTTGTATTGTTGTATGTTATGCTTATTGTATGTTATGCTCACGTTTAATGAGGGTGGATTTCTGTATTCGGGGGTGGGAGGTTTATGTTACTTTGTAAATAAAATTTCCAATAAAAATTAAAAAGAGAGAGAGAGAGAAGACTGGAGAAAAACCCCACAGAAATAAAGTGTGTCTGATGAACAATGCGCGGATTGTGAATAATACTTTAGGGGCAAATTTCTACAGTATTTATCTGCTAGCATGCCCCCAACTAGCAATGACAAACCTAGACAGCATCTTAAAAAGCAGAGACATCACCTTGCCAACAAAGGTCCGTATAGTTAAAGCCATGGTTTTCCCAGTAGTGATGTATGGAAGTGAGAGCTGGACCATAAAGAAGGCTGATCGCCGAAGAATTGATGCTTTTGAATTATGGTGCTGGAGGAGACTCTTGAGAATCCCATGGACTGCAAGAAGATCAAACCTCTCCATTCTGAAGGAAATCAGCCCTGAGTGCTCACTGGAAGGACAGGTCCTGAAGCTGAGACTCCAATACTTTGGCCACCTCATGAGAAGAGAAGACTCCCTGGAAAAGACCCTGATGTTGGGAAAGATGGAGGGCACAAGGAGAAGGGGACGACAGAGGATGAGATGGTTGGACAGTGTTCTCGAAGCTACCAGCATGAGTTTGACCAAACTGCGGGAGGCAGCGGAAGACAGGAGTGCCTGGCATGCTCTGGTCCATGGGGTCACAAAGAGTCGGACACGACTAAACAACTAAACAACAACAACAATGCCCCCAACTTCATGTGTGTGCTAAGCAGTGTGCAAACAGCTTTAGCATGACTGCGAGAGCTTCTCCCATATTCCAAGGGACACGGTCATTAAAACCTTCATTTAAACTGAAAACAGGGGTTGGGGGGAAGCAAGGTGTATCCTTTCCATCTAGCTTAGTATTGTCTACACTGATTGGAAGCAGCTCTCCAGGGGTGAAGACTGGGGATATTCCCAGCCTTACCTGGAGATACCAAGGATTGAGCCTTGGCCTTCTGCATAGAAAGCAGATGTTCTACCAATGAGTTATGGGCTTTCCCCATATGCTCCAGAGCCACCAACATGCCCTTCCCTGTTGGATTAATAGAAGTTCACTGAAGTTCATTGAATAGCACCAAAGTGTACTGATCTACACAACACAGCCATTTCATCAAAAGCAGGGCTAGTCAGAAAATTTGAAGACTGCATCTTATCTTGGCTGGCTGGCTTTTTAAAGCAGGGGGAGGGAGGGGGAACCTAATTATATTTTGTTTTAAAGGGCACTCAATAGTGATGCTAGCTTGCATGGTTACTATATGTTGAACTTAACTTGGTCACGATTTCTTTAATTCAGAAAGGCTAAAGTATAAGGTTTCAGAATTATATTCTGATGAAAGGCATAGTTTCTCTTAAGTGTGAAGTATCAAACAAAAGGCATAAACAAACAGAAAGCACTTTAAAAAGCCATCGTGTTAATATTAACAATCCTCAACATAGGTAGCAGATACGGATGGTGAAGAAACTTACAATATTCAACAAATGCCGCTTATTACTAGAAGGCAGGGGCCAAGTTTAATAGTTTCTTTTTCATTTTGGCCAATTATTTTACTGATTTTCCAAAATATTACAAATCGTTACCGAATTGATTCAATTTAATACAATTTCCCAAACCGCTTTCCCACTCTCCTTACAAGATATGTCCAAGATAGACCCCTGTTGTTGCGTCAGTTCTCAATTGATCTCTAGCTGATATTACTCTGTAATTGCCAATAATATTTTCCATCAGCTGCCTCTTTACAACCCTGCCATCAGCAAATAGATCAAATAAACCTTAGTGTATATATTCTATAACAGCATGTGTGGTATATCTATAAGTTCTTATTTCCAGATTTTGACTAATACTTTCCCCCCCATCCAAACAGGAAATAGGAATGTAAGACACCTCCTCTTACAAACACAGCCAAAATGATTAAACAAAAAATAAATACACATCCCTGGTGTTGAAATCCAGTATCACAGGTGCCCAACCTGTGCCCAACTTTTGGGGTGCCCGGAGTGCATGCATGATGTCACACACATGTGTGACATCATGTGTGATGTCACACATGTGTGTGACGTCATGCAGCATCATGCAACAGCTGCAGAGAGGCCTGATGGGGTCCGCTGCAGGCCACAGAATATTGAGGGGGACTGGCCCCTCCCTGAAAAATTGGGGACCCTGAGCCTCTCATCCTCCCCTAGATGGCACCCCTGTCCAATATTTCTGGGACTGGAATACAGTTCTTGTTGCTAGGAAGAAATCCACAGCAGGTTCATACTGAAAGGCAAAATATCCCCTAGCTTTTGACACAACCTGGCAAGGCTGTCGTTGTTGTTGTCTTCTTCTTCTTCAAATTTGGCCTTCAATATCGGTCCCACTAATTGACTGGCAGGCCGACTGAAACTCCGTGTGATTAATCCACCATTTAAATGGATTACAGTTGACAGCCCTAATTATTATGCACTGACAGAACACCCCCCAAAAAATAAAAAATAAAAGAAAGCATTGTTGTGTGCAAATTGAATCACATATTTGGGCCAGCTTTCGCCTAATGAGAATGTGTCTAATTTCGCAGCATCCCCAGAAACATTAGTATGATGGACTATGGAGGACAGCGCCGCAACCAGCAGAGGTGTCATGGTGAAGAAATATGGTGGAATTATAGAGTTCATCAAGAACTTCAGCTCCCTTCATTTGGGTCTGAATAGAGCCAATGGCTTCCTTTCCCATTACAGATTCTTCTTCTTCTTTGGCAATCACTCGTAGCTGAGTAAGATTGTCTTCCATAAACGAAGTCTTAACAATGAGTAGATAAGTGACTGTAGAGGCCAATTCTGGATCCACACGTCCTTCAACAGTGGGGACGTTGGTTTCCGGGCAGGAGTTGAGCACGGTGTGGATTTGCCAAGCGTGCCTTCCTCTTAGCATGTTTCTCCCTTGCATCCTGAGTTCGAGTATCTTCAAAGCCCATGACACCTTTGGTAAAGGCTGTTCTCCAATTGGAGCGCTCACAGGCAAGTGTTTCCCAGTAGTTGGTGTTTATACAGTTGTACCTCGGGTTACAGACGCTTCAGGTTACAGATGCTTCAGGTTACAGACTCTGCTAACCCAGAAATAGTACCTCGTGTTAAGAACTATGCCTCAGGATGAGAACAGAAATCACGCGGTGGCAGCGGGAGGCCCCATTAGCTAAAGTGCTACCTCAGATTAAGAACAGTTTCAGGTTAAGAATGGACCTCCAGAACGAATTAAGTTCTTAACCCGAGGTACCACTGTACTCCATTTTTTTAGATTAGCCTTGAGATGGTCTTTAAACCTCTTTTGTTGACCACCAGCATTACGCTTTCCATTTTTAAGTTCAGAATAGAGTAGTTGCTTTGGAAGACGATCATCAGGCATCCGCACAACATGACCAGTCCAGCGATTAATTACCTCAGCGCTGCCAAGATGATTGTTTTATCACCTGCCACTGCTGTTTTACCGAGTCACTGAGCCTATTTTGAACGCAGCCTACCTCTAATTGCCTCGTCCCTCCCTGTACTTCTGCCATTTTATTTCCTCCTGACCCCATTGCAGACAACTCAAATTACAATCCCTCAAATTGCGGTCATAAGGAAATATACCTGCAGTTGAGGAGTACACTTCATGCATCTGATGGAGTGGATGCTGGTCGCTGCAGCTCACACCACAATAAAAACTGGTGGTCATGAAATTGCCACAAGACTCCTGGGAACATAAGGAGCTATTGTATACCAAGTTAGAGTTTCATTCCATCTAGATCAATACAGTCTACACTGACTGGCAGCAGCAGAAGGAGAAATCAGCCACTGAAGTCACACAACGCTTGGCTCTGCTCTCGGCCTCCTCTACCCCCTGATTTTTTTCAGATATTGGGGGGGGGGCAAAAGGGCTTGGCCCCCAGGAGTTGGTGCCCCCGAAACTGGGACATTCTGTTCTACATCAGTATCACTTCTTGAGCATTTCCTCCTGGTCACGTACAAAATGTTATTAGGGGAAACGCACAAAGCTACAGTATTTTATACACAGAAATCTTTGAATTTATGCATTGCATTTAGGGAAATCTGAGGGGGAAAGAAAACCTCAAATCAATAAATACAGCTGACTGTGTGTGAGTGTGTGTAGACTATGCAATGCTATCATGCATTTGTGAGTATTTTGGAATCACCATTACTGTTGTGATTGTGCAGGTGTGTGAAATGGGTTTCCCAATGTTTATTTTAGGGTCTAGGAACACACAGACTTTTGAGTTCGGGGCTACATAAACTGCCCCCTTTTTTAGTGTTTCAAACTTCTGAGCAAATTAGGAATGTGCAGCTGCAAAGACCCCCACCCCCACCCCACAGGTATCCCCTCTGCCAACTGCCCTAGGACACCCCTTCACCCAAATGCACAAAATGAAGAGACTCATTAGATTTCAGAAGGTGCCTGCAATTCAGATCAATACCTTTGCCCCATCCACATTAGAAGCCAGGCAGGAAGCGTCTTTGGAGGGAGGCGTTTTTGCTCCAGAGGACCCCTCTGCATCTCCCCAAATCCCCTTCCTCTCTAAGAATCTAGTTCTGTTCATTTTAAGCCACAGATAGTGCCAAGTTGCAGGATCAGATCTCTCTGCATCTCTCTCAAAGCAGGAGCCAAAGAGGAAACTCCCGCTACACATACAGGTGGCGGCGGCTCAGTGACACTTCAGGTTCCCAAACGAAAATGGCAACAAAAGGCCATTGCACTGATGCAAAGAAACTGGGCAAGGACCTAAGAGGAGAGCAGACCCTCGCTGTTGTGTGAGGTGTTGCTGAGTATCTTTTGAGAGCATGCAAATGAGAACCTGAAGTAGGTTACGGCTTCTCTCTTTCCCTGGCCAGAAGATGGAAGAAGCAATGAATGAAAAGGTGGAGAAAGATTTTGAAGTTTTTTGAGCAGGGAGGAAAGGTTTGCATTTGGAAATTGGGGACTCTGCATGACGAAGTGAGAAGCCGTAATGGCCTGAGGGTTTTCGTGACAGTCCCAGCATTTAGGGGCCAGTTGGAGACTGTGTTATCTTCCATGAATTTGACTAAACCTCTGTTGCCATTTGGGGATATGGGTGGCGCTGTGGGCTAAACCACAGAGCCTAGGACTTGCCAATCAGAAGGTCGGAGGTTCAAATCCCCGTGATGGGGTGAGCTCCCATTGCTCAGTCCCTGCTCCTGCCAACCTAGCAGTTCGAAAGCACGTCAAAGTGCAAGTAGATAAATAGGTACCACTCCGGCGGGAAGGTAAACGGCGTTTCCGTGCGCTGCTCTGGTTCGCCAGAAGCGACTTAGTCATGCTGGCCACATGACCCGGAAGCTGTACGCCGGCTCCCTCGGCCAATAAAGCGAGATGAGCAACCCCAGAGTCAGTCACGACTGGACCTAATGGTCAGGGGTCTCTTTACCTTTACCTTTACTGTTGCCATTGGCTAATTATGAATGATTCCAGTCTGTTGATTGTAGCTTGCCCATCACTTGAATGCAAATCATTGCTTTTATGAAAGAAAAATGAGGAGGAAAAACCCTCTCACCTCATCTTACAGTGGTTTTATGAAAAAAAGAGTTTAGCTGCAATCCTGTCTAAAGAGTAAGAAGTCTGAATATATATGAAAAGAGAGAGAGAGAAGTGACCGTTTTTAACAATGTATTATTTCGTTCATCGGAGGCCCTTGAAGAAACTAAATATGCTGCCATCGTGTGGACTGAACACAGCAGCAAGTTAGAAGAGCGCAGTTCAAACAGCCGTCATGCATAGGCATTGCCAAATAAGACATTTCGCAAGCCCTGTGCACTGCTAGAGTCATTAAGAAAGATGTTGAACAATACCAGATCCTTGTGGGGAAGTTGCTGAATGCTTATTTCCAACGCAATTTCTTCAATCTATTAATTACCCCTTTTCAAATGTGACTTTTGTTCTTATTCTAATTCTAATTCTATGCAGAATTAGACAAACTAACAGGAAGAATCCGAAACTGGCGGGACCAGAGATTCACAGAAGACTGGTGTAAATTTACGGAATATTTGAAAAGCAATTGTGACGATCAGATTACGTTTGTAGGTTTGCAAGAAGTTTTGTGAGGTGAATTACTTGAATTATTGGAAAAAATGGATAAAGAGGAGGATTGTTAGTTAAGACAATTAAAGGCAATATGAATTTAAGAAATGCAGAAGAAATAATAAGAATGGTGGATCGTCAGAGGTGCTGATGGAAGTCCAAAAAGATTGTATAAGATGTGAAGTTTTGTGGTATGTACGACAATTAATATTCTAAAATTAATAAAAATTATTATTATAAAAAAATTGAATGTGAATTTTGTTCACACTTCATTTATCTGTTTCCCACTAGTTTCTTTTAAGCACACACTTCTCAGGCTTGGTTAATGAGGTGCCGTTCAGCTTTCCCCAAAGGAATCCTGGGAAATGTAGTTTGTTAAGGGTGCTGGGAATTGAAGCTCTGCAGTACAGTTCCCAAGATTCTTTGGGATGTGAGCTGAGTTCAAGGGCGTATTCCAAACAAGCAGAAACATTTGACAAGCGTGTGATGCAGCGCTAGGGAGGGATGTGGCTAATGGATAAAAGGGGAGGGTCCCAAGGGCCGAATAGGGAATTCTGGAGGGCCACATTCAGCCCCGCCCCCTCAGCTCCCGACCCCTTCATTATAGGAATGCTATAATGTGCTATAAAGCCATTGCATGTATGGGATGTCAGTGGATGGGAGGGGGATATTGTCTGCTGCTGTAAACTTGTGATGGATAGGACTCTTGTCAATCAGCTGTCACAGGTAGTTTTCCCGAAGATGCCAGAGGGATGGGCAAAACCCACCCCTGTGTGGGTGATTCATTGTGTCCCTGTCACTCCTTACAATCAAACCAAGCTCCAGGAACACAAAAACTCGTATCACGATAATAGCTCCTGTTATTGCTACTGTAATTCAAGGTTCTCTTATAGCCCCTACCGAGCCAGAGTTTTAAAACAGAAATGTGTACCGTATTCTTTTTGACAAGGAATTTGACACGTGGCCTGCCCAATTTCGGAAAGGCTGAAAGATACAAGGAGCGTGTTGCTGCTACAATAAGTCTTGTCCCACCTTCTTGCCAGGCGCGATGCCAATAGATCTATGGTATCTTTAGTTGGAACTTATAGCACATCTAAAGGACAATATAAACTATAAATCTTGGACTTTTCTCACACTGGACAAATTAACCCAGTTAAAGTGCTGGGAATACTACTGCTGCTGCTGCAGCAGCAGCAGCTGCTGCTACTAATAATAATATTACAGTGGTACCTTGGGTTAAGTACTTAATTCATTCCGGAAGTCCGTTCCTAACCTGAAACTGTTCTTAACCTGAAGACCACTTTAGCTAATGGGGCCTCCCGCTGCTGCCGCGCCGCCGGAGTACGATTTCTGTTCTCATCCTGAAGCAAAGTTCTTAACCCGAGGTACTATTTCTGGGTTAGCAGAGTCTGTAACCTGAAGCGTATGTAACCTGAGTTACCACTGTAATAATATATTACTTATACCTTGCCCATCTGGCTGGGTTTCCCCAGCCACTCTGGGCGGCTTCCAACAGGAGAGTTAAAATACAATAAAACATCAGTCATTTAAAAAAAACTTCCCTAAGCAGGGCTGCCTTCAGATGTCTTCTAGACGAAGAGTTTGGATTTGATATCCTGCTTTATCACTACCCGAAGGAGTCTCAAAGTGGCTAACATTCTCCTTTCCCTTCCTCCCCCACAACAAACCAGGGAAGATTCTGGAGCAGATCATTAAGCAAACAGTCTGTGAGCACCTAGAAAGGAATGCTGTGATCACCAATAGTCAGCATGGATTTCTGAAAAATAAGTCATGTCAGATTAACCTGATGTCGTTTTTTGACAGAATTACAAGCCTGGTAGATGAAGGGAATGCAGTGGATATAGCCTACCTTGATTTCAGCAAGGCATTTGACAAGGTGCCCCATGATATTCTTGTAAAGAAGCTGGTAAAATGCGGTCTTGACTATGCTACCACTCAGTGGATTTGTAACTGGCTGACTGACCGAACCCAAAGGGTGCTCATCAATGGTTCCTCTTCATCCTGGAGAAGAGTGACTAGTGGGGTGCCACAGGGTTCTGTCTTGGGCCCGGTCTTATTCAACATCTTTATCAACGACTTGGATGATGGACTCAAGGGCATCCTGATCAAATTTGCAGATGACACCAAACTGGGAGGGGTGGCTAACACCCCAGAGGACAGGATCACACTTCAAAACGACCTTGACAGATTAGAGAACTGGGCAAAAACAAACAAGATGAATTTTAACAGGGAGAAATGTAAAGTATTGCACTTGGGCAAAAAAAATGAGAGGCACAAATACAAGATAGGTGGCACCTGGCTTGAGAGCAGTACATGTGAAAAGGATCTAGGAGTCTTGGTTGACCACAAACTTGACATGAGCCAACAGTGTGACCCGGCAGCTAAAAAAGCCAATGCAATTCTGGGCTGCATCAATAGGAGTATAGCATCTAGATCAAGGGAAGTAATAGTGCCACTGTATTCTGCTCTGGTCAGACCTCACCTGGAGTACTGTGTCCAGTTCTGGGCACCACAATTCAAGAAGGACACTGACAAACTGGAACGTGTCCAGAGGAGGGCAACCAAAATGGTCAAAGGCCTGGAAACGATGCCTTATGAGGAACGGCTAAGGGAGCTGGGCATGTTTAGCCTGGAGAAGAGGAGGTTAAGGGGTGATATGATAGCCATGTTCAAATATATAAAAGGATGTCACATAGAGGAGGGAGAAAGGTTGTTTTCTGCTGCTCCAGAGAAGCGGACACGGAGCAATGGATCCAAACTACAAGAAAGAAGATTCCACCTAAACATTAGGAAGAACTTCCTGACAGTAAGAGCTGTTTGACAGTGGAATTTGCTGCCAAGAAGTGTGGTGGAGTCTCCTACTTTGGAGGTCTTTAAGCAGAGGCTTGACAACCATATGTCAGGAGTGCTCTGATGGTGTTTCCTGCTTGGCAGGGGGTTGGACTCGATGGCCCTTGTGGTCTCTTCCAACTCTATGATTCTATGATTCTATGATTCTAGGGTGCCTCCATCCAGCCAATCTTTTCCCTTCTCCACTTGGATCTGTCCATGGTAATTTCCTTAATTTTCCTCGCCTGCACTCTCAGCCAGCTTTCCTGGGTCTTGCTATGGTCTCTCTCTCTCTTCATTGTGGTCCAAAGACCCATAAAACAATTTTCTTTTACAAATTATCTAAAAAGACAACAAAATGAATTGGACTCCCTGGCAGGTTTTGAATAAACATGGTGGATAGATATGTAAGGATATGTACAATTTTTTAATATGCAGAGGAAATATGTGAAGAGAAATCAGGGAGAGGAGCTGAGGGAAGTCCTTGGTGGGGGGAAAAGGGGGGAAATAATGTATGTGATTATATGGTTTGATGATTTGTTATGTAGAAATTGATCAATAAAAAATATTTTTTTAAAAAAAAGACCCATACAACAATTTCAGAACAAAATACAGTTAAGACAGCCAACCACGAAAGAGAGAGAAACTGAGGCGGTCCTTTTGCTTTGTCTCACGCTTGATGGTCTTTGTTTCTTTTGACTCCCGAAAGAAACTTTGCCACGGCCAGTGTAATATCATTAGACCTGTCACCCAAAAGATATTTAATATGGGAGGCTTCAGACTTTCCTGGTAGATTTGCCAGTAGGGGTTTGATCAGTTGGTCCCTTGCTTGCTCGTACTGCCCACAATGCAGTAAGATACGCTTCATACAATCAACGTCCTAAGAACATAAAGGTAAAGTGACCCCTGACCATTAGGTCCAGTTGAGGATGACTTTGGGGTTGTGGTGCTCATCTCGCTTTACAGGCCGAGGGAGCCGGCATACAGCTTCCGGGTCATGTGGCCAGCATGACTAAGCTGCTTCTAGCGAACCAGAGTAGCGCAAGGAAACAACGTTTACCTTCCCGCTGGAGTGGTACCTATTTATCTACTTGCACTTTGATGTGCTTTCGAACTGCTAGGTTGGCAGGAGCAGGGACCGAGCAATGGGAGCTCACCCAGTCGCAGGGATTCGAACTGCTGACCTTCTGATCGGCAAGCCCTAGACTCTGTGGTTTAGACCACAGCGCCACCCGCGTCCCTAAGAACATAAACAAAGCCTATTCTGATAAGGGATCCCTCTCAGTTTACCATTTAGCGCTTCCAAAGGAAATACATTAAGTCTGGCTTTGGTAAATAAACGCTGATAGGTTGGTACAGACAGGTTCCTAAGATATGAGGATATCTGAAAGTCGTACCCATATTGGATTCCTGCTGCTACCGGGCCACAGATTACATGGGATCAAGATCGCAGGTCGCTATGTGAGATGTCCCAAAGCCTTTGCCTCAGGGATTCAAGGGCTGTATCAAAGCCCAGATGATACAAGAGGGATGGTGGCAGTCCAATCGAGGTGGCTTTTCTGACCATAGTTTTCAGCCATGTGCTAATAAACTCCTTGTTGGTTAAATGTAGGAATAATCCCTTCCCCAGGCCAAATACTGAGATCTTGAGCCACTATCTCAGGGCAGCCCATCATGTTTTGGTGGAGAGTGGGCATTCACCTATTTCCAAAAATAGAATTGAATTTGGGACACAGTTTGGGACCTGTAATGTTGTTGTTTAGTCGTTTAGTCATGTCCGACTCTTTGTGACCCCATGGACCAGAGCATGCCAGGCACTCCTGTCTTCCACTGCCTCTCGCAGTTTGGCCAAACTCATGTTGGTAGCTTTGAGAACACTATCCAACCATCTCGTCCTCTGTCGTCCCCTTCTCCTTGTGCCCTCAATCTTTCCCAACATCAGGGTCTTTTCCAGGGAGTCTTCTCTTCTCATGAGGTGGCCAAAGTATTGGAGCCTCAGCTTTAGGATTTGTCCTTCCAGTGACCACCCAGGGCTGATTTCCTTAAGAATGGGTGTGTTTGATCTTCTTGCAGTCCATGGGACTCTCAAGAGTCTCCTCCAGCACCATAATTCAAAAGCATCCATTCTTCAGCGATCAGCCTTCTTTATGGTCCAGCTCTCACTTCCATACATCACTACTGGGAAAACCATGGCTTTAACTATACGGACCTTTGTTGGCAAGGTGATGTCTCTGCTTTTTAAGATGCTGTCTAGGGACCTGTAATAGGGACCAAAAAAACTTTGCCTAGAACCCATCTAACTTAGGAAATGAACCGTTGTGCCAGATGGTTGAAGTGTAGAGAAGTTGGGAAACCCATTTTGCATTAAAGACCCTTATGGCTGATGGAACATACTCACCTCCCCTTGTAAAAAAGAACAGGGCTGTAGTAAAGGATGTCTGAGATATAGCAGATAAAGTTCCCTGAAAACGCAGTACTATTAAAGAAAGGAAATTGAAAAATAAGAGGGGGGGTGGAATTCTGAATAAATATTCTTTTTTCCAAAAAGAATGCCAGGGGTCTTGTTGAGGGACAATGGACCATAGGAGGGGATCTGCTAACCAGCCTGGCAAACCCAATGCAAAGAAGGATGAGGGGATGTCCTGTTGAGTCGTGATCAGTGCTTGTGAGACTTCCTGCTGCTCAAACCACTGTTAAGTCTGCTTTGATGTGCTGAAGCCAGGTTGCTACAGCCAAAGTGAGGGAATTCATTCCATTGTTAGAGCCTTCCATCATTTTAATTGGTTGGTGCTCAGGCTCAAACTGCTTTAATTCCATGCGCCTCCCGGAATGCCTTTTTGCATAAAGACAAGTGTCTGAAAGCTCATGCTCAACTCTGTCAAGTAAACGGCCTTGGCCCAGTATACCTGAAGGAGCATCTCCACCCCCATCGTTCTGCCCGGACACTGAGGTCCAGCGCCGGGGGCCTTCTGGCAGTTCCCTCATTGCGAGAAGCAAAGCTACAGGGAACCAGGCAGAGGGCCTTCTCGGTAGTGGCGCCCGCCCTGTGGAACGCCCTCCCATCAGATGTCAAAGAGATAAACATCTACCTGACATTCAGAAGACATCTTAAGGCAGCCCTGTACAGGGAAGTTTTTAATGTGTGACATCTTAGTGTACAGTGGTGCCCCGCAAGACGAATGCCTCGCAAGACGGAAAACTCGCTAGACGAAAGAGTTTTCCGTTTTGGAGGTGCTTCGCAAAACGAATTTCCTATGGGCTTGCTTCGCAAGACGACAATGTCTTGCGAGTTCCTGCTGGTTTTTTTTCCTTTCCCCTGTTCTTTTTCTAAGCCGCTAAGCCGCTTATCAGCTGATCCGATCAGCAGATAAGCCGCTAAAAGCCACTAATAGCGCTAATTGCGCTAATCCGCTAATCCTTCAATGGGCTTGCTTCGCAAGACGAAAAAACCGCTAGACGAAGAGAATCACAGAACGGTTTCTTTTCGTCTTGCGAGGCACCACTGTATTTTTGGTCTTTGTGGAAGCTGCCCAGAGTGGCAGAGTACAAATAAATTATTATTATTATTATTATTATTATTATTATTATTATTATTATTTAATGTTGGTCCAGCAAAAATATACAGCTTTGTCGTCTTCTTTCTTACTTCATGGATGGGGATGCTGATGGCGTTTCTGCCCAGGTGGGATGCTGCAAACGCACTCACTTTTCACGCACAGGCCTCAAGGATCCATTCAAAGTAAGACAAGAAGCACACCCTGTATTTTGACTGGGTGGAAGGTAGGTCTGTACCTAGAAATTTGCTAAGAAAATGAGCCAAGTGCACACTGGATTGCAGGGTAGAGCCCTGGGTGGGCGGAAATGGTGTTTTTCTATTTGTTAAGAATAGTCATACCTCGGGTTGAAGTAGCTTCGGGATGAGTATTTTCCGGTTGCGCTCTGCGGCGACTCGGAAGTAACGGAGCGTGTTACTTCCGGGTTTCGCGGCTCGCACATGCGCAGACGCTCAAAATGGCATCACGCACATGTGCGGAAGTGGCAAGTCGCGACCTGCGCACACGCAGACACGGGTTGTGTTCCGCTCAGGATGCGAACGGGGCTCCAGAACAGATCCCGTTCGCATCCAGAGGTACCATTGTACACAATCCTGTGCACCTTTGCTTTGAAGTAAAGTTCTGTTATGTCCAATGGGGCTGCTTCCTTCGTAAGAGTGGTTAGGATGGCAGGCTTACGGTCTTAAACACGTTTTATGAAATACGAATTGACCGAATAAATGTGTGTTTTAAAAATGAAACACATTTATTAAATAAATGGTTTCATCTATACACACACACACACAGCTTTATTGCAGTCCATAGACCCAAAATACACAGTACAACAATAATATATATCAACAGTTATTGAGGTGTAAGATCAGCCTTGCTAGCCAACAGAGGAGCTTTAGCCTGTACATACTGATTTCTGATTTTTACTGCCTCCGAGAGGAATTTTGCTGCAGTCAGTGTAACAGTATCAAACCTATCCTCACGTTGCCCTTCCTGAGCCACTCTGTGAGGGTGGGATCCCAGCCCTTCTTAAATTCAGTTCTCCATATTTCTGCAGCATATTTGTCAATGTAACAAAATCCCCACAAAAGAAGAATTTTTTTGGTGTGAATTTCTCCTAACAAGCACATTTTTTGCACAGAATTTTAACTCCTGGGCACATTTTTGCCAAAGCAACTTCATAATTCCCATAGAAATCAAATTGCAATATTTCTATAGGACTCAAATTGAAGTATTTCCATAGAATCGCAGAATTGTAACACACACACAAACACAACAGCAACAACACTGCTCATTTCATTTACCTTTGCTAAAGAGTGTTTTTAAAAGTCGCGAGAGACCATTGTAGGAAGCACACCAGCGCCCTCTAACATCTTGCAGGGGATTGTTTTAAAAGGGGTTTTGAAATGTGCCATCTCTCAGCTGAGCTTTCAAATTCCAGATGAGAAACCACCAGTGAGCACACTCACTTAGACCATGTCAGACAGCTGCACGTCCCCATTCTGACAGCTCCTTCTGGCCAATTTGTAAAAGCCCATTTGGGCAGCCATTGAGCTGTGGTATGAAATTGTAGCGGGGAGGATGGATAGGTGTGAAGTTGCAGACTCTCCGCTCTAACAAGTTTTGGAGAT
Source organism: Podarcis liolepis (assembly GCF_965112155.1). Classification (NCBI taxonomy): domain Eukaryota; kingdom Metazoa; phylum Chordata; class Lepidosauria; order Squamata; family Lacertidae; genus Podarcis; species Podarcis liolepis. The sequence goes on along the minus strand of NC_139554.1, from coordinate 15,117,870 downwards.
CTTTCTGGTCATTACCACCTGCCTCTTCTGCTTGTCGTATTCATGCCGCCACAGCCAGTGACTTTGAAACACAAACCTGAGAGAACAAGAAGCCTCTGATTGTGTCCAGGCCGCATAACAGAGATGCTGAGCAGTAGTGAAAACATAGAACTTTGCCGAATGCCTCCATAAGCTAACTCTGAAGATCAAACCATACACAAAAGGTAGAATGCATTTTTCAAGACTTGTTGAGAGTGGAATTTTTTGGCAGATGGGAGGATTTATCTTGTCGGGCTACAAGGCAAAAGAAAAATATCAATATTTTCCTCTGTCACTGTGGCTACGTGTTCAAAAAGCCCAGGGAAATCGCAGATCACGCTAGCAGGTTTCACCAAGCGGATGATGGCGACTTAGCAAGGTTGATTTATTGGGACCATTCAGCATATTGACTCCTATAAATGGGTGTGATACAGTCCAGTTGGCTGCCTGTTAATTGCTTGTCAACACCTTTGGACAATGAAAGAGAAGACCCTAACACACAAAAGAAAAGGTGTGAGATATTGGCCTCCTCAAAGAAAAAAAAAGAAAACGAGGGCCTTTGGGTGAAAGTCACATAGAGGACTGCATGTGATGATAACTGGCGCTTGATAGCTATGGTTTGCTTTGGTCTGGGGTCAATATGGTACAACAAAGGCGGGAAGGGAGAACAGATGGGTTAGAAATGAATTTGCTAGGTGGATCAGAGCCTGGAAAAAAACTTTGCTTGTGACAAAAAGGGAATGATGTGCCTAATTTGCCGTGAACACAAATAGCAATCTGATATTGCAGTGCCCATTGTGACGGACTGGGTATCCAAAACCATAGTGCAAAGAGGAGGCAGAGGCATATCTAGCGGATGGTGAAACCAGTCCCCAGAGGGGTGGAAAAATCACCCCATAAATCCGTCTCTAGTTATCTGTGTAAGGTCTTGAGTTCAGACAAGAGCTCGGATCTGAGCTGTAGGAGAAATGGCAAGGCGGTATGAAGGGGGAGACTATAGAGTGCGTGGCATATATGTTTGTGTGTCGTGCCACTGCTGTCATGGCGAGATCAAACACGGAAGAAGCTTCCTGTCTTTCTCACACTGCGGCACAAAGTGTGTTTTTTCTGGTGCGGGTGGGGGGTGCCAATACAGTTCCTAGCCAAGGCTGGATTGGACCCCAGGTTTGCCTCTGAAAAGAGAAGGCTAGATTCTGGCACTGAAAGCTACTGTTGATGATGGTAGGCCATGGGTCTTTCTGCAGCCAAACAGGAGTGCTCCTTTATCACTGCATCTCTGTGACGCAAGCCTTATGTTATCAGCATCAGCAGTACATTTAGGTAATTTTAGATTCTGCCTCAACAGGAACAGGGAACTGAATCCAAGCAGGCAGACCAGATCCTTATCTCCCCTTCCTTATTTCATAGAAATGGAACCCTGGGCAATCACCCGGAAGCCCTGGAATCCTGCACTGCTTGAAGATTGGGGTGGCATGCAACAATATTTACAAGCTGCCAATTCCTCCTCTCATCCACAGTAAACAAGTGACCTGGCATTGCTTATTTTTGTCTCAAATTTGTTTGTTTCTAGTACAGTGGTAGCAATGACAAACCTAGACAGCATCTTAAAAAGCAGAGACATCACCTTGCCAACAAAGGTCCGTATAGTTAAAGCTGTGGTTTTCCCAGTAGTGATGTGTATGGAAGTGAGAGCTGGACCATAAAGAAGGCTGATCGCTGAAGAATTGATGCTTTTGAATTATGGTGCTGGAGGAGACTCTTGAGAGTCCCATGGACTGCAAGAAGATCAAACCTCTCCATTCTGAAGGAAATCAGCCCTGAGTGCTCACTGGAAGGACAGATCGTGAAGCTGAGGCTCCAATACTTTGGCCACCTCATGAGAAGAGAAGACTCCCTGGAAAAGACCCAGATGTTGGGAAAGATGGAGGGCACAAGGAGAAGGGGACGACAGAGGACGAGATGGTTGGACAGTGTTCTCAAAGCTACCAGCATGAGTTTGACTAAACTGCGGGAGGCAGTGGAAGACAGGAGTGCCTGGCGTGCTCTGGTCCATGGGGTCATGAAGAGTTGGACACGACTAAATGACTAAACAACAACAACAACGACTAAACGACTAAACAACAACAACAAAGTACAGTGGTACCTTGGTTCTTGAACTCAATCCATTCTGGAAGTCCGTTTTGACTTCCAAAACATTCACAAGCCAAGGCGCGGCTTCTGATTGGCTGATTGGCCCCGGAACCAATGGCGACAGTCAAAACTGACATTTGGCTTCCAAAAAATGTTTGCAAACTGAAACACCTTCTTCTGGCTTTGCAGTGTTCAGTAGCCAAGCCGTTCAGGAACCAAGGTACCACTGTACTGCCACTCTTAGAAGATGCAAAATGCAAATACCCCCCCCCCAATTAAACTGTAAACCATGGCCAAGTGCCAATTGTGCTTAACATAATTGCATGCAGTGAGCATCTCGAACACAAATTGTGAATTTTTCCCCACCATGCAACATGATGGAATGGCAGTGATAGGGTTTTAAACACCATCTCCAACTCCTGGAAAGATTCCATCAACACTGTCTCTGAAAAATTTGTATGCATCACTAGGGAAGACAGGCAAACTAATGTCAGCGCACTGGAAGGAGCAAAGATCATGAGCGTCAAAGCAAGGATTCTTCAACATCAACTTTGTTGGACTGTTCATGTGGTTCGGATGCCTGATTATCGTCTTCCAAAGCAACTCAACTCAAAAAATGGAAAGTGTAATGCTGGTGGTCAACAAAGGAGGTTTAAAGAATCTCTCAAGGCAAATCTGAAAAAATGTAGTATAAACACTGGCAACTGGGAAACACTGGCCTGCAACTGGAGAACAGCCTTTCCCAAAGGTGTTATAGGCTTTGAAGAAGCACGAACTCAAGACAAAAGGAGAAATGAGATAAGAGGAAGGCACGTTTGGCAAACCCTCTCCGTGATCAACTCCTGCCCAGAAACTATGTCCCCACTATGGAAGGATGTGAGGATCCAGAATTGGCCTCCAGTGTCACTTAGGGACTCAAGTTTAAGACCACATTCATGGAACACAATCTTACTTGGTTATGAGTGAATGCGAAAGAAGAAGGGTTTTGTTGTTGTTGTTGTTTCTGCTTTTTAAATATGGCATTTAACTGCGTGACAGGTGATTAAAAACACTTGTTTTTAATATTTGAATAAGGTGCCTACCTGTGGAAGTCCTGCTAGTGGCACAGAAGGGTAATGGTGAGCCAGTGGTGTTTGTGGAGGAATAATGAAAGGTAATGCTTGGCTTTTGTCCTTTGTCCATGGAGTTTTCTTGGCAGGGATTCTGGAGTGGCTTGCAGGTTCCTGCTCCAGGTGGATCACGTTTGGTCAAAACTCTCCACTATGACCTGTCCATCTTGGGTGGCGCTGCATAGCTCATAGCTTCTCTGAGTTATTCAAGCCCCTTCGCCACGGCAAGGCAGTGATCCATGAAGGGAACTTTCCAGTAGTGATGTATGGAAGTGAGAGCTGGACCATAAAGAAGGCTGATCGCCGAAGAATTGATGCTTTTGAATTATGGTGCTGGAGGAGACTCTTGAGAGTCCCGTGGACTGCAAGAAGGTCAAACCTATCCATTCTGAAGGAAATCAGCCCTGAGTGCTCACTGGAAGGACAGATCCTGAAGCTGAGGCTCCAATACTTTGGCCACCTCATGAGAAGACTCCCTGGAAAAGCCCCTGATGTTGGGAAAGATGGAGGGCACAAGGAGAAGGGGACGACAGAGGACGAGATGGTTGGACAGTGTTCTCGAAGCTACAAACATGAGTCTGACCAAACTGCAGGAGGCCGTGGAAGACAGGAGTGCCTGGCGTGCTCTGGTCCATGGGGTCACGAAGAGTCGGACATGACTAAATGACTAAACAACAACAACAAATGCTTGGCTTACTAAACTTGTGATGAAAATGTGAGCTGGAAAAAGAAGCCATCTTACTGCTGAGAGTGAATCTGCATCTAGGAGATACACACACACACACACACACACACACACACACACACACCCTCTTCAAAAATGAACTATTTGATCTGGATTCAGGCACAGTCTCTATGGAAACCCTGCAAGGCCATTTCTGAATAACAACATTTCTGGATGAGAGAGATGAACTTAGTAGCACCAGCTGAAAGAGAGAAGGAAGAGTAGAAGATGAAACAGAAGAGGAAAAAGATACGTGGTCAAACTGTAAGTTAACCTGCTGCAGTAACAAAGAAACGTGAAAGGCACAGATATATTCACCTTCATAAGGGCAGTTAAAAGCGGATTGTAGCACATGGAATTGGATGTCTCTCATCTCCTATAGCATCCGCTGGCCCAGCTGTATTATATTTATCTGCGAGAATTTTACGATCCCGCTCTACAGTCCAAAAAAAATGCTCCCAGACCACCTTCCAAACTGCCCACCATCTAAAGAGACACGACACAAAAGGAAAATGAACTGGGAGGGAGAAGGAAATAAGCAAGCATGGGAGCATGTTCTTAGCTAAAAGTTGTTCTTAAGACTGACCCACTGAGATGGAAATGTTTGAAGGGGTGAGGCAGTTCGATTGTGCCAGATTCTGCAACCTGAATCTCTCAAACGATATGCGAACGGTGGGGTCTACAGTTCCCAGGTGTCTTCAGAACGGCCGTATACCAGCTAAAGCATGACGAAACTAATATAATAATGTATATTTACCACCAAGTTTAAAGCACCTGATGCTTGATTTTTTTTTATTTTTATTTTTTTGTGATGTGGCATCCAGCAATACACTAGTAGTACCTGATAGATTGGAAGCAAGGATTGGCACCTCAGCAGTCAAGAGTAGCTTTTGCCTTGCTAAAATGTGTTATCAAACTCTGATACCAGCTCCCTCTTGTCTCTGTGGAAGGTAGAGAGAAGTGTGTGTTTGTGTGTGTGTGTGTACGTGTGTACAAAGGTGAAATTTCAATTAGTTGCTCCACCCTCTCTGATAAGAATTTCTCAGCCACTTCAGTAAATAACTTTTCCTAGGATTATCAGAGGACAATTAGTTTAAATCTGCAGCACAGATATGACCTCATGTGCTACTCTCCTTCAACGGTGGAGAGAACAGCCTTTATTGGCTCCCAGTACGTTTCTGAGCACAGTTCAAAGTGTTGAAGCTGACCTTTAAAGCCCTAAATGGCCTTGGTCCAGTATACCTGAAGGAGCGTCTCCACCCCCATCGTTCAGCCCGGACACTGAGGTCCAGCTCCGAGGGCCTTCTGGCGGTTCCCTCACTGCGAGAAGCCAAGTTACAGTAAACCAGTCAGAGGGCCTTCTCGGTAGTGGCGCCCTCCCTGCAGAACGCCCTCCCACCAGATGTCAAAGAGAAAAACAACTACCAGACTTTTAGAAGACATCTGAAGGCAGCTCTCTTTAGTGAAGCTTTTAATGTTTAACAGACTACTGTATTTTAATACAGTGGTACCTCAGGTTACATACGCTTCAGGTTACAGACTTCGCTGACCCAGAAATAGTACCTCGGGTTAAGAACTTTGCTTCAGGATGAGAACAGAAATCGCACGGTGGCAGCAGGAGGCCCCATTAGCTAAAGTGGTGCTTCAGGTTAAGAACAGTTTCAGGTTAAGAACGGACCTCCAGAATGAATTAAGTACTTAACCTGAGATACCACTGTACTTTGTTGGAAGCCGCCTAGAGTGGCTGTGGAAACCCAGCCAGATGGGCAGGGTATAAATATATTATTATTATTATTATTATTATTATTATTATTATTATTATTATTATTGAAAGCCAAGTCATGAAGTTATGTGTGAGAGGCAGTGTGGCCTAGCGGTTAGAGTGTCAGACTAGGCCCTGGATCCCCACTGGCCCAGGAAGCTCCCTGGATGCTGCCTCTCAGCCTAACCTACCACACAGGGCTGTTGTGAGGATAGAAAAAGGAGGGGGAACCCAGAAGGAAATAAGCCAAGCGAGCATAATCTGCCATGTTTGGTTAACATTTCAGTGTGGATCTTAAATATACATATTTGCTGTCTGGGTGCCAAGCCTTTCTGCGAACTCTGCTGTGTAAATCATTAATCAAACAGAGGTGGAATTCCCCCAAACTGACCTTTGGAACTGTTCTCAGCTTGCCTATTCCATCTTGCAAACAGAAAGTAAAATAAAGGGTAACCGGAGTATTTTTCTTTTTTTACTTCCTTTTGCAGCACACACACACACAAACACAAAACCCAGCTTTGGTAGCGAACGGATTTTGGTTTTAGCCTAAAATACCCCCTCTTCCATCTCTGTTATGCTCTCCGTACAGGGTTCAGTCAAGTTTTGCAAAGCCAAAAGAAGATGAGATCACGCCCTGCCTCTGCGGAGAAGGTGTCTTGACAAGCATTTGTCTGAGGGGAGTGCGAGAAATTGCAGATTTAAGAAAACCAGGTGAGTCATGAAGAGAACTGCATCTGGAGGTCCCTTTTGGGTTCCCCGTCATAGTCTGTGTGTTCTAGGTGGATATGAACCACCGCCCTGCTCCCCCTAGATATTTACAAGATTAAATGGGGGAGAAGGCAGAATTTATGTTTTATCAGTAGAGGACAAGCAACCATCAACACGAAAGACACTTACCATAGATTCTGGCGTATAAGACGACTTTTTAACCCTGGAACAGAGGTTAAAAAGTCGGGGATCGTCTTATATGCCGGGTATTGGCGGCGCGGAGCGGAGCCCTCCCCTCGCTGCTGCTGCTGCAGCGGCTCCGAAGCAGCAGCAGAGGCAGTGGGCAGCTGCCAATTTGGGGGGGTCGTCTAATACGCTCATTAAAGGGACGCAGGTGGGGCTCTGGGTTCAACCACAGAGCCTAGGACTTGCCAATCAGAAGGTCGGCGGTTCGAATGCCCGTAACGGGGTGAGCTCCCGTTGCTCGGTCCCTGCTCCTGCCAACCTAGCAGTTCGAAAGCACGTCAAAGTGCAAGTAGATAAATAGGTACCACTCCTGCAGGAAGGTAAACGGTGTTTCTGTGCACTGCTCTGGTTCGCCAGAAGTGGCTTAGTCATGCTGGCCACATGACCCGGAAGCTGTACGCCGGTTCCCTCAGCCAATAAAGCAAGATGAGCGCCACAACCCCAGAGTCGGTCACGACTGGACCTAATGGTCAGGGGTCCCTTTAGTAATACGCCCAGTCACCTACGGCACAGGAATCTACGGTAAATATTTGGTCTGTTTTAAATGAACTGTTAATAGTGCTATGTAATCTGTGCCAGCCCTGCTGTTAGGCACTGTGATACAACTGCCTCGGGTGGCAGATGGTGGTGGGCAGCAACAGCTACACCTGATCTGTTCCTCTTGAGCTCTTCCAGCCTCTCTTCAGACAGCAAGATTTCTTGGGCCGTTTCAGCAATGTTGTCATTTTTTATATGGCTGTTGTTTTGGGACTGTTTATATTCTCTGTACCACTTTGAACCCGAGTGCATTTGTGGGAAGTGTGGTTTGTTAAGTATGCTGGGAATTGTAGTTCTTTGTGGGATAAACCACAGTTCCCGGGATTCTTTGGGGGAGAGGGGAGGTTTAAAAGTACTGCAGCAGAAGTCTGTGACTGCAACCAAAGGGGTTTCTATGCAAACCTACTATATAGATCCCATTTTTATGGTTTATAATAGCCACATGGAGTTAGCGCAAATGCAATGCTCTCTATCCCTTTACACAGTGCTATTTTTATAGAAAAAGAGGTGCTGGAACTCACCATGAAACCTCCTTTGTTCTATTAGAAGGGCAACAATGGCACCCACGTGAAAGGTACCAGAACTGAGTTCCGCTGAGTTCCAGCTGGAAAAACGCCCTGCCTTTACACTGATTAAAGGTCTGGGAGTCAGCTGTTGGATTATGGCGTCCTCTAATCCTTCCAGCCTCCCACTTCCGCACACAAACTCTCCATGCTGGGCTTTGCTATGGTTGTGTATCCCATGGGCGTGGAAAACCAGAGTTCATGCTAGCCAGGGCTTTAAATGGAAGGCAAAATAAAATAAAAGCACAGGGATTTGTGTTTATGCCGTACATATTTAGAACATGGGCTCACTTGGTGCACAGTGGTCCTCATTCTGCCTGGAGAGAATAAAAGCACCTGATGGATAATCACACGTGGCCTAGATTAGAACATGGGGAGGAGGGATAGCAACATAGGAAGCTGCTTATACTGAGCCAGAGCATTGGTCCATCTAGCTCAAGACTGTGGACACTGATTGGCAGCAGCTCTCCAGGCTTCCAGGCCTTACCTGGAAATTCCAGAAATGCAAGCTTTCCCCACACAAAGCATATAATGCTTGACAGCTAGGGTGTGTGTGTCTTTTTCTGTGTGTGATGGGCTCTCCTACCTTCCCCAAACACCACTCCTATTAAATTGGGAATAGAAACTGAAATGGAGGTGGGTTCCCACAAGGCAAGACCCATTGCTAATGTCAAGAACCTTTATTGAACTAACAGAACTGGACAACAGGGGCAAAGCAACTGCTTATATGCATTTCTGAAGGCCTGGACCACTCCCAACGTCTAAACTTCCAAGCTGCGAATTGCGACTCAAGAGTTTAAGGGCCAATGGTAGAGGCCCAAATCCTGAAATGTTCTCTGATTGGATATCATGTATCTAATCAGAACACAGGGGCTCAGAATCCTTAGTCCAGTCTCAAGACAAACACAGAGCACTGAATGCATAACAGAAACTATCTTGGTCCACTCTGCTGTTTCTTCCACCTCCATAGTTACTCAAATCCCTTTCTTTCAACTGAAAGAAAGAGCTGTAATTTTCTCCTAGTGTCTTTCTCTCTATTTTGTAACTTGGATTGCTGTTTCCTTCGCCTGCCGTGGCTCCTGGGCTTTAGCAGCTATTTAACCAGCAAAATTTGGTGGCAAAGCCCTCCCAGGCGGCCACAAATGGCAGCGATGGGTGGAAAGCTCAACCTGTGCTATTTTTGCCTGTCACACCACACTGAAAGGACATGTCTAGCGTGGGAGGGGGCTGGGGAGCTGCCATCCTATGATGCCATAGAAGTAGGAAAAGTAGGGTGTCGGTAGGACAGCTAGATGCTGTCCTTTCGTTAAAAATAAATAAATCATTAGCTGTACTTTTTCTTCCCCACTCCACCTCCTGAAATTCCTTCCGCAACACATTACAGTGGTGCCTCGCAAGACAAAAAGAATTCGTTCCGCGAGTCTTTTCATCTTGCGATGTTTTTCGTCTTGCGAAGCACGGTCCGTCGCAACTGCGCCTCTTCAAGCGGCTTTTTAAAAAATGCACAAGACGTTTTCATCTTGCGAAGCAAGCCCATAGGGAAATTCGTCTAGCGAAGCAACGCAAAAACGGAAAACCCTTTCGTCTAGCGAGTTTTTCGTCTTGCGAGGCATTCATCTTGCGGGGCACCACTGTATTAAAAGCACAGGAGCTTCATTTCCCCCTTTACACTTGGCCGGCCTACCGAACACGGCCTTACAAAAACGGATTGCACGTTTCAAAACCACAGAGCAGTAACCATGGCGATTGACGTATTTCTGATTTCAGAAAACTTAAGCTATCGAGGGCCCCTTTTAACCGAGACAGAGTGTGCAAACGAGGGTTCGCCTTACAGGTCAGAAACAAGTACCGAATCGACTCCAGAGATCAGGCCAATAAGCGGCGCAGGGAAAAATCAATCCCTGGACTTGCCTTGACCTGCTTGGGATCCTTGGAGGTTTTCCATCTTCAGCTTCACTCAACGGATTGACAGAGAGGAAGGGAGCCCTATTATAGTGTGGAGATTGAATGTCATCTTTTTAGTAGGTCAGGGACATGCCTGGATGTAGCAATGAACACATCTGGCCGGTGGCAGAGTAGCAAAATTCAAAGTGTGGGAGCTCATCATTATAGCCGTTATAACCAGACCTGCAAGGAGACAGTTGGGTTGATTCATTGTTTTTAGGGATGGGGGTTGGAAATTCAATTAAGTTGGCTCTTTAAATGCAAACCTGCCCAATTCGCATTTTTCAAAATGATGTGCAAGCAGACAGGCTTCAAAATTTGCACTTCTCCAAATTTGGAAATGCAGTTCTCCAGCCAAGTAATGTGTCAAAAAAATGCATGTATTAGGGTAAAACATGCAGAAATATGCAAGTATTTGTGAAAATCATAGAAAACTGCACTATATTAGGGGGAAACTGGTTTGCAAAAATGTGTGCATTGGGCAAAATCACATACAAAAATTAGGTTTCTTAGGATAAATTCACACAAAAAATGTTGCTGAATTTTCACAGCAATATTTCAAAAAAGTGCAAATTGCCAAAGAAATGTGGAGAGCCGTAATTTAAGATTAGAAAAATGAGAACTTGAGAAAGCCCAAAGTGACAGATCTGACCATCCCTAGTTGCTGCAAAATGTCCAACAGCAACGGGAGGAAACTATCAATGTGTTTTATGAATGATCTCAGACAGACAGGCTGGGATTTATACGTGCAGGCTTTGTCCAGGGCTTTGAGAATGTCATGGTCTTAGCCTGGGACCAGACAATGTGGCTTATGGGTGGTGTGTGGGCAGGGCCAGAATAAGACCTTTAGGGGCCCTAAGCACTTAAAAGATTTGGGTGCCCCCATTAGGGCTGCTATACATTCAGAGTTTCCCAGACATAGCCTGGATTCATCCATCAAAAACCCAGCTGCATGGCAGCCCATACTGGAAGTGCAGATTTTTTGGTGATTTTCCTAAAAAGAAAAGAAAAGCTCAACAACTTTGCCAAAAAAAGCTTGTGTCCGGATTTTCACTTTTTGAAATAAGGCAACCCTAGTCCCCATATTTATCTAATTCAATATATACACTGTAAAATCATTTCCCACCCCCACCCCCAAAATGAAACAAAACCTACAGTAAGATGGGAAATAATGCTTATTTTTGTATTTATATTTTAGGGTGGAAATTCCCCTACAATTGACTATTTCTGTGCCCCCCCCCTTTCTTGATGCATGTGTTTATTTCGCTTAATGGTTAATTCAATCCTGTGTATGGGTGCTTAAATCTCTTCTGGAATGAAAGGGGCAGGGTGGGTGTGCAACAGCAGCCTCTGCAATTGGCTGGCAGTATGCCTGTATATGCTTCATGGGGGGGCATGTGTCATGTGAGATGTTTCAGCTTCTCCCCAGCCATCTTCTGCCCCTCATTGCCCCACCATCTCTCATCCAGCCTCAGTCCTTGGAAACAATCGCCCAGCCCAAACTTTTTCTCTGTGCTTGCAGAGGCCTCTTTGCATCTAATCTGGAGCTGTTTTTCACTCTAGCAGTCAGCTAGACACCAGCCTCCAAAATGGTTCTTACAATTTTTATGGTCAGGCAATGATACTATTACATTGTGCTGGGCCCTGGGGGTAACCTGTGAAACACGGTCCAGGACCGGTCCAGAATCTGAAGGTTCCACTGGGAGTCAGCCGGACACGGCCAATGACATGAGGCAGGAAACCAGGCATGGACAGATACAGGATCTCAGGCAGGATCTGCCATACAGCAATGTTGCTCCCGCAATCTGGGGCAGGGTCCGATAACCTTTTATCTTTGTCGGGGTAGCGGCTGGTCCTGATCCCCTGGCGACTCACCTCCCTGTCTCGCCCGAAGGCGAGCACTCCTCCTGCGAGTACTCAGGCCTCTCCTTCTCTCAGACCTGAGTCTCTGCAGCTCGGGAGATGTCGGTGGGTTACCAGACCCAGAGGCCACCTCAGCCTCTCCTGACCCAACTGGTAGTGGAGCAGCTGTAAGTGATTGCCCAGCTGGAGGCAACGAGGTAATCCCCACATCTGGAGCCAGGGCAGGCTCAGGCCCCTGACTCGGCCCAGCTGGTGCTTGTTGCAGGGGAACCTATGCAGACTGGGACTCTTCAGGATCAGGCCCCAGGATTGGTTCAGATGATGCCTGAGGCAAAGGATCCAGTGCAGACTGAGTCTCCTCTGGTTCCGAGTTTGAGCCAGAGTCCCAGGCCATCACACCCATATGTAAAGCTGGCCTTACTGATAGTGGATGTCTACTGCACATGTCAGCAATAGTTGTTTCCTGCCTTCCACTTCTGTAACATACTGATTAACTTTCCTGCTTTCTTTCCCCGCCCTGCCCCCGCCCACCTCCCACAGTAAAAAAAGAGAGAGAGAGAAGCAAGGGAGACGAGTGGGGAAATGGAGTTGCCAGCGTCTCCAGAAAAATGCACAGAGAGTGAAATCGGCAGTTGTCTTCCCAAAGATTCTCCGCCCTTGAGTCAGCAAGGAGAAAACGAGCCCAAAAACTTCATCAGGGGTATCAGAGAAGCGCTGAGCTTCAGGGGAAACGCATCAAAATTGGCCAAAGAGAAACTGGCTGAAGCTAAAATGGATGGAGATAAAACAGAAATAAGCGGGAGGATTGGGAAATTGGAGGTGCCATCACAGCCGGAGTCTCCAGGGAAAAGTGCAGAGAGTGAAGGCGCACACTGTCCTCCCGAAGACTGTCCATCCTTGCATAAACAAGGAGAAACCGAGCCAAAAAGCTTCATCAGGGGTATCAGAGAAACACTGAGCACCAGGAAAAGAAAGTCGCAAAGTTTCAAAGAGAAATTAAGTGACACTAACACGGATGGGCAGAGAACAAAAACAAGAGAGGCTGATGGGGAAATGGAGCCGGCGGCAGAACCAAAGTCTCCTTCAAAACACACGGACGGTGAAGAGGCATCGAAATCTGCCGAAGAGAAATCTACTGAAGTCAATGTGGGTGAAGATAAGGCAGAAATAAGAGAGGCGGACAGGGAAATGGAGCTGCCATCAGAGCCAAGATCTCTGGCAAAACATACGGAGGGGAGTAAAGATGGCAAGCGCCTTCCCAAAGAAAAGGAGCCCCAAAACATCAATAAGATAATAAGAATGAGCTTGAGGAAAGGTAGATCAAAATCTCTCAAAGAGAAATCGGTTGAACCTAAACTGGATGAAACTAAAACAGAAATAAGGGAGAAGGAGGAGAAAATGGAACCTTCAGTGAACTACACAGAAGGAGAAGGTGACAATTTGTTGTTGTCAGTTGTTTTTAATGCTGTAACCTGCCTTGGGACCTTAGGGTGAAGGGTGGGAAATCAATCAATCAATCAATCAATCAATCAATCATTGTCTTCCCAAAGGTTATCCGCACCTGAGTCATCAAGGAGAAGACGAGCCAAAGGAATTCAAACCAATTCGGAGCTTGAGCTTGATGGGAAGTGCATCAAAACCTGTCACAGAGCAATCGGCTGAAGAAGTGGACCCCTCCAGGTCCAGCAAGCGTTTTTCATTCTTAAAGAAAAAAAAGACCAGCCTTCTGAAGGAGAGTAAGGAGCCTGAAGAAGAAGAAGAAGAAGACCATGTTCAGAACGATCCACTATCTGGTAAGAAATTGAAGATGCCATTGCTTGATGTTGTTTTTCTGGGTTGTTCTGGATGGCAAGGCTTGAAAACAGGTGTACAGTTCTTTCAGCATATCACAATACAGGGCATGTTTACTACATGCCAAATCAAATATTGAAACTGAGTTGAGTGCTGGTGCCTTTCTTGTAAATTGGGTCAATGACATTTATCAGTTACCCCTACTGCACGAGACTCAATAGGTGTCCATCAGAAGCAGGGACTTTTGGGTGGTGGTGCCATCCTGACCACTGGCTGTGTTGTTTCACGGATCTCAGGGCACTGTACTGTTCAGCCCCCTTTACTTTTTGTTCACATATCAACCTAGGGAGGATGGTTAGATCTGAATGATACTTCTCTGAGAGCTCAGAATCAGCTTTCTGGATGAGCAGGGAACTGAACCCAGGTGTCCCCCAGCTATTATAATTTGTGGGAACGGCAATTAGGAGACTTGCTTTCTTGCTTGTAAGTGCCTCTTGGAAGCTGCTTTTGCCTGCTTTCAGTTTTGCATGAGTCTCTTTTTATCTGCTGGAATGCACTCAGTACTTGTTTCAACTTTGCCTTGAAAGGAAAATTGGTAAATTAATTGGGGTCAGCCACTTTTTCGAAATCTAATCTTCAGTGCCTGCCAGAGCCCAAACTCTCTGTCTGTCAGCGGTATTTTGGTACAAGTCGTTACTAGCCAGCTGCCTTCGCTCACATCACACACAGAGGCACGACACAAATCATTTCTGTGCATCTGAACTACACAACCGCAAAGTGCAGAGCAGGAATTTAACTGGGCCATGATGGGAGCAGTCTCTCATTACCCTGCAGAGTTTTATCAATCTCCGTCTTATCCTTTCTTAGCCATCTTTTTCTGAACACAAAAGCTTTCAGTACAGGGGTGAACACCCCCAGGCCTGGGGGACAAATCCAGCCCTCTGGCCTGCTCCATCTGCCCATTGGACTCTCCTCAGGCCACATACCTGCTCCAGCCCTCCTTCTCACTCCCCATAAGAGTTTCTGTCTCTCTGGAATGTGTTCTTGAACTCTGATAATGACTCTGGTAGGGGACTAAATAGTACAGTCGCCTCCCTTGCATCCTCATTGTGAGCTTTTCCGTCTTGCTGTGACTGTCAGTTTGCATTTTTAGTGCAGAAAGCATTGATCTGATGTGTAGAGATCTTTCCTATTCTTCTTAATTCAAGAGGGTTCTGGAAGCTTCTCTGTGTGAAAGAAACAAGCAGAAGGTTCATGATGTTTGGGTTTGTGATGGCCTGGGATTCGGATTCAGATGCTGAACCTGAGGAATTCCAGCCTGCACAGGATCCCCCGCCTTCAGAACCAGCTGAGCCAGGGCTGGGGCATGAGCCTGAAAGGTCCTCACCTGTGCTGGATCCTCAGGTGCAGGCACCAGTTAAGTCTGCTCTGGCTTCTGAGGTGATGGAGGACCCATTGCCTGCAGGTGCTCCACTCACAGCCCAGTCAGAGGAAGCTGAGGTTGCCTCTGGGTCTGGTAACCCTCCAGCCTCTCCTGAGCTACAGAGGCTCAGGGCAGAGAGACAGAGGGAACTAAGTTCACACAGGAGGAGTGCTTGCCTCCAGGCCAGGAGAGGCGAGCCACCTGTGGATCAGGGCTGCCCTATGCCTCAGGGCATATAAAAGCCAGCCAGCCCCAGTCCCAAGTTGCGGGAGCAATGTTGGTGGTTGTCAGTCCCTGCCTGAACCCTGCCCTGCACCCAGGTTCAACTTTTACGGACTGCCTTCATCTTGCTTCATCTGCCACGGACTGGACTTGGACCTTGCCTCTTGATTAACCCCCGGGACCAGAACAGGGTTATTCCTTCAGAGAAGCTGAGTACAGCTGGTTTAAACTGTTATCTATTCAGTCAAGGCCAGAAGGAACATGGGTTTCACTTTCTCTTTCTCTCTCTTTTCCTTCTGGTGTTCTGTATGTAGTGTTAAGGTTTAGACTTATTATAAGTTATTGTAAGTTTAAGTTAAGTCTGCTGCAACTGGACTTCTTATGGGCAGTGCCAATCCTGAATATTCTGGATTTGTGGCCATTATGTTCATTTGCCTTCAGTAGCAGTAAAGCTCTGCTGGATGAAATATTAATTGCCTCTGGTCTATTTTCTGGGAATCCTGCAATGTGTTTAAGTTTTTACTCTGCTAACTATGCATTAGAGTTCTGCTCTGGACCAATATTGAGTAGAATTCCATGACAGTGACTTCCTCGCAAAGCACTTTGAGGACAAAACTGCTTGCATCCACTGTGATCTTGACTCCACTGTTTACAGCAGATAAATATCATGAGGTATGCAGAGCACTGTCTAAGGCTGGATCTGCACTGATCTTTTAAACATTATTATCATTTTAAAATGTCACAGGCATTCCCTTACCTTTAACACATGGTTTCCCAATTGCCAGCGGCTGTTTAATGCATTCTTAATATTATAGGGAAAACATAATTTGCCCTTATACAGTATGAAAACCATTCTTAAAGCTCCCTTAATGTTATAAACCATGAGTGTAGATCTGCCCTAGTCCTGTAGTGTTGGATGAGTTTCAGTTAGCAAGGCTCAGCGATGTGGAGAAGGTGCTTGGACTGGTTAGGGCAACCACTGGCACTCTTAGCTGATAAAAACTAGCAAGGAGGGGACAGCTGGCTGGGCCAGGGAGGTGATTAAGGATTCCTTGCAGGTGGGTTGGTCCCTGCCTACCTGAATGAGGCAGTGGTAAGACCACTCCTCATGAAACCTCTCTGGATTTGGAAAATATTAGTAATTACCAGCTGGTTGCCAATATCATAACACCGGTCCTGAGAGATCTGCATTGGCTCCCAGTACGTTTCCGAGCATAATTGAAAGTGTTGGTGCTGACCTTTAAAGCCCTAAACGGCCTCGATCCTGTATACCTGAAGGAGCGTCTCCACCCCCATCGTTCAGCCCGGACACTGAGGTCCAGCGCCGAGGGCCTTCTGGCGGTTCCCTCACTGCGAGAAGCTAAGTTACAGGGAACCAGGCAGAGGGCCTTCTCGGTAGTGGCGCTTGCCCTGTGGAAGATGTGAAGGAATTAAGCAGCTATCTTTTATAGATAAGACATCTGAAGGCCGCCCTGTTTAGGGAAGTTTTTAATATTTAATGCTGTATTGTTTTTCACACTCGATTTGGAAGCCTCCCAGAGTGGCTGGAGAAACTCAGCCAGATGGGTGGGGTATAAATAATAAATTGTTGTTGTTGTTGCTGTTGTTGTAATAATAATAATAATAATATCTCACCTTTGGGGGAAGGTTTCTTGAGTGGGTGGTCACAGACCAGATCCAGGCATTCATGGAGGAAACTGATTTTCTAGATCCATTTCAATCTGGGTTTAGGCTCAGTTTTGCCACAGAAGCTGCTTTTGGTTCTCCACAACCTCTCAGCTGCTTCTGATGCCATCA
This sequence comes from Podarcis liolepis, assembly GCF_965112155.1. Taxonomy (NCBI): domain Eukaryota; kingdom Metazoa; phylum Chordata; class Lepidosauria; order Squamata; family Lacertidae; genus Podarcis; species Podarcis liolepis. The sequence continues at coordinate 15,101,033 of NC_139554.1, read as the reverse complement.
ACAATTGTATCCTGAAAAACAACATCTGGAGGTCCACAGGTTTCCTCATGTCTGGAATAGATGGACCTTCAGTGTGACCCAGCAAGTCTCTTCACTTGCACTTATGAACTGGTTAGGATAAAACCAATAAAACTTTTTATTCATAGCAGTAATGTTTTGGGGGTAAAAACAATGTCAGAATAGAAGGAAGGAAATGCAAACTTTTCATTCCAGTAGAACATTTGCCACCTGTCTTTGGGGAAGGAGAACCTGCAAGCCCTTCAGAAGTTCTTGGACATGGTCAATGGCCAGGGAAGATTAGAGCTGTAGTCCTGGAATCCCTGAAGGTCCACAAGTTCCCCACAGCTGCTGTAAAGGATTAAAGCAGTAGTTTTCAACCAGTGTGCTGTGGCACCCTGGGATGCCTGGAATGGTAGTCAGGGATGTCGCAGGCAACACTGGCCTCTGTCCCTCTTTCCTTCCCTCCCTCCTCTGATGCCCTCTCACGTCTCTGCCTCCCAAAGGCTTGTACAGCTGCTTATTGCAGCAGCCCTGCCTGCAAGCTTCACAGGCGAATGGTGCCTCAGGGGGTGCTGGTTGCCAGGAGCTGAGGCAGCCTTGAAGTAAGCAAGCAAGTGGGCAAGGGAGCCCAACCAGCCACTCCACCAGCTCTTCCGGTTGGGAATGGGCAGACAAGTCCCAGGCCCCTGTGCGGTAGTGTGAGGAGGCACCTCTCTTTGAGATGAGGGGGCAGCTCAGAGACCAGGGGTGGCAGCAGCTGCTGCCCAGAGGACTCCTGAGGAGAGGAGAGGAGGCTGAGGGAAGATTCTAGAAGGGAGGATGCCCGAAAAAGGGCAAGAGGCTGCCAGCTTTGCAGGCAAGGGGTGACATAACATGGCTCCTGAGCCCCACAAGGGTGCCGCAGAAAGAATGTAGTTGGTCAAAGGAATTGTGGAGTCGAAAAGGTTGAAAACCTCTGGATAAAAGAACAAGGAGCCAGCCTGGTGTAGTGGTTAAGAGCGGTGGACTCGTAATCTGGTGAACCGGGTTCGCTTCCCTGCTCCTCCACAAGCAGCTGCTGGGTGAGCTTGGGCTAGTCACACTTCTCTGAAGTGTATCAGCCTCGCTCACCTCAGAGTGTTTGTTGTGAGGGAGGAAGGGAAAAGGAGATTGTTAGCTGCTTTGAGACTCCTCAAGGGGAGTGAAAGGCGGGATATCAAGTCCAAACTCCTCCTCTTCTTCTTCTTCTCTTGAGAACACAGAAATAGTTCTATAACTCCTTTTATTCTTGTTCTGTATGAAAGATCCACCTCCTGCTGTGAGACAATAGACAAAGCATCTTGTTTAGGTTTCGTTTTATTCAACAGAGCATGAGTGGGACACCTCTGGCCCTCCAGATGTTTATTGACTCCAGCTCCCATCAGCGCAACCCATTTGGCTAATGGTCAGGGATTTGGGGGGCTGGTGTCCAGCAACAAGTAAGAGGTCACAGGTTCCCCACTACTGTCCCAGAGGAACTATTCCAAATTCTTTCTGAAGAGGAAAACATGCAGTAGATGTGGCTTGCTCTCACGTTCCATTTCTCTCTTTAGTTATGCAGATAAATGAACTTATTAAAAACGGGCAACTTCTAGAAGCCTTCAAAAACATCAAGGGTTTAGAAAGGGAGCTTCTGGCTGAAATAGATGCCAAGAAATATGAAGACAACTCCAAGGGATGCATTGTGAAGGCCAAGGACATTGACTTGCTCTACGACTTGGTTTCTAAGGCCATCCAGCGCATCGTGGAGGAAACCCTGGAGCTTCCCAGGGTAGATGCAAAAGCTTTAAACACTCTTGTGACTCTGATCGCAGAGGAAGAAAAAGCCCATGCTGGGGCGACAAGCATCGCTGCCCCATCCGAGGCTGTGTCCAACCTTGGGTTAGCCAGGAACTGGAGGCAGCTTTGGGAAGACACTGTCAAGCGAAGTGTGGAAATCAGGGTCTCAAAAGTGCCTGTGCCACTGAAGGAGGACAACACCTCTTGGCTGTCGATACACTTAGGATATCTCAAAGAAGTCGTAAGAACAGATTTGTTGACAATCAAACACTGGGTACACAAATGCTATCCACCAGACTACAGTGTGTGCGATGCATACCTGAAGGCTTTCCACAAAGCCCTCTCTTTGCATTTACAAAACATCCTGGAAGAAGATGAGAGCCTGGGATGCAATCAATTCTATGCAGTACTCAACTGGGTCACTAATGTATACCGCAGGTAGGTTTCCCATTAATCACATGATGGTTAGGGAAAGGTAAAGGACCCCTGGATAGTTAAGTCTCAGATATTGTTTGCTCCATGTCACAAGCTATAGGTGCTGCAGTGTTCAGTAAAAAAGGTAAAGGTAAAGGACCCCTGGACAGTTAAGTCCAGTCAAAGGCAGCAATGGGGTTGTGGAGCTCATCTCGCTTTCAGACAGAGGGAGCCGATGTTTGTCCACAGACAGCTTTCCGAGTCATGTGGCCACCATGTCTATACAACTTCTAGCACTACAAGACACTGTGACAGAAACCAGAGTGCACGGAAATGCTGTTTACCTTCCTGCCACCGGTACCTATTTATCTACTTGCACTGGCGTGCTTTTGAACTGCAAGGTTGGCAGGAGCTGGGACAGAGCAATGGGAGCTCACCCCGTCGCGGGGATTCGAACCGCTGAGCTTCCGATCGGCAAGCCCAAGAGGCTCAGTGGTTTAGACCACAGCGCCACCCATGTCCATGTGATTTCCATGTGATCAAGATGCAGCAGGATTGTACCGCTGACCCCTCCCACATGCTTGTGTGGATTCCTTCAGCCTCTCCTTCATATTTTTGTTACCCTGGAATCCAGTAATTACTAGGACACCATTGGAGGCTACAGAGTCACTGGATAATGAAATGAACCTGGTTCCTGGCTCTAGGTCTGATGCTGGTAATCTGCTTTGTGCATCTCTACATTTTGTAAAGTTTAACATTAAAAAAAATACAAAACACTGTATGCTACAAAAAAGTGCACACGAAAAGCATGCAAAATTATTATTATTATTATTATTATTATTATTATTATTATTATTATTATTATTATTATATACTGCCCTTCCAAAGATCCCAGGATAGTTCACAACAGAAAAATACAAAATGAGAATACAGAATGCATAATAAAACAAAAACAAACCAATGACCCTTCTCCGACAAAAACATTTTAAAAGCCATAGATTTTTAAAACGTGTATGTTAGCAAAAATAACACACCAAAATGAATTAGATTAGGGACCACCCCAGCTGCTGCCCTCCTTTCCTTTAAAGCGATGGGAGGGAAAGACTTTGCCAAGACCAGTAAGGTATTTTCTGTAAGCCAGATTCTGTCCACAGGCTTCTGGACGAAGGTCCCAGGTGTAGAAACATCATGGAATGCTGTTTTTGTTTTTGTAGTGAAAATCTCTTAGGATGCCCAGATCTTAAACCAGAAATAAAAACTGAAGCTCTGCCGGATTTGTTAACTTCAGAAGATTTAGACAAACTGAAGAGCAACTACGTTAACTCTGTCCAGGTAACATCTCAATTTCCTTGTATAAATCAAAGGAGAGGGTGGGGAAGTTTGCATCACTGATTGAATCCTTTGAAACCGAACATATGCTGTTTTTATTCCAGACTGTAGCGTTCAGTGCCCCAACTTCCTTTGGAATGAAGTGTTCGCCTTAGAAAATGCATTTATGAATGGGATCCAAAGACCCCTTAAACTTCCACAGGAGCAATGCATTATGTGTTGAATGGAGATTCCTTGTCTACTTCCTGGTTTACATATGGGGATGGGAGTGGGGGGAATTCGATTCAATTATCATTTAAAGGCAAACCTATCCAGTGCTCAGGGATGCGGGTGGCACTGCGGGTTCAACCACAGAGCCTAGGGCTTGCTGATCAGAAGGTCAGCGGTTTGAATCCCCGCAACGGGGTGAGCTCCCATTGTTCGGTCCCAGCTCCTGCCAACCTAGCTGTTCGAAAGCACGTCAAAGTGCAAGTAGATAAATAGGTACCACTCCGGTGGGAAGGTAGACGACATTTCCGTGCGCTGCTCTGATTTGCCAGAAGCGGCTTAGTCATGCTGGCCACATGACCCGGAAGCTGTACGCTGGCTCCCTCGGCCAATAAAGCGAGATGAGCACCGCAACCCCAGAGTCGGTCACGACTGGACCTAATGGTCAGGGGTCCCTTTACCTTTACCTTTAACAGACCCTAGGCCACAACAAAGGCATGCAGTAGGGCATAATCGCCAACATTTCTCCGATGAAAATAGGGATGCGAGGAGCATTGAGAAGTGAGTGTGAGCTCTTTTCATCAAAGCCCCATGACGGGTTCATTTAGTGTGCAGGTTTGACTAATGTACACATTAGCAATTCTCCTAATATAATGAAACTTTTGTACGTTATTTTTACTTTACCCTAATAATATGTATTTTATACACATTACTTGCCTGGAGAACTGCATTGCTAAATTCGGCAAATTCTCAAGGATGGCTGTGTTTTGCGGTTCAACATTTCGTTTGCAAAAGGGAAGATTTGAATGGTTTGTCTTTAAATGCGGACTGAATTGAATTCTCACCCACCCACCCACACTTAGCAGTGGGCCACACGGTTTTGCAAGGCAGTTTGTCTGCCCTTGCTGATTTTTCTCAAGCAGCAGAACTTGACTAGCTTCCAAAGCATCTTTTGGATCCATTTTGAAAACTATTTTACTGGAGAGCTACAAGGAACTGGGATGCGCGTGCATAAAAGAAGTGTCTGCATATATGATTATGTTGATCTGTGTTGTTCCCCTTTATCTAAATATTTAGCAGGAAACCAAGAACTGCTTGGAGAATATTTTGATGCTGGAGACCAAGGAAAAGTGGAAAGGACAGCCAGATGAGCGGAAAAACCCATACGATTCGTTGCTGTCCTACGATATTCAAACGGTATTTGCTGAGATTGTTCATAGCACATGCATGTTCTTTGATTCCAGGGAAATTGAAATATTACCTTCTGGTATGTAGGTGTCGCCTACTGTGCTAATTTATGTTCGTCACGTCCTTGGAGAATGTATTAGCAAAATGTAGTTTTATTACAATTTTTAACACTGCCACCCCTCGCTTCCTAGCTACAAATTAAACCTGCTGTCAATTGTGTCACAGACATAATAGGCAACTGATTTTTAGAGTCTTTTTAGAAGGAAGGAAGGAGTGCAGAGAACAGGGTTGTAACAAAAAGACATTTGGTGTGGAGAAACCACTTGCTACTCGGCCTGCAGCAGCCTCGAAAAAAGAGAAAGAAGGAGAGAGAAATTGGGGGTGGTGTGTGTGAGACCACAGCAGAATGACAACCTCCCACATTTTTAAAGAGAGAGAGAGAAATAAAAGCCCCTGCTAGATTTAGGGATTGGGAGATCAATGAAGCCAGGAGGAACTCCCATTTTTGCAATTTGCAGTGGGCTGAGTCATTTCAGTTAAATAAAATGCAAAAGAAATAATAAACCCATATTGGGAGAAAATTAAATTTAAGGTGAGGTGTTTTGGAGGGAGGGCTTTTTGTTCTGCTGTCATTACTAACGTTTCATGGGATCATTATATGTTTTCAATAATCAAAAAGTATATGGATTAGCAGAAGTGTTGGGAATTTTGTAAGGGGGTGCAGCAATTGCCTGTGTGTCCTGTTTGCTGGCTTCCCTGAGGATCGGCTTTGACCACCTTACAGAAACAGGAAGTTGGATGCAGCAGACCTGATTCAGCAGCAAGGCACGTCTTATGATGTTAGTCTAACAGGCTTCCTCAACCTCAGCCCTCCAGATGTTTTGAGACTATTATTCCCATCATCCCTGACCACTGGCCCTGCTAGCTAGGGTTCATGGGAGTTGTAGGCCAAAAACATCTGGAGGGCCGAGGATGAGGAAGCCTGATGTTAGTTAAGGCACAGCCATCCCTCAGAAATCAGAATAACACAGGCCTGCTGGTAGGGATGGAGCAGAAATGTGATTCCGTTTGCATTTAAAGGCAGCCCTGCTTAATTCACACTTTCTGAAATAAAACGAGATCCTTCAGAAATTGCACTTCTCAAAAGCTACACCCCCCACACTTTTTTAAACCTTTCCCTGACCTTTGAAAAAATGATGAGGTGTTTTACTACCCCAGTTGGTTAAAATTCTGGCAAATAGATTTCCCTAGCCTCACCCAGGTCCTTCTTGTTTCCTCTTTGCAAAATGCAAGCTCTGGCATGTTCTGTGTCTGCCACAGTGGCGTAGCATGGGGGGTGCAAGGGGGGCCGGCCGCACCGGGCGCAACATCTGGGGGTTAGGGTTAGGGGGCGCAAATCCACAGGTTAGGGGGCACAAATCCACGGGTTAGGGGGCGCAAATTACTTGCCTTGCCCCGGGTGCTGACAACCCACGCTACGCCACTGGTCTGCCACACCTGAAAAAATCATTGAGGTGCCCATTGTACTCATCAAACAAAGCCATTGCCTCTCTGCTTTTTGTTACATCCCTTGTCCCCTTTGGTCCAGCTCGCCAAACAACACAGAAAGGTAGCCGGCTGCATTTGCGAAAAAGTGGAAGACGCCGTTCTCAAAGGTATCGTGAAAGAAGTGACAGAATTCCTACCACGGTAATGTTTGCTTGTTTCAAAGTACCAGTGTCTAAACTGGATCACGTTTTATGCTTAATGGTTCTAGCAAATAGGCATGATGGAAAAGCATCAGCTGTTCTGAGGACATAGCTGAGGCTTTAGCTCAAGTGCAGAGGCAAATGCTTCCTCTTCAAATGAATCCAAATTCTGACTCTGACATCGCCAGCAAAAAGAACTTCAGACGGAAGAGCTGGAAAAGAAATCTGGGGCCTGTTTGACCATCTCTGCAAATCACAATGTCCTCATCACCAACTCCTAGTCAAATGCATATTGCTTCTCTAAGCATGAAGGACCCATTTTAGCTGACCTGGCTAAACACAATTGATAAAACTATCATCCAATAACTCCTCTGACTTTTATTTTATTTTTGTATATAATTTTTATTAAATTTTCTAAATTACATTTCAAAATATTCATTTAAACAACCTTAAACCAATGACTTTCCTTCTTCTCTTTCTGTGGTTCATTTTGCATAACATACCGTATTTTTTGCTCCATAACACTCTTTTTTCCTCCTAGAAAGTAAGGGGAAATGTCTGTGCGTGTTATGGAGGGAATGCCTACGGGTGGCGGGGGGATCTGCTGCAGTTGTGAGCAGAGGATCCATGGTTCCCCTTCCTTCCCTCCTCCGTGGCTCGCTTTGCTCGCTTTGAAACAGCAAAGCGGGAGAAGAGCCACTGAGTGGGGAGAAGAAAGGGACAGAGAGCCTGGTTACAAAGCATGGATCCACATAGATCCTCAGGATTTTTGCACTGGGTCACCCCAAATTCACCATCAGATCACATAGCATGTCCATGGCTACAGCTTGCACCAAAAAAATCACGCACCCACTGTTGCCTGGGGCCGCAGTGGTGCAAAAACGTGGTTACAAAGCATGGATCCACATGGATCCTCAGGATTTTTGCATTGGGCTACCCCAAACTCACTGTCAGATCACATGTCTGTGGCCACAGCATGAACCACAATAATCATACATCCACTGTTTCATTTAGAATATTTTTTTTCTTCTTTTCCTCCTCTAAAAACTATGTGCGTGTTATAGTCGGGTGCGTGTTATAGAGTGAAAAATACGGTACATCCCTGCATATTTTACATACACTAAACCATTCAGTAGTCCATCAAAACTTATTTACACTGTTGGATTTATCTTAATGCTACCAGTGTTTTTAAATGAACCCAATTTTCACCCGTATATTCAGTAAACATTTTCCAGTCTTCTTTATACGTGTGTTCTTCTTGTTCTCTTATTCTATATGTTAAATCTGCAAGCTGCACATATTCCATCAGTTTAAGTTGCCATTCTTCTTTGGTTGGGAAGATCTCACTTGTTTTTCATTTTGGGGCTAACAAAACACGGGCCGCAGTAGCGGCATACATAAATAGGCTTTTATAACAGTTGGGAATTATCCCCAATGAAAAGGACTCTGGGGGGGGGGGTTTGAAAGGTACTTTTAAATGGGTTCTTTTTTTCAAATAATTATAATTTCCCAGTCCTCTTTTACCACATATGATAAAATGTACCTTAAACATCATTACATCTCCAGCACTTATGTGATTCGGACTTATACATTTTAGCAAATCTACTTGACATTAAATACCATCTGTAAATCATTTTCAAAGATGCTGTTCACGTGCTGTGATCTTCAAATCTCTCTCCCAAAGTTTTTCCCAGCTCCTCTGACTTTTAAAAAACCCACATTAGACAGTGGAGTTTGTTGTAAAGGAAGCCAAGCTGTGAATCCCCCAGCCAGTAGGTTATTCCTTAACCCCATGGCTCTTGGACTAGACAGACAGGATTTCTGCTAATCCTCAAATGCAGGATTCCTCTAACAGGAAAGGATGCTGAAGTCTGTGGTGTTTATGCTTGCTCTGTGTTTATCGCTGGTTAGTGGCCAATTTTAATTAGCCACAATTTTATTACAGCTTTGGGAAAGCATTTTTGGACCAAGCGAAAGATCACCCCCAGTTTCTGATGTTCATGATGGCCTACCTTAACAGCTTCCAGGACTTGAGGTAAACCTGGTTTTTTTTCCCTCACCCTGTGTTTGAAGAGGAGATGTTGGACCAGATCTTAGGATTTAGCACAGAAGGCAAATTGATTGTGTCCTTTTGGACAACAGAACGTCCAGGGATCGTTTTGCAATGAAAATACAATTCCTCAGTCTCCGCACATTGTGCTGGGTGGAAGTACCAGTATCAGGGGAACTTATCTAACAAAGGTAAATTAAGGTGTGACGCAAGTTCCCTATGCCCATTTTACTGCCTTACAATTTCTTTTTAGAAAGCAGCCCTGCACAAAAATTACTAGTGCACCCCCAAAAAGATGAACCTGCCCACTAAGAGGCCAGTAACCCCCTTTTCCATTCTGGTTATGGAGATAGGAAATTAGACACACACACACACACACACACACACACACACACACACACCGCTTTCATACCCTCCAACATTTATCCAATGAAAATAGGGGCATTTATTATTATTATTATTATTATTATTATTATTATTATACCACCCATCTGACTGGGTTGCCCCAGCCACCAACATACAGTATATAAAAACATAATAAAACACTAAACATTAAAAAACTTCCCAATACACGCATGCCTTCAGGTGTCTTCTAAAGGTTGAATACAGTGGTACCTCAGGTTAAGAACTTACTTCGTTCTAGAGGTCTGTTCTTAACCTGAAACTGTTCTTAACCTGAGGTACCACTTTAGCTAATGGGGCCTCCCGCTGCCGCTGCACTGCTGGAGCACGATTTCTGTTCTCATCCTGAAGCAAAGTTCTTAACCCGAGGTAATATTTCTGGGTTAGTGGAGTCTGTAACCTGAAGCGTATGTAACCTGAAGAGTATGTAACCCAAGGTACCACTGTAGTTACTTATCTTCTTGGCTCAGGGGTCGTATAACTCCATAACCTCCAACATCTCTCCAGTGAAAATAGGGATGTCCTAAGGAAAAGTGGGAAATTCCCAGATCAAATCAGAAACTGGGACGGCTTCTGTAAATCCAGGACTGTCCCTTAAAAATGGGGACACTTGGAGGTGCATTCGCCCATAGTCACCATGGAAATCAATGCAATAAAAATTAACATGCAATCGGAAAGACAAGAGAGACAAAAACTTGTTATCATCTTACAGCCATTCAAAGTCTATTTAAACACAAAATATAACTAAAAGCATTTAAAAAAATATATCAGTAGCCCATTTCACATATATAGTATGTTTTTAGATTTTATTTTATGCACTAGCATTATTCTGCCTCTAGGTGGCAGGGCACCTCCAGTAATTAGCAAGACAGTAGAAGGGGCTGGAAATAAATTCAGCTTGTTACTGTCATATTTTTTTATCCACAGAAGAAACCCAAGCAGGCAATTAAAAGAAAAACAAGAAATTATTGTGTAAACGTAAATATACATTTTTTTGTTTTGAAGGATTAGTACACCCAGCAATGTGTGGGATGCATTTTTTTCTCCAAACAACAAACAAAAACAATTGCAATGACTAGGGATGAGCAAATCTGTCAGTGTTGATTGTACTTAGTTTCTTGTTTTTCCCGCCTTCAATTCACCACATTTCTGCACCAGTTGGCAATTTTAAAAAGAAGCTGCTTGTGAAAATTCATCTGCATTTTAGTGTACATTTATCCTAGTATTGTTGTTGTTGTTGTTTAGTCGTTTAGTCGCGTCCGACTCTTCGTGACCCCATGGACCAGAGCACGCCAGGCACTCCTGTCTTCCACTGCCTCCCGCAGTTTGGTCAAACTCATGCTGGTAGCTTCGAGAACACTGTCCAACCATCTTGTCCTCTGTCGTCTCTTTCTCCTTGTGCCCTCAACCTTTCCCAACATCAGGGTCTTTTCCAGGGAGTCTTCTCTTCTCATGAGGTGGCCAAAGTATTGGAGTCTCAGCTTCAGGATCTGACCTTCCAGTGAGCACTCAGGGCTGATTTCCTTCAGAATGGAGAGGTTTGATCTTGCAGTCCATGGGACTCTCAAGAGTCTCCTCCAGCACCATAATTCAAAAGCATCAATTCTTCGGCAATCAGCCTTCTTTCTGGTCCAGCTCTCACTTCCATACATCACTACTGGGAAAACCATAGCTTTAACTATACAGACCTTTGTTGGCAAGGTGATGTCTCTGCTTTTTAAGATGCTGTCCAGGTTTGTCATTGCTTTTCTCCCAAGAAGCAGGCGTCTTTTAATTTCGTGGCTGCTGTTACCATCTGCAGTGATCATGGAGCCCAAGAAAGTAAAATCTCTCACTGCCTCCATTTCTTCCCCTTCTGTTTGCCAGGAGGTGATGGGACCAGTGGCCATGATCACACATCATCAACTAGTATACACATTACTGCAAACAATTTCCTCCAATATGTAGACATGTTTGTGCATACTTTTTGTTGTTGCTGCTGCTGTATGGCATTGCAAAATTCAGAGAAGTGCCGATTTATAGGATAACTGTGTATTGCGTTGGAAAGTATGAATTGGGTAGGTTTGCGTTAAAATGTGAAGCGAATGAATTTCACTCCTTCATCCCTAGTTTGGGTTTCCTTTGGAATGAGCTACAGCAGAGACTTTGGTGTCTTTATGATATACAGTTTATTTACACGTATATGCGACCTGAGCCTACGATAAAGATGCTGACAGCATTAACACCCCAAGACAACTTTGCTTCCCCCATAGCTGCAGCCTTGGATTCAAACTGAAATCAAGCGTCGCATTCCCCCTTCTAGCTCATGTCACTCAACTCCCCATTCTGGCCTTTTCTCTTTCTAATAACCAGCCGGTCGAGGGAGGAGCCCCACCCCTTCGTCATCTGGCACAGATCCATTTCCTTTGTTGCATTAATGGCGCACAAACCTCTAGGCTATCACCTCACCAGGAATTTGAATCCTTCCTCATAGAGCCAGTGTGGTGTAGTGGTTAAGAGTGGTAGACTCGTAATCTGGTGAACCAGGTTCGCATCTCTGCTCCTCCACCTGCAGCTGCTGGGTGACCTTGGGCTAGTCACACTTCTCTGAAGTCTCTCAGCCCCACTCACCTCACAGAGTGTTTGTTGTGGGGGAGGAAGGAAAAGGAGATTGTTAGCAGCTTGGAGACTCCTTAGGGTAGTGATAAAGCAGGATATCAAATCCAAACTCCTCCTCTTCTCATGGTTTAACACTTGGATCCCCAATAATGCTAATAATAATTATTATTTATACCCTCCCATCTGGCTGGGTTTCCCCAGCAACTGTGGGCGGCTTACAGCACATAAAAGCATTAGACATTAAGAAAATTTCTGATACAAGGTTGCCTTCAGATGTCTTCTAAAAGCTAGGTAGTTGTTCATTTCCTTGACATCTGGTGGAAGGGCATTCCACAGGGCAGGCGCCACTACCAAGAAGGCCCTCGCCGCTGGACCTCAGTGGCTGAACAATGGGGGTTGAGACGCTCCTTCAGGTATACTGGGCCATGGCTGTTTAGGGCTTTAAAGGTCAGCACCAACACTTTGAATTGTGCTTGGAACGTACTGGGAGCCAATGTAAGTCTTTCAGGACCAGTGTTATATGGTCTTGGCAGCCACAAATCCGCTCCACCCCATGTTTGCATTAAGCTGCGATTCAAAACATAGAAAGCTGTTTTACACCCATTTGGACCATTGGTCCATGTAGCTCAGTACACCGGGGCACCGGGAGAAGCGATCTCCCCACCGCCCCTTGCTTCAAAAGAGGTCCGGGGACAGCGGGAAGCGCTTCCCGCTGCCCCCGGACCTCTTTTGAAGCAAGGGGCTGCGGGGAGATCGCTTCTCCCGGTGCTCCGAAGCCGGGTGGGGGGGAGGGAACACCTGCCCCCACCGCCCGGCTTCGGAACGCTGCTCCGAAGCGGGGCGGGGGGCGGGAAGACCTGCCCCAGCCGCCCCACTTCGGAACGCTGCTCCGAAGCGGGGCGGGGGGGGCGGGAAGACCTGCCCCAGCCGCCCCGCTTCGGAACGCTGCTCCGAAGCGGGCGGGGGGCGGGAAGACCTGCCCCAGCCGCCCTGCTTCGGAACGCTGCTCCGAAGCGGGGCGGGGGGGCGGGAAGACCTGCCCCAGCCGCCCCGCTTCGGAACGCTGCTCCGAAGCGGGGCGGGGGGGCAGGTCTTCCCGCCCCCCGCCCGCTTCGGAGCAGCGCCCCCGCCCGCTTCGGAGCTGCTCCGAAGCGGGGCGGGGGGGCGGGAAGACCTGCCCCAGCCGCCCCGCTTCGGAACGCTGCTCCGAAGCGGGGCGGGGGGCGGGAGGACCTGCCCCAGCCGCCCCGCTTCGGAACGCTGCTCCGATGCGGGGCGGGGGGGCGGGAAGACCTGCCCCAGCCGCCCCGCTTCGGAACGCTGCTCCGAAGCGGGGCGGGGGGGCGGGAAGACCTGCCCCAGCCGCCCCGCTTCGGAACGCTGCTCCGAAGCGGGGCGGGGGGGGGGAGACCTGCCCCAGCCGCCCCTCTTCGGAACGCTGCTCCGAAGCGGGGCAGGGGGGCGGGAACACCTTCTGAAGGCGGGCGGGGGGCGAAAATCTTTGTCCCCCCTGCCTGCCTTCCCAGGGGCTTTTAAATCGCCCCGGACAGCGGAGAAGTCCTCCGCTGTCCCGGGGCGATTTTAAAATGCCGCCCGCCAGCATTTTAAGATCGCCCGGACAGCGGAGAAGTCCTCCACTGTCCCGGGGTTTTTTAAGATGCTGGGGGTGGGAAGAAAAGCCCTTGTCCCCCCCCCCCCAGCCTTCAGAAGAGGTCCGGGGACAGACTGTCCCCGGACCTGGTCTGAAGGCGGTTTCCCTAGGAACGCATTAATTGATTTTCAATGCATTCCTATGGGAAACTGTGCATCGCAAGACGAAAAACTCGCAAGACGAAGAGACTTGCGGAACGAATTAATTTCGTCTTGCGAGGCACCACTGTACTCCTATTGATGCAGCCCAGAATTGCATTGGCTTTTTTAGCTGCCGCGTCACACTGTTGGCTCATGTCAAGGTTCACCAGTTCCTAGATTGTGTGCTGTGTTACACATGTTTGTTTGTTTTTTACAATAATATTTATTAATTTTCATAGATGAACATAACAAAAAGGAAAAAAATAAAAAAAATAAAAAGTACATAAAAAGGAAAAATAATTCAATTAGTTAATTAAAATCCATTTTCATAAATATATTGCTTGACTTCCTCTAATCTCTTCCATCTGAATTTCCTCGTAATTAAAGGTAGCAGTTTCCAATATCATTATTTCATAAAACAATATTACAGTCATATTCCAATTTCCTAACTTTTCTTATAGTACATTTTCTTATTTATATATTTAAATCTAATTTAATCCTATGCCTGATTAGTTCTTTCAAGTGGTTACATATCTTTAATATTACAATATTTATTCAAATAGTTGTAAATTTCTTCCAGTCTTCTTGGTATTCCTCTTCTTTCTGGTCTTGGATTCTCCCGGTGTTACACATCTTAACCACAGTACACCACCTTCTCAATCACTTTCTTGATTAGATTAGAGACAAATTGACGGACTGATTTCAATATCACCAGATGAATGATATTTTTAACAAAGATAAAATAAAACATGGCTTTAATAAGAGTAAATCAAACATAGAATTAATATTAATAGAAGGAAAGGCAAATTATTAACCAGGGTCTACAATTATCTACAATTAAATACAGAAGAGGAAATCAAAGTGGTTAATGATGAAATGGGCAATAGATGTGGGTCACAACATCCAGTTTGAGGCATGGTCTAAACTCTGGAACAAGGGCATAAAATTTACGGCATGCACTGTATTAAAGGAAAACATCAGGAAGGTGATGTATCGATGGTATCTCACCCCGACCAAGTTGGCAAAAATGTACAGGATTAGAAGTGAAAGATGCTGGAAATGTTTAGATAAGGATGGCGATTTTTACCACATGTGTAAAAAAACAAAGGTGTTTGGGGACAGTACAGTGGTGCCTCGCAAGACGAAATTAATTCGTTCCGCAATTCTCTTCGTCTTGCGGTTTTTTCGTCTTGCGATGCACGGTTTCCCATAGGAATGCATTGAAAATCAATTAATGCGTTCCTAGGGAAACCGCCTTCAGACCAGGTCCGGGGACAGTCTGTCCCCGGACCTCTTCTGAAGGCTGGGGGGGGGGACAAGGGCTTTTCTTCCCACCCCCAGCATTTTAAAAAACCCCGGGACAGCGGAGGACTTCTCCGCTGTCCGGGCGATCTTAAAATGCTGGCGGGCGGCATTTTAAAATCGCCCCGGGACAGCGGAGGACTCCTCCGCTGTCTGGGGCGATTTAAAAGCCCCTGGGAAGGCAGGCAGGGGGGACAAAGACTTTCGCCCCCCCCGCCCGCCTTCAGAAGGTGTCCCCCCCCACCCTGCTTCGGGGCAGCGTTCCGAAGCGGGGTGGCTGGGGCAGGTGTTCCTGCCCCCCCGCCCGGCTTCGCAGCACCGCTCCGAAGATCGGCGGTGGGGGCAGGTGTTCCCTCCCCCCCACCCTGCTTCGGGGCAGCGTTCCGAAGCGGGGTGGCTGGGGCAGGTGTTCCTGCCCCCCGCCCGGCTTCGCAGCACCGCTCCGAAGCTCGGCGGTGGGGGCAGGTGTTCCCTCCCCCCCACCCTGCTTCGGGGCAGCGTTCCGAAGCGGGGTGGCTGGGGCAGGTGTTCCTGCCCCCCGCCCGGCTTCGCAGCACCGCTCCGAAGCTCGGCGGTGGGGGCAGGTGTTCCCTCCCCCCCACCCTGCTTCGGGGCAGCGTTCCGAAGCGGGGTGGCTGGGGCAGGTGTTCCTGCCCCCCGCCCGGCTTCGCAGCACCGCTCCGAAGCTCGGCGGTGGGGGCAGGTGTTCCCTCCCCCCCACCCTGCTTCGGGGCAGCGTTCCGAAGCGGGGTGGCTGGGGCAGGTGTTCCTGCCCCCCGCCCGGCTTCGCAGCACCGCTCCGAAGCTCGGCGGTGGGGGCAGGTGTTCCCTCCCCCCCACCCTGCTTCGGGGCAGCGTTCCGAAGCGGGGTGGCTGGGGCAGGTGTTCCTGCCCCCCGCCCGGCTTCGCAGCACCGCTCCGAAGCTCGGCAGTGGGGGCAGGTGTAACCGGGACCTCTTTTGAAGCAAGCGGCTGCGGAGAGAAGCGATCTCCCTGCAGCCGCTTGCTTCAAAAGCTTTTGAAGCAAGCGGCTGCAGGGAGATCGCTTCTCTCCGCAGCCGCTTGCTTCAAAAGAGGTCCCGGACCTGTTTTGAAGCAAGCAGCTGCAAGGAGATCGCTTCTCTCCGCAGCCGCTTGCTTCAAAAGAGGTCCCGGACCTGTTTTGAAGCAAGCGGCTGCAGGGAGATCGCTTCTCTCCGCAGCCGCTTGCTTCAAAAGAGGTCCCGGACCTGTTTTGAAGCAAGCAGCTGCAAGGAGATCGCTTCTCTCCGCAGCCGCTTGCTTCAAAAGAGGTCCCGGACCTGTTTTGAAGCAAGCGGCTGCAGGGAGATCGCTTCTCTCCGCAGCCGCTTGCTTCAAAAGAGGTCCCGGACCTGTTTTGAAGCAAGCGGCTGCAAGGAGATCGCTTCTCTCCGCAGCCGCTTGCTTCAAAAGAGGTCCCGGACCTGTTTTGAAGCAAGCAGCTGCAAGGAGATCGCTTCTCTCCGCAGCCGCTTGCTTCAAAAGAGGTCCGGGACCTCTTTTGAAGCAAGCGGCTGCGGGGAGAAGCGCAGCAGCTTGCTTCAAAAGAGGTCGGGGCAGCGGAAAGCGCTTCCCGCTGCCCCCGGACCTCTTTTGAAGCAAGCAGCTGCGGGGAGAAGCGATCTCCCTGCAGCCGCTTGCTTCAAAAGATGTCTGGGAGATCGCTTCTCCGAAGCGGGGTGGGGGGGAGGGAACACCTGCCCCCACCGCCGAGCTTCGGAGCGGTGCTGCGAAGCCGGGCGGGGGGCAGGAACACCTGCCCCAGCCACCCCGCTTCGGAACGCTGCCCCGAAGCAGGGTGGGGGGGAGGGAACACCTGCCCCCACCGCCGAGCTTCGGAGTGGTGCTGCGAAGCCGGGCGGGGGGGCAGGAACACCTGCCCCAGCCACCCCGCTTCGGAACGCTGCCCCGAAGCAGGGTGGGGGGGAGGGAACACCTGCCCCCACCGCCGAGCTTCGGAGCGGTGCTGCGAAGCCGGGCGGGGGGCAGGAACACCTGCCCCAGCCACCCCGCTTCGGAACGCTGCCCCGAAGCAGGGTGGGGGGGAGGGAACACCTGCCCCCACCGCCGAGCTTCGGAGCGGTGCTGCGAAGCCGGGCGGGGGGCAGGAACACCTGCCCCAGCCACCCCGCTTCGGAACGCTGCCCCGAAGCAGGGTGGGGGGGAGGGAACACCTGTCCCCACCGCCGAGCTTCGGAGCGGTGCTGCGAAGCCGGGCGGGGGGCAGGAACACCTGCCCCAGCCACCCCGCTTCGGAACACTGCCCCGAAGCAGGGTGGGGGGGAGGGAACACCTGCCCCCACCGCCGAGCTTCGGAGCGGTGCTGCGAAGCCGGGCGGGGGACGGGAACACCTGCCCCAGCCACCCCGCTTCTCTCCGCAGCCGCTTGCTTCAAAAGAGATCGGGGGCAGCTTTTGAAGCAAGCGGCTGCAGGGAGATCGCTTCTCTCCGCAGCCGCTTGCTTCAAAAGAGGTCCGGGGGCAGCGGGAAGCGCTGCCCCCGGACCTCTTTTGAAGCAAGGGGCGGTGGGGAGAAGCGATCTCCCCGCCGCCCCTTGCTTCAAAAGAGAAGACCCGCTGTCCCCGGGGCAAGCTTCGTTTTGCGAAGCAAGCCCATAGGGAACTTCGTCTTGCGAGGCAACTCGAAAACGAAAAAACCTTTCGTTTTGCGAGTTTTTCGTCTCGCGAGGCGTTCGTCTTGCGGGGTACCACTGTATATACAATGAACTTAGAAAAAATGTTTAGAGATACCGTACCTTCCCTAAAAGGCCGGAGGCATTTATTTTAAGAATGGTTGGGGATGAGATGCCTGTTACACATCTTAAGCACAGTACGCCCCCTTCTCACTCACTTTCCTGAATCCATCCACTGCTTGACGGACCCCAGAGCACAAATATCTCATGCAGCACTGGTTTTTCCTCCTTTCAGCCAGCAGGTGAACAGTGTCACCATCCTGGGATTCCCTGATGGATCCCACCCTGTGGCTGACAGCTTGGGGGGGGGGGATTCCAGAAGCGTATCCATCACTCAGGAAGCAAAACACAGACCCGCTCCTAAGCCAGCTGGCAAAGGGGGATGCGGAGCTAGGCCTTCTCATACCCTCCAACATTTCTCCCATGAAAATCATAATCATTCTACTATTTATAACCCCACACATCTTACTGGGTTGCCCCAGCCACTCTGGGCAGCTTCCAACATATCTAAAAACAGAATAAAACATTACATTTTTCTTTTTTAAAAAAAACAAAACAAAAAACGAAACCTTCCCTATACAGGATTGCCTTCAGATGGCTGGGGGGGTCGGATCATTCTATACCATCCAACATTTCTCCAATGAAAAGAGGGACATCCTAAGGAAAAGTGGGGCATTCCAGGATCAAATCAGAAACTAGGATGGCTTCTCTAAATCAGGGGCGTCCCTGGAAAATAGGGACACTTAAGAGTGTCGGTGTTATGTACTGAGTTGAATAGGATCCAAAATGCAGCAGCCTGATTGGTCCTAAAACAATGCAGCTGTATGATTGGTCTGCAGGAGCCACCCAATCCAGCTCCAGGTGGAAGTGAATTCGCAACCTGATTGGCCTACAGGTGAATCCCAGAATTAGCCAATCACGTGGGGCCCATTGTGTAAATAATGTATATAAAGCAGACACTTTGGGAGGACTTGCATTCCTCACTACTATGAGCTGAATAAAGAGCATGAAATCCACACTGGACTCCGAGTATATTTCACATTTGCAAGAAATATAGAAACACAGGCTTTGTGGAACTCCTCAAGGGATATCTCTGCACACCCTAGTTCCTGACCTGGAGGGAGGGGGAATCCATCTTGGAAGAAAGGTGGGGTAGAAATTTGAAAAGCCCAGCCAGCACATTTGGTGAAAAGACTTCTATATAGGATCTAAAAATACACAGATGTATTAAAATGTAATCAATTTGTTAACTGATTAATCGGTTCAAAGCCAAAACCTTTAATTGGTGCACGACTCCTCGTTTGATTCTTCTCTGTATCATTACTTTGAGTTCATTCTTACTGGTATTCAGCGATCAAGCTGGCAAGTTGCCATCTAGCATGCAATTTAATTTCAGGCTTTTAATTTCACCTTCGCTTCCCTTCCTAGCGATGGGAAATTAAGGCTTCTAATTAAGACAGAGGTTGGCAAAAATCAATTTGGATCTTTGGGAAATGCCATTTATTTTGAAGTTGTTAAAAGAGCGAGGCGTTTAATCAGGATAACCAGCGGGAAAATAAGCGGCCGAAAGAAAACCTTAAATTTCAACATTGTTCTATTTGGCCTTCTTTGATCTTCGTCAGAAATCAGAGTGAAATTATTTAGCTGTGGGTTCCTAGACTGTTTGCTCTACACTAAATAGCAAGTAATGTGGGTGGTGCTGTGGTCTAAACCACAGAGCCTGGGGCTTGCCAATCAGAAGGTTGGCGGTTTGAATCCCCGCAACGGGGTGAGCTCCTGTTGCTCGGTCCCTGCTCCTGCCAACCTAGCAGTTCGAAAGCACGTCAAAAGTGCAAGTAGATAAATAGGTACCACTCTGGTGGGAAGGTAAACGGCATTTCCGTGCGCTGCTCTGGTTCGCCAGAAGCAGCTTAGTCATGCTGGCCACATGACCCAGAAGCTGTACGTCGGCTCCCTCGGCCAATAAAGCGAGATGAGCACCGCAACCCCAGAGTCGGCCACGACTGGACCTAACGGTCAGGGGTCCCTTTACCCTTTACCTTTAATGCTTCATGCCTGTTGTAATCGGAGAAAGGGGGTTGCTCTTTAAGAGATAAAGGAGTGTTGGCTTTGTAAATTACACCTTAATGAACATTGACTTGTTGGCCTTTTCACTGCAGGATGAACTTGCAAACGACTTTTCACATCAACTGCGAAGAACTGGAGAAGACCCTAGCTGGTCTGATGCTGAGATACGGGAAATGCTTTTTAAATAAATTAAAGCTGGAAACACAGGTAAGAGGACTATTTGCAATTCAAGAAGACTGCGCTAGAACCCAGCTGCTGAGATTCCAAGCCGCAGCAGTTCTTGTTGATTTCCTCCATGAGATGCCATCACCGAGCCAGGGTGTGTGCATGGGCAGATTGACACACCATGCTTCCCCCAGAGAACCCTGGAAACTGCGATTTGTTAAGGGTTCTTTGAATCATGGCTCTGTAGCGAGGAGACCGCTGCTCCCAGGATTCTGAAATGAGAAAAGGGACTTACCATCATTGAATTGCCGTTATGAACTGATGAAATTTTATTTTATTATGAATCAGGCCTCTTTGAATGAGGTCAGGCCTCTTCGAAAAGCGGATGGGGGAGTATATCTTCCGAGCAGTTTAACTGACAGCCTTGCACGTGTCCTTGGAACAACCCAAACCACATCTTCTTTCATGTGGTAGGAATGGGAGCAATTCTAAGAAGTCGGATAACTTAATTTCTCACCATCGCTGCTTTCACTTTCGAGCAAAGCCAAGGTTGCAAACAACAGCGATGTTTTTGGCAACTGTAAAGCCCCTTGCAAGGCAGAATTATTGTGAAAGGCAGACATCATCCTCACTTACAAGCTGCTCTTGCCGTCTGCACAGGGGCTGGTGTGCCAGCATAGCTAACAGTCAGTGGCAGTGACAGACAATAAGTACCACTGGTCAGTGGCCGATCACCTGCTTTCATAGAATCACAGAACTGTGGAGTTGGAAGGGAGCCCAGGGGTCATCTAGTCCAACCCCCGGCAATGCAGGGATCTCAGCTATGGCATCCACGACAGATGGCCATCCAACCTCTGCTTAAGAACCTCCAAGGAAAGAGTCCATCACCTTCCGAGGGAGACTGTTCCACTGTTGAACATCACTTATTGTCAGAAAGTTCTTCCTGATGTTTAGTTGGAATCTCCTTTCTTGTAACTTGAAGCCATGGGTTCGAGTCCTACCCTCCAGAACAGGAGAAAACAAGCTCTCTCCATCTTCCTTGTGACAGCCCTTCGGATATTTGAAGATGGCCATCCTATCTTCTCTCAGTCTCCTCTTTCCATTCAAAACGTCCAAAATTGAATCCCCGTTATCTCCAGGCAAGGATGAGAATGTTGCCTGTTTGCAACAGTGGAGTGAGTTAGTGTAGACAATATTTAGTCTGGCTTGCTGTAAGGCAGCTCCCTATGGACATTCCCCCAGTCCCTCAGCCACCTCAGGCAAGGTGGGGAATGGGCATGAGTTCTAAATGTAGGTCTGGCAGGGTGGAGGGGTCTCTTAACAACTCCCAGCACCCTTAAGAAACTCCATTTCCCAGGATTCTTTGGGTGAAGCCGTGACTGTTGAGATTTGTGGATGTAAACAAAGCCCTACTGCTGCAGGGATTTTTCACATTTCCAGGACAGAGGCTTTAAACATACAGTGGTACCTCAGGTTAAGTACTTAATTCGTTCCAGAGGTCTGTATTTAACCTTAAACTGTTCTTAAGCTGAAGCACCACTTTAGCTAATGGAGCCTCCTGCTGCTGCTGCCACGCCGCCGGAGCACAATTTCTGTTCTTATCCTGAAGCAAATTTCTTAACCTGAAGCACTATTTCTGCATTAGCGGAGTGTGTAACCTGAAGTGTATGTAACCTGAAGCGTATGTAACCTGAGGTACAACTGTATACTGCGGACGTTACCATAGCATCAGAGACCGACAACAGTTCAGGAGGATTTTGCCCTGAGATGTTGTGATTACTTTCCTGGCGAATGTGGATCCAAAAAAATACAATAATTCAAGGCATGCTTTTTCTACCCCAGAGCATCTCTAAAACATGGACCAGATGATGCTCGGTCATTCCGTATGCATCAGCACCTCCTTGTCTTCGCAACAGAAATAGACTTGTGCTACTTTTTTTAAAAGCAGAGGCTCCTGGGCAGAGCATCAAGAAAAGCTGCTCAAAGTGATTTAGCACAGCTCGTTGACCCGCTCCTCTCTCCCACTTTACTTTCCCTCTGATTTACATTTTAATTGGTTCCTGCCTCTTTAATACAGTTGCCAGCTGGTGGAAAAGGCTTATATTTATCTAGGGGAATACAGTTTAGGGATCTGAAGAAGCCCAGAACTCATGGAGGCATTCCAACTGCCCATAATCCCTTAATTAGGTGGAGCATCTACGGTAAATGCACACAGGCCACCCTTGACAATTACCA
Organism: Podarcis liolepis; assembly: GCF_965112155.1. NCBI lineage: Eukaryota > Metazoa > Chordata > Lepidosauria > Squamata > Lacertidae > Podarcis > Podarcis liolepis. The sequence continues at coordinate 15,079,087 of NC_139554.1, read as the reverse complement.
AAGCGATCTGCGGCGCTTCCTGTTTTCCTCCTCCCACATGCCTGAACTGTCTCTAAGATCTTGCATCACACCCTGGATTTGAAGCACTGCATTGACATGCAGCCAAGGCACAGGGACCAGACCCTAACTACATATGGGACACACAGGGGTTTATTGGAAACACCTTTGGGGGATAACCAGGCAGAGGAGAAAGGGAGCAAGGAGGAAAGTGCTTAACCCTTCCCCTACCGCATCTCCACTTGAAAGAAGAAGAAGAAGAGTTTGGATTTGATATCCCGCCTTTCACTCCCCTTCAGGAGTCTCAAAGCGGCTAACATTCTCCTTTCCCTTCCTCCCCCACAACAAACACTCTGTGAGGTGAGTGGGGCTGAGAGACTTCACAGAAGTGTGACTGGCCCAAGGTCACCCAGCAGCTGCATGTGGAGGAGCGGAGACACGAACCCGGTTTCCCAGATTACGTGACTACTGCTCTTAACCACTACACCACACTGGCTCTCCCCGCTGCACAGTTTCAAACAAGAGAATTCTGAGGGCAAAGATGGGAAAGGGTGAAGCACCCCTCGCCGTCGGCTCCAAATAAAGTGGACGCTCAGGTTGCGAACGTTATCCTTTTAGGATGCACGTTTGCAACCCACAGCGGCGCGTCTGCGCACTCGCAGGTTGCAATCCGGCGCTTCTGTGCATGCACAAAGCGTGATTTAGCACTTCTGCGCATGTGCGACTTCCAAAACCCAGAAGTAACCGGTACTTCTGGGTTTCGACGGTCTGTAACCCGAAAAAAACGCAACCTAAAGCATCTGTAACCTGAGGTGTGACTGTAATTCCTACCCAAATGTGCTTTTCCTTAAAATTGTTGTGCTTCTGTTACATGTGTTCATGCACTGCGTTCAAGGGATTCATAAATCCTAGTTCTTCAGCTCCACCACTGAGCTGAAGCCCTTCCCCTGGATATCGACTCATGTTTTTTCCTGGAAGCTGATTATAACATATGCATCGTTTTGCATCTAAGAGTAACGTGGTCCTGCACTTTGAATCTAGGGTGGGGGAAAGTTCCCGGTATCAAAAACCTGGGAAACTGTTTACCTGGCTCAAAATAAAAAATTCCTTCCAGTAGCACCTTAAAGACCAACTAAGTTAGTTCTTGGTATGAGCTTTCGTGTGCATGCACACGAAAGCTCATACCAAGAACTAACTTAGTTGGTCTTTAAGGTGCTACTGGAAGGAATTTTTTATTTTGACTATGGCAGACCAACACGGCTACCTATCTACTACTGTTTACCTGGCTGTCAACAATCTCTTTTTAAAGTAGGAATGATAATTAGATTTTTACACTGACATAGAAAATAAACTATTCTCCTACCGTGAAACTTAATAGCCAATACATACTGCCTTATCTTTGGGTTTAGTTCTATTCCAGTAGGGCAGGGATGGGGCTGTTGTGGTCCTCCAGAGGATGCTATGCTCCAGCTCCCATCAGCACCAGCCAGCATGACCAATGGTCAGAGTATGGGATGATGGGAATTGAACAGCTTGTGGAAGGTCACTGGTTCCCCACCCCTGCAATAGACAGTTGCAAGAACATGTCCCCCAAATGATCTTCCCACATTTCTTGGGCATCCTGAGCTTTTATAGTGTGTGAACATGGTCCTCAGTATCGTATGTTAAAGTCTCCATGCCCAGACGTCCATTGTGAGGGGCTATATTTATTTCCCAAACTTTGCATGCATAGTTCCCAGTATGTTTCCCAGTAGATTCCAGTAGTTTTGTTTTCATGCCCACCTAGGAAAGAAGTGTTACCAGATAGATCAATGGTGTTTTAACCAGGTTATTCTTAAATGCACTTGCATATCAGCAAAACATCGACACAGAAACAGGAGGGCTTGTCTGAAATATTCGTGGAATCATGTGCCAAGTACTTAAAGCTGGTTTAAAATCAAGATCAAGGGAAGTAATAGATAAAGGGAAGTAATAGTGCCACTGTATTCTGCTCTGGTCAGACCTCACCTGGAGTACTGTGTCCAGTTCTGGGCACCACAATTCAAGAAGGACACTGACAAACTGGAACGTGTCCAGAGGAGGGCAACCAAAATGGTCAAAGGCCTGGAAACGATGCCTTATGAGGAACGGCTAAGGGAGCTGGGCATGTTTAGCCTGGAGAAGAGGAGGTTAAGGGGTGATATGATAGCCATGTTCAAATATATAAAAGGATGTCACATAGAGGAGGGAGAAAGGTTGTTTTCTGCTGCTCCAGAGAAGCGGACACGGAGCAATGGATCCAAACTACAAGAAAGAAGATTCCACCTAAACATTAGGAAGAACTTCCTGACAGTAAGAGCTGTTCGACAGTGGAATTTGCTGCCAAGGAGTGTGGTGGGGTCTCCTTTTTTGGAGGTCTTTAAGCAGAGGCTTGACAACCATATGTCAGGAGTGCTCTGATGGTGTTTCCTGCTTGGCAGGGGGTTGGACTCGATGGCCCTTGTGGTCTCTTCCAACTCTATGATTCTATGAAAAGCTATGGGAAAAGACCAAAGGACCATGACCAAGATTTTGAAGAATGAGAACCCAAGGAGCCACAGAACAACCTTAGGCTCCAATCCTTTAAGGCCAGCTGTAAGGAACCAGAGGTGCTTTTAGGGTGGCATGATTGGTGTGGCCATCTTAGGCACCATGCTGCAGGGGGCATCAGAGCAATGAAGTAGAACAGAGCCCGAGAGGCGGGGGCGCCGGATTTTAGCATTGCGCAGGGCACCACTGAAATTTGAGAGCCTGGTGTCTGCCACTGGAGGAATTTGGCCATACCAAATGGCGCTGATGGAAGTTGATGTCCAACAACATCTGGAGGTCCGTAGGTCCCCCACCTATGCAAGAGTTTCTTCTGGGTTAGGCAGGCCAAGGATTGCCATATTCATTTCACGTTTCTCAAACTGCACTCCCCTCGTGGCAAATGGCAAAATGCTTTTGAAATGAAGGAGGCTTTCCCATGCAGTTTGTGAGGAGACCTGAGATGAGAGGCATATGCGCCACTCAAAGGGGTGGGGGATGTCCCAAAACTCTTCTGAGTGCCCTCCAAACCCCTGGGTAGGCTCTGGGCCATAAGGACTTGAGTAGGCCACACCTTAGAATCAAAAGAGATGCTTTAGTAATACCCATGACTGACGTGTGTGTGTGTGTGTGTGTGTGTGTGTGTGTGTGTGTTTTACCAGCCAATGTTCAAGAAAATTCTAAGCCAGGCCTGGGTCGTAAGTGGCGGAACTTTCGATTCGTTCATCATTAAAATATTGTCCATCATTGAGGAGTCTTCGGAACATCTAAAGCATCTAAAGGAACCCATCTGCAAGGTAATAGTAATAATTAATAATTCAGTAATGATTTTTTTAAAAAAAGTTTGTTTGTTTATTAAATTTATATTCATCACAGTTAACAGAATAAAATACAAGATAAAAACACAAGTAAGTAATTAAAACAAAAACCTTCCTAACCTGTCTTTCACGCAATGTACACATGGCATAGCGTATATAGAGATGTTTTGAACTATTGTCAGCCCTCATACTGGCTGGGCCTCGTGGATGTTGTAGTCCCAGGGTGAACATCCTGCGCCCCTCCAGATGTTTCCGGACTACAACTCCCATCAGCCCCAGTCAGCATAGCCAGTGGTCAGGGATGATGGGAGTTGTAGTCCAATGCATTTGGAGGGGCATCCAGTTAGATTTCATTTATAGAGACCCTGAGGACTGGGCTGAAGCCTGACAAAATCTATTTCTTACGTCCATAGGATAACAACAGATTTCAAAAATGTAATAAGCAACATATATATATACCCATATATACCCAAATATATAACGACCCAACTTATTTTAGTGATAGTAAGTTGTTTTTAACTGTTTTTAACATTAGGTTTAATTGTTGCAAACCTAGGACCTGAGGGTGGAGAGAGAGTAGATGATGATGATGATGATGTTTCTCTTTTTCTTTTTCTCTCTCTTATCTACCTCTCACCATGTTTAGTGCGCATCTAATTATGTACTTTTTGACCTTTCAATAAAGATGTTAAGGAAAATTATTATTATTATTATTATTATTATTATTATTATTTTATTTTATTTTATTTTATTTTGCAATTTTAGTATTGTTGTTTTGCTTTGTATTGTTGTGTATTATTTTTGTTTTGCTTTGGTTGTAAATTGATTAGGGACATTATTAGTGGGATGCAACAGACAGAATTAATAAGCCTAAAGGTAACCATTGCAATACTTTGCAGTGACACGAAGAAAACTTGATCCTACAGGTGGCTGTGCACTGAAAAACTCATCCAACGGGTTTCTTTTGGGTTCTCTGAATCTTTCCCAGTCCTTGTGGATTGGCACGGCAATAAGCCCCTGGCTGTGCTCTTGTGCTTTGGCCAACCCACTATTGGGTTGTTAATTTTATCGTTCTTGTTGTACGCAGGATTTTCTCAACGAGGTTCACAAGGATGTGGTCAAAGAGTACATCACGCAAACTCTCAAGCCAAGAGGCAGAATGAGGAAAACGAAACGAGACGAGGTCAGCAAAATAATGTCTCAGGATGCCACAGCTATTAACAACACAATGCAGCATCTGGTAAGGAATTTCTGGCATTTGTATCTACCGTATTTTTTGCTCTATAAGACTCACTTTTTCCCTCCTAAAAAGTAAGGGGAAATGTGCGTGCATCTTATGGAGCAAATGCGGGCTACACAGCTATCCCAGAAGCCAGAACAGCAGGAGGGATTGCTGCTTTCACTGCGCAGCAATCCCTCTTGCTGTTCTGGCTTCTGAGATTCAGAATATTTTTTTTCTTGTTTTCCTCCTCCAAAAACTAGGTGCGTCTTGTGGTCTGGTGCGTCTTATAGAGTGAAAAATAAAGTACATCGTAGCAGTGGATTGATGTGAGAGTACCTGAGGTTATTTAAATGCAAGTGAGCCAATGAAATCTCAAGATCTGTAACCTTTAAAGTTGTTTCTTTCCTAAAATGTGTTAACAAGATTCATTTTAAGAGTAGTAGGGTTAAAGGTAGAACATTAGAAGCTGTCTTAAGTGGAGTTCCATCAGCACTGACTACATCAGCCTTTTCCAACCAGGTGTTTAGGAATACAGGACTGTTGGGATTTACAGCCCAAAACATCTGGAATTGTTCAGAACCACAATATTAGAAGCTCTTTCAGATCAAGAAAAGTACCATCAAGACCAGGCATAGGCAAACTCTGGGCCATCCAGATGTTTCAGTCTACAATCCCCATCATCCATAGCTAACAGGACCAGTGGTCAGGGGTGATGGAAATTGTAGTCCCAAACATCTGGAGGGCCAGATTTTGCCTATGCCTGATCAAGGCCAAGAGGATGTCCGTGTGGTAAGAGTCAAAAAAAGGTTATTAGAGGCAAGACATCTTCCTTTAGAACAGGATATCCTAAACTTGGGTCTCCAGCTGTTTTTGGACTACAATTCCCAACACCCCTGACCACTGGTCCTGCTAGCTAGGGATGATGGGAGTTGTAGTCCAAAAACAGGTGGAGCCCAAAGTTTGGGAAACCCTCCTTTAGAAAATGTAAGTCTTGTTGAAATGTGGAGAACAAAAAGGGACACAAACTTTGGCAAAATAAATGCAAGCAGACTATAAAAGATGATGGAAAAAAACCAAATTGAGGAGTACGCTGCTAAAAATATAAAGACCAACAACAACAAAAAGTATTTAAATACATTAGTAGTAGGAGACCAGCTAGGAGTGTGATCAAACCTTTGGGTGACAAAATGTTATCAGAGATACATTGCTTTTTCGAAACCTGAATGCTTCCATCTTAACTGCGGGTCATTTGGTGGTGGGGGAATAACCAGGTATTCTAACATATTTCCAGGGTTCAACTTCTGACTGGCTCGCTCCTGCCATAGAATACATTGCTAGAACAATTGGCGAGGAAGAAAAACCCAGAATCAAGGACCACATTAACTGTTTATACCAGGATTATCCAGACATCAGGTATGCCAACCCATTCCGAATAGCTGTAACTCGCAGGTTTGATTATTACGATCTCTCTCGTTCTCTAGGTGGGGCTTTTCTGTGCTGCTTGTGGGTGCAAAGTAGAGTGCAAAGTGACTCCTAGGGAGCGATCATATGTATGTTACATCCCCCCACCCCACTGCCGTATTAGTAGCTGAATCGGGGGGGGGGGCACTCCCGCTTTTTCAGTTTTATTGCAATTAGGGATGGGCGAACCTGCCAGTTTGGGGTTCTCTCAAATTGGGACAATGAGAAACTGAGAGAGACCTAAACTGGCAGACTCGCCCATCCTTGGGCCTTATAGATGCCCCCCCCCCATTTCCTTCTTTGTGGGGGAACATTGCTGCTTTGATTCACTGGTTTGTTTTCAGATATATTTTACTCAGAGTAAAGGTAAAGGGACCCCTGACCATTAGGTCCAGTCGCGGACGACTCTGGGGTTGTGGTGCTCATCTCGCTTTATTGGCCGAGAGAGCTGGCATACAGATTCCGGGTCATGTGGCCAGCATGACTAAGCCGCTTCTGGCGAACCAAAGCAGCACATGGAAACGCCGTTTACTTTCCTGCCGGAGTGGTACCTATTTATCTACTTGCACTTCGACATGCTTTCGAACTGCTAGGTTGGCAGGAGCGGGGACAGAGCAACGGGAGCTCACCCCGTCGCGGGGATTCGAACTGCCAACCTTCTGATCGGCAAGTCCTAGGCTCTGTGATTTAACCCACAGCACCACCTGCGACCCTTCCTTTACTCAGAGTAGACCCTCTGAAATTAAAGACCATCGCCAACTTAGGTCCTTCAATTTCAGCAGGTTTATGCTAAGTGTAAATAAATAAATACATTTTTGTTTATACCCCGCCCTCCCCAGCCAGCTAAAACCAAATATTAATTACAATAAAACATAATAGAGAAAAGAAACAACAACAACAAACAGTTAATTAAAATACGGCTTAAAATACAGCTTAAAATGCAGCCTCATTTTAGTAGTAGCCCATAAATCAAGACCATAAAGGGAGGAAACACCAGATATTCACCCAAGCCAGCTATCCATGCTGGTCCTACATGGGCCAGCAAAAAAGCCAAGGGAAAATTTATATACTAAATCCCATATAAGAGGTCAGAGTGAGTCTAAGCGAAGGCTAGGAGGAACAGCTCTGTCTTGCAGGCCCCGCGGAAAGATGTCAAATCCCATAGGGCCCTAGTCTCTTGTGACAGAGCATTCCACCATGTCGGGGCCAATGCTGAAAAGGCCCTGGCCCTAGTTGAAACCAATCTAACCTCCTTGAGGCTTGGGACCTCCAAAGTGTTGTTATTTATGGACCTTAAGGTCCTCTGCTGGGCATACCAGGAGAGGCAGTCCCATAGGTACGAGGGTCCTAGGCCGCATAGGGCTTTAAAGATCAAAACCAGTAACCCATTCTATTCTGCTGCTTTCTTTCATTTCCCCCTGAATTTTGCTTTAAATTTATCAGGTGCAGTTGGAGGCCCCTTCAGTGCATTCTGTACAGGGTGAGCCCATCTTATCCCTTCTATAACACCATGTGGGCATTTTTTGGGAGAAGAGGCAAGCAAGATGATCAGAGTTGGCCAAATATCTTTGTGCCTGAGACAATTAAATGACTGGCCCCACCCCCAAAAAAACCCACACTTAAAGTCATATTGTACCCACAACTGGTCAAGTTGTGTTTGCGCTTAAGGCAAAAACTGCCCCAACTACCTCTCCACCTCTCTGGCAGCAAAACAATAAGAAATTAAAATTACTAACCATTTGCTGCCCTTTCATGACAGCTATCATCATCTTCCCACTTTGCCTAATGATAGGGCCGGCCCCGGAGAAGAGGCTGCACCAAGTCATTGCCAGCCAGCTTTGCTTGTTTACAGGGAGGGTTAAAGAGAATTGGCTAGGATTCAACTAATGAATCCCATCACTGGAAGCACTGTGTAAGGACTTCTGCTTGCGCAAGAGGGTTGCCTGCATCTCCTCCCCACAAAACAAACAATCAGAAGTGTGTGGCATCGAATTCTTCCCATTTTCTCTTATTCCATGTTCCTCTTTCCTCAATCTACAGCAGAAGGAGACACTAATTTTACTTTTTTTATAAAAAAAAAGATGTTTAAATAAACATTCCTAACCAGCTTTTTTTTTAACAGAAACTTAGCACAGCTGCCAACCCTAACTGGCTATTATTGCAACAACAATGAAATAACCATTGCCATAAAAAAGCGCAAACAACTATTTGCCAGAGAAGACGTGCCTCCTTTCTGTATGCCCTGGGAAGTTCCAGGGCCGTTCCTCTTTACAGGGTCTGCTTCCTCATGATAAGAAAGAATTCTGCAGAGGATGGGGTAGGGGGAAAACTCAGTTAAGTTTGAAGCAGAACACATATGAGAACCAAATACGATAATCGAACCAAAGCACAGGCATCCTTCAAAAATCAGCATTTCTCTTAAATATCCAGTGCTGTTCTCCAGCCAAGTAACACACTGCAATAAAGTGTAAACGAGTGTAAAGTATGCATAAAAATGCATAATATACAAAAATGAGTTACTGTATTTTTCCATGTATAAGACTACGTTTCCCCCCTAAAAATAATGTCAAAAATACACGGGGCCATCTCCCCCAATTTTCTTAAATCCGAGTCCCCCAAAACAGGGGGCGTCTTATACATGAGGGCATCCTATAGACGGGAAAATATGGTAATATTGGTGGGAAATTCGCACGAAAATGCTGGTGGATTTTCACAAGGTTCTTTTTAAAAGACACACAAAACAATCACTAATTGTTGTGGAAAGGTGAATTTAAGACTAGAAAAATAAGAAACTTCAAGCACTGAAAGGAATACGGTAGATTTAGTTCCGTCTCCGCCAACCTGCCACCCTTCTAATGCCGGGAGCTAAAACTAACTTCAGCCCCAGTCAGCACAGCTGGTGGTTCTTGTAATCCAAAATGGCCATGTTGGCTGGGAGTGGTGGGAGTTGCTATCCAAAACATTTGGAGAGCACCTGGTTGGTGAAGACTGGCATATGGTGTCTTTATAATATCTGTTTCTTTGCAAATATACAAGCCGAACATAATGGAAGCAACTGAATTCCTAGAACAGGCAGCACAACCACTAACTGATAATATAACATCACACAGATATAGGTGCTTTCTAAGGTATGGCAATCCTAGGTAGATTAGGACATTCAGAGTCACTCTCCACCTTGGCTAAATGCCCCCCCCCCAAGACCCTCCTATGTCAGTGGGCCAGGTGGCAAAAACAGGCTATAGCACTCTGAATCAGCACTGGGCAGCTAGAAGCTGCCATTTTAATTTCCCACAATGCCTCCCTCCATGTAACATTTCTCCAGGTGCATTGTGGGGGTGTTAAAGTGGAAACTCCCCAACTTAGCCACTTTCTACAAGAAAGGACTTTGCAGAATTCTCTCCCCTCCCACCCCACCACCCCAGACATGGGGAAATGACTTTGTAATTTAAGCCCTTATGGTCTTTTACCTACAATTGACCAGATTACAGTTTATTGGTTGACAACAGCATTTTAGAAACTCCAGGCCTCTATGATCATTTGGGTCTCAATGTTTGCCAATGAATGATGGGAGCTGATCTTTTTATTGCCTCGTTTTGCTTTTGTTTTACATGCAGTGGCGTAGTGTGGGTTGTCAGCACCCAGGGCAAGGCAAGTAATTTGCGCCCCTAACCCTAACCCCCAGATGTTGCGCCCGGTGCGGCTGGCCCCCCCTGCACCCCCCCACGCTATGCCACTGTTTACATGTATATTTCCCCCATTTGTTTCTTGGAGAATTCACCTTCATTGCATTTTGCAGAAAGGAGCACGTTGTCGCTGTTCTTGCTCTTCGAGGATTGAGTCGAAATAAGAGGCGAGCGATAGCTGACCACATGAAGCAGCCGTCAGAAGAGTTGGGATGCAGGACGCTCTTTGCTGAAATAGAAGTCCCAAGAACCACCCAGTGCTTTTTTTAAAATCTGCAGAAATGAAATGTTGAGCTATGCTTGTTTCCATGTATTTATGAACATACAAGCACTTGAACAGAGTCAGGCCATTTGTCAATCTCTCTGCGGCTCTCCACATCTTGCTCCTTAATGATCCTTTTAGCAGAAGATGCCTAGGATGAGTCTCAGAAGATTATATACTTGCTAAAAATGGACACTACTTAAAAATGGAAAGTGTAATGCTAGTGGTCAACAAAAGAGGTCTAAAGAATCTCTCAAGGCAAATCTAAAAAAAATGCAGTAGAATCATAGAGTTGGAAGAGACCACAAGGGCCATCGAGTCCAACCCCCTGCCAAGCAGGAAACACCATCAGAGCACTCCTGACATATGGTTGTCAAGCCTCTGCTTAAAGACCTCCAAAGAAGGAGACTCCACCACACTCCTTGGCAGCAAATTCCACTGTCGAACAGCTCTTACTGTCAGGAAGTTCTTCCTAATGTTTAGGTGGAATCTTCTTTCTTGTAGTTTGGATCCATTGCTCCGTGTCCGCTGAAACACTGACAACTGGAAAACACTGGCCTGTGAGCTCTCCAATTGGAGAACAGCCTTTACCAAAGGTGTCATGGACTTTGAAGATGCTCAAACTCAGGATGAAAGGGTGAAACGTGCTAAGAGGAAAGCACGTTTGGCAAACCCTCACCATGATCAATTCCTGCCCGGAAACCAATGTCCTCACTGCGGAAGGACATATGGCTCCAGAATTGGCCTCCACAGTCACAGACTCACTGTTAAGACTGTGTTCATGGAAGACAATCTTACTCAACTACAAGTGATCTCCAATAAAGAAGAAGAAGAAGACAACTTCTGAGCTATAGTCTCTCTCCAATTTAATAATGAGAAGGTCTTCTCTCCTTACTGTATTTATAGAGGTGTTTGCCTGTCCTCTCTCAGGTGTGGGAAACCTCCAGCCCACAAGTCAACTTCTTCCCCGCAGGGGTCCCAGCTTAGCACACCAGATCATTCCCTGCAAACCACAGCTGCCTACCCTACACCTGATGCCCTATTTGGGGCAGGTGGGTGTGGTTTCAAAGGCACAACTGGGAGGTTAAACTGAGCTTCCTATTACTCCTTTGCTAGAGAAAAGCACATTCCCAGCGCCCAACCGATAATTCTTAATTTTAGAAGGGTTTTTAGAAAAACGGGATTGCCTTCAAATATGCCCATCAATCATGTCAGGTGACTGAAAGATGGGTGACCTTACCCATCTCTCAGATTTGATCCATGGAATACTCTCCCCAGGGAAGTTTACCTGGCACCTTCATTAGGCACCTTTCGGAGTCTGGTGAAAACTAACTTCCTGTATCTATTTAAATGTGTTTGAGGGAGGCGGGGGGGGGGGGGATTGGTTTGTTTTGGTCTTGTTCATGTTTATATTCTGTAGTTTGTGCTTTTATCTTGTATTTTTATTTATGCTGTGAACTGCCCTGAGATATATGAATGAAGGGAGTACAAATTTAATTAATTAATTAAAGGAGGAGACACGATATGGGGAACTCGACTAAAAGCATAGCCCCGCTCCCAAGAAACCATGGCCGCACCCGACACGTGAATAGAATTAATATGACCCTGACATTCCCCAAAAGAAAACAAAGAAGATCTGTTGGCGACCAGCTGTCACATGTCAAACACCACAACAGACCTTCCCATCACTTGATTTTCCTCCTGATACCATACTTTTCAGAAGAGGAAGTTCAGCCAGTTTTTCTGAATAGTCCAGTCAAGTGATACGAATCTTACCTCTCACCTCAGAGCGAATGTAAAGCAGGCCTAATAACATCAGCTTTCAAATGTATTTCATAGAATCATAGAGTTGGAAGAGACCACAAGGGCCATCGAGTCCAACCCCCTGCCAAGCAGGAAACACCATCAGAGCACTCCTGACATATGGTTGTCAAGCCTCTGCTTAAAGACCTCCAAAGGAGGAGACTCCACCACACTCCTTGGCAGCAAATTCCATTTGTTTTGTTTTGTTTTTGTTTTCCCCCCTCCTTTCTTTTTTCCTCCCCCCCTTCCCCTCCCCTTTTTCTTCTTCCTTTTCTCTTTTCTTTTTTTGTGCCTCCTTTCTTGGTCTTTCTCTTTTTGATGCGTTAAGAAGGAGATAAAGAGATAAAAGGGTAACATCAAAAGTGATGTTGTGTAATTTTTCTATTACTATTTATATATTAAAATTGGTGAATTGTAATGAATTGATGTAACAATTACTGTGGTTTTTTTCCTTTGTTATTGTTGAATTCTAAATAAAGTATTATTCTTCTCTTTAAATAATAACAACAACAACAACATCAGCATTCACATCTTTTGCCCTAGCCCAGCCCCACTGCTGAGCCTTCACCTTAGAAAACATGTCTGCCTCAAGGAGCTTCCATTTTAATATCCCACAATGCCTTGGAGGCTGGTTTCTGTTTAAAATGGAAACTGCTAGGGCTGCCACTAAGTTAAGTCAGAAAGGGCAGAGGGGAATCACCAAACATCACTGGTTTGGTGAGTCGGTCCCTATTTAAATATCTCATTTGTGCTTTCTGAAACAATACAAAAAAATGAAACATAGCCATGCTTCAAAATTCGCACTTCTACAAATTGTGCAATGCAGTTCTCCAGTAGATTTCAGATCAGCTTTCCACAGCTTTTCCCAAGAGTTCATTTCTATATTATGTCCAAGAACTTTTAGCCCATTGTATCATCACTGATTTAACCATTTCATCTTTCATCTCCCATTCTAATAACAATTTATACATTTCTGAAACCGGTTTTTCTGTTCCTTAGAGCAGAATCTTTTCAAAGTCAGAACTTCAATCTACAGTATAAAACCTTTTAATAGATCCTTTTAGAAAAATACTCATTAATTTGATAATATTGAAACCAGTCCAATACGAATTCTGCTTTTCAAGCCATGGGACCACAGACATAAAAAAACCCCAAACAGCAGTGGCGTAGCGTGGGGGGTGCAGGGGGGGCCGGCCGCACTGGGTGCAACATCTGGGGGTTAGGGTTAGGGGGCGCAAATCCACGGGTTAGGGGGCGCAAATTACTTGTCTTGCCCCGGGTGCTGACAACCCACGCTACGCCACTGCCAGCCAGAATAACACATCTCAGCAGAGTGAGAAAAACGAGTTAAGGGAGTTCCTTTGGTCTTTCATAATAAATACAAAAATTCATGCAATGCTGGAAATATATATTTATAGGGAAGTAGCAAGGCTTTCCTCACCCCTCACATGGGAAAGCGAAACTAGCCAAATTATTCCCCAGCACAGTTATTCAAGATAACAGGAGCCCTGTCATCTGTTATAACTGATTAACCTATGAAGAGTGAATCAAGCCACGCAAGCAATTTGGGGTGGGCTGTGATGCTCTGATAGTTGCTGGAATTCAATTCCCATCATCCCTGGTCATGCTGGCTGGGGCTGATAGGAGTTCAACAATGTTTGGCAGGAACCAGGTTGAGAAAGGCTGCTCAATGAAATAACCCATTTGGTTTGAAGAGCTCCCGGTTTGACTAATCCAGGCATGGCCAAACTTGGCCCTCCAGCTGTTTTAGGACTACAGTTCCCATCATCCCTGACCACTGGTCCTGTTAGCTAGGGATGGTGGGAGTTGTAGTCCCAAAACAGCTGAAGGGCCAAGTTTGGCCATGCCCGGACTAATCCCTGGGAAAGCTAAATTCATGGGTTTTCCCCCGTGATGATGTGAAGCAGGGACAGGCCAGGATGAAGCACTGCCACTTATTTCACAGCGGAGACAATGATGTCATCTCCAGGGAAGCTATGTGCCAATCTTCTGGGTGCTGAATAAATAAGCTTTCTTTTTTTCCTAAGAGAGAAATCTGTCAAATAAACAAATGAGAGGATGAAGTAGGTGACCTGAGCATGAATGGCTAAGGATTTCATTTTGGAAATATTGCCAACCAAAATGTGACAAAACAAGTGAGCAGGGAGATTCTTTTGCAGGCTGGATGTTAAATAAAAGGACTGGTGGTGAGAGAGAGAAAAGTTTGCTTGTTATTGATGTCTGCACTGGTCAACGTTTTATTTGTGTTTTACAGTTTTAGAAGGGTTGCCATGAAAAGCAGCTGCATTTCATAATTCCCCGCCAGACCACTGAGCTTTTTCAGTAATCCCATACTCTTAAAACCAGCAAACCGTAATGGATTGTAGCTATCCGAAAAAGCCATGCACAAGAGTAGACCCACTGAAACCAATGGACTTAACAAAATAAAGTCCTTCCAGTAGCACCTTCGAGACCAGCTAAGTTTGTTACTGGTATGAGCTTTCATGTGCATGCACACTTCTTCAGATACCACACGAAAGCTCATACCAGTAACAAACTTAGTTGGTCTTGAAGGTGTTACTGGAAGGATTTTTTTTATTTTGTTTCGACTATGGCAGACCGACATGGCTACCTACCTGTAACAATGGACTTAAGTTAGTAAGGGCCATTGATTAACTCTGAGTATGACTTAATTAAATTCATCACAAGGCAAACAACAAACAAGCAATTGTCTTTTAGTTTTCTGGAGCTGTGCAAGAAAATGTTCAGATTTTTTAAACAATCTCCTTTAAAGGTCCTCTAATTTGCACTTGGGGAATAATTCTTTTGGAGCTTGATTGAGTGCACTAAGAACATACATGCAAACGGTTACTAATGGACAGTGTGTTCTCAGAGGAAAGTGGCCTTGCCCTTCCGATAGACGTAATAAAGTTAGCACAGTGATAAATGTACATTAGACTGCTAGAGCAAGGAAAACAGCCCCCCATCGTTGCTCATGTTCTTGAGTAAGTCCAATTTCCCCTCCATTGTTGTTAATGTTTGTTTGGGCGGTTTTGATCACAATCTAATCAAATAATGCCATCCTCTCCAATATTTCAAGTGTTATTTCATAAGGAGGAATTGGGGTGGAAAAGAAATAAAGTACTTTTTATTTAATAACTAAATCTCCAAAATGGAGGAGAATATGCCCTTTTCCCCCTAACCACTGCTAATGTTGCAAACTAACATTAGCATGCCCCTCCCCCATGAAATGAAGACACAGGACACGTTGTTTAAGTTTAATGGGCATAAAAAGGCCACAACTTTATTGATTAGAGAATTGAAGGTATTGGCTTTAGGCATTGGCTCCTATCAACTACCCGGCATGGTGACCAGGAAGGGTTAACACAAACCGTGGGGGTCCTGTTGAAGTATGCCAACTAGGATCCCACGGGTGTCACCGCTCGGGGGCGTGCCAGAGGCCCTTACCTTCCTAGGTTTCGGACAAGACAACGCCCCCTGGAGTCCTCTACCGGACTACCCCTTTCTTTGGGGGAAGGTGATGGCGTTCCTTCCCCCCCACCATTCTCATACCACTTGCCAGGAGTAAAGAGGGCGGTCCCTGGGCGTGCCTGGCCTTAAATACACAAGACCACACCTCCCCGGCCCGCCGATTGGCGGACCGAGTGGAGAGCACGCCCAGGGATTCCCCAGTTCTCGCGGGGGCGAAGCCCAGCCCCCGCGTGTGCGGGAGGAGGGGCCAGACCGCAACCCCCTCTCCTCCCCAAGGGTCGGAAATGGCTTTACAAAACAACAGCACTTGTATTTTTTGCATTCAAGCCAGTTGCTAGAGAAGCAAGGAGCCAGGCAGGATTTTTCCTCCTTTTGGCTTAGGAATGTAGGAAGTTGCCTTATGCTGAGTTAGACCATTTGTCCATCTAGTTCAGCATTGTCTACACTGAGTGGAAGTGGCTCTCCAGCATTTCACAGGGACATGGTGGTTCATGTGAGATCACCATTGAACTCAGATCTTGTTTGTGGGGCTTCCTGGTGACCGGAGTGATATTGAACTAAACCAGACTAAATGGCCAAGTGCTAAGAAAACCCCGTGTGATCACATTTGATTTCAAAAAAGGGAACTTCCCCCAAATGAGGGAATTGGTAAAAAAGGAAGTTGAAAGGCAAGGTCAAAAACACAATAACTGGAAAGAAGGAAAGGTACCATGAGAGCCAAGAGGATGCCAATGTGATTAACAAGCAAAGAAGCTATTGGAGGCAAGAAGGCTTCCTGCCAAATGAAGAGAACAAAAAGGGAAACAACCTTGGCAACTACAAAAAGTGAAGGCAGCAAGGGTTGCTAAAAAGAATTTGAGGAGCACATTGCTGACACCTTAAGACCAATAACAAGAAACGAATTAAATACCTTCGTAGCAGGAGACCATCTAGGCAGTTGGACTCTTGGATGACAAGGGAGTCAAAGATGTGCTAAAGGAGGATAATGAGATTGCAGAGAAGCTGAATGAATGCTTTGCATGTGTCTTCCACTTTGGAAGATATGGGGCAGATCCCAGTGCCTGAATTAATTTTTGCAGGAGGAATTGAGTCTGAGGAACCAAGGCAGATAGTGGTGAAAAGAAATGAAGTTCTAAGGCCTAATTGACAAAATAGAAACTGGCAAATCTCCAGTCCTGATGACAGCCACCCAAAAGTTATCAAATAACTCAAATGTGAAATTGCTGATTCTCTAACAAAAATGTGTATTTTGTCCCTCAGATCAGCCTCCATAGCTGAGGGCAATATAATATTATATAGCCAATATAATACCATTTTTTAAAAAAAGGGGGGGGGATCCAGGGGAGATACTGAAAATTACAGGCCTGTTAGGCTAATATCTGTTTCTGGAGAACAGGTGGGAAGTATTGTTAAGGATAAACTAACCAAGCACATAGAAGACATTTCTAATGGGCCAGCTTCGAAAATTTGCACTTCTGTGAATTTTGCAAAGCAGTTCTCCAGCCAAGTAATGTGTACAAAAAAGCAAAATGCAAAAAAGCAAAATGTAAAATGTAAAATGTATGTTAATATGCATACATCAGAGAAAATAAATCTGTTATTTTGGGGGGAATGGCATTGCAAAGAGGTGTATATTAGTCAAATGTGTAAAAACATAAAAATATCACAAACTGGTATGCCAAGTTGAAAAAACAGACCTATCCCTAACTGCAGTCTGCAAAAGCTTACACTTTGATTAATGTGTTAGGTGCCACAAGACACTTCGTTGTATTTGCAGCAGGAAACTAACATGACTACTCTTCTCCAAATTAATTTACACAGGAATTCCAGCTTTTATATATCGAGCTTTGGTTGTGTTAGTTGTAAACTTCTGTTGAGTTTTGTCTTGAAAGATTTACATTGGCTCCCAGCCCCTTTCTGAGCACAATTCGAAG
The DNA here is from genome assembly GCF_965112155.1 of Podarcis liolepis. Lineage (NCBI taxonomy): Eukaryota > Metazoa > Chordata > Lepidosauria > Squamata > Lacertidae > Podarcis > Podarcis liolepis. The sequence continues at coordinate 15,061,871 of NC_139554.1, read as the reverse complement.
TGTTGGTGCTGACCTTTAAAGCCCTAAATGGCCTTGGTCCAGTATACCTGAAGAAGCATCTCCACCCCCATCGTTCAGCCCGGACACTGAGGTCCAGCACCGAGGGCCTTCTGGTGGTTCCCTCGCTGCGAGAGGCCAAGTTACAGGAAACCAGGCAGAGGGCCTCCTCGGTAGTGGTGCCTGCCCTGTGGAATGCCCTCCCATCAGATGTCAAGGAAATAAACTATCTGACTTTTAAAAGACGTCTGAAGGCAGCCCTGCTTAGGGAAGTTTTTAATGTTTGATGTTTTATTGTGTTTTTAATATCCTGTTGGGAGCCGCCCAGAGTGGCTGGGGAGGCCCAGCCAGATGGGTGGAGTATAAATAATAAATTAATAATAATAATATGCTTACAGGCTTCTTGATTAGGTTGGGTTTACAAACAAATTTAAAATTTACAACCAAATGATGAAAAAAACACCCAATAAAAATGACATAAAACATTATTAAAAACAGATTGAACAGTACAATCTCACACCACTGATTCTTCCAAAATGCCTGGAAAACAAGGAAGTCGTTGCCTGGTGCTGAAATGATGATAAGGTTGGCACGAGGTGGGCTTCCCTGGGGAAAGCATTCCACAGATAAGGAGCTAACATAGAAAAGGCTTGTTTTCTCGTTGACACCCTTCAGACTTCCCTCAGAGGTGCATGCAGATAAGGGCCTCAGAAGATGATCTTGGGGCCTGGACAATTCATGTGGGGAAAGGTGGTCCTTTAAGTATTGGGGTCCTGGACTGCTGTAAAGATTACCAAGTTATTATACATTAACTTTGAAATGAGGTATATAAATGAGCATACAGTGGTACCTCGGGTTAAGTACTTAATTCGTTCCGGAGGTCCATTCTTAACCTGAAGCTGTTCTTAACCTGAAGCACCACTTTAACTAATGGGGCCTCCTGCTGCCGCTGCACCGCCGCTGCATGATTTCTGTTCTCATCCTGAAGCAAAGTTCTTAACCCGAGGTACTATTTCTGGGTTAGCAGAGTCTGTAACCTGAAGCGGATGTAACCCAAGGTACCACTGTATTGTTAAACGATCATTATCCATTGCAGTGAGGGGACGCGGGTGGCGCTGTGGGTTAAACCACAGAACCTAGGACTTGCCGATCAGAAGGTCGGTGGTTTGAATCCCCATGAAGGGGCGTTTCCGTTCGTTGCTCTGGTTCGCCAGAAGCGGCTTAGTCATGCTGGCCACATAACCTGGAAGCTGTGCGCCGGCTCCCTCGGCCAGTAAAGCGAGATGAGCACCGCAACCCCAGAGTCGGTCACGACTGGACCTAATGGTCTGGGGTCCCTTTACCTTTACCTATCCTTTGCAGCAACAAGCTTTATAAACAATAACCGCCAGGGCTTTTAATAACAAGTGATAAATTGCCTACGTTGCTCAGCAGAATGTGGGTTCAGGACTGAACATTACACAAGGGGTATTCCAGAGAGCCCTTAAGTGAGCAACTGCAAATGATGCAATCATTTCTAGGCCTCTGCTAAACTGACCACTCTGCATTGCTGTGCTGCTCTGTGAAGCAACTGACAAAAATCCCCCACTGTGTTGCAATTTCCACTTTGGCACAAGCATGAGCTAACCTCCAAAGAATGGGAATCAATGGATATCTAAAGATGCTTTGTTCCTAGAGAAGGGAGCAGAGCTGGGCAGGGAGAGTGAGTTGCTTGCTCTGGAAAGTGAAGAATTCTGAAACTCTCGATTTCCTCAGTCTGAAATTGTCAATATTTTAGTTACCTATGAGGCTCAGAGGTGCTTCACAATTAATTCTCATAATGTCAGGGTCTCGACAAGGCATGCCTTGTTTCCCATCAGTAGGAAATATTCACTTCTGCTTTAACTCGCAAGCATATTGCAGAAGTCATATGAGCACCTGTTTCCTGTCTTGCAAATGAAAAATGGATAGTTATTTTCATACAAAAAAATGAACTGGGGGAGGGGGGGTGAAGCGGTCCTTCTCATCACCGCATACTCTGTCACTCAAATTTGTAGTCTCCTCTGAGGCTCAATTTTTTAAAAATAAAACCAATAAACAATAATTAAATAACAGAACAGCAGCCTTACTGGGATGGTAAACCAATCTTTGCTATATTTGGTAAGCCAAGAATGACCATTGGTTTGACACCATGGCTTGTTTGGAGTTAAATAAGCCACAATCCACAAACTGGGATGACTGGATATTATACAATGTGTATTCAGGATAAGGAGGGAGGAGAAAATTCCATTTTATTTGCATTTTGATCCAATTTTATTTGCATTCTCACTTCTCAAACCAATATGTGAAATGAAACACAGCTGCCCTTCAAAATCCACTCTTCTCTGAATTTTAAAATGCAGTTCTTCAACCGGTGCACAGAAAAACACATATTGGGGGTAAACATACATACAAAAATGCATTAGAGGAAATTGCTTACAAAAGTGGACATGTGCATGCACAAATGTGAAAATTGCAATAAAATGCTGGTGAAATTTCATGAGGATTTTTTTAAATTAAAAAGACCACAAATTCTGCAGAAATGTAAGGTAATAAAAACCCAAGAAGTGACTACTGGATCAGGCCCATGGCTCACCTTAGTCCAGCATGCTGTTCTTACAGAGGCCAACCACATACCATAGCCATTGACATGCCCTTCTCTGTTGCTTTAATCATGCAATAAAGTTCACCAAATAGCAGTGATGTATCTAACACAGCCATTTCATTAAATGTCAGTCTAGTTGAGAAATTAAGAGACTACGTATCTTGGCTGGCTGGCTGGCTGGCTTTCATGGAATAAGGAGAAATACATGATAGATAGATGATAGATAGATAGATAGATAGATAGATAGATAGATAGATAGATAGATAGATAGATAGATGATAGATAATTTATTACGCTCGGAGACCAGCTTATAAAGCACACTTGCGGGTACAATCCCAGAAAGAAAGCAAACAGTTAAAACAATGTACAACAATAAATTTAAAATTTATAAATGCGATAAACATGTAGACACTTTAAACTTTAAGATAAGCTACTGCAGAGAGATGACCCAGAGTCACCCATGGAACCGAGTTTGGTCTACGCCTACAGATCTGTACACAGAATCTGGTGACCATCTGGGTCGTCTTATGATCTTTGCCTAACAGGAAAAGGTCATATTTTTGCTTTTCTGGGAGGTCAGCGAGCCTCACCAGCAGGGTCTCACTACGTGCCTCTTCATAAAAGGGACATCTAAAGAACAAGTGATCTGGGCTTCCTATCTCCCCCAATGAACAAGCGCAAAGTCTCTGAGCATATGGGACTTTTTTCAAAGCTCCTTCCAGGACCGGTGAGGGCAGAGCCAAGCTTCTGGCGAGTGTAAAGGCCCTTTTAGCATTTTTGGCTACGAGAAAGAAGAGATATGCTGCCAGTGCGGCTATATATCTCTTGATTTCTCCAATTTTATAGCCGGGGCACCTTGAGCAGTCCTGTTGTCTCCCAGTGTCTATGATTCTTTGCCTGACTGTAGCTTACATGCATGTACAATCATACCTTGGGATAAATACGCTTCAGGATAAGTATTTTCGGGTTACGCTCCGCAGCGACACGGAAGTAACGTAGCGCTTTACTTCCGGGTTTCGCCACTTGCGCATGTGCAGACGCTCAAAATGACATCATGCGCATGCGCGGAAGCGGCGACCCACACATGCGCAGATGTGCAGACGCGTCTTATGCTCTGTTCAGGATGCAAACAGGGCTCCGGAACGGATCCCGTTCTCATCCTAAGGTACCACTGTATTCATACTCCTTGATATCTCAGTCAGTAGAGCATAAGACTCTTAATCTCAGAGTCATGCATTCGAATCCTGAATTGAGCAGAAGAGTCTTGAATTGCAGGGGGTTGGACTAGATGACCCTTGTTCTCCCTCCCAACTCTTAAGTTTAAAAACACATGCCCCAATACTGATCCTTAGGGGACTCCACTCTCTACATCTCTCCATCCAGAGGACTGTGCAATTATTCCTATATATGAGAATAGACAAATAAAAGAATTAAGTTAAGACAATTTGGAGTATGCAGGAAAGGATGAAAATAAATGTAACCTTGGAAAGAGGGGAAAGGGAGTCAAAATTGAACTCAAAGAAGCTTTTCCCTGAATAGACATGTATAAAATGGTGCTCACTGTCCATTTCTCAAATGAGACTCAGATAACTGGTTGAGTGTCCATGTGCCTTCTTACTTCATTCAATACCTTGGTGCTTAGTAATGCATACAAAACCAGCAGAGTTTATGAGAAATGGCTTACATCATAAAGACCTCAGAAGTTTTCCAGATCCATGAACTAGCAGCTAAGTCTTTCTGCTTATTATTATGCAAGAAACCACTAACAAGCCTCACCATTTGACTTTTGGAAATTTATCACCTACCGAAAACCTGGTATTACAACATGCTTTTCTTTCTCTCTCTAGCTCAGCCCAACCTCAGTGCATGCTCTTGATCGTTAAGCAGAAAGCAGTAATTGCTAAAGCAATTCTGTGGCCCATAAAGGCCCTATGGGGAGGTCAGATGTCAGTAAAATGATCAACCGTTAAACCACTCAGGCAAATGTAGCTCTGAGGAGAATAGGAGTCTCCTTACAACTCTCTGCACCCTTAACAAACTACAGTTCCCAGGATTCTTTGTGGGAAGGCATGATACTGCTTTACATGTATAACACAGACGGGGCCACTGTCCCAGCTACATGGAAACCCCCTGCATCCACCCCACCCAGTCACAAATACAGGAACTTTGCAAGCGAACAATAAACACTGAGCTGCATTGCTTGCCCTTACGCTTAATCCAAACCGCATGCTTTTCGCTCAATTAGGCACCTGCTTTCGCACTAATCTGTAAACTAGCAGAGCAGCTGCCTGATGATTCAGAGCCAAAACTATGCAACATGTTGCCATTCTCCAGAATTACTCACACACAGTTAGAAAGGGCTGCAGATGTGTCTGGCCCTCAGCTAAGTGGGTTATCTTCACCTTGTGCGTGGGAATGTTCATCTCTCCACCAGACCCATGCAACTAGAGAAGTCCTGGAAATGAGGGGAAATAGTGCCAGCCTCCATCCCAATGTGTATTCTTCAATAATGGACATTCTCCCATTTCCCTGTTCTTGCATTGGCAACACACAATTTTATCCAATTTTTTGCCCCAACAGTGGGCATAAATAACCCCATCGTGTTTTCCTTTTGTATTGGCTCTAGAGGCAAATGCATATCTTTCCCCACATAGAGGTGGGGCAAAGCCGCCATCTGCCTGAATCCTAACCGTGTCTACTCAAAGGTTTCCCATTGAATTCAGTGGGGATTCCTCCTAGGTAAGCCTTTGCAGATACAGTCCCACTGTTCGACACAGTGAATAGCTATTGCGTGGACAGGCGGAGTCCCCCAACCCTGGGCAGCCCCGTGTGGAATAACGACTCAAGACAACGTGCTATGGGATTAAAATTGGCCACAACTTTATTATGTTTCAGATGTGGGCAGGTGGACCCTCCCCCTACCTGGCCTGATCACCTTGGTAACGCCTCCCCAGGTGGGATTGGGCAACTGGCTGCGGTAGGCGGAGACCTCCAGGTATCCTACCTGGGGATGAAGCCAAGCCTGTGCTAATGGTGCCACATAGGGTCCCAGGGGCTGCGTGCAACCATGCAAAGGGTGCCCCCCGTTTAATGGGGGAGCGGTCATTGTCCAATTATTGTTACAAGACCCCTAGTCACATCCCAGAACTACAATTTCCAGAGTTCCCTGGGGATTGATTGTTAAACCACTCAGGGGGGAAGGGACTAGAGGTCCATAACAAACTACAGCTTCCAGAATTCTTTGGGGAGGGAAGTTTTTAATGTTTCATGTTTTATCACTTATTTATTATTATTATTATTAATATTCTGTTGGGAACCGCCCAGAGTGGCTGGGGAAACCCAGACAGATGGGCGGGGTATAAATAATAAAAAATATTATTATTATTATTTATTATTATTATTATTATTATTATTATTATTACTACTACTACTGCTACTACTACTATTATTACTATTATTGGACAGCACAACATCCCTGCAATGTAGCAAACACTGCAATCTTACCCAAAAGTAACTACTATTGAATTAATGGGGCCTTCACCCAGGTAAATGGGTTTAAGCTTGCAACCTAAGACTATGTAAGATTATTATTATTATTATTATTATTATTATTATTATTATTATTATTACTTCTACTATTATTAAAAAGTATGTCCTGCTGCGTTTAGGGAGAACTTTCTCCCTTTAGAAAGCAGAGCACAACATCCCTATGGTTCTAGATTCAGGTAGGTAGCCGTGTTGGTCTGACGCAGTCGAAATAAATTTAAAAATTGTCCAGTAGCACCTTAGAGACCAACTAAGTTTGTTCTGGGTATAAGCTTTCGTATCTGAAGAAGTGTGCATGCATACAAAAGCTTATACCCAGAACAAACTTAGTTGGTCTCTAAGGTACTATTGGACAATTTATTTTTTATTTATCCCTATGGTGTAAGTCTTGATCACTGAATAAATAAAGCACCTCTGTTTTTTTTGGGGGGGGGGCATTTGCTCTGTTTCTGGAAGGAGCCCTGTTTATTGCTCTGCAAGTTTGGTTGCTGTCAGATAAGCAAACATCCCCCTCTCTTTTCTTTTTTTAGATTCCCCACTCCCTATGTTTCTTTCTAGAGGTTATTATTACAGAGGTAATCCTATGCATGCTTGCCCAGAAGTAAGTTTCACTGGGTTCACTGGAGCTTGCATCCGGGAAAACTAACGTGGATGCAAGTTAAGTTAATTAATGATAGATATTTGTAGCTGCGATAGTTGCCGCTGGCCTTTTTCTGAAGCTGATCCAGTGCTGACAATGAGCGAATATGCAAACAGAGGCATTATCCACACTTATTTCTGCGTCAGCCAGAGTTCTCTGACATCCCAAAGCACCGTAATCTAAACCATAATCAGCATGGGAGCAAGACCAGGAGTCAGGTACATTTACAGAATTTCCTGACTGGCTTTGGTAAAATTCCTGGAACTTTTATTAAGGAAACAGATTCCATTAAAAAAAAAAGTGTAGACACTTCTGAGAAGTCAATGCTTTTGTTTACATACCCTGTTGTAAGCGGGGCTCCTTCATGATGAAAGTGTTTTCCTGCTTTTGAGATTACTTTAATTCATATCTCCGGTGATTAATCATTAGGAACCTGGCTCCAAACTCTACACAAGCAAGGGAGATCTTCTTGCCAACATTTTAATTTTAATGTGTGTGTGTGTGTGTGTTTAAAAAAATCACCCTGTGCATAGCATAATGTATATGTCCGAGGGCAATTTACAGTGGAAATTAAAAAGTGCAATGCAAATTAAAACAAAACAAAAAAGATACAATAAATCCTAAACATAAAGTGACCTGACTGTGAAAGAGCTCCTTTGGAAACAATGGGATATGCTTCAGTGTACATGTGGATAAAATTGGATTGTGAGCCAATTTAAAACCAATAAATACGGTTTAAAACAGTTTAAAAAGCTTGCAGTTTAAAAAAATAGTCACCAAAAATAGAGTGAGTCTAATTTACACCTTCTAAAACAATGAGAACCAATTCATAAATGTCTTCCAAAATTTGCACTTCTCTGAATTTTGTAATAAGAGCTCTCCAGCCAGGTACAAAAATGCCTATTACTGAGGTAAAGTGTGCTTAAAAATGCATATATTGGTGACAATAACCTACAAAAAATGCATATAAAAGTGAAATCCAACAATGCATTATATTAGGAAAATTGCTTTGCAAAGGATATTTACTTTAGGCAAAACTGCATACAGAATGTGTGTATTAGGAGAATGTTGATGAATCTTCATGAGGCCTTTAAAAATATTGCAAATTGAAGAACTAAATTAATGATTGGAAGAATGAGAAACTGAGAGAAGCCCAGATTGGTGGTTTCACTCATCACTGCTTTACATAGAAATCATTAATCTGCTTGAGGGAATAAAGTATGTCTTAAAATGAAGGCCGAAAAGATCATTGAGTGGGCACCGGGCAAGTCTTCTTTGTTTGATTATTTCATTAACAGAGTCACAATCCACTTTTAACACAGTTATAATCCACACTGCCTTCCCAGAAGATGAATCACTGCTGCTGACCGGAAGAGAAGGAAGAGCAACGCAACGGGGAGGTCATTGCCATGCAAACTTATGTAGCAGTTGCACTCCACTCAGCAAGCAGCTTTTAGAAATCCCTCTCCTTTGTTATAATAATAATAATATTTTTTTTATTTATACCCCGACCTTCCCGGTTCAGAAAACCAGGCTCAGGGCAGCTAACAACAAATTTAAAACACTTAATTGATGCAACAAAAAAAACAGCATAAATACAGTATAAAACGTGAATAACAATAAATTCAGAATTCAAAATCAATTTAGGGGGGAAATCCATCCAATAAACATTAGATGATCACCAGGGCTAGCTGGTTAAATTAGTCCTATTTGGGCCAGCGAGGAGACCAGGGGAGAATTAGCTGTGGGATCCCAGAGCAGGTAATCTTCATAAAAAGGGGAGGGGGAGAGAAGGAAGGGGAATAAAAGATCAGGCTAAGTTCAAATTGAAAGCCAGGCGGAATAGCTCTGTCTTACAGACCTGACAGAAGGAGGTTAAATCCTGCAGGGCCCTGGTCTCATGGGACAGAGCATTCCACCAGGTCGGAGACATCACTGAAAAGGCCCTGGCCCTGGTGGAGGATGGTCTGACTTCCTTAGGGCCCGGGACCTCTAAACTATGATTATTCATGGACTTAAGGTCATCTGCGGGGCAGACCAGGAGAGGCGGTCCCTCTCCTGTTGAACTCTGACTGTAGTCACACTCTGAAAGGTCCACCCTTGGGAGAAGGAGAGCCAATCTCAAAGATTCCCTCAGAGAGGGCGAAAGGAAGGTGTTTTTGGCCAGGAGGGGATCCACTGGAAGAGGATGTGGGCTCCCTGAATCCAAAGCCATCCTCTTCCCTCAAAATGCTTCCAAAATGGGGGGCAAACTACACTACCCCTGCAGCAATTGTTTCCCTCCTGCCAGACTCAACAAGATGGAAGGTATTAAAAAAATTCTGAACAGGAAAGAAAAAAGGAAACCCGCTGTTGGAGTCAGCCAAACGTTGCATAGGTTCTTTTCCCATCCACTTTTGGTTTGGCTTGTTAAGTTTTCTTTCCCAATATGTGTCTTAATTCTGTAAACTGTGGAATATGCTGATCCCATCTTGTTTCTCATCGGCCCTCACCAGCTAAGTTCGCTATTGGAGGAAGCGAGAATGAGGATTGTATATTTGCACCCATAGTCCTTCTTCTTCCTGAATACTCTGAGGAGCTGACACAAACTCAGGAGGACAGGACAGGAAATGGGTATTACTGACTCCTCAGGAAAATTAGATTAACCCTGGCAACTACAGGGGAAGCCAACCCATTGACAAAGGGGAACGGAATAAACATAATTCTCCTTCTTGGCTGGCTGTGAGGGAACAAAAATACAAAACAACTAGATTCAGGTTGTTAATTATATTCAGTGCTGTAAATGTCGGCTTTAAGAATGAGTTTAACTCGGTGCAATACCTTGAATAAATATGGCTGCACTCCTTATTGCCTGTGCTTGGGGATATGGCATTTTGTGTAATAAACTTCATTTGTGATAAATATTAAACTCCACGTCAAGTGTCAGAAGCTAAGAAGAGATTGCATATTTTTTGTGATGGCTTTGGCTAAAGAAATAATATTTATATGGTCCATCTAGTCCAGCATCCTGTGGTCAAACAGAGGCCCTTGGGAAACTGGCAAGCAGGATTCTTCCCTCCTGTGGCTTCCAGCAACTGGTTTTTAGATGCATTACTGCCTCTGACCATGGAAGCATGACACAGCCATCAGGGCTAGCAGCCATTGAGAGCCTTGTCCTCCATGAATTTGTCCAATCTTCTGTTAAAGCCTCCCAACTTTCTGAGTCTGCCCATGAGGTAGGCCTCTAGGCCTCCACAAGTGACTCCCTGGTCTTGTTTCAAGGGCTTCTGCTAGCAGGCCTCGATCTCTCTGTTGCTCTGCTTTCTCCACCCTGCTCTCCATCATGTCAATGTCTTAGGCCCAGCCCTGCAGTGGACTCTGTCTCCAGAGTGGCCTTCCTGTTGACGTAGGAAGAGAGGAAGCTGCCTTATCCTGGTCCATCTAGCTCAGTAATATCCACAGTCACTAGTAGAGGCTCTCCATGGTTTCAGAGCAGGAACACTCCCAGCCCTACCTGGAGATGCCAGGATTTAACCCAGGACCTGTCAGTTTGCATTTCTTAGTACAGAAAGCATTGAACTGATGTGTAGAGATCTTTTCTATTCTACTTAATTCAAGAGGGTTCTGGAAGCTTCTCTGCGTGAAAGAAACAAGCAGAAGGTTCATGATGTTCAGAGAAGCTGAGTACAGCTGGCTTAAACTGGTTCCGTTATCTCTTCTGTCAAGGTCATGCTGACTATAATAATAGGCCAGAAGGAGCCTCAGTTTCACATTTTCTGTTTGTATCTCTTTTCCATCTGGTGTGGTGTTCTGTACAGTGGAACCATGGTTTGCAAACATGATACGTGCAGGAGGCACGTTCACAACCTGCAGTGTTCGCAACCCACAGCACGTGTCTGCACACATGCAGGTCGCAATTTGGCGGTTCTGCACATGTGCAAAGCGCAATTTAGGGTTTCTGTGCATGCACGAGCGCCAAAACATGGAAGTAACCCATTCCAGTACTTCCGGGTTTGGCCCAGTGCGCAACCCAAAAACATGTAACCTGAAGCATCTGTAACCCAAAGTACCACAGTATGTAGTGCTAAGGTTTAGTCTTATTGTAAGTTATTGTAAGTTTAAGTTAAGTCTGCTGCAACCGGACTTCTTATGGACAGGGCCAATCCTGACTGTATTGGATTTGTGACCATTATGCTCATTTGCCTTCAGTAGCAGTAAAGCTCTGCTGGATGAAATATAGTTACCCCTGGTCTATTGGGGGGGGGGGATCCTGCAACGTGTTTAAGTTGTTACTCTGCTAACTATACATTAGAGTTCTGCTCTGAATCAATATTGAGTAGAATTCTAATGACAGGACCTTCTTCATGAAAGGCCACTTCACCCGACCACTGAGTCCTTCCTCCAGTGTTATATCCAGATCCAGACCCGGTCCAATATGACTGGCGCTTCAACTCCTTTAGATGGTCTGCCGTTTCAGGACCACCGCCAGGTGCATGTTCATTTCTGCAGGGCATGTGGTTTCCCACAACACAATTGCAACGCTCTCAATAGAACAAGGGCGTTTACACAGGACTCCACAAATGTATGTTAGGAAGGAGCCCTCCGCCTCCTGCTCATTGCTAAGCGACCCTCTCATCTTTGCCAACCATCTTTCATCGCTCCCTTGCTGTCTCCCCCCCCCCCCTCCTTCCCTTTCCCATTGTGATTCTAAATTCTCTAAAGGCCCCAACACCTTTCTGCCAGGAAGACTTTCTCGTGGATCTGGCGGGATTCCCCAGCCAAAGCTGTGTAGCCCAAACAGGATTCTGTGACCTTTTTGAATCAGCACTTGGTTTTTCTCAGCTCTAAATTTAGGTTTCCCTTACCACCACCATCCTCAGAATGCAGGCCGGGCTTTGATAGTTATATAAACAGCAGCATTTCGGCGTACATGTGTTTTGAATGTTCAAAGGCAGCAGGGAAAGTTACTGAGTGAACTATGTCGCAATCTTAAAATTAGCATTCAGTATTTAACATTCAAATTTGTTTCCGGCACAGGGGCAGGTGACTTAGGAAAGTTGAAAGTGAAATGGACTTTGCTGCATAACTATTTTCAGCAGGGTTTCAGGTAACATAGTGTCCTCAGTTGGGAGGGCAAATGCTTTCTAAACGGCAGCCGGAGAGCATAATTCTACTTAACATTTTTAAAGTGCTTTAGGACAGTCAAACTGAATAATCTCAGTGACCATTACAAAAGCCCTGCAAGGTAGTGCAGTATTATATGGCCCTTCTGTAAAACTTACATTAAAATTAACATAACTAACCCCCCCCCCCCAAAAAAAAAACACCAACCAGGACTGGTGTTGACAACATTGTTTTTATTTTATGCATATCAGCATTCATGCTCTTGAGTGATACGGCCAGGGAGTGTTCAGCTTCTACAGATAGATACATTACTAGCTTTCTAACTAGCTAGGACAGCTAACAAACATTATATGTCTCAGAAAAAACAACCGAATGACTTGTTTATAGAAAAGTGGAGCATCTTGATGATGTAATAAGACTCGAGAAAATGTCCAACCATACTATTAAAGAGCAGTATCTGATATGGTTACACTTACTGTAAGTCTATATTTATTTATGCTTACGCTTTATGTTTTCCTGCTACGAGATGACTTTTTATGCCTGTGTTTGTTCTATATCTTGCATTTCTATATAAAGAAATAAATTTTAAAAATGAGTGGAGGGGTTGCTTGTTCCACTTGTGTTCATCGCCCACTTAGTTTTTGACTGGATTTGTTTTCAGCGCGAAACCCAGGCTTAAAGGGCTCTCAAAGGCCTACCAAGACGCCTACTTCCTAGTGAGTGGAAGACACTTACACGGTGGTGTTATCACAGGGGCAAGAGTCCATTGCCTCTTCTCCTCAGAGATGTCACAGTGACTAACCAACCGTTGCCAAGACATTTGACACCACATTCCCCATCGGGTTGGGCAGAAGCAAGTGGTTGTGTGCCGCATTTGGGGGCGGGGGTGGAGTGCAGCTTGAAAGGTTTCCACAAAACACTCCAGGCATGTACAAATGCCTGAAGGGTGATTAAGATCACAGAACAGTGAGAGGATGGGAAGAGGACCAGGCTAAAGGCCTTATTTAGCACAGCATCCTGATTTCTACAATGACCAAACAAATAAATGCCTGTGGGAAGCCCTCAAGCAGAACTTGCAGCTGGCAATGGCACACTTCCACCCCTGGCATTCTCTCAGATTCAGGCTGCCTGCAGTCCTGGAAGCAGCATTTAGCCATCCCCACTAATAATAATAATAATAATAATTTATTATTTATACCCCGCCCATCTGGCTGAGTTTCCCCAGCCACTCTGGGCGGCTTCCAATCAAGTGTTGAAAACAATACAGCATTAAATATTAAAAACTTCCCTGAACAGGGCTGCTTTCAGATGTCTTTTAAAGATAGGATAGCTGCTTATTTCCTTCACATCTGAAGGGAGGGCGTTCCACAGGGTGGGCGCCACTACCGAGAAGGCCCTCTGTCTGGTTCCCTGTAACCTCACTTCTCGCAATGAGGGAACCGCCTGAAGGCCCTCGGCGCTGGATCTCAGTGTCCGGGCTGAACGATGGGGGTGGAGACGCTCCTTCAGGTATACAGGACCGAGGCCGTTTACAAGCCATTGGCAGCTTTATCCAAAATGGAGTTGTCTCACCACCTCTTGAAATTGTGTAAGTTGGTGGTCATCTTGTGGAAGCAAGTGCTATCATTTGACTATGCAGCAGAGGCCAGCCTGAGGGGGGCAGATGGGTTCTGCTCCACCAACCTCAGTTTGCCTACAGTCAGCTCTCTCTCTCTCTCTCCAACACACACACACCAAAGGGGTGGCGTTGCCTGTCAGCCTCCTCCACTTTCATCTCAGTGTTGCCTGTGTAAAACTCAACCAATTGGAGGATGGGGACAAAACTTGAATTTAGTTGGTCTGTGGTCTAAACCGCTGAGCCTAGGATTTGCCAATCGGAAGGTCGGGGGTTCGAATCCCCGCGACGGGGTGAGCTCCTGTTGTTTGGTCCCTGCCCACCTAGCAGTTCGAAAGAACACCAGTGCAAGTAGATAAATAGGTACCGCTCCAGCGGGAAGGTAAACAGCGTTTCCGTGCACTGCTCTGGTTTGCCAGAAGCGGCTTAGTCATGCTGGCCACGTGACCCAGAAGCTGTCTGTGGACAATTGCTGGCTCCCTCGGCCTATAGAGCGAGATGAGTGCCGCAACCCTAGAGGCGTCTGCAACTGGACCTAATGGTCAGGGGTACCTTTACCTTTACCTGTCATAGGGGACGCGGGTGGTGCTGTGGGTTAAACCACAGAGCCTATGACTTGCCGATCAGAAGGTTGGCGGTTTGAATCCCTGCGACGGGGTGAGCTCCCGTTGCTCTGTCCCAGCTCCTGCCAACCTAGGTAGCAGTTTGAAAGCATGTAGATAAATAGGTACCACTCTGGCGGGAAGGTAAACGGCGTTTCCGTGAGCTGCTCTGGTTCGCCAGAAGAGGCTTAGTCATGCTGGCCACATGACCTGTACGCCGGCTCCCTCGGCCAATAAAGCGAGATGAGCACCGCAACCCCAGAGTCGGCCACGATTGAACCTAATGGTCAGGGGTCCCTTTTCCTTTACCTTTACCTGCCATAGGCTCTGTTCCAACTGCAGCTGAGCTCCCTGCCTTCTGCCCCACCAGCTCAAGGGGCATCACTTAGCAATGACGATACAGGCAGCTCCCTATTTGTATACAGGGCTTGCATTCCAGGTCATTGTGCACTTGCATGAAATTACGTGAAATCAGAAACCCGTTGATAAATCCTGCAAACACCCTGTCCTGCCCTTTTAGTGATGTTTCATTGATGTCCTTATGAGTCACTTCAGTGTTCGGCACTGTGCTCGTGTGCGCAATCGTGCACATATTGGTTGCACCTAAAATGGGAGTTGCCTGTTATGAAGAAGTGCTTTCTTCAGTCTGTCCTGTATCCTCTAATAATCACCTTCATTGAATGATTCCAGGTTCTAGGATAAGAAGAGTCCTTCTTCCTGTTCATAATTTTATTCACTTCCCTGCAGTCACCCTTTACTTGCCTTTCCCTCCTAAACGAAAAAGCAGTATGTGGCCTCGGTTGCTACAACCACACAAAATTATCTTCAAGCAACAAAATATATCTATACACCCAAAGTTCAAAGCGGACTACCATAAATACCGTGTGTCTCCTATTGTAAGAACTTCCTTGTTTTGTACTGGAAACCTTGCACACTATTTGGTGACGTTTCGTTTGGCCTAATAAAAGCATTATTGCCGTAATACGCGTTTTGGAATTTTCCTTATTTGAGGGACAAGGGAAGGCTGAGAAATGTCTACCCATTTTCCTGTGATGGGCCTTTGCTCCCTTCCGGATGAAACCGGCATCTGCGTCCCAGATCATTATCAGGCCTCCCAAGGGGGAGGAGAAAAAGCATAAATCCTTTCCTTTGTTAGCAGATATCTACACACCCAAGGTACTCAAGCGCCAGCCTTCTCCACGGCAGCCAAGAAGCTTATTGTCAGATGGAAGGTGACATTTCCAGCACTGAAAGAAATTCTTTGTGCAAGTGTTTGCCGGGGGCTCTGCTGAGAGAGCCAACGCCATTAATCCAAGGCGTTGTGTGTTTCCCCCAGGCAAAATGGGCATGCTTAAGCAGTAGCACTTGGTTCTAGATTATTGACTCACAGTGACGTAACTGTCTGTATACAGCAGGGGGGGAGGTTAAGAGGGCTACATTGGCAGGCAGCCACCCCTCCAAGGATCGCATGACAACATTTCCCCCCATGCGTATACACACATGCAGTACTAGACCCTCCAAGTGTCCCTATTTTCCGGGGACAGTCCCAGATTTACAAAAGCTATCCTGGTTTCTGATTTGATCCCAGAATGTCCCGTCTCTACAGTGGTACCTCTGTGAAATATACTCTGAGTCGAGAGTGGATTTCATGCTCTTTATTCAGCTCATAGTGGTGAGGAGGAATGGAAGTTCCCCCAGAATGTCTGCTTTACAGTGGTGCCTCGCAAGACGAAATTAATTGGTTCCGCAAGTTTTTTCTTCTTGCGAGTTTTTCGTCTTGCGAAGCACGGTTTCCCATAGGAATGCATTGAAAATCAATTAATGCGTTCCTAGGGAAACCGCTTGCCAGGCTGGCGGTGCGGAGAAGGGCTTTTCTCCCCACCGCAAGCCTTCAGGACAGGTACGGGAACAGAGGGGAAGGCGCGCAGCGCTTTCCCTCTGTTCCCGGGGCTTGCGTGGGAGGAGGGTTTTTCCTCCGCACCGCCAACATTCAGAACAGCATTCTGAATGTTGGCGGTGGGAAGGAAAACCCTCCTCCCACCCCAAGTCTTCAGGAAAGCCATCCGAAGCTGGGCGGCGGGAGGAGGCGTTCCCCCCCCCGCCCGGCATCGGAGCTTCGTTCCGATGCTGGGCGGGGGGGAGGCGTTCCCCCCCGCCCGGCATCGGAGCTTCGTTCCGATGCCGGGCGGGGGGGGAGGAGGCTTTCCCCCCCGCCCGGCATCGGAGCTTCGTTCCGATGCCGGGGGGGGAGGAGGTCCGAGGACAGTGAGGAAGACGCGCTGCGCTTCCCCACTGTCCCGGAGATTTCCCTATGGGCTGTCGTCTTGCGAAGCAAGCCCATAGGGAAATTCATTTTGCAAAGCGCCTCCAAAACGGAAAACCCTTTCGTCTAGCGGGTTTTCCGTCTTGCGAGGCGTTCGTCTTGCGGGGTACCACTGTATATACATTATTTACACAATGGGCCCCACATGATTGGCTAATTCCGGGATTCTCCTGTAGGCCAATCAGGTTGCGGATTCACTTCCACCTGGAGCAGGATTGGGTGGCTCCTGTGGACCAATCAGACTGCTGCATTCTGAGTACTATTGTTCTAGGACCAATCAGACTGCTGCATTTTGGATCCTATTCAACTCAGTACATAACACTCTGGTTGTGAACGGGATCCATTCCGGAGCCCCGTTCGCAACCTGAAAGGAACGCACCCCGCATCTGCGCACTCACGGGGCGCGATTCGCCACTTCTGCACATGCATGCGATATCATTTTGTGCGTCTGCACATGCGCAAGTGGCGAAACCTGAGAGTAACCCTTTCTGGTACTTCCAAGTCGCTGTGGGACGCAACCTGAAAAGATGTAACCTGAAGCGAACATAACAAGAGGTATGACTGTATTTTCATCAGAGAAATGTTGGAGGGCATACAGCACACATGCAGACCACACGCCTAAACACATCAGACTCAGAATTTCTCTTTAAGGACATTTATGTGTGTGTGACCATTAATAATATAGATTCCGTATTTTAAGATGTTATTATATGAAGCAGCTTCCTTTGATTGCCCTGAACTCGCCAGAAATTTTACTGAATGAGTCTGATTCTGTTGGAGAAGAATAGCTTCTCTCTTTTTTACTGTTAATGATTTAATAAACGCCTGTTGTGTCTGTTGTCTTGTCCTGCATAACAAAAAGGGCAGCTGGGAGAAGGGGGCAGGACTCAACATGTTTGGGGAATGGAACCCCCCCTCCCCCCGTTTTTAAAGCCTTTCTTCCAAAGAAAGCTACCTTTGAAGGTGACTCGGAAACTACAACTAATCCAGAATGTGGCAGCTAGACTGGTGACTGGGGGCGGCTGCCGAGACCCTATAAAACCGGTCTTGAAAGACCTACATTGGCTCCCAGTACATTTCTGAGCACAATTCAAAGTGTTGGTGCTGACCTTTAAAGCCCTAAATGGCCTCAGTCCAGTATACCTGAAGGAGCGTCTCCACCCCCATCGTTCTGCCCGGACGCTGAGGTCCAGCACCGAGGGCCTTCTGGAGGTTCCCTCATTGCGAGAAGCAAAGCTACAGGGAACCAGGCAGAGGGCCTTCTCGGTAGTGGCGCCCGGCCTGTGGAACGCCCTTCCAGCAGATGTCAAAGCGATAAACAACTACCTGACATTCAGAAGACATCTTAAGGCAGCCCTGTTCAGGGAAGTTTTTAACATGTGATATTTTACTGTATTTTTGGTTTCTATGGAAGCCGCAGAGTGGCTGGGAAGGCCCAGCCAGATGGGTGGTGTATAAATAATAAATTATTATTATTATTATTATTATTATTATTATTATTATTACTCCATTCTGTTGATAATTTTAGGGGTCATTTTGTATACAAGCCCTTGGAATATCCTTTTTTGTGATAGGCAGTGACCAGGAACCCAAAACCACATGCAGCATTCCCAATCTGGATATGTCACCAATCTATAGGAAGCTACTCTGAGATCCAGCTCTGAGGGCCTTCTGGCGGTTCCCTCATTGTGAGAAGTGAGGTTACAAGGAACCAGACAGAGGGCCTTCTCGGTAGTGGCACCCACCCTGTGGAACGCCCTCCCATCAGATGTGAAGGAAATAAGCAGCTATCTTCTCTTTAAAAGACATCTGAAGGCAGCCCTGTTCAGGGAAGTTTTTAATATTTAATGCTGTATTGTTTTTAACACTCGATTGGAAGCCGCCCAGAGTGGCTGGGGAAACTCAGCCAGATGGGTGGGGTATAAATAAATTATTATTATTATTATTATTATTATTATTATTACTCTGATACTTGTTCTTTTATGCCCTCTTCTAATCAATCCTATTCCAGTGTTATTTTTCTAGAAAAATAATTTCCAGAACTCACCATGAACACCTCCCTTGTTCTCTTATAATGGCAATGGTGCCCACCTGAGAGGTGCTGGAACTGAGTTTCATCGAGTTGTGGTTGAAGAAAAGCTCTGAACGGTGCCCTTCTCACCAAGCTGTAATTTAAAAAAAGACTCCATCTATTTAATCTGTCAGATGGGGTTAGGCACAAAGACTTCCAATACAGCTTAAATTGTTTCATAAAAGTGAAATCGTTTAAATAGATTAGATAAACATATCAAAGATGATGAAGGAGCACGATAAAAACAATAAAACGATAGTAAAACCAACCATTTAAACAGCAGGAAAAACCTCAAACAAATCATAAAACCAAAAGCAGTAAAACCAGCTAGACGGTTTTCCGTAGCATTCTAGCAGCCTCATACATGCTCTGAAATTCCAAGACACCCAAAAAATTGATGTGGTTTTGAAACTGACGGCTAAAACCATCAGTTTCGAAAGGTTCGATCCAGCTTCTTCTTCTGGACCTAATGGTCAGGGGTCCCTTTACCTTTTTACTTTATTTACAGATGTTGCTGAACCACATTGCCATCATCCTTGGCCTCTGTGGTTCAGCAATGTCTGGGGAGCCAAAGTTTCCCCACTCTTGATTTAAACTGGCTGGCAGCAGTTCCCAATGGTTTCAGGAGGAATCTTTCCCAGTCCTGTCTAGAGATACCCAGGACTGAAGTCAAGACATTTTGCCATTTGCATGCCAAGAATGTGTTCTACCACTAAGCTATGGCCCTTCCCTTTTTGCAGTTGGCTGGATACCCTCAGCCTGAAATTTGTGTTGAAGGCGGTGCCCATGTTTGTGGTTTAATCTCGTGCCCCTCTGCCATGAGTGTGAAATGCAAGGATGTGGTATTTGCGGGCAATGCGCAGTGAAGGTATGCTGTACGGATAAGACAACCTTTTATGGAAGCTTGTGGAAGCTTGTGGTTACCTTAAAAAACAAAAGATTGCTAATTTCAGTGCTAGAAACAAAAATCACATTTGTTTAGAAGAGAATTGCTGGGTTGTTCTTTTTAAGTGTTTGTTGTTGTCGTCGTTGTTGTTGTCTTGCTAGCAGCCCTGAACATTTTAGGAAAAGCAGGATATAAATGTTTTAAAATCAATCCGCACACAGTGCAATGTCCCTACAGACCGCTTGAAAATGGCTGAGGGTCTTGGCAGGCTGCTTCATGGCTTTTTTTCTGCTTGTTGTAACAATTATAAGGCATTGTGCTAGATGCTGTATGATTTTTACTTAATTTATTTCATAAACTTTATACACGGCTTGACTGTAAAAAAAAAAAGTTTACGAAAAGGTAAAACAAAATTACAGAACAAAATTACAATACAGTGGTACCTTGGGTTACATACGCTTCAGGTTACAGACTCCGCTAACCCAGAAATATTACCTCGGGTTAAGAACTTTGCTTCAGGATGAGAACAGAAATCGAGCAGCAGCGGCGCAGCGGCAGCAGGAGGCCCCATTAGCTAAAGTGGTGCTTCAGGTTAAGAACAGTTTCAGGTTAAGAACAGACCTCCAGAATGAATTAAGTTCTTAACCCGAGGTACCACTATTAAAAACAGATTAAAATCCACATCCGCGTTTCTAAGCATCTGGGTAGGCTTGCCTAAACAAAGATGTTTTCAGCAAGCACCAAAAAGAATACAGAGAAGGTGCCTGATTGATATCAATAGGCTGCGAGTTCGAAAGTGCAGGTGCTGCCACGTTAAACAATCAAGTTCTTGAGATTCTTGCATTGCATTGGGTTGGACTAGATGACCCTTGGGGCCCCCTTCCAATTCTACAGTTCTACAGTTTGATTTATTATATGTTGCATTTGATTGCATTGCGGCATGAACTCCATAGAACTGCAATACAAATGCAACACAAGACAAAAGAAGAAGTAATAGAAATACAATTAAAAACCAATAGGAATATTTTATTTATTTATTTGCATTTATATCCTGCCTTTCTTCCCATTTCTCCATATAAATCCTCACAACAACCCTGTGAGGTGGGCTAGGCTGAGAGTTCTTAGACTGGTCCAAAGTCACCAAGTCAGCTTCAGTTCCTGCCTTCTGGTAATAATGTTCCAGCAACTGCATCACACTGGCTCTCACTATACCAATCCAGGTCTCACGCCACACAGGATGTGCCTGTTGCGTGGCGAGTTCCCGCCTCCCCCCTCAGAAATAAAGACACGAGACACAAGAATTCGCGTTAATGGGTCAAATTAGGCCACAACTTTATTGATTACAGGAATTGAGTGGTATTGGCTTAGGCCAGGGGTCTGCAACCCGTGGCTCTGGAGCCACATGTGGCTCTTTTACACCTTTGCTGCGGCTCCGGGGCGGATACTAGTGAGGGGAGGAGGCGCATTGTGCGCCCCGAGACTCCCCACAGTGGCAGGCGCTGTACTGGCTGTGACGTCGCATGGGGGCGGTGCGTGCGTTAGTCACGCACCGTCCCGACGTCACTTTCCCGCCCGCTGTCAGATCGTGGCTCCGGAGATATGTTTGTTTTAAATGTCGCAATGGTTTTGCGGCTCCCAGGTTTTTTTTCCTTCGGAAACGGGTCCAAGTGGCTCTTTTTGTCTTAAAGGTTGCAGACCCCTGGCTTAGGCATTGGTCCTAACAACTAACCGGCTTCAGCCCGGTTGCTTGAAGTCTGGTGAGGGTTAACCACCAGTAGGGGGAGTCCTGCTGAGGCATGTCAACTAGGAGCTCCCAAAGGAGTTACCGCTTGGGGGCGTGCCATGGGCCCACACCTCCATAGGCTTAGGACAAGGCCATGCCCCCCCCCCCCGGAACCCTTTAACGGACTACCCTTATGTTTGGGGGAAGGTGATGGCGCTTCCTTCTCCCCCTTCATCTGCACAACAATAGAACCCTACCCCTACCAATGCCTAACTGCCAATACTGCGAAGTTGTGACGGTTTGCTACGAGGTAGGCGAAAACCAAGTGGCTGGTGTGGTGCCAATCTGCCAGTTGGGAAAATTCCTACCATCGTTCATTGGGCAGCGAAGCGGGCAGCTGCAGCTGGCTTAGGGCGAGGGCTGAACTTACCTTCAGATGTGCACATGGCTTGGATTGGTAAGAGAGGGGTGTGCTGGGCTGAGCTGATGCCGGTCATCAAGTCCAGAATTGCAATCAAAGGCCCTCCTGATGCCTTAGGTATACAGCTTGGGGAAAATTATTTAGCCTACCGTAAAACCATAGACTTGCAATGGCACGTGTTTAGGGATTTCGATGAACTACTTACCTCTTACCCCGAGGATTCCCCTGGTATCACGGGGGCTGAGGCCAGCCCCCGTGTGTGTGGGGAAGGGGCGTGAAGCCCACAACCCCACCTCCTCCCTAGCTCGGAAGTGGCTTTGTGTTAAACAAAGTTCTTTGATGTTCAGTGTAATATTTGTCAGTTTGAGTCTGAGGTCAGATTCAGCATTCAAGACTTCAGAATGCCTTGAGCTCCTTTGGGAGGGAGGCTGGTATGTAAATAGAATGAATGAATGAATGAATGAATGAATGAATGAATGAATGACTTGTGCCTGCCATTCACAGCTGCTGCTCCCCCCATTCCTCACACACCTGCCATGGACCACCTGCATGAAGCTTAAGGACCACAGGCAGCCCACGGACCACAGTTTGGGAACCCAATGCAGAGTACCTATTGTAGCAAAAACGAACAACCTTGCTCTGCTGTTGAGCTACAAATTGACCTTGTTCCTGCAGTGAGTCAACCTGCAGATACATTCCATCAAGCCGCTGTAGACAGCAATGTGTCTCAGCAGCAATGAGTGGGAAAACAGGAATGTGTGGGATCTAACAGGCCAAACGTGCACATAGAAAAACTGGAATTAAAGACCCATTTGTGATACAGGATCCCAGTCTGGAAGGACGCTAGATGAATTTGTAGAGAAGTCCTAAGAAGAAGAACTTTGGTGGATCATATCAAAGCCTTCTCTTCTCACAGTCGTCCTCCAGAGTCCTATGGGAAGCTCACAAGCAGAGCATGAGCCCAAATCCTTTCCCCCTTTCCAGCTTGTTTTGAGCTTTGACCTCCCTGGACAAATGTTTTTTCCACTTCTGTGTTCCATTGTTGCCCCTTCACTTCTCCATATTTACAGGAGTCAACAGAACTAAAAAGGCATCTACAGTTTTAGCAAAACCAGGATGTTTTTAACTTACTCGTGGAAAACCCCAGACGGAAAAGAATAACCCTTCCTTGGAAAGTCCGAACAGCTAAACTAGTGTTGAAAACGCAGTTAACAAAATCAGTTGAATGAACAGACACTTTGAATGAATGACAACTTGGAAGGAAGCACACCCTGTAACAAAAGCACATACATTACCAGACAACCTCATTTTGCCAAACCTGCTATGGAATTTATTTAAAGGACAATGCTAAATGAGAAAGGGAAGGTATGCCTATTTCAATGGTGATATTCATCTTCTTGTTAAAAAGAAGAAGTCACTTAGACTTTAAAAAAAGAAGTTCTGGAATATTAAAATGCACTTCCCCATACAGGGCTGAACTTCTTCCACGTGAAGGACCATGGAGATAAGGACACGCTAACAGAACCTTGTTGTTGTTGTTTAGTCGTTTAGTCGTGTCCGACTCTTCATGACCCCATGGACCAGAGCACGCCAGGCACTTCTGTCTTCTACTGCCTCCCGCAGTTTGGTCAAACTCATGCTGGTAGCTTCGAGAACACTGTCCCACCATCTCGTCCTCTGTCGTCCCCTTCTCCTTGTGCCCTCCATCTTTCCCAACATCAGGGTCTTTTCCAGGGAGTCTTCTCTTCTCATGAGGTGGCCAAAGTATTGGAGCCTCAGCTTTAGGATCTGTCCTTGCAGTGAGCACGCAGGGCTGATTTCCTTAAGAATGGATAGGTTTCTTCTTGCAGTCCATGGGACTCTCAAGAGTCTCCTCCAGCACCAACAGACCCTAGGCCACAACAAAGGCATGCATCAAGGTGACAAAGGAGATGTTTCCTGGGTACAGTTTCATGTGTGCAAGCTCCACCCAATTAAAAAACTGCACAATTATAGGTGTCGCCTTTCAGGTTTTGCTGGGAACACCTAGAGACCAGATATGGGCAGTGGTTGAAGGCAGGACCAGCAGGTGAGGCCTCACAGCTCCCAATACACCTGCGGGGCTGGGAGGTAGACACAGGGCTGTTGTTTGAACTCCACCCTTCATGCTGTGCATTTTCAAAAAAAGAAAAAGGATTTGGTTTTTGTTGTTGTTGTTGTTGCTGCGATGTCCTCCAGAACTCCTAGGCTCTACCAGCTAATCATCAAACTCTGGACATTCTGTGGCATTACTCTGAAGTACCAATCACAAGAACAGGGTTGCCAACTTGAATAAAATATGGGGGGGGGGGTTAGAAACAAGTGAGCCCTGCCCTGTATAATCAATCACATGACATGGCACATGCACACCATTTGAATGACAGTAAAGGGACCCCTGACCATTAGGTCCAGTCGTGACCAACTCTGGGGTTGCGGCGCTCATCTCGCTTTATTGGCCGAGGGAGCCAGTGTACAGCTTCCGGGTCATGTGGCCAGCATGACTAAGCTGCTTCTGGCGAACCAGAGCAGTGCACGGAAACGCCGTTTACCTTCCCACCGGAGTGGTACCTATTTATCTACTTGCACTTGTGTGCTTTCGAACTGCTAGGTTGGCAGGAGCAGGGACCGAGCAATGGGAGCTCACCCCGTTGAGGGGCTTCGAACCGCCGACCTTTTGATTGGCAAGTCCTAGGCTCTGTGGTTTAACCCACAGCGCCACCCGCGTCCCTTTTGAATGACAGTGCCCATCCTCAAATATTTTATTGAGGGGGCCGAAGAGACCTCAGTGGCTAGGAGCTGGCTCCTGTGCATAAGAACAGAAGAAGAGCTTGCTGGATCAGGCCCATGGCCCATCTAGTCCAGCATCCTGTTCTCACAGTGGACAACCAGATGCCTGCCTGAGACTCTCAAGCAAGACCTGAGCGCAAGAGCAACTCTCCCCTCCTGTGGTTTCCAGCAACCGCTATTCAGAAGCATTGCATAGCCATTCATGGCCCACTCCTCCATGAATTTGTCCAAACCTCTTTTAAAGCCATCCAAGTCTTGGGCTCCATGATCACTGCAGATGGTGACAGCAGCCACGAAATTAAAAAGACGCCTGCTTCTTGGGAGAAAAGCAATGACAAACCTAGACAGCATCTTCAAAAGCAGAGACATCACCTTACCAACAAAGGTCCGTATAGTTAAAGCCATGGTTTTCCCAGTAGTGATGTATGGAAGTGAGAGCTGGACCATCAAGAAGGCTGATCGCCGAAGAATGGATACTTTTGAATTATGGTGCTGGAGGAGACTTTTGAGAGTCCCATGGACTGCAAGAAGATCAAACCTCTCCATTCTGAAGGAAATCAGCCCTGAGTGCTCACTGGAAGGACAGATCCTGAAGCTGAGGCTTCAGTACTTTGGCCACCTCATGAGAAGAGAAGACTCTCTGGAAAAGTCCCTGATGTTGGGAAAGATGGAGGGCACAAGGAGAAGGGGACGACAGAGGACGAGATGGTGGGACAGTGTTCTCGAAGCTACCAGCATGAGTTTGACCAAACTGTGGGAGGCAGTGGAAGACAGGAGTGCCTGCCATGCTCTGGTCCATGGGGTCACGAAGAGTCGGACACGACTAAACGACTAAATAACAACAACAAAATTCCTGGGCGTAGCCAGGATTTATGTTAGGGGGTCGCGACAAAATCGGGCTGCCTACGAAGTGATTGGTCAGAGAGTTAAGTATTTTTATTCATTTACTTGATTTAGGGGGGCAGCTGCTCCCCACCCCTCCTTGGCTACCCCTTTCTGTTATCTGCCCTGGCTCTCCCAGCATTCAGCTTCACTGAGCGCAACGAGAAAGGGACCAAAGCTGTTCATTGCCCACCTTCTCCAATCTGCCACGCATGATTTTTTTATAAACTTCCGTCGTGTATCCTCTTCCTGGCTTTTTCTTCAAATAAATCCCTCGCTTTGAAAATCATTTGGCTCACACCTCCTGCGATGCCTACTCCAGGCTTTTTGCTACCACTGAGGAGAGAACAAGTCCTGGTCATTTTCTTGCTCTGCCTCGACTTCTCTCCCTGCGCTCCAGAGTAGGAAAACCCGCCTTCTGGAATTTCCTTGCGCATCTCTAACCACCTAACCTGATGCAAGTTAGACGGAGTTTCCAAAGGCGCCCACGCGGGAGCGGGGGAAGGTGGCGGGCGTGGTAACCTCGCCTTTCCCCTCCTCTTCCTCCTCCTCCCTGCTTTATAACCCTGGGTGCTCTCTAGAAAATTAGAAACCGCGCTGCGGCCAGCCCAGGGAGAGGGACAGAGAGAGAGGAAGAGGAACCATCCCGTCATCCCCGATCCAAAGTCAACCAGAATCCGCTGTAAGTCCTTCTTGCCCCGCTCCCCAACTCCTGATCTCAGGGCTGGGTCCTTCTCTCCCTCCACGTGGCTGATCTCAGACCGCCTTAAGGGGGTCGCCAGCCCCTCTTCCCCGCTTGATATCCGCCTGCCTTGCGCTCTGCTGGGAGCCCGGGAGCTTGCTGTAAACCGAGCTCTCCGGTTGGTCTTGTGCAACAACAAACTCTCCAAGTGAGTCCAGCCAGGACTTGTTATTTTTCGCCCCTCTGGCTGATGCCCCCCGATGAACTGATGCCCTTCTAGCTGCAGCCTTCACAGGCTCATCCAAAATTTGCCCCTGGAGCTCCCGGAACAGGGAAGAGGGTGGCTGGTGTAAAGAGTGTTGTGTCACTTCGTTGCAGCAACAATGTGTGAAAATTAAGTTAAGCCGGGCAGGGCTGGGTTTGGCAAGGTCTGTGGTGGTTTGCTGTGGAAGCCTAACCGTGTCTACTCAGAAGTAAAGCCCACTGAATTCAGTGGGGCTTACTCCCAGGTAAGTGAGCTTAGACTTGCAACTGTAGGCAGTGATGGTCACAGCTTTGTTGTTGTTTAGTCGTTTAAGAGCATGCCAGGCACTCCTGTCTTCCACTGCCTCCCACAGTTTGGTCAAACTCAAGCTGGGAGCTTCAAGAACACTATCCAACCATCTCATCCTCTGTCATCCCCTTCTCCTTGTGCCCTCCATCTTTCCCAACATCAGGGTCTTTTCCAGGGAGTCTTCCCTTCTCATGAGGTGGCCAAAGTATTGGAGTCTCAGCTTCAGGATCTGTCCTTCCAGTGAGCACTCAGGGCTGACTTCCTTAAGAATGGATAGGTTTGATCTTCTTGCAGTCCATGGGACTCTCAAGAGTCTCCTCCAGCACAGCTAGTTGCTGCTTTGTATGTGTGACTTGGGCAGCTTGGGGCGGAGGACCTGTGACCCTCTTGATGTTGAACACCCATCAGCCCCAACCAGCATGGTCAGTGGGGGATGGTGGGAGTTGTAGTCCAGTTACATCAAGCAGGACACAGGTTTCCTACCCATGGTGTAACTATTGCACCCTGTAAACCAGATGTTGGTCATCTGGATCTGGCATACAGCTCCTGGTTATGGGACTCTGGTGGGACCTAAATTTTGAGATCCATTGACTAGCATTTTTGGGTTAGACTGTAACTCAAGTCAGCAGAGCCTGAGACTCGTGATCTCAGGGTCAAAGGTCCCTCCATTGCAGGGGGGCTTGGACGAGATGACCCTCGTGGTTCCTTGCAGCTCTACAATTCTATGATTCTGTGATCCAAATTGGAACTCCTGCTCAACTCAGAATTGCACAGAATAGAAAAGGGCACAGAGAGGTTTCCATGCAATCTTTGAGCTTGTCTCACACTGTTGACGCTAGTTCACACTAATGTCAAATACTGTACCTCTTTCACACTTGACATGGACAAGCACATGTCCTCTCGCATGCTCTGTGTGTGGATCGTGTAACTGCAATGTTGAATGTGGAATTCTGTAGTCTCAGTGATCCTAAGCATACTTACTCACAAGCAGACCTGGCCAATGTTTTATGTTTGCATTACTTTATTTAGTGTAAGCGAAGAGCAGATTAAGCTTATCAGGAAAATGACTCAACAACAGGGAGTTTCTGCTATTGCACAGGCTTTAAAAAACATAATCTGCCTCAGCTCTTCCAAGCAAACCCGACGAAAAGACCTTGGAAGTCATTGTTTTGCACTTGTTGAGAAGAAAAGGTTACTAAGAAAGAAAAAGTTGCACCCTTTAAATCCAGTTTGCTCACAGGAGAAGAGAGTGGGCTGGCATGCTTCTCTCAATACATGGCCAGGTCTCAGGAGCCTCTGATGCCTTGCTAAAATAAATGCAAAGCACCCAAAAGAAGACGCTGCTAATAGGTTTGGATTTACTAATCCGACAACCTAACCAAAGTAATAAGAGTCAAGCACAGTATAGTTACAGATAGGTAGCCGTGTTGGTCTGCCATAGTCAAAATAAAAAAGTTCCTTCCAGTAGCACCTTAAAGACCAACTAAGTTAGTTCTTGGTATGAGCTTTCATGTGCATGCACACTTCTTCAGATACACAGTATAGTGCCTTTCCTGTTCCTAAAAAGCTCTTGTGTAAATGGTGCATTCATTTCATGACTTGGAAATCAAAAGTGCTTTATCGCACTCATGTCCTGCTTGTGGATTTCCTACTGTCAACTGGCTAGCCACTGTGAGAGCAGGATGAGGGACTTCTATAGAAGCAATCATATGGGGGGGAGGGAATTCTGGATGGCTGTCTGTCTGGGATTCAGTAGTTACAAGGTTCCTTCTCTGAGCAGGGAGTCTGTAGTTGCAAGAGTCTCACACTAAGCAAGGAGTTTGACTACATGACCCCCTAGATTTGCGGTGTCCAACTGGGTGATCGTGTGTGCTCCTACTTTTT
Source organism: Podarcis liolepis (assembly GCF_965112155.1). Classification (NCBI taxonomy): domain Eukaryota; kingdom Metazoa; phylum Chordata; class Lepidosauria; order Squamata; family Lacertidae; genus Podarcis; species Podarcis liolepis. The sequence goes on along the minus strand of NC_139554.1, from coordinate 15,033,515 downwards.
ATACTCTTTACTGTGCAATCCCATACATATTATATGCTCAGAACCCTTTGAGTTCAATGCATCTCACTCCCAAGGAACTGCGAATAAAACTGTATTGCAGCCTGGATTCTCTTAAATCTGCAATTGTACAGTGGTACCTCAGATTACATACGCTTCAGGTTACAGACTACGCTAACCCAGAAATAGTGCTTCAGGTTAAGAACTTTGCTTCAGGATAATAACAGAAATCTTGCTCTGGTGGCGTAGTGGCAGCGGGAGGCCCCATTAGCTAAAGTGGTGCTTCAGGTTAAGAACAGTTTCAGGTTAAGAACGGACCTCTGGAACGATTTAAGTACTTAACCTGAGGTACCACTGTATAAGCAAAAGGCATTTCCTTTTCAGTTTAGGAAAGTAAATATGCCACAAGCTGTTTGCCTCAGAAAAGCTCCGTCTGTAATCAAATAAGTTGTCCCTAATCCAAAACAGATGACTCGCATGAGCAAAGGTTTTGGAATGGGAGCAATGGTGGGATTGAAACATGATTTAGGAGAAAACGGAAAACGAAACTGAAAGGAGCAGCACTGGAAAGAGTATACTGTATACTGTTAACATATCATAGCAGATGCCATGCTGGGCTCCTTTGGGAGGAAGAGAAGTCGACACATGGGATAATGATAATAAATAAATTTAATTGTACACTTAGCATGGATCATTATTTAGGAAATCTACAGTGTGTCATTGGGAAACCTGATTTTATTCTGATTCAAATCAACTGCTCCCTTCCTTTTTTATAATGATGTGTTTGCAGACTTTAAATCAGTGTGGTGTAGTGGTTAAGAGCGGTGGACTCATAATCTGGCGAACCAGATTCACGTCCCCGCTCCTCCACATGTGGCTGCTGGGTGACCTTGGGCCAGTCACACTTCTCTGAAGTCTCTCAGCCCCACTCACCTCACAGAGTGTTTGTTGTGGGGGAGGAAGGGAAAGGAGAATGTTAGCCGCTTGGAGACTTCTTCGGGTAGTGATAAAGCAGGATATCAAATCCAAACTCTTCTCTTCATCAAGGCAATGCAAAGATTTTTAAACTAACTCACCCTGTACATAATCCTCTAATATAAACATGAAGTTTAATCAAGCAGCAGCTGGTATATTTAGTTGTCCATAGGCATGCTTACATGCATCGTTGTTTAGGAAATAGACGGTGTGCCATTGGGGGAACTTGATAATGATCAATTGTTCAAATCTGCTCCCCCCTTTTTTTCATGATGGTTTTTTAAAAATAAATTGCTGTTTTGAATTGCCTTGATTTAAAGTTTTCCAACCAACTCACCCTGCTTTACAAGGTCCCCGTGCATAACCCTCTACTAAAAAACACTGAGATTCCTAATTGCAGGTGGTTAAGGGATCCTCAGGGTCCCTTCCAACTCTACAATCATATTATTCTGTGATAATAAATATCATGTGAAACATTTTTTTAAAAAGTTTTTTTTAAAAAAGGGAATTCTGGAGTGCAGTTTAACAAAGGGAGAATTGCATGGTTTCCGCTATCCTTCTTGGGCAACATAAACTTGGAAAATTATACAGCCATTGTTTCTGAAATATAATTAGTGCTGCATCAAAGATGTATCCCTCCCTAGAGACGCCTGTCTAGCTTCTGTGTCACCACTAAAATAAACAAGAGAGTTTGCCTGTTTAAAAACACATTATTCCAGAAACCGTGCCATGTGACCGTTCCAGTGGCAAGGCTGCTGTCACTCACATGTCCCTGAATCATTTCTTCTTCTTCTACAAGTAATTGAACACTTTTCCCACTTCACTGGAAAATCTCAAAAGAGAAAAAGAAAGAAAGAAAAACAAACTCGGCTGAAGTCAGTGACAAATGTTCCATTGGGACCAATGAAATCAGTTGATGCTCACTGTGATTTTTCCATGAATTAGTGTGGGGGAGATTATGGGCATCATCATTGCACAGATGGACTTTCCCTTCCTCTCCCCCCCCCCACATTGCAGCCCCCACTCTCAAACTGTTCCAGAGCATGTTTTTTTAAGGGGTCAAGGGAACTGCAGAGAATGGGAAACCCATTCTGCTAATAATGGTGTCCATTCCACTGGCAGACCCAAAAGTATTTTGCACAAAAAACTCAAGTGGAAAGGGTAGCCTAATCTCACACTTCACAGTCCTCTCTATCTGAAGGGATGCCTGGTCCATGTGCGGTTTAAAGATAAAGAATCGTGGGGAGGGAGAGGAGATGGGCTTTGGAGTTGGGTACCAGACTGGGCACGTACACAGCTCAGTTGGCCACACTCTTCTCCAATATGGTAAGATGTGTTCCTATTTCCATGATAATAATTACTTCGAAATTTACATCTATATACAGTGGTACCTCTGGTTAAGAACTTAATTCATTCTGGAGGTCCGTTCTTAACCTGAAACTGTTCTTAACCTGAGCTACCACTTTAGCTAATGGGGCCTCCTGCTGCCACACGATTTCTGTTCTCATCCTGATCAAAGTTCTTAACCTGAGGTACTATTTCTGGGTTAGCGGAGTCTGTAACGTGAAGCGTCTGTAACCTGAAGCATCTGTAACCCAAGGTACCACTGTACATATAAGTTAGGGACGCGGGTGGCGCTGTGGGTTAAACCACAGAGCCTAGGGCTTGCCGATCAGAGGGTCGGGGGTTCGAATCCCCACGATGGGGTGAGATCCTGTTGTTCGCCGCAACCCCAGAGTTGTCCGCGACTGGACCTAACGGTCAGGGGTCCCTTTTCCTTTACATATAAGTTAGTGTGTACCGATTCCTTGTGTGTGTAGATCTGTGTTCTCTTTGGCACTATATCTTGGTGACACGTTCCCTGGGAGTCAATGGCTACCCTAGGAGATGAGGAGACCTCCCCTTTTGTGGTGTGTATCTGTTGTTGAGTAAGGACAAGCCATTACATTTATTTTTGCTGTAGGGGTTCTCTTGTGTGTGCTTGGCTCTGTACAGGCTATGCACCTAAAGTACATTCTCTCTCCCCACCCTGTTCCCCCAAGAATCATGGGAACTGTAGTTTGTTAAAGGTGCTTAGAATCATAGTTTTATGGAGGGTAAATTGCAGTTATCAGGATTCCTTGGTGGGGGAATAGGCTTTAAGTTTACGGTGAACCTCTAGCAAAATAGCACCTCCTCGTTAAAGGGTCCCTTGTGCTTTCCACACACCGATTTGCACTGTGTTCTCTGTAATATTATTCATCAATGCTTCCTGAATATTTCCCTTAGCTTAGTTGGGTGGAGAGCAGTGATGGCCAAACCATTAATCTGGGTGGAAGCTGGCGTGCTCCATTAATATAAAACAAGACCACACTGGGACACAGTCTGTTATTTTAAAGTTCCTGAATACCTGAAGAGGATACCATCATTCTAACCTCGGATGTTGCTAAAATAAAATGTATCCTTGACTGCCAAGAGTGCAACATGAAATGTGAAACTAAGGTCCAGACACCCCTTAGTCCCAACTGCTGTAGAAGTCTAATTAATTTTAATTTGTTATTGTATGAGTCTCATTCTACTCTAGGTACACAGGTGTGCTGTTTTTTTCTCTTTTGATAATAGATTTTCAGTGTTAACCTCAAGGCGTTCCGATTAAGACCATCTCCAATTACCGTATTTTTCACTCTATAAGACACACCTGGCCATAAGACGCACCTAGTTTTTAGAGGAAGAAAACAAGAAAGAAAATATTCTGAATCAAATGTTGTTGAAGAGGCTTTGCGTGGCTATCCCTGAAGCCAGGAGAGCAAGAGGGATCGCTGCACAGCAATCCCTCTTGCTGTTCTGGCTCCAGCGATAGCTGCGCAGCCTGCATTCGCTCCATAAGACGCGCACACATTTCCCCTTACTTTTTAGGAGGGAAAAAGTGTGTCTTATCGAGCAAAAAATACGGTATATCCAATTATAAGGGAATATGTTTTAAGCATCAGTTTCCTCAAATAAATTATCTGGATTGTGTTAGGGGCCTACACAGTTCCTGGCATGATTAGTTGTTGGCCATCAAACCTAAACCCTTTTTCAGCACCAGGGCCACTCCTCCTTGATTTTGAAGCCCCCACAACTATGATTTGTTCACCAAACCATAAGTAGTTGAGCTGGGGCACTATTGAATGCCTGCTAAGAGCTACATACCCTCAATCATTTCCTCAATTAAAATAGGAATGTCCTATTCCTAATAATAATAATAATAATAATAATTTATTTATATTCATCTAACTTGGTTGCCCCAGCCACTCTGGGCAGCTTCCAACATATCTGAAAACATAGGTAAAGGTAAAGGTAAAGGGATCCCTGACCATTAGGTCCAGTCACGGACAACTCTGGGGTTGCGGCGCTTATCTTGCTTTATTGGACGAGGGAGCCAGCGTACAGCTTCCGGGTCATGTGGCCAGCATAACTAAGCCGCTTCTGGAGAACCAGATCAGCGCACGGAAACACCGTTTACCTTCCCGCTGGAGCAGTACCTATTTATCTACTAGTACTGCATGCTTTCAAACTGCTAGGTTGGCAGGAGCTGGGACTGAGCAAGGGAAGCTCACCCCATCGCAGGGATTCAAACCGCCGACCTTCTGATCGGCAATCCCTAGGGTCTGTGGTTTAACCCACAGCGCCACCCGCGTCCCATCTGAAAACATAACAAACCACTAAACATTAAAAATACCCTTCAGATGTCTGCTAAAGGTTGCATAGTGACTTATCTCCTTGGCTCGGGGGTTGCATAACTCCATACCCTCCAACATCTCTCCATTGAAAATAGGGACATCTTAAGGAAAAGCAGGACATTCCAGGATCAAATCAGAAACTTTGACAGCTTCTATAAATCCGGGACTGTCCCTGGAAAATAGGGACACTTGGAGGGTATGAGAACATCACTCAGATAAGTGAACTTGTATGTGTCACAAATGACACGGTGTCCACTAAAAGTGCTGTTGTGCTACTAATTATTTAAATAAGTATCAGCTTTTTTCACTGTTTTGTTAAACACAGGAGCTGGTCACTGAGTGTGGTGTAGTGGTTAAGAGCGGTAGTCTCGTAATCTGGGGAACCGGGTTCGCGTCTCCGCTCCTCCACATGCAGCTGCTGGGTGACCTTAGGCTAGTCACACTTCTCTGAAGTCTCTCAGCCCCACTCACCTCACAGAGTGTTTGTTGTGGGGGAGGAAGGGAAAAGAGAATGTTAGCCGCTTTGAGACTCCTTAAAGGGAGTGAAAGGCGGGATATCAAATCCAAACTCTTCTTCTTCTTCTTCCTCCTCTGTCTAACCTTTGACCATTGGCTGTTTTTCCTTTTTGGCTTCTTGAATGCAAATCTGCAACCTGACAACTTCTTAATTGTCATTTGCAGGCTTAGAAGATGATGGGAATGAAAATGTTCACCATATTCTCTAGCGGTCCTGTAAAAGCCGAGGATTCGAAATCTAAGGTCCAAAGTGAGGCTCCCAAGCCTTCAACGTCTTCCGAATCAGAATTGGACTCCACGTCGATCGAATCCTCGACAGAAGAAGCTCCACCGAAGGACAAGGTGAAAACTGGAAGTCAAGGATTGCCTTCGAAAAACAATGCCACATGCCATTGTACTCCTGAGCAAAATAACAAGAAGAAAAAGGAGAAAATGAAGAGGGGATTCATTGATGGTCTGAAGTACAGAATAAAACCCTTAAGAGCAGAGAAGGACCCTCCAAATGAAAAGGAAAGCAAAACAGTTACAGGTACAGAATGACCACCCCGAAGGACCACCTGCCCCCAACATAAATTTGTCCATCAATTAAGATTCTCTTCTGACCAAATTTATTGGTCTCTTAGAGCAGGGGCTTCCAACATGGTCTCATGGGTGCAACGGTGCCCTTTTACATATGTTTCCAAATGTATAAAATACATTTAGAAATGCATACTCGAAGAAAAAAATGTTTTCTCATATAATAAAGAAAATGCATTCAAAAGCATGTGCTTATTTTAAAAAAGCATGTACCTATATACATATTTAAATATAGATTTTTCTGCAATTAAAAAAAACAAAACCTAAGACTGATGTGGAAAGAGGGTAGGACAGAGTAATGAATGAACATACGTGAACTTGGCATAGGCTGATCCCTCCATCCCTAGGTATCAAGAATATTGATGCTTCCTGTGTCCTTCCTGATCTAAAAATGCAAAAGGAGAAGGCAATAGAGCCCGTGCATGGCAAAAAGAAAGCTAGTACACCAGGGGAAATCTTCCAGCTCAACCCTTTGCTTGCTTTGCTCATTTTCTACTTGCAGGGAATCATAGACTCAAGGGGAGTGAGGACTCATTAGGACCCACAGCTCCAGGTGTTGAAGCTAGAGGCAGGAAGCAGTTTAGGGATTTATGTGAACACCCCTTCCGAGATCTTGCAGCCTGCCACAGTTAGCGGTTTTAAGTGCTTTACATAAATAAGCAAGGAACCACAAATGCGCTCGCCACTGGTGAACACCACTTTTGCTCGGGAGAACACAAAGAGAGACTCTTCCCTTCTCCCAGGCCTGGAGAAGAGCGAGGGCTCTCCATGATGCCAGGCTTTCAGAAGCATAAGAGAATGGCACTACCAATTCTGCTCTGAAGGCTCTTGGAAAACTGTGAGACTCCTTGTTGTTGCTTAGTCGTGTCCGACTCTTCGTGACCCCATGGACCAGAGCACGCCAGGCACTCCTGTCTTCCACTGCCTCCCACAGTTTGGTCAGACTCATGCCGGTAGCTTCGAGAACACTGTCCAACCATCTCGTCCTCTGTCGTCCCCTTCTCCTTGTGCCCTCAATCTTTCCCAACATCAGGGTCTTTTCCAGGGAGTCTTCTCTTCTCATGAGGTGGCCAAAGTATTGGAGCCTCAGCTTCAGGATCTGTCCTTCCAATGAGCACTCAGGGCTGATTTCCTTAAGAATGGAGAAGTTTGATCTTCTTGCAGTCCATGGGACTCTCAAGAGTCTCCTCCAGCACCACAATTCAAAAGCATCAATCCTTCGGCGATCAGTGAGGCTCCTTGCTCTCCTGTATATATACCCAGGGCACTCCCACTGCTGGTTTGTGAAGGCATGTGCTCACAACATGAGCCACAAGCCGCCTTTGTCGTGTAGTTTCTTGAGAAATAGTGTGTTTTGATGCATTCCCCCCTAAAATCAGCTTCTATCCCATATGAAAACTTAAGGCATATGAAGCCATCCATGCCTTCTATCTGCCCACTGGTGTGGACAAAGAGTGGGCAATTTGCAAATACATCCAGCCACACTGAACATTATAATGATAAGCAGAAGTGATTTGAAATGCTACTGCAGCATCGACTTTGCTGTGTTTTAAGCTAGTGATGTGTACACATCCCCAGTGTACACCAGGGTTTCCCAAACTTGGGCCTCCAGCTGTTTTTGGACTACAACTCCCATCATCCCTAGCTAGCAGGACCAGTGGTCAGGGATGATGGGAGCTGTAGTCCCAAAACATCTGGAGACCCAAGTTTGGAAAACTCTGGTGTACGCTAAGGCAGGAACTCAAACACCCACCCCAAGTCGGGCATGACAGTCAGTCCCATGTTCACTGTCTTGAGCTCATTGTAATGTCTGAAGACTCCCTTGGCAGAGGAAGAGTCCTGGCAAGATCACATTCTCTCTGGCTACCAGTTGCTGGAAACAATAATATAAATTGCTGGAAACAGGGACAAGACATCTATCGTTTCTACTCTCAAATTATGAGCTGTGCATACATCTACAATCTACAGCCTAGGACCCTCATACTCCCGGTATGCCCCACGGAGAGCCTCAAGGTCCATAAATAGCAACACCCTAGTGGTCCCGAGCTCTAAGGAAGTTAGATTAGCTTCAACCAGAGCCAGGGCCTTTTCAACACTGGCTCTGGCCTGGTGGAACGCTCTGCCTCATGAGACCAGGGCCCTGCAGGACCTGATTTCTTTCTGCAGGGCCTGTAAGACAGAGTTGTTCCGCCTGGCCTTTGGGCTTGGAGCCAATTTGATTCCCTCCCCCTCTTTCTTTTTCTTTTCTCCTCCTGTGATGAGGCTTTTAATATTTTAATGTTTCAATATTTTAATGTTGTATTTTAATTTTGTTTTTAAGTTGTATTCATTCAACTTGTTTTTATTATTGCTTGTTAGCCGCCCTGAGCCCAGCCTTGGCTGGGGAGGGTGGGGTATAAATAAAAATTATTATTATTATTATTATTATTATTATTATTATTATTATTATTACTGCAGGATGTAAGTTAAATGCATGGACAAATGATATTTGAATCTCCATGTTATTGGGTACCAAGTTGTTCTTCCTTTTGTTTTGCCAGCTGACCAAATCAGGTTGCTGATTAAAGATCAAAGATTCTTTGATGCCAGCCAACATCTCCTGGCCATGGAGAGGGAATGCAGCAGTGACTCTGGCAGCAAGCGCAAAGAGGACCATGTGGACCATCAGAGTGAAATTGAAGATCTGTTTGGGCTTTTGAAGCAAGAGGTCCTCAGGATCATCCGGTCGTCCGTTAGCATAGCGCAAGCTGAGCCAGAACTCCTGAGGGATGCAGTGAGGACAGTAGCAGAACAGGTGGAGGAGGACAGGAGATGCACGTTGGAAGAAAAGGCATCTGGGAAAGCTGCGCATTGCCGGCCCAGAAGATGGAAGGACGAGTGGAGGAGCACAGTCCAGGAGTCCGTAACTGACAGAATGAAAGAGCCTCCGTTTGACAGCAACGAGGGCCTCTCGACAACCGCCCACAGCTTCCTGCACATGGGGAAGGCTATGAAAGATGACCTGATCACTGTGGTGAAATACATCAAGTGCCATTACCCGGAGGACTTCCAAGTGTGCAGCACCTATGCGCAGTTCTACCACAAGTGCTTCTCTTCTCAGATCGAGATGGTTGCCCAGTTCGAACTGGGCAGGAAGGACACTTACCTCCTCCTCACCTGGGTGCAGAATATCTATCCAAAGTAAGTAGCGGTTTTGCCCTGCGTCCGGGTTACGCTGCAAGTCTGGCCAGCCCAAAAGCAGACAGTGTGCCTCTCTGTTCACTGGCTGAACCGTTTCCTCTTTCCACATCTCAACATCTACCATCCAAATTCTGCCTCAAACAAACCGTTGGTTCATAAAGAGTCAGACCATTAGTGCATCTAACTGTCAATTGCTCTCAGGGTTTCAGACAGAGATACAGTGGTACCTCGGGTTAAGAACTTAATTTGTTCTGGAGGTCCGTTCTTAACCTGAAACTGTTCTTAACCCGAAGCACCACTTTAGCTAATGGGGCCTCCTGCTGCTGCCGCGCCGCCGGAGCACAATTTCTGTTCTCTTCCTGAAGCAAAGTTCTTAACCCGAGGTAATATTTCTGGGTTAGCGGAGTCTGTAACCTGAAGCGTATGTAACCTGAGGTACCACTGTATCAGGTCTACCTTTTGCATGCGAAGAGTGTGCTCTACTACCGAGCTATTCTGGACCTTCCCCTTAACACTCTGCACTCAAAATGAGTTATGCTGAAGGAACACTGCAGAAAATGGAACTGAGGGATGAGATTCGAAAACATGTTTCACATGTTTACTAGGGCTTTCAGGCTGCCTTTGCCGCATGGCAGGCTTTTGTCCCACACCCTTGAAAAATGCTGGTTCTGAAGAAGAAGAAGAAGAAGAGGAAGAAGAGTTTGGATTTGATATCCCGCCTTTCACTCCCCTTCAGGAGTCTCAAAGCGGCTAACAATCTCCTTTCCCTTCCTCCCCCACAACAAACACTCTGTGAGGTGAGTGGGGCTGAGAGACTTCAGAGAAGTGTGACTGGCCCAAGGTCACCCAGCAGCTGCATGTGGAGGAGCGGAGACGCGAACCCGGTTCCCCAGATTACGTGACTACCGCTCTTAACCACTACACCACACTGGCTCTCCACACTGAAGGTTAAGGAACTGCAGAAGCAGAATTTCAACAATCCAGGCATCCAATGAAATGTAGGCATGTTTTTTTGAGGGGGGGGCGGTGTACAACGCAGGAGAGGCCAAGCCAGGGCGAACAGGAACTGAGCAGAACAGCTTCCTGTGCATAGTCTGATCTAGTATATGAAAATGTCTCCTTTCTTCCGTTGATCAGAATGGGGAGACAGGGCTCAATTGAATGTGGCATGTTCTGCTGCTGCACATTTGGATGCTTTTGATGATGATGACAAAATATATGCCGTATTTTTCCTTGTATAACACGCCACCGTGTATAACATACCCCCTATTTTTTGGGACTCCAAATAAAGAAATCCCCCATATGCACTATCCATGAATAAGACGACCCCCCAATTTTAAACTTGAAAAAATAGGGGGGAATATTGTCTTATACATGGAAAAATACAGTGTGTGTGTGTGTGTGTGTGTGTGTGTGTGTGTGTGTGTGTATTACACCCATTTTGATTCTAATGGGAATCATTAAGCAACGGTTTGCAGCGAGATGGGGTTATGGCTAAACATTTCAAATATTTCTGGTAACCCAATTGCCACCAGGTCAGGTTCGAAATTCTTGTGTTAATTCGCAAAGCCCTATATAACTTGGACCCAAAGTTCCTTACAGACTGCCTGATTCCTTGTGTTCCACCTTGATCACTGGGGTCTTTTCATGGGGCACTTTTGGGGGTCTCACATGCCCCTGAGATTTGGCCTCAGGGTGGCAGGCCCTGTTTCCCACAGGCATCTAGTTGGCCACTGTGAGAACAGGGTGTTGAACTAGATGGGGCCTTGGTTCTTCTTATGTTCTTATGACTACAGTGGTACCTCGGGTTAAGAACTTAATTCGTTCCGGAGGTCCGTTCTTAACCTGAAACCGTTCTTAATCTGAGGTACCACTTTAGCTAATGGGGCCTCCTGCTGCAGCTGCGCTATTTTTGTTCTCATCCTGAAGTAAAATTCTTAACCTGAGGTACTATTTCTGGGTTAGCGGAGTCTGTAACCTAAAGCGTCTGTAACCTGAAGCGTCTGTAACCCGAGGTACCACTGTACTTCACTTGAACTCCAGTTCCCTTTCGGATTTCTTGTGTGTTGAAAAGCAGTTCCATTCCACTCTCTTAACGAGTCCTTTAAAATCCTTTCCCCACCACTGTTTCAGTGCCTCATGCAAAGTACTGTGCTTGAGTCCCCAATAAAGAATTTGCTGGATCAGCTGTTTACTCAAGGCTGTGAACAAGTCAGAAATGTAAATACACTGGCTATACAACGTAGACCAGCTTCACATTGGAGCCAAGTATTCTGTGGCTATGCAGTCAAGTCTGCTTTCATGTCTGTTGTTCTTTGGGAATTGGAATAAGCAGCTTCAATGAACTGCAAGGGATGTGAATGTGATCTTCTTTTGTCATTTCAGTGAAATCAGAAACCACCCCATTTTAGTGAAAGACTTAGACCAAGCCCATCTCGGAAGCCTTTTGCCGCTCAGGCAGATCAAACAGTTTGAAGCAGCGTACCTGACTAACGAAGTGGTAAGAGGCCTGTTTGTTTTTTATTCGTAATCTGCCCAGGCACTGTTACGAAACGGTTTTTGTAGTCCACCCAATTTGTGTTTGAGCAAATAAGAGCGCCTTTTCACTTTCTGCTATGTTTATTGTGGCCCCTATTGTGTTGTAATAGGAGATCCCAAAGTAAGAGGGTGTGTCATGCAATACAGGAGTTGGCCGGGCCTCATTCAAGGCAGGCACAATTGTCCGCTGATGTGAGCTTGAATCCAGCCATAGCTGGTGCTCAGGGTAGGCTCAGATTTCCTGCGCTAAAATAATGTGACTGCCTAGGACCCACGTTCCTACGGGACCGCCTCTCCTGGTATGCCCCACCTTAAGGTCCACAAATGACAACATTTTGGAGGTCCCAGGTTGCAAGGTGGTTAGATTGGTCTCAGCTAGGGCCAGAGCCTTTTCAGTGCTGGCCCCGACTTGGTGGAACGCTCTGTCACAAGAGACTAGGGCCCTGTGGGACTTGACATCTTTCGGCAGGGCCTGCAAGACAGAGCTGTTCCGCCTGACCTTTGGTTTGGACTCAGTCTGACCCTTATGTTTCCCTCCCCTTATGGTTTTGATCTATGGACTACTATTAAAATGAGGCTGCATTTTAAATTGCATTTTAACCTCTATTTTAAATTGGTGTTTTTTCCCCCTATTATGTTTTTACTGTAATTTTACTGATGTTAGCTGCCCTGAGCCCAGCTCTGGCCAGGGAGAGCGGGGTATAAATACAAATTATTATTATTATTATTATTATTATTATTATTATTATTATTATTTTATTTATTTATTTATTTATTTATTATCTTGTATGTGAAATGAAAGTATGTGTTGGGGGGAGGGAGAATTGTGAGATGGAGCTTGGGAACTGCTGTGATTGTGCAAGGTCACAACCTCTCCTGCTGCAGAAGAACTTGGAAGACTGTCTAAAGGGGAAGAGGTGACTTGCAGAAAATTGCACCATTTTCATTTGCAAAATGCCTTGCAAACATTCTCCCAAGCACACAGGAGCTTAATTGGAAGAAAATCTCTCTCTCTTTCTTCTTTTTCCCAACTATCCATGTTCTATTTTTGTTAGTGGTTGTGGAAGCAGGGATTCTTTTTTATTCTTCTTCTTTTTCTATGCCACTTTTTGTTCCAAAGCAGCTTTACAAACAAAATATCAAAATAACATAAATCGTATTGTAGCCTTATGAGGCTTTGCCCTCGAGTGAGAAAAATATTGCGCCCGGGAAAGGGAGATGGGAGTCAACAGACACTCAAGGAATAGTTCGGAGAAAAATTTTTTATTTCTACCATCCATGAACAGGTAGAAGGAGCAAGTGTGATAGTGAAGGAAGGTGAGGACAGGTGACCTCACCTAGGCCCAAAGTCACCCCCCACCAAAGCAGGCTCAAAGCTTCTCAAAGCTTTTCAAAATCATTTTCTCAGCAGCTAAGCATCAGAAACATTCCGCTTGCTGTAACTAAAAAGATTGCAACAAGGTAGAGAACAGAGCCCATTGTCTTCTCAGGCCTTTCTCAGAACCACATTGCAACTTGCTTTCTCTCCGGGAACCATGCCAAAGCACAAGAATGAAACAACGGGAACACTCTGAAAACCCCCTCACCCCCTTTCCTGCCAAGAGTCCACAATAGTCCCAAGACAGCTTTCTGTACATGCTCAGGAACCTCAACATGGGGCAGGACTCCTGAGGGAGGAGAAAGGAGGAGGGAACTGGAAAGGGGTATATATGCTTGTGCACATGATTGTGAACTCGTGCATGCTTTTAGTGACTTATCACACTTGCTCCTTCTACCAGTTCATGGATGGTAGAAATAAAAGCCTTTTCTCCAAAACTATTCCTTGAGTGTCTGTTGACTCCCACTTCCCTTTCCCAGGCGCAATATTTTTCCCAGCCGAGGGCAAAGCCTCATAAGGCTACAATAGTTCACAAAAACATGCACGAGTTCACAGTCATATGCACAGATTATATATTCCCCTTCCAGTTCCCTCCCCTTTCTCCTCCCTCAGGAGTCCTGCCCCATGTTGAGGTTTCCTGAGCATGTACAGAAAGCTCCTGTCTTGGACTCTTGGATTCTTGGCACCCTTCCTGGGAAAGGGGAATGAGAGCGGTTCAGCATGTCCAAAGATGTTGCAACTAGAATGAGATAAAAGTCAGTTCTCAGGCCTGCTCTGACAGAGTCTATTCATTAGCCTTTTGAAGCCTTCTTGTACTGATAAAAGTAACGGTTTGCCTTGCAAGAGCAGAGCAAATGAGCAGATGCTTAGCTGCTGAGAAAATGATTTTGAAAAGCTTTGAGAAGCTTTGAGCCTGCTTTGGGGGGGGGGGACTTCGGGCCTAGGTGGGGTCACCTGTCTTCACCTTCCTTCAGTATGGAATACTTAACAAATGATCAGTAAAACAATCCCAAATCCCAAATAAAACAATTACCATTTATGTAACCCTATTAACAAAAGAACTAAAAAATAAGCTAAACATCACAGTTACATCAAAAATCATATTATAGGATTCACAAAGTACAACAGCATTCATAGCTATAAAACAATATTAACAACATTAACAAAATAGCAACAAAACAAACAAACTGTTGAATTTGTGCATGTGCTCTCCCCTCCAACATGACTCATAAACTTTCATTCTATTCAATGCATCAAAATACACCTGCATACAAATGGCACCTTTCTATGTGAGAATTTGTTATTACTGTTTGAAGAATTTTTAAAAATGGGGTTTATAATCTGCCCTTCACCGTATATAGTTCCAGGCTGGGGAAACACACAATAAAACAAGAAATAACAACACTCTAAAATCAGTATTCAGAACATTAAATGATAATTACAGCGGTACCTCAGGTTAAGTACTTAATTCGTTCCGGAAGTCCGTTCTTAACCTGAAACTGTTCTTAACCTGAAGCACCACTTTAGCTAATGAGGCCTCCCGCTGCCGCCGCTCTGCCAGAGCATGATTTCTGTTCCCATCCTGAAGCAAAGTTCTTAACCTGAAGCACTATTTTTCGGTTAGCTGAGTCTGTAACCTGAAGCGTATGTAACTTGAAGCGTGTGTAACCTGAGGTACTACTGTGTACAATCACAAACAGCATTCCATGTGAACAGGCAAACAAAAGACAGGTGAAACAGCTCATAGTGGCAAATCTCATTCCCTCCCAAAGGGGACAGCTGGACAGGTGAAGAGGAGGACAGGGCTCCTGGCCCTTTAATAGTTGTGTAGAAGCTACTTGTGCTGAAATGTCCCTTTCGATGCAACTAAATGTGTAGGAGTCCCGCCCTTTTTTGCATCTGGCCAACTTAAAGTTGAATCCTAGACCTTAAGACCCTTCAGACACTTTTGATTGGCCCTGCGATTGGTGACAGAGTAACTGAAACGTGAACACTGCTGCTAATCTGTGTTTTGGTGTTTTCTTCTTTCCTTATAAAGGATGCTGCTAAACGCTCCCTGGCTAACTGTCTGCAACTGGAAGTTAAGAAGTGGGCAGAGGGAAACGAGCCACCCAAACTAGCTGGTCACTATCACAGTGAACTTCATATAGATGCCATCCAGGTAATAAAATATGTCACACGTGTGTGTGTGTGTGTGTGTGTGTGCGCGCGCGCACACACACACACACACACACACACACTTTTGGTATATATGAAATACACACAGAGAGAGAAATACAGTGGTACCTCGGGTTAAGTACTTAATTCGTTCCGGAGGTCTGTTCTAACCTGAAACTGTTCTTAACCTGAAGCACCTCTTTAGCTAATGGGGCCTTCTGCTGCCGCCACAACGCCGGAGCCCGATTTCTGTTCTTATCCTGAAGCAAAGTTCTTAACTTGAAACACTATTTCTGGGTTAGTGGAGTGTGTAACCTGAAGCGTATGTAACCTGAAGCGTATGTAACCCAAGATACCACTGTACACAGAGTTACACCACCAGCTGTTTAAAATGCCGTATTTTTCACTCTATAAGACGCAGCAGACCACAAGACGCACCTAGTTTTTGGAGGAGGAAAACAAGAAGAAAAAAAATTCTGAATCTCAGAAGCCAGAACAGCAAGAGGGATCGCTGCGCAGTGAAAGCAGCAATCCCTCTTGCTGTTCTGGCTTCAGCCTGCATTTGCTCCATAAGACGCGCACACATTTCCCCTTACTTTTTAGGAGGGAAAAAGTGAGTCTTATAGAGCAAAAAATACAGTAAATACTTTCCTTCATAGGGAACTTATCTCACTTGCCCTTGCCTGAATTAAAATTTGGATTTAGTATTATGTCAGTCAATCCCAACAGATCCTGGAAGTCAATAAAATTTGTCTCCTGAGATACGGAAGCACCCCCCCCCCCAAAAAAAACCCCTCATCTTAGAAGGCCATATTCTACAGATTTTCTGCAACAGGAATAAATGATATTTGACTGTGCCACCTCAAATTTATCTGATTAATCTCTGTTACATTTGCCAGAGATCAGCTGAGGATATAAATTGCATGGTCAGGCCGGTGAGGTGACATACCTAGAACCAAGTGAAACCGAGTCCCACCTTTGATGGAAAATAGCAGTGCAGCAGGGGGCAGGAGTTCCCATCCTCTTCCCTTTTCGTCCCTCCCTCCTTCCTGTCGCCATTTTCCTTTATCCCCTATGTGCTTATTATATTGCTCAGCCATATTCCCCGATCCAGTGCATAGCTGGATGCACTTGAGGGATGCTGGAAAAGTGGATTGAGGACCTAGGATGTCCCTTCCAACTCTTACGATTCTAAATCCCGTTAAAATCAGTGGGAAGTGAAGCACAATTCTGCGTATGTTGAATGTGACTTACTGCTTGCCACTCAACCATCTGAGTTGGCACTTAGAGGGAATGAGAAGGATAGCCAACCTAAGACCTTCGGATGAAGGGTGTTGCGTGTTGAGGTCCCCAAGCCACCCCAATAACTCACACATCACACATAATTTTTGTTTAAGGTTTTTGACATAATTTTGGCCACAACTTTATTAAAATACAAGCAATGTGAGTGGTTGCTTAGGCATTGGTTGCAATTATCTGACCCCGCAAGACGCAGGTGGCACTGTGGGTTAAACCACAGAGCCTAGGACTTGCAGATCAGAAGGTCAGCGGTTCCAATCCCCGCGATGGGGTGAGCTCCAATTGCTAGGTCCCTGCTCCTGCCAACCTAGCAGTTCGAAAGCACGTCAAAGTGCAAGTAGATAAATAGGTACTGCTCTGGCGGGAAGGTAAATGGCATTTCCGTGCACTGCTCTGGTTCGCCAGAAGTGGCTTTGTCATGCTGGCCACATGACCCGGAAGCTGTACGCTGGCTCCCTCGACCAATAAAGCGGGACGAGCGCCACAACCCCAGAGTCGGTCACGACTGGACCTAATGGTCAGGGGTTCCTTTACCTTTATTTGACCCCGCACAGGGACAGACTGACATTTGCACACCCATGAAGTCAGAAAGGGAAAACAATATTGGGGAGAAACGAAGCTGGGCACCAGACCCTCACCTCTCCCCACATGCTCTCAGAAGCTTGAGCGGCCCAAGTCCGATGCCAGGGACTTGGACGAAAGCATGGCAAGCCCCTGGATTCCTTTAACAGAATTCCCTTGCAACACCAGCATTGGAGGGGTAGGCACTTACCCCTCCACCAACCAATTTTTTAACCAATGCCTAACCGCAAACCTTACAAGTTTTGACGATTTGCTATGCAGTAGGCAAAAACCAAATGGCTCCCGCCAATCAGCCAAATGGACAAAACTCCTACCAGGCCCCTGCCCCAAAAGCAGACGACCCCATGACAGGCATAGCAAGGTCAAGCGCAAAATCCCCAGTTCAGGGAGGGTGGGCGGGTGATCCGGTGCACGCAGCAAAAGAGAAAGCCCAAAGCTGTATGCCTGATATTTAAAACCTTTGAGCCCAACCCACAAATTGGTAACATCAAAATCTCCCCAGAAACACAAGTACCCAATCATAGCCTGTGGCCATCCAAACAGATCTGCCCAGCAACAGTGGGGTGGCTTGCTAGACCCCACCGCAACACGTGCTCTCTATTAAGAACACACTGTATACAAATTTAATAAATAAAGAATGATCATAGAATCAGAGCAACTGAACACACGTTGCTTGAAACCACAGGAGGGGAGGCTACCACTGGTCCATCCATGCCTCTGTCTGTAGAGCATGTGGCTCTCAATCTCAGGTTCATGGGTTTGAGCCCCATGTTGGGCAAAAAGATTCCTGCATTGAAGGGGGTTAGACTAGATGACCCTCAGGGTCCCCCCCCAGCGCTGCAGATCTGTGGAATCTTTGGACTCCAGCCCACCACTGTTCTTATGTTCTTAACTATGGATTGCCGGATATTAAAGTAGGAGCTGCAGTGGTGACTCTTGGAATTTTGTGTGTGTTGTTTTTTTTAGATTATCCACAACAAACAGAAAGAAGCTGAAGGCATTTCCGCAGAGCTTGGCAAGCAAATGTCAACGCTGGTTTTGGAAGAGCTCCTGGCCTTTCTGCAAAGGTAGGATAGCAAGGTCACGAAGGAATGCGTTTCAGATCATGTCAGCGCAGGCTCTGAATCAGATGCCAGCTTTCTCGATAATAATTTTTATTAGTTTTCGATTAGGTAAAGGTAAAGGGACCCCTGACCATTAGGTCCAGTCGTGACTGACTCTGGGGTTGCTGCGCTCATCTCGCTTTATTGGCCGAGGGAGCCGGCGTACAGCTTCCGGGTCATGTGGCCAGCATGACTAAGCCACTTCTGGCAAACCAGAGCAGTGCACGGAAATGCCATTTACCTTCCCACCGGAGCAGTACCTATTTATCTACTTGCACTTTGAAGTGCTTTTGAACTGCTAGGTTGGCAGGAGCAGGGACCGAACAACGGGAGCTCACCCCGTTGCAGGGATTCGAACCGCCAACCTTCTGATCAGCGAGTCCTAGGCTCTGTGGTTTAACCCACAGCACCACCCCTGTCCCTAGTTTTTGATTACCCTAATCCAATAATAGCCTCATTATATCAATGCCGAATTATATACAGACTTTCTAACCCTTACCTCATTCCTCCCCTGCCTCTCTAGCTACAAGAAGGCACTGGACGTTTTCATGAGGGAGAAGAAGAACAACCAATACTTTGAAGCGACAGTAGTTACAAACATGAACAGTTGCTTGGGTTTTCGGTAAGTAATGAATGGCAACGCTGTTGTTTTGCAATACGCATAGTGGGCAGGTCAGGTACATGGGAGCTGATCAGGTACATGGGAGCTGTGAGAACTGGGACTGATGGGAGTCGAAGTCCAAAACATCTGGTGGGCACCAGCTTGGCAAAGGCTGTCACAGAGGGTCCGCCAGTCTTAATTTAGGCCAGAATCCCATGTTTCCCCCGTGGCCAGTATTGGGTGCCTCTGCAGACATATCAGTGACTAGCATCTATAAAATGATTCATACTTCAGTTGTCCAACCCAGTTCCAGAAGACGGAAGCTTTGTTTATGTAATGAAGATGGTCAAACGGATGAACTTCACCAATGGTACAGTGCTAGACTACATCCCTGCAGGGCGGGCTGCAGTATTTCAGTGTGGACCCAATTATATATATTTTTAATTACTATTTTGAATGCAAGTCAGACATGCAGCTCCCAAGTATAGGGAGGAACACTTTCCCTAATATGGTTTTCCACACCAGGCATTTTAAGGGTGCCCGTGAGCACATGCAGAGTGATTCTATGTTGTTACATAAGTTACAGGGAACCAGGCAGAGGGCCTTCTCGGTAGTGGCACCCACCCTGTGGAACGCCATCCCACCAGATGTCAAAGAGAAAAACAACTACCAGACTTCTGAAGGCAGCCCTGCTTAGGGAAGCTTTTAATGTTTGATGGACTACTGTATTTTAATATTTTGTTGGAAGCTGCCCAGAGTGGCTGGGGAGACGCAGCCAGATGGGTGGGATATAAATAAATATTTATTTATTTATTTATTTATTTGTTTGTTTGTTTGTTTGTTTATTATGAGATGTTGTATATTGGCTAAGAGGGAAGCTCCACCTCTGCCATAAATCCATTAATTTAGTTTGCTAGACTTACATGACAAGGTCCTCCCACAGCGCAGGTGTCCATTGCTCGGCTATAACAAAAAATAAGGGGCCCTGTGGCACTTTACAGGCAAGCAAACATAACTTGTTAATTTGTTGATGCTGTGGGGGGGGTTGCATCATTGCTTAGGAATTTGATGGCACTGGGTTTATTTGCATCCTACCAGGATGGCTCAGTTGGTAAGCAGGGGACTCTTCATCTCAAGGTTGTGGGTTCGAGCCCCATGTTGGGCAAAATATTCCTGCATTGCAGGGGGTTGGACTAGATGACCCTCAGTGTCCCTTCCGACTCTACAATTCTTTTTTTCCCATTTTTTTTATTTTCAGTAGATAAACATAGTAAAAAAGAAGAGATTAACAATAATAAAGACAAACAAAAAATAGGAGAAAAAGAGAGAAAAGAAAAAAGATACATACAACATATTACCACTTAATTAATTAAAATTAAGTGCCATCCACCTTCATAAACATAGTATTTGACTTCCTCGAATCTCTTCCATCCGAATTTCTTAGTAATTATATGTAGCAGTTTCCAATATCAGTGTTTCAAAAGACCATATCACAGTCCTAATCATATTACATACCTTTCCTCATTGTACATTTTCTTATTTATAAATTTAATTCCATTTTAATCCTAGGCCTAATTGTTTCTTGCAAGTGGTTACATATCTTTAATATTACAATATTTATTCAAATAGTCTTTAAATTTCTTCCAATCTTCTTGGTGTTCCTCTTCTTTCTGGTCATGGATTCTACAATTCTATCATTCTATGAGTTCATCAACTGCCGCTGCAAGAGCAGAGTTAAAGGCAGCAGGTGACGTCGTGAAACAAGGGCAGGACAAACCACAGCTTTTCTTTCTTTCTTCCCTTCAGGTCCCATGCTGAAAAAACATCAGGACAGGACTATATCCGAGTGAAAATTGTTAATGCCCTTAGGGACATTGAGACCGCTGGCTGTGATATGCTCGTTCAATGCGTGGTTCAGGAACTGCAGGTAACCCTACAGCTGTGTGATACACCTCTGGGTTTGCCCTGTGGATAGCTCAGTCAGCAGAGCATGAGACTCTTAACCTCAAGGTTGTGAGTTCGAGCCCCATGTTGGGCAAAAAATTCCTACAAGGCAGGGGGTTGGACTAGATGACCCTCGAGGTCCCTTCCGACTCTACAATTCTCTGATTCTACTACAGTATATTGGAGGTGGCAGAACTGCCGCTCCTAGGACATAACCACTCAGCCAGTTAAAGGGTGTGCATAGAAAGAGGATTAAAAGAAATAACTCACCACTCTGGAAACTTATACAGAGGGCAGTATAAAAAAATTACAAAACAAATTATAACGAATAAGGTGTCCAAAAAGGGCAATAAGAACTTGGTTCTTGCTTTTCTCCTCCCTTCTGCCATTCAGGCATCAGGGCCAGGGCATCAACCGTTGCCCAATGTTTTTTATTGTCTGAGGCAAAGGGCACAGAAATATACTCGGAGTCGAGTGTGGATTTCATGCTCTTTATTCAGCTCATAGTAGTGAGGAATGGAAGTTCCCTCAAAACATCTGCTTTATATACCTTATTTACACAATGGGCCCTACATGATTGGCTATTTCCGGGATTCTCCTGTAGGCCAATCAGGTTGCGGATTCACTTCCACCTGGAGCTGGATTGGGTGGCTCCTGTGGACCAATCAGGCTGCTGCATTCTGGATCCTATTGTTCTAGGACCAATCAGACTGCTGCATTTTGGATCCTATTCAACTCAGTACATAACAGGCACGATGGCACCCTCTCCTTATTCCCACTGCCCCAGTGGCTGAATCTTACTTCAACCCTGGCAACATCCTCCACTCTATTGACAGGCAGCTTAGTCTCTGTCCTCCAACAGAGAGGAGCAGCCCCGGGGCTTAGGAGGAATAGCCGAGAGGCTGCTATTGCTGCCGTCCCCCAGCATCTGCCGCCTAAGGCGGCTGCTTCACTTTGCCTAATGATGGGGCCGGCACCGCCCACAAGCCTGGAGAAGGTCAGCCTGTTCTTGCCGTTCCTCTTCGCCACTGCAGCTGGCTTGCTCTGCTGCCTCTTGATCTGGTGAGGATATGGGATGAGCAAGGAAACAACCGTACTGGATGGAAGTGAGAAGGAGCTTCCACTGCCTTGCTCATTGTCTCTGTCTGGGAAGCAAGTTGTGGCAGAGGAGGAGGTACTGGCAACAACAAATCTGGAGCCAGCACCGCCAGGTGAAAAAGAGGAAGGGGTTCCTGGGCCTTTAATAGCACCTGCTAACATTCCCTCTTCTGCACAACTGTGAACAGTGCAGGAGTCCTGTCCCCTCTTTGCATCTGGCCACCCTTGTTGTGATGGACCCAGCCTGGAAGGAGAAGGGTTAGTGAGAATTGTCTGAGGTTACTGGTTGCCCTGCCCTCTCCAGTCTTAGTAATGTAGCATACCATATTTTGAAAGACTTTTAAGTTCCTTTTTCCTAATGTGCAAAAGTAGCAAAGGGCAAATGTAGGAAATTGCAAATGTAGGAAATTCTGTTCCAAAACCTGAACTGTTGCTCTTGTGTTGAACTTTCCCCCAGCCTATTTTTAGAAAGTTTACCCAGAGAAGATGGGCTTCCTGCACTGATATTATTGATGAAATCATAGCAACCGCCATACATCATGTTTCTACGCTGAGAGCTCTCAAAGACCCTCTTCGCCAGGTAAGCTAATGAAAAGGAGGAAGTTTTATGTTTTTCAAAGACCGGCACTGGGATTAATCAGTTCCTGTAGCCTAAGGCTGAAAATGGGCAGTACAGTGGTACCTTGGTTTAAGAACAGCTTAGTTTATGAACAACTTGGATTAAGAACGCTGCAAACCCAGAAGTAGGTGTTTTGGTTTGTGAACTTTGCCTTGGAAGCAGAACATGTTCCTCTTCCTGTTGAGTGTGTTCCATTTGTAAATTGAGTCCCCCGCTGCTATGAGAAAGCAGACCTTGGTTTAAGAACGCTTTGGTTTAAGAGTGGACTTCTGGAATGGATTAAGTTCATAAACAAAGTGTCAGGGAACTGACATCAGAGCGAGAGGCGAAGGGGAGGCTCCCAGATGATGCTGGCGAAGGACCCAGCAGCAGGGGGAGAAACAGCTCAGTAGAGGGGGAAGCCAATCAGCGCAACACCAGGGAGAAAGGGGGGCAGATGGGGGAATCGGAGGGAGGGCTCCAGGACTCTTCACTGGACATCAGTGAGGAGAGCCCAGGTCCTCCGCTGCCCACGCCCTCCCTGCGCAGAAGACTCCCGCGCAGTGAGAGGAGGAGGAGACTGGGTGTCAAACAACTTTTATGTTGGAAGAGGTTCAAGAAACGCCCACTGACGGATTCTGCCAGCGACTGAGGCAGCCGCAGTGAGCAAGGGCTGTGCAGTCAGAAAGGTTTAACAAGGCAAATTAGCCTAGAGAGGCACCAGTTTACACACGAGTAACTCATAGCCATTACACAAAGGTACCACTGTAGTTTATAAGAGAGTTTAAACCTGAGAAAGGCTTTGCTTTTGATGCTGTATGCACACATTTCCCTTATGTATAAGTGTATGCACCGTATAGTGTTGGAGAAATTTTAAAAGGCTTCCTGGACTGGAGGTATCGCTCCCAGAAACCCAAAAGAAAAGGATGGAGGCACTAGGTGAAAATATATTGAAATTCAGGGGAGAAGTGAAAGGCTGGGGAAAGGGTTTAAACCACCCTTTGTTGATGTTCTGCAGCATTCACAGTTCCAGTCTGTCTGCCGAGCGTCTTAAGTTTGGCTCAAAAAAGAGACTTCCTCCGTTTCAATTCCTTGGCCTACCAAACCAGCTGCGCTCACTTATCATTCTCTACTGCTTGTTGTCCTTGACCTTTTTCCAGTTTCAGAAGCTCAAGGGCTTGACCAAACCACAAGAGCCCTTTTCCTTTGAAAGCTTGCTTTTCGTTCCAAAAAGCCAATGTAAACTCACACGGGAAGGGTCATACATTCAAATTTCCTACTTTTGTCTTCTTAAAATAATCTACCCAGCTAATGGAGTTAATTATGAGAGCCAACAGTCAACGTGCAGCAGGAACTCTTCGGGGGGGTGGGATTTATGGTTCCCATCTGGTAGTTCTTATGCTTTGTACATTGTTCGCGATCATAACTCACTCAATGTTTATTTTTTCTGAAGTCTTTTTAGAACAAATTATGGCCTATTAAGAGTTCCCATAAGCTAACATGGTTACAGTTCAATAACACATACCCCCCCCCCAAAAAAAAAGTTTTCTGCATTTCAGCTATATAATTTAGAGAGAAGATGTTTTGTTGCTGCTATCATTAAACAAATGGGAACAAAAATTCTTTGCAATCCAGTACAGATCACTCAGGAGATCTTCCAGTAAACCCCAATCTGCCTTCTACTCATTCCTGCTCTAGATAATTATAAAAACCAGTTTGTTTTCAGAATAACCAGTTAGGCAAGTTTGGAAAGTCTTTCTCTTGGTATTTTTAGAATTCAAGCTATATTGATTTGTGTGTGTCTTCTCTCTCCTTCGTCTGATCGCAAAGGACTAACTACTTGCTTCTTTTGCTGTAGGCTGTCATTGAGAAAATCCACTTCTTTCTGGTCCAAGAGTACATTTCAAGGCTTATGAAGAAGAAGGTTAGCTTGAGGACCCCAGAACTGCAAAAGAACCTGTCTGAGCTTGTCCAACAGCATGCCTCTATTCTGTGCACGTTTTGCTTAGAGAATGTAAGTCTTGTTTTTCACCATGGGCTTTTCGGTCTCGACATGCAGCCCCTGACATTTAACAAGCTACTGCTGCATGCTGTTAGGGATAATAATAATAATAATAAATTTTATTTATATCCTGCCCTCCCCAGCCGAAGCCAGGCTCAGGGCAGCTAACAACAATAAAATAATACAACATTCTAAAATCATTTCATTAAAATTAATTCGACTCAAATTGATGGCAACCATTAGGCTAAAGTTCTGTGAAGTTTGCCAACGGAGGGAGTCAGGCTGTGCCCTAACCAAAGGCCTGGTGGAACAGCTCTGTCTTCCAGGCCCTGCGGAAAGATGTCAAGTCCCGCAGGGCCCTAGTCTCTTGTGACAGAGCGTTCCACCAGATCGGGGCCATCACTGAGAAGGCCCTGGCTCTAGTTGAGGCCAGCCTAACCTCTCTGTGGCCTGGGACCTTTAGGATGTTTTTGTTTGAAGACCATAAGTTCCTCTGTGGGACATACCAGGAGAGGCGGTCCCGTAGGTACGAGGGTCCTAGGCCATATAGGGGTTTAAAGAATGAGAGAGAAATGTGATTCAGTTTGCATTTAAAGATGAACCTACCTAATTTTCTCTTTCTGAAACAATGCACAAAATGAAGCACAGCCATCCTTCGAATCTTACCCTTCTCCAGATGTTGCCATGCAGTTCTCCAGCCAAGCAATGTGTACAGAAATGCATGTACCCATGTATTGTGTGCATAAGAATACACATCTTTGGGAAAAGAATGTACAAAATTGCATTGCCTTGGGGAAGACTATTTGCAAAAATTCCTGTGTTGGGCAAAATCGCTTACAAATCTATATATTAGGAGAAATTCACACCAGAGTGTTGGTGAATTTTTGTGAGGATATATTTATATATATATATATATATAAAAGTAATCACAAACTGATGGGCAAATGTGGTGAACTGAAGATTAGAAAAAAATCAAAATTGATAGTCACCCATCGCTAGGTGCTATGAAGCATTTTTTGTGCATAATGCTCAGCACGTATGGTTGGGAATAAGCCTTGTTTGACATCCTCATTTCCAAATAAGGTCAGGTCCAAATCATACATTTAAAGCACATCCAACACATATTTAAAGCACATGCCTTCTCCAAAAGAATCCTGGGAACTGTCGTTCTCTGTACTCTTAACAAACTACAGTTCCCATGATTCTTTGGGGAAGCCATTTGCTTTAAATGTGTGGTGTGGATCATCTCGACACATGCACAGGCAAGAGAGTTGACAAACAAAAATGGCAGGAAAGGGGAGGCTAGCCGGACTAGAACCCACAGTCCAAGTTTAAGGAGTCCAAGATCAAGGCAAGGAAGAGGTCAGAACTGCATGAAAGCCACACAGTTGTCCCAACAAGTTGGCATGCCCAACCACCAAGCTTCCAAGGTGAACTTCCTCATGAGGCTCCTGGGCCTTGCGAGACTGTTGAGTGTGCAGACTAAACTGAGGTGGGTGCATCTCTTCCCAGTGACGGATGCGCCACCCAGGCTGTGCCCCCCCCCCACTGCAGCTCCTGGTTCCTCTACCTCTAACGGTGGGCTGGTGCTCTTCCTCTGTTGCTGTGCTCCAGTCTCCAGGGCTGAAGAAGGGAAATGGGATGCCTGCTTCCCCAGCCAGGGCTGCCACATCCCGTCTCTTCCAGCCTCTGTGCCCTGGCCTCCACCCCCTCAGGTCATTCTCTGATTCCTCCTCCTCCATCTCAGCCTTCTGCTTCATCTTTGAGCCCAGCAATGTCTCGGGACTCACAACTCTTGGCTTCCAGCGAACAAATTTTAGCAAAACATATCTTTGGCAAGATATATACCACATCACATTTGTATATTAAGCTGTTAAAATATTATTTAAGATGTATAATCTGGTATCATGTTTATAATGGAGCCAGATGTCTGTCTTCATATCCACATGTCTTCGGTGTGAAATGTAGAGTGCCGCAGTCTAGAATTTCTGTGTACTTTTATAGGGCAGGGTATTGAGATGCAAGAAACATGAGCTGAAGAGGTGGGGACATTTTGAGGGTGCCAGATATTCGACATTTGGCAAAAGTTGAAGTGTGTGTTTTGAAATGTTCTTTAGCAGAATAAATAAATAGCAACGTAGTTTTCAACCTGTTTGCCTTCATGGGACATGTTTCCAATATGGCTTGTCTGCCAAGAATCTCCTGAGCAGATTTTTTCAAATATGGTGGGGACTCTGCCCTGAGGGTCTCAGGGTCTCCATAGCAGTCTAGCCCTTTCCTGCCTTGTGATTCTATATTTTGAGTATATGGGTGGCCTAATTTTTATCTGGGAATCTGCATGTTGACTGACTCAATGTGGTCTTTTTAACTTGATAGGGGTCCACTGCCAAATGGCTGGGTTATGCTCTCCCAAGCCTGGCTGAAATCATCAAACTCCAAGGTACAGATACCGTCATGGTTGAAGTCGGAATGCTTGCCAGTAAATATCCAGATATCAGGTAAGAGGAAAAGAATTTATGACCTCACTCCTCAGGCTGCCAACACAGAGCCACCCTATGTAGGTCTCCTCAGATGTAATTGGGGCTTACATAGAATTGCCGCCATTCATTCAGTTTCTTGGACAGGTTCCTCATCCCTGAGCCTCACCAGTTTGCCTTCTATGAACTGGGTATTTTATTGTGCTTTGTGAAGTCCAGTGTGCATGTTGGGTTGGGTTTGCACCCCATGGCAGCCAATTTGTGGTGGTGCCCAAATGTACCCATGGGCCCCAAAAGGTTGGCAACTCCTGGGTTACTTGGAAACTTTGAGCCAGTGTGGCAGCACCACCCCCATGAAATAAGACACCACAGATTTGATAAATTTGAGTAATATAATCCAGCTAGGAAGTTTTTGCAGCAGGCAGACATAACTGCTGATATAATCACATGCCTGCCATCTTCACATCGGCAAGAGCAGGCATAGGCAAACTCGGCCCTCCAGATGTTTTTGAGACTATAATTCCCATCATCCCGGACCACTGGTCCTGTTAGCTAGGGATGATGGGAGTTGTAGTCCCAAAACATCTGGAGGGCCGAGTTTGCCTATGTCTGGTCTAGAGCAGTGAAAGCATGAGATTGCTCCCTCAACAAACGCTTCTCGCTTCTCTCGCTTCTTCCAGACGTAGCCTGGCGAAGCCTAAATTAGGCCATATGCTCACTATAGCACCTTTAAAGCACAATCATACCTTTTTTGTAATGTTTTTATTTATTTTTCATGGTACAGGCGATACATTTTGAGAAAGCAATTGTTACAACAGTAAACAACAAATAACTTGCCCTGATAAAATTACAGACTTTTGTCATGCTGTGTAATAAAGTTTTGTTTGATTGGTCTAAGAGATCACACCACATTTTCCCATGAGTGTTGGGTGGATTCCTGCCTCCGTCTGAACAATTTACATATTCAATAAACATTCGCCACATGTTATAAAAGGGAAAGGGGTTGTGTCTTCCCTTTGCCACTCTGGCCTGGCTTATTAATTTCCCAGTCTCTTGTCCCTTATAATATTATAAATTCGATCATGGACCTCAAAATTGGAACGCGTACCGAAAGCGACCATCAGCCATTATCGCTGTCTATCAACTTAAAGGACGAAACCAAAATAACCAAGTACAATATCATAGAACCTTCTCAATACAAACAAATGACTCAATTAAAATGGTCTCAGGAAATGAGTGCAGCAGTGGGGCAAAAACTTACCGCCGACCTGAGAAAACAAGTATTATCCAATTTAAAGACCACTAATCCCTACAGTGATATTCCAAAAATCTATAATGAAATCTTCCAAATGTTCGTAGAGCTTAGTACTCCACTTAAAGGTTGGATACCTAAACATAGCGCTAGCCCCTGGTTTGACGATGAATGTTTCCAACTAAAAAGAAAACTGCGTCAAACATTTAAAAATAATCGCATTAAACTAGAGCCCTCTTATCTTGATGAAAAAAGAAAATATCATTACATTCTGGCCGAAAAGAAACAGAAATATGCAACCCAAAAATGGCTACAACTATTCGACTCAATTCAGAGTAAAAACAACAAAGCGTTCATTTCCCAGTCAATGCTGTTGACCGTACTCTAGTATCTGTGTCCAGCCCAATGCCAGTTTTCCAACATCTAGCAGCAGTCATGGTTTCCCCCAAAGAATTCTGGGAGTTGTAGCTGCTGAGAGTTGCTAGGCGACCCCTATTACCTTCACAGAGGTACAATTCCCAGTTTAACAATCAATCCCTCTTCCCAGGGAACTCTGGGAATTGCAAGCTCTGTGGAAGCTATGTCTATTTAAAGTGGTATCACAGTGCTTTAGCTGCAGGTTGGGAATCTATTCCCACTTCAATGAAACACTTCCACACCTGGCATTCTGCTGGCGAATTGATACTCTAAATTAGAGTGCCAATCCCTCCCATCCCATGCATTAAAAGGGTGCCTCTCATACTGATTGCCACTAGTCCTCATGAGTACAGGAGCACAGGAGGCAGAGTTAATGTCAAGAGAACTGCAATGTTGGCTGTAAACTCCCCTGACAGGAAATACCTGTTAAACAACAAGGTCCTTCCTCTTTTAGTCACATCCCGTCACTTGCTGCCTTTCCTGCTAGGAAAGACATGTAGAAACACTATTCAATGCGTGTATCTTTTAATATTCTCATCTGCAGGGCAACCAGATTGATCAAGGAGGTAGATTAACTTCCCTATGAGGAAAAGTAGCAGAGTTCTGGTTTCCCCAGCCACTCTGGGCGGCTCCCAACAGAATATTAAAAACATGATGAAACATCAAACATTAGAAACTTCCCTAAACAGGCCTGCCTTCAGATATCTACTCAAAGTCAGATAGTTGTTTTTCCTTGACATCTGAAGAGGGGGCGCCACTACCGAGAAGGCCCTCTGCCTGGTTCCCTGTAACTTGGCTTCTCGTAGCGAGGGAACCGCCAGAAGGCCCTCAGTGCTGGACCTCAGTGCCCGGGCAGAATGATGGGGGTGGAGACGCTCCTTCAGGTATACAGGGCTGAGGCCGTTTAGGGCTTTAAAGGTCAGCACCAACACTTTGAATTGTGCTCCGAAACGTACTGGGAGCCAATGTAGGTCTTTCAGGACCGGTATTATATGGTCTCAGCAGCCTACTTGCAAACTTACCACAGGTATCTTGGTCAGCCCCTGTGAGAACAGAATGCTGAACTAGATCGGCCATTGGCCTGATTCCTGCAGGCTCTTCTTAGGTTCTTAGCTAAATCAGGGACAGTAGTCGAGTTCAGAGAGTTGGGAGTCCCAGATTTGCTCTCTTTCGTTGAATATTTCTACTGCCTCTGTGTTGCTGTATCCTTTCAAATTCTGACGCTCCGTGTTTCCTCTTTGACAGCAAGGAGCACCTGTCCGCCATCTTGTACATCAAAGGAAACTTGTCCCGCAATGAAACCAGAAGCATCCTGAGTGTGCTGGACATCGGCGTAACAGCTACCTTGCCCCACAAACACTTGTTTTCGACAATCAGGGTGTGATGAGCTTGCCTGTTGCCTCTTGATTGACTCAAACAGCTGCCATTCATGGGAGACCTGAATTCAGCTCCAGCCTCCTTCCAGACTCAGCCTCATAGTTCAAAAACCAACCCCAGGCCCTAGTTTTGGAAAAAGCGGCTTGATCTTTACGCCGCTACCAGAATGCCAGGATAAAATGGAAGTTGGCTTAGAGGTCCCACCAGATTCAAGGGCCTGTGAAGTCTCCAGCATTTCCTCTGCTGCCTCAGTTTTCCCCATCTCGAAAATGGGATGGAATCTCTGTCAGGCTACCTCACCTGGGTGGTGCTAGTGTGATGCCAAAGGGAAGCCTTCGTTTCCTGTTCCTTGTTAAAGCACTTGACAGAAAAGCGCAGTAGCTGTTTGCACACGTTTCTTCCTTAAATAGAAAGGATCCTTTGTAAAATGGATGGAGGAAAATGGAAAAGTCCTCAAAATGTAAATAGCACTTGGAATATTGTCTTGATTTTTTTATTAAAAACAAAATGAAGTAGAAACTCCCAGAAGCTGCTTCTTCTGTGAAAAGCCCTTTTGGGCTCTAGGCAGATGGCTGTGAAAACCACATGTAAAATTGTGATGTTTTGCTTGATAGTATGTATTGATAACGTACTAGGATCTTGATGACAGTCTGTGTGATATCAGGATTGCTGTTGGTGTGGCTTAGGGATTAGGTGCTACACTTGGACCTGGGTTCAAGTTTCTGCTTCGGCCACAAGCGATGGTTTTCAGGCAAGACACTCTGTCTCAGACTCTCTCTCTTTTTTCTTTTTCTTTTTGTATTTCTCTTTTTTTAACCTTTCTGGAAACCACTTTCATGGCATCAGTCTGTGGAGCAGTTTGTATATAAGATAAACAGCCAGCCTCACAAGCTTATTGTGATAAAATCAATGAAGTATTTTCATGTACGCTGCCTTGAGCTGCTTGGAACAGGCAGGATACAAATGTTAATAATAGTAATATTAATAATAATAATAATATTGTTAATGTATCTATAAAAAGAGTGTAAATATACCACTGTACAGATGTTGCTTCAGTGTCTGCTTGTGAGTCTCCTGATCCATACTGATCGTTTTGCTATCCAGTGGTTGTCGGGTGTGTTTTTTTTAGTTAAAGCATCCCAAGTTGTCATTGTATACCAAGTTGTACAAAATAAAGATGCACTTATAATATTTAGTAAAGGTGTCGTTGATCTCTTCCGATCCTCCAGCTTTTAGGAGCATGTTTTGAAAGCCAAGGGTTAGAATTTGCCCCCTAGAGAAAGTGGAAAGCAAGAACAGATATGTAGTTAATGCTAGAAGTAAGACAGGAGAGGGAAAAAGTCTGGAAGCTCAAATTTGAAGACAGGGCAGGTCCTACTGTTGGGCAACATAGTGCTCTTGCTCCCAACGGGACCCCAGCTGCCCTTCTTCGTGAGGAAGCTGACGTGACAACAATACAGGCTAGAATTGATTACCTATGCCTAAATTATATGAAAAGACTTCGATCTCTTTCGGAGGAGAGATTCCCCGCTATGTCTCACACAGAATGGGAACAGACCAAATATTGGAAGGCTGACATCCAACGCCTCTTGTCCCAATATCAATTACAAGATCTTCAGGTGACCATGAAGATGGATAAGAGGCACTTAAGAGACTGTCTCTTTAGGTCAGATGCAGAAAGGGATCTAACCATGATTGCTTCTACCAAGAGCTCACCATGGTTCCCACTTATCAAATAAGAGCATGCCCGAGTCAGATACCTGACAAAGCTCCCACTTGCCATACCAAGAATCGCTTTTACAGAACTACAATTCCAATCGATGCCCTCAACAGTGTTGGATGGACGGTACGGCAAAGTACCGTACATTATGAAGAGAGACTGTCTGTGTGGACAACCCTGCGTCAAGGACCTGTGCCATTATTTATTGCAGTGACCGTTATATATAGACCCAAGAGACTGATTTGTAAAACCCCTGTTTACGAATGGAACACATTTGAATAGGGTGGAAAGGGTAAAATGGCTGCTGAGCGTCCCCGACAACTTTGTTACTTATAAAGTAGAACTCTATGCACTGGCAGCTAAGAAGATCAGGAGGAAGGAACTAGGTAAAATAGCGGTCAACTGCAAAGGAGATTCGGATATTTAATTTGGCACATCTTACCTGAGAATCTTCTGCTGCTCTATTCTATTTAATGCAACAAATAATTTTAGTAGCCGTGACCGTGGTTTTATTGTATGTGTGGGGCTCGATGATTTTTATGGTTATTGTTTTTGTTTTCGTTCTCCTTCTGAATGATGCCATGGCCTATGGTTAGTGCAATAAAAAGTTTAATTGGAAATTGGGTAACATGGAACCAAATTTTTTGGGATGCCATTAAATCATGGATTTTTGCACTTTAGGGAGACCGGAGTATTTGCTACCACCAACGTCAAAGGGATTTCTTTTGCTTTAATGCTGCCCACCAGATCACAGTTCAAGCCTGGCCCAAAACCCAGGTCAGCACCTGTCTGTGCTGAATTATTATTATTATTTATTTATTTATTTATTTATTACTTATACCCCGCCCATCTGGACAGGCCTCCCCAGCCACTCTAGGCAGCTTCCAACAGGATATTAAAAACACAATAAAACATCAAACATTAAAAACTTCCCTAAACAGGGTTGCCTTCAGATGTCTTCTAAAAGTCAGATAGTTTTTTATTTCCTTGACATCTGATGGGAGGGCGTTCCACAGGGCGGGCGTCACTGCCGAGAAGGCCCTCTGCCTGGTTCCCTGTAACCTCACTTCTCGCAGTGAGGGAACCGCCAGAAGGCCCTCAGCGCTGGACCTCAGTGTCCGGGCAGAACGATGGGGTTGGAGATGCTCCTTTAGGTATACTGGACCGAGGCCATTTTGGGCTTTAAATGTCAGCACCAACACTTTGAATTGTGCTCGGAAACATACCGAGCCAATGTAAGTCTTTCAGGACTGGTGTTCTATGGTCTCGGCGGCCTCAGTGTAACCCAACCCTCAAAGCTGCCACCACTGTTAGATTCACCAAATCCAAGATTCTCACTTTGCACACTGGACATCCCCAATATGGCAAGGAGCATGAGTTAAAGATCCCACTCTGCTTCCTGAAGCCTCAGCAGAGGAAACCAAATATACAGTCACCAGAGAGGTCTGAGACATTGGCTTTAGGACCAAGGCTTTAACCATGCAAAAGTGAAGAATGTATGTTTTATTGATTGATAATACTAAAATAGCATCGTGACATGAATCCTGTTGCCAAATAGGAATAAAAGATTTAAGAATCATAATAGTTAAGAATTTAGGAACATCTAGAAAAATGCAAACGCACACAAAGATGGCAAGCCTAACTTAAGGTAAAGGTAAAGGGACCCCTGACCATTAGGTCCAGTCGTGACCGACTCTGGGGTTGCAGTGCTCATCTTGCTTTATTGGCCGAGGGAGCCAGCGTACAGCTTCCGGGTCATGTGGCCAGCATGACTAAGCCGCTTCTGGCGAACCAGAGCAGCGCACGGAAACGCCATTTACCTTCCCACCAGAGTGGTACCTATTTATCTACCTGCACTTTGACGTGCTTTCGAACTGCTAGGTTGGCAGGAGCAGGGACCGAGCAACAGGAACTCACCTCGTCGCGGGGATTCGAACTGCCAGCCTTCTGATCGGCAAGTCCTAGGCTCTGTGGTTTAACCCACAGCGCAACCCGCATCCCTTCTAGCCTAACGTAGCCTAAGCTAATATGTTACCAGCACTCTTCATCCCCCAGAAAAGTCTCTTGTACGCTCTTGCATAGCAACACATGCCTCTCTCCTCAGCCTACCAGAAGACACCTCAGCTGTATCGTTCCAGAACCCTGAGTCTGGTGATGAACCCGTGACAGCACAGCTGAAAAATGTTCTTGCAGTTAACAAAGTGGTCAGTACAACCTTGAAACCCAGGAACCAGATAACACGGGTGCAGTAGATTTGATCTCTGCTAGCAATTAGCTGACAGAGAACGATACCTGCTTTTTCATGATCCCAGATCTTACCAGGAAGTCTAAGCTGCTTTACTGAACCAAAGTTTTAAACACAGAACTAAAGTTTGGGCACAGACCACAGATCTCTCTCTCTCTCTCGCTAGATATATATAGATACATATACACATACAGTGGTACCTCTGGTTACGTACTTAATTTGTTCTGGAGGTCCAATCACAGAACATTTCAGGATTTGGGCCTCTGCCACTGGCCCTTAAACTCTGAGTCACGATTCGCAGCTTGGAAGTTTAGACAGCCAATCACGTTGGGAGTGGGAGTGGCCCAGACTTTCAGAAATGTGTATAAGCAGTTGCTTTGCCCCTGTTGTCCAGTTCTGTTAGTTCAATAAAGGTTCTTGCTGTTATCAATGTGTCTTGCCTCGTGGGAACCCACCTACACTTCAGACAATTACCGTATTTTTTGCACCATAACACTCACTTTTTTCCTCCTAGAAAGTAAGGGGAAATGTCTGTGCGTGTTATGGAGCGAATGCCTGAGGGTGGCAGGGGGATCTGCTGCAGTCGCGAGCAGAGGATCCATGGTTCCCCTTCCTTCCCTCCTCCGTGGTTACAAACATGGATCCACATGGATCCTCAGGATTTTTGCATTGGGCTTCTCCAAACTCACTGTCAGATCACATGTCTGTGGCCACAGCATGAACCACAAAAATCATATATCCACTATTTCGTTTAGAATATTTTTTTCCCTGTTTTCCTCCTCTAAAAACTACATGCGTGTTATGGTCTGGTGCGTGTTATAGAGCGAAAAATACGGTAACTGATTTCTCATACACAGGAATTCTGCATATAAAACATATGAACAGAAGAGGAGCTTTCTTGGATCCGGCCAATGGCCTTTCTAGACCCCCATCCTGTTGTTAGGATGGCCAATCAGATGCCGATGAGAACCTGCAAAAAGTACTTGAGTGCAGGAGCACTTCCCCCACTTGTGATTCCCTATAACTGGCCATCAGAGACATCCTGCTTCTGACAGGTGTGTTGTCAAGCAATAGAGAACACCTGAGAAGTTGTGTTCTCTAGCAATCCTTCCTGTCCACTGTTCTTCTTGGCCTTTTCACATCCCTCTTGAAACGACTGCCTGTTGTGGCTCCAGTGAAAGAAATGTGTCAGGCGACAGAGCTGATATGTACTAAGTTGAATAGGATCCAAAATTCAGCAGTCGGA
Source organism: Podarcis liolepis (assembly GCF_965112155.1). Classification (NCBI taxonomy): domain Eukaryota; kingdom Metazoa; phylum Chordata; class Lepidosauria; order Squamata; family Lacertidae; genus Podarcis; species Podarcis liolepis. Next base: position 14,998,536 of record NC_139554.1, on the reverse strand, counting down.
TTGGTCCTAGAACAATAGGATTCAGAATGCAGCAGTCTGATTGGTCCGCAGGAGCCACCCAATCCAGTTCCAGGTGGAAGTGAATCCGCAATCTGACTGGCCTACAGGAGAATCCTGGAACTAGCCAATCACGTGGGGCCCATTGTGTAAATAATGTATATAAAGCAGATATTTTGGGGAAAATTTCATTCCTCACTACTATGAGCTGAATAAAGAGCATGAAATCCACACTCGACTCCGAGTATATTTCAAGAGTGAAAAGCATAACTGTAGAAGTAGAACACATACTGTTGGGCCAGATAATATTTGTGTAACCGAGCCAGAGAGCTAACGAAGGCCATGTGCCAGGGTCTATCATAGCAGCCGGCCTTAAGTGAGAAGAAAATGGACTTCCTGTAGAACGGCTGAGCTTTCAAAAGTGCTTCTTAGATGCCGAAAGCTATTTGGTGAGAAAGGATGGGGGTGGCTACTTTCCCCAAACATGAAAATATTGCTTCTGGAGTGTCTTGAGAATACCTTGGAGATGGCATGCAAACCCCAAATATGTGGATAAGCTGGATCAACTATGGAAAGTCACAATCAGGGTTTCTCAGGTCCAGACAAGGGCTGTTATGTCTAGGAGGGTCCCATGGAAGAGAACATCCCACCAGCAGCATCTTCTCCCACCGCTGCTGCTCATGGTTGGTGGATGAAGGAAGAATGAGGAGTCACATGATCCAGCTTTAGGATATAAAATAAACAAGAGTGGTGTGTGTCTGTTTACTTGCTTGTTTGTGTTTGTGTGTCTGATATCTTTTAGCTGTTTCTGTGTTTCCTATAAGGTAACTCGAGTCCCTTTCTGGGGGAAAAGCAGAATATGAGAGAGAGAGAGAGAGAGAGAGAGAGAGAGAGAGAGAGAGAGAGAGAGAGTTTACAGGCCACAGTGCATGGCTAATATACTATATGTAGGAATGGGCAAATCAGTTGCTCTCTGTTTCTCATTTTTTGTGTCTTTCTCTACATTTCCACATCAGTTAGTGATTCATTTATTTCTTAAGTTCATCAGCATTTTAGTGAGAATTTCTCATAACAGACACATTTCTGAATGCATTTTTTCCTAATGTATTACATTTTTGCAAAGCATATCTCCTCCTACAGTCCATTTCCATACACAAATTTCACTTCACAACTATATACGTTTTTATCCACACTTTAATATATGCATTTATTTGTGGGGGGGTTTTTTTACACATTACTTGCCTGGAGAACTGCATTGCAGAATTCAGAGAAGTGTGACTTTTGAAGAATGGTTGTGTTCTCATTCATTCTTTGTTTCGGGAAATGTGAATTAGGTCAGTTTGCCTTTGAATGCAAATTGAAATCCTTCCCTTACGCATTCCTAGTTGGAGCTTTTGGGGCAGTGAGGACCTGTTTGGTTGGCTCTGTGGACAATTCCTTCTTGACCTCCCTCCAAGTCCATGGTCTTGTCTTCTGAAGATGAGGAATCGGACCCCATGATCATAAAAGGCGCACAGTGTGGAATACCACTGAGCTAAAATAAAAATGAGAAAAACTGCAAGCAGGTGACCTGGCTACTTACAAAAAGAAATTAGACCAAAAGGAGAGCAGTTTGCCTACGACTGAAGCAAGATCTGGCCAGTCCTAAACAGAGGAAGCACAAGTTAGTTCCACTCCACCATGGTGCCCGTGACCTCGGTGGGAACCATATCGAGCTCAGCAGAACATTGGGTGGTTAATCTGGCATTTAGCATCCTAAAAAGCAGAGACATCACCTTGCCAACAAAGGTTCGTATAGTTAAATCTATGGTTTTCACAGTAGTGATGTATGGAAGTGAGAGCTGGACCATAATGAAGGCTGATCGCTGAAGAATTGATGCTTTTGAATTATGGTGCTGGAGGAGACACTAGAGAGTCCCATGGACTGCAAGAAGATCAAACCTATCCATTCTGAAGGAAATCAGCCCTGAGTGCTCACTGGAAGGACAGGTCCTGAAGCTGAGGCTCCAATACTTTGGCCACCTCATGAGAAGAGAAGACTCCCTGGAAAAGACCCTGATGTTGGGAAAGATGGAGGACACAAGGAGAAGGGGACGACAGAGGATGAGATGGTTGGACAGTGTTCTCGAAGCTACCAGCATGAATTTGACCAAACTGTGGGAGACAGTGGAAGACAGGAGTGCCTGGTGTGTTCTGGTCCATGGGGTCACGAAGAGTCAGACACGACTAAACGACTAAACAACAACAACAAAGTACTTGGGGAGAAGTCTTAGCTAGCGTGAACAAACAGAGGAGTTGCCCTACAGAAACAGGCCTGTGTAAGTGAATGCCATATCACAGGAAGTGCTGCCTTCAGAACATTCTTCTTGTGTTTATTGCAGATTTTAAAACCTGTCTTTGTTCAGCTGCCTGATGGAGGCTCATTTATTCATCCACTTAAACTAAAACAGCAAATTAACACTGGGGAATGCATGAATCATGCAGTCCCATTTCCTCCCATCAGATGCTGATCTTAGATTTTAGCCCCTCCACCACTCCCCTTGTAAATTTTCCCCAGAAGCTCAGGTTGTCTTTGCACAGGAAGTTCCACTCCTCCACCCTGGATCACTGAATAAAGATCCATTTGTATACTGTGTTAGTTTAAGGCAAATTGAGCAGAAAGAAATTGCTGCTCTCAGCTCTCAACAGGTCTGGAACTTGGGGTTCAAGGATGTTGAGACACCAGTCCCAACACAAGCAAGCCTTGCAGACAAAACCCACGGAAGGGAGTGCCCATTTGCTTGCCCAGTCCTGGAACTCTGGCTGCTTGCCACACTGTGCCCACCCCACTCTTCAAAAGGATGGGGCAGGGGGGCATGTTGCCTGTTGGATCAACATCTTAGCTTGTGCTTTTGCCCTGGGTCTATAACTCTTTAAGTACTCACTGCACCTTGCAACCTATAAATATGGGACCTCCTTTGGGCTGCTATACGTGTCCTAGAATTGAGCTGTGAAAAGAAGAAGAAGAAGAAGAAGAAGAAGAAGAAGAAGAAGAAGAAGAAGAAGAAGAAGAAGAAGAGGAGGAGGAGTTTGGATTTGATATCCCCCTTTATCACTACCCTAAGGAGTCTCAAAGTGGCTAACATTCTCCTTTCCCTTTCCCTTCCTCCCCAACAACAAACACTCTGTGAATGAGGCTGAGAGACTTTAGAGAAGTGTGATTAACCCAAGGTCACCCTGCAGCTGCATGTGGAGGAGCGGGGAAGCGAACCTGGTTCACCAGATTACGAGTCTACCGCTCTTAACCACTACACCACAGTGGTGTCCCCCAAAAAAGCTCAACAACTTCGCCCCCCAAAAGCTCATAGTTGTTATAGTCTGTAACTCAGCTCTTGCTGCTTCAGCTGTATGACATATTTCTTTTCTTTTCGAAATAATATTTATTTGATTTTACAAGTGTGGAATTATAACAGTATAAAATACATATTCACAGTGCTTTTTTCCAGGGGGGACGCAGGGGTATGCATACCCCTAAACATTTTGTGAATCTAACAAGAGAAGAAACAAACAAACAAACAAATTAGTTTCTTCTCTAGCACAGTGAATCTTTGGTTTCGTTGCTACCCCCGAGGGCAGCCTATAAAACAGTGGTTTTCTTGAGTCAAAATGAGAGTACCCCTAAACATTTTTTAAGAAAATATGCATATCCACATTTAAAGATTTCTCTGAATCTCCGGACTTCCTACCATCCCCTCCATGGGTCCTTTTGTCAACCTTTTCAGCTGCATATTATTCCATAATCCATGTTTTATATCTCTCCATATTGTCCGTGGTAATTGCTACATTACAAGCGTTATTGCAATCTTGCTAATGTTTTCATCTGCTTACAGTGGTCTCCTAAATAAATTATAATTTTTTCCCATTCTTTATTGAAGTTTTTGTCTTCTTGGTTCCTGAGCTTTCCGGTCAATTTTGCCATTTCGGCGTACTCCATCAGCTTGGTTTGCCATTCCTCTCTGGTAGGGGCACTGCATGACATATTTCAATTGCTTTCTCCAGAGTAGGATCCCTCCAAAGCCTTTCCTCTAATTTCTGCTCTTTCACACTGAATGCAAATTTATCACTCAGTTACTTGCTTTGAGTTCATCGACAAACTTTTCCGTGGTGTCTCCATGTATCTGTGAATGCTTCCAAATGGATCAGGCACCACATTCTCATGAGAAGTGAAGTATATCCTAAATCATTCAAGGACCTCTGCTATATCTTCTGCCCTTTAATGAGGAAAACCACCAAATCTTCAGCAGAATTAAAAAGGTAAAGGACCCCTGACAGTTAAGTCCAGTTGCGAACGACTCTGGGGTTGCAGCTCTCATCTCACTTTACTGGCTGAGGGAGTCGACGTTTGTCCGCAGAAAGTTTTTCCAGGTCATGTGGCCAGCATGACTGAGCCGCTTCTGGCAAAACCAGAGCAGTGCACAGAAACGCCGTTTACCTTCCCGCCAGAGTGGTACCTATTTATCTACTTGCACTTTCATGTGCTTTGGGACTGCTAGGTTGGCAGGAGCAGGGACCGAGCAATGGGAGCTCACCCCATCACGGGGATTTGAACCGCCGACCTTCCGATCGGCAAGCCCTAGGCTCAGTGGTTTAGACCACAGCACCACCCAACAATTAGCAGAATTGCTAATTGCCATTTCTTTCTGACATTTTCTGTTCCAGCTGCAGTGAGGTAATGTTGAAAAGTTGCTCCCAATGTTTCGAACTCTCAATGAAGTTGCCATGAAGAACCCAGTGGAGGCAGCAGCTGGAATGTGCTCATAAGCTAGTAAATGTATGCAAAAATGTAATAACAAACACTCAACTCTCCCACCAAAAAGAAAAGAAAAAAGATATCCACACCAACTTCTGATGCCATCCAACATCTAGTTCTCAAAGGTTCTGCAGAACAAACGCAATGATCCCCAAGCCCATATGGCATACAGATCTACAGTGGTACCTTGGTTCCCAAACTTAATCTGTTCCGGAAGTCCGTTCCAAAACCAAAGAGTTCCAAAACCAAGGTGCATTTTCCCATAGAAAGTAATGCAAAATGGATTGATCCATTCCAGACTTTTAGAAACAACCTCTAAAAAAAGCAGTTTAACATGAATTTTACTATCTAATGAGACCATTGATCCATAAAATGAAAGCAATAAACAATACACTGCAATCACACAATCAGTCAATCAATCAATCAATCAATCAATAGCTGAACTGGGTTCCAGACGGTCACAAAAACAAAACAAAAAATAATAAAATAATAATAATAAATTTTATTTATATCCCGCCCTCCCCAGCCGAAGCCGGGCTCAGGGCGGCTAACAACAATAAATAGTACAAAAAAGAGCTGCAAAAACAAAAATGCAAAAGAAATAGCCAAAACAGACAGACTTCAGCGTAACGCTCAAAACAGTAGTGTGGCACTCAAAACAGAAGCGTAACACTCAAAATGGAGCGTGTTCGGCTTCCAAAAAAAGTTCGCAAACCAGAACACTTACTTCCGGGTCTGCAGTGTTTGGGTTCCAAGTTGTTTGAGTACCAAGGCGTTTGAGAAACAAGCTACCACTGTATTATTACATCCAAAGAGAAGCAAATACAAGCACACACATCAAGAGAAAGAATGCTAGATAAATGTACTTGGCTGATCAAATACTTTTCTCCTATGCTGGCAAGCAGTTCATTGACTGTAAAGGGTCATTACACGTTGCCCATGTGCCAACCTGATTTGTGCATTAAAGTCTTTGGTAGATAGGGACCTAGGAATTTGCATTCCTCAGCAGAGGGGCAGCACAGACATGAGAGACATGCAGAAGGAAAGAGTGAGGAAGCCCCATTGCACTAGAAAAACCCCTTGCATGGGCTTCTGCTAGCAGGACTAGTTAGCTGAATCTTGCCCACATGGCTTTTCCATCTAGCTGAATATTGTCTACAATGACTGGCATGGATTATCCTGAATTTCAGAGAGGGGACATCCCGCTTGAGATGCTGGGGACCCAAGCAGGGACCATCTGTGGGCCAAACAGGTGCTCAGCCCATGGAGTCATGCTGGCTTTATGCTACCTCCAGCAAAGCTCAGAATACCAGACTCTGGAAAACTAACAATGAGAGGGGGGCTACTGCGCTCATGTCCTGCTTGTGAGCTTTGTGGAGGCATCTGGCTGGCCACAGTGACAAACAGGAAGCTGGATAGATAGATCTTTGGATAGAGTCAGTGTGGTGTAGTGGTTAAGAGTGGTGGACTCGTAATCTGGGGAACCGGGTTCGCGTCTCCGCTCCTCCACATGCAGCTGCTGGGTGACCTTGGGCTAGTCACTCTTCTCTGAAGTCTCTCACCTCACAGAGTGTTTGTTGTGGGGGAGGAAGAGAAAAGGAGAATGTTAGCCGCTTTGAGACTCCTTCGGGTAGTGATAAAGCAGGATATCAAATCCAAACTCTTCTTCTTCTGATGTGGCAGAACTGTCTTAATTTGCAAGGAAAGTGCAGAATGAAGCATCTGGGCCACAGAAATTCATTTGCGAGAATAAAGGAGCTTTTACGAGCCAAAAGGCATTCTCTAAAATGGCACGTTATTCTTGCAAACCACAACACAAAACTCTTGCAGAAGAGTGGAAATTCCAAACTCGATGAAAAAAAGCAGCAGAGATACTAAACGGGGGAAAGAACAAATTGCATTCTAAAGAGGCAAGGCCTCTTTATTTACTCCTGGCAACAGTCAGTTTGCTTTGTTTATTCAGTTAAGAATCACAAACCATCCTATGTATTCATCTGGCTCAACCAGTCTCATTTGGGAATTTGGGTTTTCCCCCGTTGGGTGGGTGGGCCAGGTTGTGTAAAGTTCGCCAGTGCAACTTACATTAAGGGATTTTTCTTTCACTTTCTTTCAGAGTGACTCTTACACCGCTCAATGCTCAGGCATGACCCCAGATCCATCAGCTGCAAATTATAGCATGTCCAGATGAGGATTTCAACATTCCATCTACTTGGGTTTCCTGGGATCAGTTTCTGTTGCTGCTTCCCAGGGACATGGACAGTACTGGATTTACGTATAAGCTAAACAAGCTATAGCTTAGGGCCCCACTCTCTTGGGGGCCCCAAAAAAATTTAAAGGAAAAAACACCTGGATGTACATTTCCAAAATATAAGATAAAAAAACAAACAAAACCTACATACAGCAACAGTGTTTTGTGTTGTGTAGGCTCCTATGATGTAAGTCTAGCCTGCTCCCTAAAATATCACTGCTTTGCTCATTTCTGTATATAGGGAGCCTACATCCTGCATGGACTGATTGCATGGCAACATGTGCAAATGGCTTTAGATACCTATTAGGTCCATAAATCACCATATAGCATGTATTCAACACAAAAAACAGTGACAATTCGTTGTTGACAAGGGGCAGCTGGACATATATAAAGGACCCCATTACCTTCAGTAGCTTAGGGCCTTATCAAACCTAAACCCGGCCCTGGACCTGGAGAAGGTGCTTCTCAGTATGCAGCTGTCTGCATGCACTCTCAACCCTTGCCCTTCTTGGCTTGGGAATATTCCTAGGTCTATCCTTGTGACTGCGGGCACAGATTTCCTCAGTGGCCAAGAGAACTTTTCTCCAGCTTCATAGCTGCTCCTGGACAGGAATAGCTTGACTGGACTACTGCAATGCATTCTACATTGGGCTACCCTTGAGGTCGGTTCAGACACTGCAGCTAGTGTAGGGTTGCCATATGTCTGGGAATTCCCAGATACATCCTCTTTTGGAGATCCTACAGGGATCGTTTAACAACTCTCAGCACCCTTAAGAACTACCGTTCCCAGGATTCTTTGAGGGAAGCCATAATGGCTTAAAAGTGGGAACACATTGCTTTCAATGATGGTACTCCAGTCTTGACCTGAACTGAAGCACTGTTTAACCCCATAAAAGTAAAGAAAAACCCTTATGAGGAGAAATAGGAGGCTTCATATCTATGTGGGATAGCAGTTCTCAAGCACTTCAGTCTGTAACATAGGGATTTTACCTTCATGCAAAGCCTGAATGTCCCAAATGACAGCTGCAGAGATGCAAATGCTCTCTAGGGAAAAACCCATCTCTGCCAAGTGCGTGACTCAGAACTAGCTCTTGCCTCTATATTTTTGTCTGTGTGTATTTCTAATTTGCAGCCTGCCTCACAGCTAAGAAAGGCAACAGCTTTCAAGAAACCATGTGATTTCCTAGAATGTTTTTCTTGAATTTCAGGTGTGTTTCAAACATTTAACCACATTTCTGCTGACTGCAGACCCCAACAGGGTGCACCCTGAGCTCATCCGCACGTATCTTTTGCCCCACCCTTTCCAGGCACTTTGAAGTTCTGTGTCTAAGCGCTCTTTGCAGAAACACACACACTTTCCCCGGGAATACATTGATGCTGAATATGAACAAATTTGGGTTTTTTGCAGGTTGCCATTTGCTCCGATTCAGTTTTTTGTTTTTTGCAGGTAATGTGCCAGGGCAAAAAACAAACAAACCAAAAGTGCCTAAAAACATGGCACAAAAGGAAGTCCAGGTGAGTGCCCGCCCCCCTTGACCACCAAGTATGTTGTTAAGTCATAGCGCTTCATTGGCATTTTAACTTTTTATTACCTAAAGGTTATCTGACGGCAATGCTAGAGCGGTATTTATTTATTTATAAAATCAATAGGCCACCCCAGGGAGCCACACGGAGAGGAAAACCAAACAAATAAAATCACAATAAAATAGCATCGCAACATCCAAAATCACTCTGAGACAGAGGGAAAGAAGCCACACAAGAGCAGTGTAAAGACGGCAAACAGAAAATTCAAGCTGAAAGAGTTTTGCCTGCATCCTGGAGCACCACCTAGTGGGAAACGTGCCATTTCATTTTGCTGTATAGTCAACTGCACTGAGAGAAAGGTCACTTTGCAAGCCCACACAGGTAGCAGGTCAAGGTGAAGGGAACCCTGACTGTTAGGTCCAGTCGTGGCCGACTCTGCAGTTGCAGCGCTCATCTCGCTTTACTGGCCGAGGGAGCCAGCGTACAGCTTCCGGGTCATGTGGCCAGCATGACCAAGCCACTTCTGGCAAACCAGAGCAACACATGGAAACGCTGTTTACCTTCCCGCCAGAGTGGTACCTATTTATCTACTTGCACTTTGACATGCTTTCAAACTGCTAGGTTGGCAGGAGCAGGGACCAAGCAATGAGAGCTCACCCCATCGTGGGGATTTGAACCACCGACCTTCTGATCAGCAAGCCCTAGGCTCAGTGGTTTAGACCACAGCACCACCCACGTGCTCAAAGGTGCAGGAAAGAGGGGCGCTTTTAACTCTGGAGATAGCAGACCGCCCAACTGAAAAATCTTTCCTGCCCTGGCATGTGCCTTTGACACTGGAATTTGACTCTGCAGAAAATGAGGGGCTATTGCAAAACAACAACAGATCTGCATCATTTACCTCTCCGCATACACACAAATACACACACAATCTATTGCATAGGTGATCTCTAAGCTGGATCCTTATCTCCCCCACAACTGCCAAGTCAGGTCTGGCATGAGGGCAGGGCTGCCCGTCCCCTGTCAATCACCTGACATCACAACTGCATCAAGTGACTCATTTTTTGCCTGCACAGCCGTTCCAGGGCTTTTCTAGCTGTGCCTCCAAATTCCCTTTAGCCCAGCTGCAGGGGTGGGGGTCATGTTCAGGCCTGCCAGCTAGAGCTACCCTGTCCCCCAGTCTTGTACTATGGGTCAAGGGCCTGAAGATGCTAATGCAATGTTTTCAGGGTGGAGAAGAGCTGGCATTGAGGCATTGCCTGGTGCTGGAACTTCTAAGAAGGTCTCCTCCTGGACCAAGATGCTCTCTGAATCCATAGCCTTTCCTTGCCAGAGATGCAGGAGTCTGAGTCTGTTAGCATTTGTACTGTACAGTGGTACCTCGGGTTACATACGCTTCAGGTTACATACGCTTCAGGTTACAGACTCCGCTAACCCAGAAATAGTACCTCAGGTTAAGAACTTTGCTTCAGGATGAGAACAGATATCGTGCTCCGGTGGCATGGCAGCAGCAGGAGGCCCCATTAGCTAAAGTGGTGCTTCAGGTTAAGAACGGACCTCTGGAACGAATTAAGTACTTAACCCGAGGTACCACTGTATTTGTTAGAAAATGGATTTTACAAAGAATAAATTGTACTGGGGGATGGGAAGAAGAATGTCATCTTGGTCGTCACCTCAGACAGCAAAATGGCTTCTGGGGGCCAGACGTCTGTATACAATGGGGGTTCACACATATGAATTGACATAGTTCCTGTCCCTGGAGCACGGTGAAATTCTCTTTGAGCCCACCAAACTGTTCGCTCGCTTTGCATATACAGTGGTACCTCGGATTACAGATGCTTCAGGTTACAGACACTTCAAGTTACAGACTCCACTAACCCAGAAATAGTACCTCAGGTTAAAAACTTTGCTTCAGGATGAGAACAGAAATCGAATGACAGCAGCACAGCAGCAGCGGGAGGCCCCATTAGCTAAAGTGGTACCTCAGGTTAAGAACAGATTCAGGTTAAGAATGGACCTCCAGAACAAATTAAGTTCTTAACCCAAAGTACCACTGTATCGCCTCCCTTCCGAGAACCAAAACTGAAACCAGCCAGCTCTGGAAACCACAGATATTACCCTTTGCTAATTTGGGGAAAGTCCTACGGAGAGTTAAAGGGCATCGTCCTTACGTCTTATAATCATCTCTTTAAAGAGCTGCAGATGTCTGTGAGAACCCCATGAAAGGCAACATCAGTCTTTCTTCTACTCGAACCATGACATAACCTCGGGGTCTTGTTCTTTTTTTAAGTAAATAAGCCAAGTGCTGTCATGGCTGACCTTTTATTTGCACCACGAGGGATTATCTTTCACTGCTGTTCATGAAGTCAGCCACTCTTTTTCCATGCTTTCGGTTTCAAATGTGCTCACACTGCAGCATGGCTGGGCAACGCTGAGCAAAATGTTTGGAAATGGTCCGATGTGCTGTATTTAGGAGGCAGGAGTCTGTGCAGTGCCCTTGGCATAAGGCAGTTTGCTAGGTTTCTATAGCAGCATAAAGTTGAGAGCAGGATCTGAGGCCCCATTGCGCTGGAACACAGGAAATTCCTTATACTGAGTCAGAAGATTGATCCATCTGGCTCATTATCTGTGTCATTGCTCAGCAGGGCCGTCTGTCTTTGAAACAGGTTCCAGGCACTTTGGCTTTATTTAAGTCCAGTAGCCAGGGATCCCTGCTTACTCATAGAAGGACAGAATCATAAAACTGCAGAGTTGGAAGGGACGCCAAGGGCCATCTAGTCCAACGCCCTGCGATGCAGAAATCTCAGCTAAAGCATCCACGACAGATGGCCATCCAACCGCTGCTTGAAAACCTCCAAGGAAGGAGAGTCCACCACCTCCTGAGGGAGACCATTCTACGGTCGAACAGTTCTTCCTGTCAGAAAGTTCTTCCTGATGTTTAGTCAGAATCTCCTTTCTTGTAACTTGTAAGTTCAAGTCCTACTGTCCAGAGCAGGAGATAACAAGCTTGCTCTCTCTTCCATGTGACAGCCCTTGAGATATCTGAAGATGCCTATAATATCTCCTCTCAGTCTCCTCATTTCCAGGCTAAACATACAAAGCGCCTCATAAGGCTTGGCTTCCAGACCCTTGCTCTTTTTTTAAATAATATTTTTTATCGAGTTGAAAGGTAAAGGGACCCCTGACCATTAGGTCGAGTCGTGACCGACTCTAGGGTTGCGGCGCTCATCTCGCTTTATTGGCCGAGGGAGCCGGCGTACAGCTTCCAGGTCATGTGGCCAGCATGACTAAGCCGCTTCAGGCAAACCAGAGCAGCGCACAGAAATGCCGCTTACCTTCCCGCCAGAGCGGTACCTGTTTATCTACTTGCACTTTGACTGCTAGGTTGGCAGGAGCAGGGACCGAGCAACAGGAGCTCACCCCATTGCGGGGATTCGAAACACCGACCTTCTGATCAGCAAGCCCTAGGTTCTGTGGTTTAACCCACAGCGCCACCTGCGTCCCTTTATTGAGTTTACATTTATTGAGTTACATTTACTCAATGTAAATGTAAACTTTATTGAGTTTACATTTTACAGTGGTGCCTCGCAAGACGAAAATAATCCGTTCCGCGAGTCTCTTCATCTAGCGGTTTTTTCGTCTTGCGAAGCAACCCTATTAGCGGATTAGCGGATTAGCGCTATTAGCGGTTTAGCGGTTTAGCAGCTATTAAAGGCTTAGCGGCTTAGCGGCTAAAAGGCTATTAGCGGCTTAGCGGCTTAGAAAAAGGGGGGGAGTGAAAAAAATCGCAAGACGTTTTCGTCTTGCGAAGCAAGCCCATAGGGAAATTCGTCTTGCAAAGCGCATTGAAAAACGGAAAACCCTTTCGTCTAGCGGGTTTTTCGTCTTGCGAGGCATTCGTCTTGCGGGGCACCACTGTACCATAATCGCATTCCATTCCATAATCTCATAACCAAAAAACACTGCTCAAACTGAGCTTTGACTTCCCCCCCATCCCACTCTCTGGCTTTCATAAATAATCCCTTACATCTTAGCATTTCTGTAACCACTTATTTACCTTCTTTCTTACTTAATAAAATTCACCTCATTAAATGTAAACCAGCTCCCAATATTAACATTACAAAATATTTCAACTCAGACCTACAAACGTTTTCAAATGTTGCTTCCAGACCCTTGTTCATCTTGGTTGCCCTCCTCTGAACACAGTCCAATTTGTCAATATCCTTCTTGACTTGTGACACCCAGAACTGGGCATAGTATGGTGTGGTCCTCAGCCTACGGAAACCACATTTGGTTCCTCCTCCCACACACTCCAAGAGGAAGTTCCCTCTTCAGGTATTTGCCCTTGACCCAGGAACATGCTATATACATTTGGTTGTCTATGAGGAGATTTCACCCCTCCCATACCCAAGAATCTCCTGACCATCTCCTGATGATTTCTGCTGACTCCACAGAGAAGAGGAGGCGTGTCCTGCCTATTTACTTATTCTGCCCAGCAACATATCTGTGTGTGAGAGAGAGAGAGTCAGTCAGTATATCGGAGAGAGTGAGAGTGTTAGAGATCTTAGAGATTATATTGCTGCTAAGAGCAGCTGCAGACTCTCAGTATAGCATTGCTTTATGCTCAGAATACTTAGCTCTGTATATAGTATTGTACCATAGTTGTAGTTATAGAATAAACGGAAGATATTTTACAGAGCTGCTCTCCGAGTGGTTTATACTCTGCAAGACTCTGCAAAACTCTGCTGCGCAACGACTGAATTATTGAGACAGTGAATCCGGTGCTCTCAGCTCCAAGCTGTGAGTCCACAGCACTGTGACCGTTTCCTGCGGGAAGGAGGTCTCTGGCGGTGCTACCCAGCTCGCCCAGCCCAGTCGGGGTTGAGGTACATGAGTCCAGTTGGCGCACTGGCTCTAGGGCGATGCTGACATCGGTTATGGGCCCAGTCGTTGTTCCAGTCGTCTGACCTGGCGTTGTTCCAGTCATCCAAGGCGTCCCAGTCGTCCCAGTCACCAGAGGTTTCTGTTGCTGATTGCCGGACGGTGGAACGGACGCTGCATGCTGGACTGATTTGTGGTGCCCAGAAGCAGAGCTGTTTTGGAGCAGAGTATTCAAGCTGCCGCTGTTGCTGTTGCTGCTGCTTGATTTATGGAGGTATGTTGCTGACTGCCAAAGGAAGAAGATAGCATCCCTGTTTGCCTGTTAATTGCGCTCTGAGTGGGAGAGAGAGTGGCTGAAGGAGTCAAGGCTTTATCTGTGTTGCACGAGGGAAGTGTCTTGCTCTAAGTAATAGCAGACATGGCCTGTGCACATTCTGGCCAGATGGCTCTGTCCTTTCCCCTCCTGACGCCTGAAAACTATGCAGTTTGGCAAGTAAAGATGAAAGCGCTTTTACAGAGGGAAAAGCTATTTCACACGATAGAAGATGACCCTCCAGATAAGGATGATGATAATTGGGCTGAATGGCATGCTGCAGATATGAAAGCCCGAGGGACAATTATTTTGAGTGTTTCAGACCACTTGCTGATGAACTTAGAGGGTCAAGAGACTGCACAAGCTGTTTGGCATAAGTTGAGAGATATGCATCTGAGGCAGAATGCTGGTTCCAGTGTGATTTTCTTTAAGAAGCTGTGCAGGCTGCAGTTGAAGAAAGGTGGTGATTTGCCTAGCCATCTATCTCAATTAAAGCGTCTCAGACAGGACCTTGTTCAGCGAGACCTGGCTATTTCAGAGGCTGTGTTTGCAATGCTAATGATCAATAGCCTAGATGAGTCTTATGATGGAGTAGCTGCCCAGATTTCCACGATGCCTTCTGACCGGCTAACAGAAGATTATGTCTCTAGCGTGCTTCTGAATGAGTGGGATCGCAGACAGGCTGTTAAAGAAAGCCGGGACAATGGTGCTGTAAAAAATGTGCTTGAAAATGTGCCTGAGTCTTCAGCAGGGGAAAGTGAAAGTGAAACTGCTGCTGTTAAAGCTTTGAAATTGAAGCGGTGCTTTTCGTGTGGAGCACAAGGCCATTTGAGTTTCCAGTGTAAGAAGTCTTCAAAGAAGAAGGGAAACTTCAGAAGCAGAGGGGGAGGAGGAAGAAATCCCCAAGCACCTGCTACTTCAAAGGCCTTGATCTCTCGCTGTTCCAGTCAACGTGGGCGGAGTTTCTTCGTGGTCGACTCTGGCTGTTCAAACCACGTGGCCAAAGATAAGAATCTCTTTGTTCAGCTTGAGAAGCAAGAGAAAGTAATTCATCAAGCAGATGGGACAGTTCTCACAAGTGTGGCTCAAGGAACTGTATTCTTAAAGAGCCTGAATGCAACTATTAAGAATGTCCTGTATGCGCCTGATATTCAGGACAATTTGTTGAGTGTTTCCCAGCTTGATCGTCAAGGGTTTAAGGTGGTGTTTGCTAAATCTCGCTGTGAAATTCTTAGAGATGGCAAGCTCATTCTGTATGCAAAATGTGTAAATGGATTGTACCAATTGCCTTTTGTTTCAGGTACAGGCACTGCAGAAGCAACTGAGAAAGAGTGTTGCAATTTGTCTGTAGATAAGAATGAGAAGTTGCATGACCAATGTATTCATTATTATCACCGTATTTATGCTCATCTGAATTTCCAGGCTGTGGCAAAAATGCCTGATATGGTTCAGGGTATGAGGTTGAAAGAATGTCCCTACCACATGAAATGTGTTTCTTGTGCAGAGAGTAAGGCAAGGCAAGCTCCCAAAGGTACAGAGTCTGGGAGAGAGGCCAAGAAACCATATGAAGTCATTCATGCAGACTTAGTGGGGCCTCTAGCGCTCTCTAGAGGCAATTCAAGGTTTTTTATGGTTCTGATAGACTCCTATTCAAAATATGTTTGGGTCTATGTGCTGCAGAAGAAGTCTGAAGCCTTTACCAAGTTTCGCCAGTTTTGTAAATGGCTCAGAAATGTACATAATGAGAATGTACGTTTTCTTTTCACAGACAAGGGTGGAGAGTTTTGTTCAGAAGAGTTTGAGAGTTTTCTTTCTGAACAGGGCATTGAGCATAGGACGGCCACGCCCAGATCACCCTGGCAGAATGGTTTATGTGAGAGAGTAAACCAAACCCTGCAGCAAGGAATCAGAACACTGTTACATGATTCAGGGCTGCCCAATCCTTTTTGGGCTGAAGCTCTGTCGTTTTTCTGTCACGTGTATAACAGGAGGTACCAGTCTAGTATAAATTGCACCCCATATGAGATGCTTCACGGAAGAAAGCCATGTGTAAAGCATTTTAAAATTTTTGGTTCGGAGGTTTGGGTGCACACCTCGCAAGGTGACAAACTAAGCAAGCGTGGAGAACATGGCATTTTCCTAGGTTATGAGAAAGGGTCTTATCGTGTTCTGATCACAGACACGAAAACCATAAGGCTGACCAGGAGTATTGATGACAATCCACAATGGGACAGAGTTGGTGTTTTTCAGTATCATCCCATTTGTGATGATGGTGCAAAAGGGGCAAAGAAAGTTAAGAGGGAGGCAAGTGTTGTTGGTGGTGATAATCCTGATGCCAATGTAGTTCCAGATGGTGGCACAGATTGTCAGAGCTCAAAAGCCTCAGGTGAGTCTGACGCTGACTCAGACTTAGCAGCTTCATATACTTTAGCTCCCCATTCTCCCAAAGAGGAGGAAGCACCAGAACAAGAGAATCAGAGAGTTTTGCGCAGATCCGAGAGAACAACCAAGGGTGTACCACCGAAAAGGTTTTCTGAAGAGTTTGCAAAGACTGCGGTCACAAGCAACTCTGGTGGAGTTTTTAAACCTAGCATGAAGTGTGCTGAAAGTAATAGCATAAAACGCTTCATTTATTTCCTTACCTGATATTTGAAGGAAAGCGTGTATTTGAGTTCTGAAAATGGTTTGTTCAAATCTGCCTAATTAGAGATGTCAATTTGCATGTGAGAAAGAGAAATGTGTATGAAGATTTTTGCAGAAGCTGCTTATTCAAAATGGTATTGTAAAAGTGTGTTACATGCTGGGAAAAGAGATACCTGCAGATATGTTAACCAAGGTTGTAAGCAGAGAACAACTTTTGGAGTGTGTGTGCAAATTGCAGTTATGTTAAAGATTCTTGAAATGGTCGGATGAAATGGGGGAGGATGAGGAGATTTCACCCCTCCCATACCCAAGAATCTCCTGACCATCTCCTGATGATTTCTGCTGACTCCACAGAGAAGAGGAGGCGTGTCCTGCCTATTTACTTATTCTGCCCAGCAACATATCTGTGTGTGAGAGAGAGAGAGTCAGTCAGTATATCGGAGAGAGTGAGAGTGTTAGAGATCTTAGAGATTATATTGCTGCTAAGAGCAGCTGCAGACTCTCAGTATAGCATTGCTTTATGCTCAGAATACTTAGCTCTGTATATAGTATTGTACCATAGTTGTAGTTATAGAATAAACGGAAGATATTTTACAGAGCTGCTCTCCGAGTGGTTTATACTCTGCAAGACTCTGCAAAACTCTGCTGCGCAACGACTGAATTATTGAGACAGTGAATCCGGTGCTCTCAGCTCCAAGCTGTGAGTCCACAGCACTGTGACCGTTTCCTGCGGGAAGGAGGTCTCTGGCGGTGCTACCCAGCTCGCCCAGCCCAGTCGGGGTTGAGGTACATGAGTCCAGTTGGCGCACTGGCTCTAGGGCGATGCTGACAGTCTACCCAGCATTTCTTGAACAGTGGGTCCAACAGACAGTCCATTATTCAATAACTGGCTCAACAGGAAGTGATCTGACCATGACAAGGGACTGATGTCAATTTCAGATCATCCTCTTCCTGCTCAGCTGAGAATGCAAGGTCCAGGATGTATTGGGAAATAATTTATAATGAATTGAAAAAAAATGTTTCAAAGTACTTTTCAAAAAAAAACACAAAAAACAGAGTCCATTTTGTTGGGGATAATTCAGATGGAAATTCCCAAGTGTCAAAAAAGGTTATTTATGTATGCCACTACTGCAGCCCGTGTTTTGTTAGCCCAAAAATGGAAAACAAGCGAGGTCCCAACCAAAGAAGAATGGCAACTTAAATTGATGGAATATATGCAGCTTGCTGATTTAACATACGTATAAAATAAGAGAACATGAAGAACTTACATTTAAAGAAGATTGGAAAATGTTTATTGAATATATGGGTGGACATGTGTACATTTAAAAACGCTGACAGCATTAAGATCAATTCAACAGTGTAGATAAGTTTTGGCTAAGATCAAGTGTAGTATCTGTTCTTATCAGTTTAATATCTGATATGTCCTCTGTTTGAGGACTATATATTAAATGGATTTTTAGAGCTGGGAGATGGAATAGGGGCTTGCTCCATCCACTCCATGCATTGACCTGGGATTGCAGTACCTCCAGGAACAGCGCACAAAAAACCAGTGTAGATAAGTTTTGATGGATGTAATAATGGAATACTGAATGGTTTAGCTTATGTAAAATATGCAGGGATTTATGGTATGTAAACTGATCCACGGAAAGAGAAGAAGGGAAGTCATTGACTGAAGGTTGTTTAAATGAATATTCTAAAATGTAAAATAGAAAAACTTACTAAAATTATACAAAAAAAAAAGAGAGAGAAAGCAAGGTCTAGAGTGTGGTCGATGATGTGTTGAGACAGCCCCATGGTTGTCATGGTAGCCATGAAGTCCTGAGCTACCCCAAAGCCAGTCATCTTGGCACAGATGTTGAAGTCTCCCCAAAACCAGCAGTCTGGGAGTCATCCATATCTCCTCTGAGACCAGCTCTGTCAGCTGAGCCAGGGAGACTGCTGGGCAGCAAGACCGGTGGTAAACCAGCAGAATACTTAATGTGTCCCCATTGCCCAGTGCCAGGAACACTGCAGAACATAGTCCACAATGTCGAGAAGGCTACCCCTGCAAAATGAAAACACCAACTTTTCAATTTCTTTCATTCATCCTTGTATGCCTTTGTATCCCCACTAGATGGCACTTGGTGCATTTTCTCTGGATGTTTTCGCCCTCCTGCAGCTGACAGGATCCCTGTAAATACAACCAAATTTCATAGAATCATAGAACTGTAGAGTTGGAAGGGACCCTAAGGGTCATCTAGTCCAACCCCCTGCGATACAGGAATCTCAGCTAAAGCATCCATGAGAGGTGGCCACCCAACCTCTGCTTAGAAACCTCCAAGGAAGGAGAGTCCACTTTAAACAGTCACGGCTTCCTGGGAACTCTAGTTTATTAAGGGCGCTGAGAGTTGTTAGGAGACCCCTGTTCCCCTCACAGAGCTACAGTTCCCTGATTGGTTTTTCAATCGATCCCTCTTCCCAGGGAAATCTGGAAAATGTAGCTCTGTGAGGGGAAAAGGCATCTCCGAACAACTCTCAGCGACCAGAACAAGGTAGAGTTATCATTTATTTTATGGCAGTGGTAGGAAACTTTAGCCTGTGAGACAGAGGCCACTCTGTCTTCTCCTCAGGTTGCTCCTCACGCCGTGTCCCTCACCAGCCTTTCTTACTTGGAGGTGCATAGCAGCACCAGGACCGTGGAACTGAAAAGCTGTAACACTGTGCATAGCTGTCAACTTACAGATTTGAAAATAAGGGATCAGCAGCCAAAATAAGGGATTTTCAGAGCACAGGTATGTTCAACTTCTGAGCCCCTCTGAGCCAAAGGCAGAAAGCCCAGCCAGCAGCCAAGCGAAGCCTCAAGCGGTGGTTCCCACAGCGCAGCAACCCGGCAAAGGGGATGCAGCAAGGAAAACCACTGTCACCTCTCCGCTGGGAAGCACTGAGCAAAGGCGAGTCCCCAGGCAACGCAGCCGATTTGATCGGCACAAGGCATGCAAGCTCCACACACACACACCCCGTCGTTCTTAGACTCCTTATTGGGTGAGCAACGCAGCCAAGAAACACAGTTGGAGCCTCCCTCCTCTGGCAGGGAGGGAGGGAGAGGAGCTGCTTCCTTTGAAACCCAGGAAATTTAAGGGACATCATCAATAAGGGACAGCAGCAGGACAAAGCGCTGGGATAAGGGACTTTCCCACCAAATAATGGACAGTTGACGGCTATGAACGTTGTGATGTCTAACGTGTTTTTCATTCCAGGTCGAGAAGCCCAGCTGATGCAGCGTTGCTGTTCTGTTTCAGGCTGCAAACAGAGTGAAACCATCCAGAAGAATGAAAGTGACATTATAAATGGCTTTTTCTTCTTACTCTGTTGTGATGTTAACATAGGGGGTGGTGGGAAGGTTGGGGGGACATGTGACGTTATGTCTGATAACCATTCTTTTCATGCAGGATGTGTGCATGGGTCTTTCAGATTGCTGGTGTCTGACACGAAGATGGTCAGGTGTACCAGTGCTCAGGACAAAGCAAAAGGGGGAGGCAATATGGGTATTTGGCAAAGGCACCTATTGGTGATGATGACAGTGACAAGGCAAACCCAGAAAAAGCCAAGATGCTAATGATTGGATCGGACATGTGGGTTCCAAAGTCACAGAGCGATATGCTCAGCAAACATAGTTTCAGATTCAGACAGAGTTTCTGATGGGAACTATGACAAGATAAACCTGGGAAAAGCCAGGATGCCAATGGATGGGTCTGACATGTGGGTTGAGATGTCACGAGGCAGGAAGCATAGATTCTTCCTTGGGTATGTTGATGCCTGCTTGGAAAGTTTCCTTCAACTGTGATGATGCTTCTTGCTTAACTGGATTGAGAGATTATAGGGAGCATGGAAACCTCTGGCTTCTGCAAAGCTGGAATGACACCCACTCTGTGTGTCATTGCATACAGCCCCTGGAAAGTTCCCTGCAAAGGAAAGTGGCCCTTGTGCTGGAAAACATGCCCCAGTTTTATGATGTCCCCCGGCCCGTTATCAGGGTAGATGAAGAGTGGGCTGTAATTTCTTTCC
Organism: Podarcis liolepis; assembly: GCF_965112155.1. Classification (NCBI taxonomy): domain Eukaryota; kingdom Metazoa; phylum Chordata; class Lepidosauria; order Squamata; family Lacertidae; genus Podarcis; species Podarcis liolepis. The sequence goes on along the minus strand of NC_139554.1, from coordinate 14,978,100 downwards.
ATAATAAACAAGCAGACAGTTAAATTGCTACTGAGATGCTCCCATAACTGCGAGGCCCAAAGAGATGAAGGCCCAGCTGCTGCCATTGCACTTGGCAGCTGAGTTGATAAAAAGGCAGGCCAAGGAGAAAGACATTTTTCTCCCTCCCCAGCAGGACAAAGCTGGCAACGACTGTGACCATCAGTTGTGCCCAATTTCCTTCCACTTGGAAGAGGTGAACCTGTGAATGGAAGGAGGTGATCATCCGGCAATGGGATGCTGCGGTGTGATAACAGGGCAAGTTCGCTTGCTGAGTGGGAGATTGTGGCTTGAAGGCTGTTGATAACCATCGTCAGAAGCTGGCTGGTGCCTAGCGATGGACCTCATGGAAGCAGGCAGGAGTTGGTGGGTGGAAGCTGGTGGCGTTTGCATTTGGAAGCCAGTGAATGCTGCAGAAGCAAACTGATGTTTGTGGATCTCAGCTGGCTGAAGTTCAGAAGCCAGTCAACAGAAGCCGGTGGCTATATTTGTGGATTGAAGCCACAGACCCTCCTAGTGTCCCTGTTTTCCAAGTATGGTCCCAGATTTACAGAAGCCGTCACGGTTTCTGATTTGATCCCACTTTTCCCTAGGATGTCCCCATTTTCACTGGGGAAATGTTGGAGCGTATGGAGGTTATTTGACCCCCGAGACATGGAGAGAAGTAACTATACAACCTTTAGAAAACATCTGAAGGCAGCCCTGTATAGGGAAGTTTTTTTTAATGTTGTATGTGTGAGAGCATGGGAGGCTTTGAGGTGACTGGTGTTTGCTGATGTGATATGTGAAAGACAAAACAGGGTGTGTGAGAAAGGAAACTGGTGAATATTCATGAATGGATGAAGTTAGCAGATGAAGTCACCAGGAAGAAGCCAAATGAGGTGTCTGAGTGATGCTGCCAGATGATAGTTATCCCACTAATTGTCCTGGGGGTTTTTTTTCCCTTCCAGGTATGTCTGAAGCTGGAGAGATGTTCTGAAGACGACCAGTGACAGCAATGAAGAGAACTCCAGGGCTTAAGCAAGCCAGTTTACATTTTTAGATAAATGCCCCCCCCCAAAAAGAAAATGTCTTTTTAAATTCACAACATGGTATTCCTGGGCCTGTTGGCTTTGTCCATGGAGTTTTCTTGGCAGGGATACTAGAGTGGCTTTCCGGTTCTTGCTCCAGGTGGGTCACATTTGGTCAAAACTTGCCACTATGACCTGTTCATCTTGGGTGCCCTGCACGGCATAGCTCATAGCTTCTCTGAGTAATTCAAGCCCCTTCGCCACGGCAAGGCAGTGATCCATGAAGGTGTTGGAAGATACTCTTGAGAGTCTCATGGACTGCAAGAAGATCAAACCAATCCATTCTTAAGGAAATCAGCCCTGAGTGCTCACTGGAAGGACAGATCCTGAAGCTGAGGCTCCAATACTTTGGCTACCTCATGAGAAGAGAAGACTCCCTGGAAAAGACCCTGATGTTGGGAAAGATGGAGGGCACAAGGAGAAGGGGACGACAGAGGATGAGATGGTTGGACAGTGTTCTCAAAGCTACCAGCATGAGTTTGACCAAACTGCAGGAGGCAGTGGAAGACAGGAGTGCCTGGCGTGCTCTGGTCCATGGGGTCACGAAGAGTCGGACACAACTAAAGAACAACAACAAATTCCTGGGCCCTTCTGTCTGAGATCCTTTCAACAGGCAATACTGAGCTGGCTGTGTTTCAGCTGAGAAAATATATATATGCCCAAAAGCAATGTATACAAGTAATAGATCTACCATAACATTTTCAATTTTTTCATAGATGTCAGCTGGCATGTGTTTGTGTGAGTGAAAGGCACCAGGCTGGGGAGGACTGCTCTGTTCTGCATGCTGTGAGTTATCTTGCTTTCCTTTCATCTTCGCTGCTGGGGTTGCAAGAGATCCCAGTTGCACAACCCTGACCTTCATTCATTCATTCATTCATTCATTCATTCTATTTCCAGGCTGTTTTTCATTTTAAAAATCCAAAAGGTCCAGCTCCGAGGGCCTTCTGGCAGTTCCCTCACTGCAAGAAGTGAGGTTCCAGGGAACCAGGTAGAGGGCCTTCTTGGTAGTGGCGCCCACCCTGTGGAACATCCTCCCATCAGATGTCAAGGAAATAAACAACTACAGTGGTACCTTGGGTTACGAATTTTATTCATTCCGGAGGTCCGTTCTTAACCCAAAACCATTCTTAACCTGAGGTGCACTTTCACTAATGGGGCCTTCCGCCGCCCGTGCGCTGCTGGCGTACGATTTCTGTTCTCATCCTGGGGCAAAGTTCATAACCTGAGTTACTACTTCTGGGCATAGCTGTCAACTTTTCCCTTTTCTTGCGAGGAATCCTATTCGGAATAAGGGAATTTCCCTTAAAAAAAAGGAAAATGTTGACAGCTATGCTTCAGGGTTAGCGGAGTTTGTAACCTGAAGCATTTGTAGCCCAAGGTACAAAGGTATCTGACTTATAGAAGACACCTGAAGGCAGCCCTGTTTAGGGAAGCTATTAATGCCTGATGTTTTATCGTGTTTTTAATATTCTGTTGGGAGCTGCCCAGAGTGGCTGGGGAAACCCAGCCAGATGGGTGAGGTATAAATATATTATTATTATTATTATTATTATTATTATTATTATTATTATTATTATAGCAGTTTACAGCGGAGAGCTACACTTCTCAGAGTGGTTTAATAGTCAGTCCCTCACCCACAAAACTGTAGGCCTGGCACAAAGGAAGTAGCAGGGCAGAGCTGACTGAAAGTTGTGGGGCAGATCAAAATGGTGTCACCTTATTGGTGGTAGGGCAGAGTTGGCTAGAAATGGCCTGGTGGGGTCAGGCAGGCTGGATTAGACCAGAGGCTCTCCACTGACAGGGCAAAACAGTATTGCAGGCGCACTGTGTGGGCAGTGGATAAAGAGCCACATCAGTCGTGTCAATGCCTATTTGCCAGAGCAATGGTGCGTACACTGTGTGTGTGCAGAAGGCACTCTTCTGCAAAGTCCTTTGGGGATAAATCTTTTGTGACAAGCAGCCCTATGTAAATAAGTGTACAGTAGTCTGTCAGCAAATCTGTTGAGGCAATAACGTCGTTGGTTGGGGTTTTTTACAAAAATAAAAATTCAGCAAACTCCTGACAACCGTTCCAAAGTTTTGCCGCACAATATGACTGCTGCTATCATTAGGCATTAGCTTTGTTTTCTCTTGCTTTTCGGTTGCCCCAGTAAGCGTCTTGTGACTGCTGGATGGAAAATCCCATCCATGCATCTGTCTCCCTCTGTGCTTATCTGCCTGCAAACCCAACTCCCTGCTGTGCTGCTCAAAGGGTGGCTGTGCTTCAGTTCACATATCTATTTCAGAAATTGAAAATTTGGTGGGTTCACCTTCTTCCCCCATACTTCCTTAACCCTGAAGCTTATGGGTTGAGCCAATGTATCTCAATAGCCAAAGAGGGTTCGGACTCATCTCTCAAGCAACTGGTCTCTATGGTTTTGTAAGGTATGGGCTCATACCAGAGGATCTGCCAGTCGCAGCCAAAAAACTTATTATCCGCACCAGCTGAACAACTGAATGAACTGGTGGGTCTGAGCTTTGTCGCTCCGCAGTGCTCTCCTGACAGTGGCAAGGGGAAAAAGCATCATTGGTCAACCTAGGAGGAACCAGGTGACTTGTGGAGCCAATAGGGGTCTTTTTTCTTTTCATTAGCAGGTAAATCTTTATTTTAAGTTAGTGTCTCCGGGTGAGGAGTAGGGGGTGGGAGTAGAGAAAAAGGAATGTAAACACAAGCTGGGTGCAGAGGCTCCCCATGGGGAGCAAGGCCTGGGGTGGGTGCTATCTATTGGGAGCAGTGCAAAAGGCTGAGGAGGGGCTTGTGCTGCCGCAAACAAACCTACCCACCCCCTTTTCAGGAACTGGAGCAAGTACTGCTCTGCCGGATCTCTGAGCCTGGCGTGAGGGTCCTGGCCCCTGGGGGCAGCCGGCCTGAGGGGTCCCCCTCCCGGGAAGTGACTAGGAAGTTGGCTTCTGCAAGCAGCGTGGAATTGTCCATAGACTCAAATTCTGTCTCTTCGCTCATCCCATTGTCCAGACTGGACCTTGTCCCAGAATCAAGTTTCTCCAGATCGCTCTTTGAGGCCTGTATCTCAGCAACTGCTCTCGACAATTCCTCCTCCTCCTCTTCATCAGCCCCCACATCCTCTGGTGGATGTGAGGCAGCCTCTGTTTCCTCAGGGCCTTCTTTAGGGACCACAATCCGTCGGTGGACGTCTTCCGAATGTTGAAGCATTCCGGATCTTTCCCAGCCAGATAACTGCATTGATAAGGACTCTCTGGGCGACACGCTGCCCCAGATCCACTACTAGTACAAAAGGATTCTTGCTGGCCTATTATACGTTTCCGAGGCATGGCTTCCCAGTAGGGGTTGGGTGTCCCATTTCGCCACTTCAGGTAATAATAATAATAAGAATAAGAATAAGAATAACCCTGCCCATCTGGCTGAGTCTCCTCAGCCACTCTGGGTGGCTCCCAATCAAGTGTTAAAAACAGTACAGCGTTAAATATTAAAAACTTCAGATGTCTTTTAAAGATAGGATAACTGCTTCTTTCCTTCACATCTGAAGGGAGGGTGTTCCACAGGGAGGGCACCACTACCGAGAAGGCCCTCTGTCTGGTTCCCTGTAACCTCACTTCTCACAATGAGGGAACCGCCTGAAGGCTCTCGGCACTGGATCTCAGTGTCTGGGCTGAATGATAGGAGTGGAGACGCTCCTTCAGGTATACAGGACCGAGGCCATTTAGGGCTTTAAAGGTCAGCACCAACACTTTGAATTGTGCTCGGAAACGTACTGGGATCCAATGTTGGTCTTTCAGGACCGGTGTTATATGGTCTCAGCGGCCGCCCCCAGTCATCAGTCTAGCTGCTGCATTCTGGATTAGTTGTAGTTTCTGGGTCACCTTGAAAGGTAGCCCCACGTAGAGCGCATTGCAGTAGTCCAAGTGGGAGATAACTAGAGCATGCACCACTCTGGTGAGACAGTCCGCGGGGAAGTAGGGTCTCAGCCTGGGTACCAGATGGGGCACACATTCCAGTGATTTATAAGTAATCGCCAGCCATCAAATCCCATTATCTGGGACCTTGTTATCCACTATCACATTCAATCATACAAGCATAGAATCTTAGAGTTGGAAGGGACCCAGGGTCATCTAGTCCAGCCCCCCTGCAATGCAGGAATCTCGGCTAAAGCGTCCATGACAGATGGCCATCCAACCTCTGATTAAACACCTCCAAGGAAGGAGAGTCCACAACCTCCCGAGGGAGACCATCCCACTGCTGAACAGCTTGTGGAGACCTTACGTTTCTGGTATAGCACTGGGTGAATGCAGCTGGTATAGCACCGGGTGAATGTGATCCCACGGCGAGGACCCCATAAGGAGTCTTGCCGCGGCATTCTGCACCCACTGGAGTTTCTGGGTCAGTCTCAAGGGCAGCCCCACGTAGATGGCTATGCTCTGCCTCCACAGTCAGAGGTAGTGTGCAAAGGAATTCCAAACAGCAGTGGCTGAAGACAAGACAGTCAGGCTGTGTATCCACAGCAGTGGCCAGAGAAGGAATGACTTCTGGAAGGAGCGCAGAGAGAACAAATGCCATGTTGCATCTGCAGCAGCCCCAGCTGAAACAAAACATGTCTCTCCCAGATCAGTCTCTACTGCCACAGTCTCGCCTACCTCACAGGGTTGTTGTGAGGATAAAATGTAAAGGAAATACCCATGTACACCAACTCCTGGGAGGAAAGGTGAGAATAAATGTTGTGGTAATAATAATAATTATAATTATAATAATACTCTCTCCTCATTAGGGAATGGGTCCTATTAAAAACTGCTTTGGACATTGCTACCATTTGCAGGAAGTGTCGAATAAGGACACACTTGGAAGACCTACGGTAATTAAATTTAGAATTCTGTTTTTATGATTCACCAAATATTGATACTTTTGCTGAAATAAGCTAATAAGATGTTTGTTTGTTTGTTTGTTTGTTTGTTTGTTTGTTTGTTTGTTTGGCCTGCCCATTTGCTAGAACACAATGTAGTCATTGTAGCACATGACAGAGGGAAGGGATTACCAACTCAGGGCTGATTTCATTCTGCCAGTGCCCAGCAGTAACAAAAGACTCTTCTTAACATTTGCTTCCTCCCAATATCCGCCTAAAAGACAAACCACTTTATGTCTAAGCCTGATTAAAACAAAAGCAAAAAAAAAAAAAAAAGGATAGCAAATACCGGAACTATAAACGTCATATGATTGCTTATCCTATGAGCAATGATATCCAACAAACTTGTTCCCCATCAGTACAAGGATTTCTGGTGGAAAGAATCCCTGGAACCGATATAGGCCAAGTTTAGTGGGTGGAGAGAGAGGAAGTTCCATTGTACAAGCAGAAATCCTTGTGCTGATGGAACGAATTATTGAGATACTGCCTCATATTTTTAAAATGTGGTTGCAGCACAGCATTCCTCTTCTGAGCTACACATTTACAAATCATGCACAGTGTATTTAGTACAGTGGTACCTCTGGTTACTAACTTAATTCGTTCTGGTGGTCCGTTCTTAACCTGAAACCGTTCTTATTCTGAGGTACCACTTTATCTAATAGGGCCTCCCGCTGCCGCCGCACCGCCAGCACGCAATTTCTGTTTCATCCTGAGGTAAAGTTCTTAACCTGAGGTACTACTTCCGGGTTAGCGGAGTCTGTAACCCAAAGTGTTTGTAACCCGAGGTGCCACTGTAAAGGGGGTAACAATTTATCCCTGGTAGTGAAAGCATAGCTACGCAGCCCTGGTCTCCTGAAGATCTGGCTCTGCTTCTCAGAAGGAATATTTTGGCAAAAGATGGCAAAAAAAACCAAATAAATGACAGAATAGGGATAGTAATTTGATTCAGCTTGCATATAAAGATGGACCTGCCAAATTCACCCTTTCCAAACCATTGTTTGAACTGAAATACAAATTGTCCTTTGACATTTCCACTCCTCTGAATTTTGCGATGCACTTCTCCAGGCAAGTAATGTGTAAAAAAAATACATACATGAGGGTAAAATGTGCCTTAAAATATGCACATGATTTTTAAAAAAAAAAACAGCATCCCAAAATGCATTATATGTGGGGAAATTGCTATGCAAAAATGTGTATGTCAGGCAAGGCTGGCCCTACCATTACAGTAATACAAACAAAACACGTAGGCTGTTAGTTAGTAGAAAATATATAGTGGAATAATGATATCATTCAAATTACAGTGGTGCCCCGCAAGACGAATGCCTCGCAAGACGGAAAACTCACTAGACGAAAGAGTTTTCCGTTTTGGAGGTGCTTCGCAAAACGAATTCCCTATGGGCTTGCTTCGCAAGACGACGATGCCTTGCGAGTTCCTGGTGGTTTTTTTTCCTCCCCCCCTTTTTTCTAAGCCGCTAAGCCGCTTATCAGCTGATCCGATCAGCAGATAAGACGCTAAAAGCCGCTAAAAGCGCTAATAGCGCTAATCCGCTAATCCGTCAATGGGCTTGCTTCACAAGACGAAAAAACCGCTAGACGAAGAGAATCACAGAACGGATTCTTTTCGTCTTGAGAGGCACCACTGTATAGGAGTAAGCCAATCATCTCAAAAGTTTCAAAAGTAAAGTCTCTGAATAATCTTCTATTGAAACTTTTGAAAGACTGTTGAGAGACTGTCCTTAGACATCTGTTTTGAACACATGGCTTGACGGTCCTCGCTACCACTCTTTTATTGTACATATAAACTTTGATTGGCTTACTCCTATAATCTGAATGATAAAATTATTCTATTACAGTTTTGTGTATGGGATCCGTTCCGGAGTCCCGGCCGCCAGCTGAAAAGGACGCAGGGCAAAGTGCTGCCTCTGCACACACGCACAAAGTGGTTTGTGCTTCTGCGCATGCACGAAGCGCGATTTAGAGCTTCTGCGCATGCGTGAGTGGCAAACCCGGAAGTAACCTGTTCTGGTACTTCCAGGTTTCCTGCAGCCGTTCACCGGAATGGACACTAGACAAGGTGGATGTTCACAGAGGTATTACCATATATATTTTCTACTAACTATTAGTAGTTGTGATTGGTTCTTACTGCAACACAGGGGTTTGTTCTTGGCCCTACCATTAGACAGAGCGAGGCAGCTGCCTCAGGTGGCAGGTGCTGGGGGGTGGCAGCAGTCTCCTCACCATTTCCCCTCAGCAGAGGCAGCTCCATTTGAGGAAATGGGGCAGTGCCCTACCAACCCCAGCCTGCCCTGAACCAGCCCCACCTGCCTACCTTCTTACACACAACCAGTCAGGGGACAGCGCTGCCTGTCATGGGCTCTGGCTTCATCTCCTACTGTCAGGCTTCCTTTATTCTGCCATACCAATTCCAATAGGCACCAGTCACCACCATTCTCCCTCAGTCCCCTAAGCCAGACTGCTCTGCCCTGCCATACCTGGCCTGCTGTCCTTAGGCCCGCCGAAGGCGCAGCCCCTTCAACTGTGTTGAAGTAAGGTTCAACTGCCTGTCAGAATCGGGGGGCGCCATTTTGTCCTTTGCCTCAGGCAGCAACGCAGCTAGAGCCGGCCCTGATATTGGGCAAAATGGCATACAAAAATGTGTCTGCTAGGAGAAATTCTCACAAAAATGCGGGCGGATTTTTACGAGGGCTTTAAAAAACAACAACCCACCGGCTGATATGGAAATGTGGAGAACTGACCTTAACAGCTGAGGAATAGGAAGCTGAGAGGGAGGGAATTCCACAATTTAGGGGCTGCCACCAAGAAAGCCCTGTCGCTGACCACCATTTCCAGCACTTCTAAGTCTGGTGGAACTACTAGGAGAGACCCCACCCCTTCCACAAATCTTTCCCCAAAATAAAAACATCCAAACAAAACTTATTTTCCATTATTGTGCCTCATTTTAGTCCCACACAGGGAACAAAGTACAGTATATATACATTGACAATCTGAACTGAGGCTTCGTGTAGTGTGAATGAATGAAATATTTTTGGCTGTGGCTGCAATTTTTCCATTCTTCCTGGAAATGAATGAACTGTTTTTTTGCTCATTTGGAAAAACCCAATTAACCTTAATAACAACTCTTTAAAAAAAAAAAGGCTTCCACTGACATCCATTGAGTTGGTAGCTCCTTCAACAGTCCCATTCACAGGAAAAGTTGCGCGCAATGAATTGGGTGTCAAATTTGTGAGCTGATAATATCCAAAACCTTTTTAAAAAGAAAGGGAAGAGGGGGGGGGAAATAACCTCTCTGGGCTGCTGGAGGCTTGTACCTTTTGTTCAATGAACACTTGAGTTATTTTTATGAACAGCTGACCTAGATTCTCCGCCTGAATTAAAACGTCCCCCTGCAGCTCAGCAAAGACAGAAATTCGCAAGTTGCCCAAAAGCTTTTAAGCATGGAACTAAAAATGAGCCTCAGCTTTGCAAGGGGAAAAGCAGCGCCCATTAGTCATAGAAGAGATTTTGAAAATATGCCCATGGAGAAAAATACAAGTTAGTTCAGTGTCTAAGGCTGGCACTGATATTGGGGAGTGTGAGGTGGTCACCTCAGGAATCTGGTGACCACCTCACACTCCCCAATATCAGTGCAAGCCTTAGACACTGAAGTAACTTGTATTTTGTGCCCCATGGCTGTTTCTCCTGAGCTATTGCACCAGAAGAAGCCTTGCTTGCTTGCTACTGCGTAAGCTAGCTGCTTCATCTAACCATATAACACCAGTCCTGAAAAAGCTACATTGGCTCCCAGTATGTTTCCGAGCACAATTCAAAGTGTTGGTGCTGACCTTTAAAGCCCTAAATGGCCTCGGCCCAGTATACCTGAAAGAGCATTTCCACCCCCATTGGTCAGCCTGGACACTGAGATCCAGCTCCAAGGGCCTTCTGGCGGTTCCCACACTGCGAGAAGTGAGGTTGCAGGGAACCAGGCAGAGGGCCTTCTCAGTGGTGGCGCCCGCCCTGTGGAACACCTCCCGTCAGATGTTAAGGAAATAAACAACTAGCTGACGTTTAGAAGACATCTGAAGGCAGCCCTGTTTAGGGAAGTTTTTAATGTTTGATGTTTTATTGTGTTTTCAATATTTTGTTGGAAGCCACCTAGAATGGCTGGGGAAACCCAGCCAGATGAGCAGGGTATAAATAAATTTATTATTATTATTATTATTATTATTATTATTATTATGGTCACGAAGAGTCGGACACGACTAAACAACAACAACAACAGTGGTCTTCTCCCAACACAGCTCAGTGTCCAGGGGGAGGGCCCTGACTGAGTGAGCTGGCAGAGAGGCAGCCAGCCCAGGCACACCCTCCAGCAGATATAATGCATATCCATATGTTTCTCTGGTCCAGGCACCCCCAAACACAGCCTTCCAGCTGTTCTGGGACTACAACTCCCATCATCTCTAGGTAATAGGACCAGTGGTCAGGGATGATGGGAATTGTAGTCCCAAAACAACTGGAGGGCCGGGTTTGGGGGTGCCTGGTCCATAGGAGCCAAATCCTAGGGACCAAGGGGTCTTCTGCCCCCCAATAAAATATTTGAAAGGGCTGTCCCCCCCCTCATTTGATGGGCGTTGCTATTCAAATGGTGTGTGTGCAACTTGTCATGTGATTGATTATGTGGGGCTGAGCTCTGGTCCCATAACTCATGGTGGTGCTGGCACAGCTGTATTGCAGCACATGTTTGAATGACCAGGCCTGGATCTTATTAGTTTTATTTTTTATTTATTAAATTTGTATGCCAGTCTTCATCCGCAGGTCTCCGTGCGGCTGTTCACAATTTAAAATTGCAATACAAAACCCACAAAATACATAGTAAAAATAAGAACAATAACAAACCAATAATCCCCAATCTTACAACACATTTAAAAGGGCATCGAATGTCCATCAGCCAAAGGCTTGGTTGAAGAGGGATGTTTTCACCTGGCACCTAAAGGTGTATAATGAAGGTGCCAGCCAAACCTCCCTGGGGAGAACTTTCCACGAATGGGGGGGGGGCACTGCAGAAAAGGCCCTTTCAGATTCAGCAAGCTGGAAGCCACGTGTACCTACAACTGTAGGCCCAATTGGTTCTAGGGGGAGGAAAATTTACATTTCTATCTGCTTTATTTACAACATGGAAACTTTTATGAACTTTGATCCTCTCTCCCTTTACTCTCCTTCTTTCTACATTAAAATGCCCAGTTGCATATGGGCTTGCCCCAAGCAAGGTGGTATTAGAATCTTCTAATAAATAAGTACATTTGCTATGCTGAATGCTTCCGGTGGGTGGTTTTGTTTGCAGCTGAATTCTGCATTTTGTTCTACACTGTTCAATTTTATTGAATAATTCTGTTTTGGACCATGTGTATTTCCACCCTGGGACCTTCGAGTTAAGGGTGCGTGCTGTTCATAAACAGATAAATGAAACTAATTGGGAGTAATTTTTAAAACGGTCTTTTCTCAAAAGCCTTTCATTCTGTAAACATCTGGGCAACAAACTGCAAAGTAGGGCACATTCCTTTCTCTGGGAGAATTTGCCAGAGAGCTGTTTATTTTTAGAGACCTGTTTAATGCTATGGTTTATTTATACGGGTAAAAAAGAAATGCGGTGATTGCTTTATTCTCTTCGCGCCCCTTCTCTTAAGTTTCACACTGAGATCAGGTGTTTGCCTCTTCGGAAATAAAATTAGACTTGAATCTAGAAGCTTAGAAACCCCAAAGACCTGATCTTTTGTAATGCACTCCTGCAAAAGAAACAGTACCCGGCGAATTCTTGGCAGCCAGGAATCCAAAGACAGGAAGGAGAGGGAAGGAGGTGAAAGACCAAGAATCAGCTTATCAGAGAAGGACAAACACAAACACCTACGCAAATTGCCTAGGGACACAACACGGGCAGGAGAATCTGCCCCCTCATCATCTGGAGAGAGAGACATGGTATTGAAAGGTACCGTATTTTTCGCCCTATAGGACGCACTTTTCCCCCACCAAAAATGAAGGGGAAATCTGTGTGCGTCCTATGGGGTGAATGCAGGCTTTCGCTGAACCTTGGAGAGTGAGAGGGGTCGGTGCGCACCGACCCCTCTTGCTCTCCAGGCTTCAGGAAGCTATTAGCAAGCCTGGGGAGCCTGCGGGAGTTCCTTCAGGGCTCCCTAGGCTGCGAATAGCAGCCTGCTGCACGGAGCGCAGGGAGCGCTGAAGCAGAGCGCCCCGCGCTTCGGGCAGACATCAGGCAGCCCCACAAGCTCGGGGGACAGCGGGGAGGCGGAGCGCAGCCATCCTGATGTTCCCAGACCTGGTTTGGATTCCCCAACCTGGTTTGGGGGGGGAAATAAAGGGGCGAGATTTCCTTTATTCCCCCCCAAAAAAAAACCTAGGTGCGTCCTATGGGCCGGTGCGTCCTATGGGACGAAAAATACGGTAATTTTGAAAGATTGCAGAGAACACACAGCAGAGATGATGGATCTTTTTCGGACCAGGGGCCACATTCCCTTCCGGGTTTCCCTTCCAGCGGCTTCGTGCCGGTGGGCAGGGCCAGAGGCAAAATGGGCGTCGCAAGAAATGTAAATTTCTTTCTCATAATATTCAATAAAACCAAAAGTTCAGAGATTACGTCCCCTTTGTCACTTAAGACTGAGCTATATATAAGACTGAGCTGCAAATAAGACGTTTTAAATGTGTTGTAAAGTTCAATGTACAAATGGGACACTAGATGGCAACTGTGAGCTATGGCAAATTCAATGCTTTTTAAAAATAAAATAAAAATTAAAGCATTTCCACAGCCGTTTTTTATATGTGTGTAGATTCCACCTGAGCTCCTCTAAGTAATGATATTTCAGAGACTATTTTTAAGAGTTCATTTTTGAACTTTTTAAATTAAAAACAGCAGCAACAACAACAACAGTGTGGTTCGCCGGAAGCGGCTTAGTCATGCTGGCCACGTGACCCGGAAGCTGTACGCCGGCTCCCTCGGCCAATAAAGCAAGATGAGCGCCGCAACCCCAGAGTCGTCCGCGATTGGACCTAATGGTCAGGGGTCCCTTTACCTTTACTTTTAAAGAAGCAGCTAAAAGAGAAAACCCATCAAAATCTGAGAAGTCATTCACTGAAAGGTTTTGGGGGGGAGGGTTGCAAAGGAAGGACTTTTTCAAAGGACTACCGGTTCCAAGTTCTACACAGAATGGCCACCAATATAGACAGGTTTACAATGAGGGATTAAGCAAATTCATATGGGGGGGGGCAGTTTGAGGTTTAACCACAAAGGCTACTGGCTCAGATTGTTGAGGATCAAATGGGAGTATGCACCTGAATTAGAGGTGGGCAGAAGGTACATCTGCTGCTAAATAATAATAATAATAATAATAATAATAATAATAATAATTGTACCCCACCCATCTGGCTGGGTTTCCCCAGCCACTCTGGGCAGCTTCCACAAATAACAAAAATACACTAATATGTCATACATTAAAAACTTCCCTGAACAGATCTCTGGCTGTTATGTAGTACATTGCCAGTAGGACTTGCAACAGATTCTGACTCCCAGCTGAGCCTGGTAAAGAGAGATCCTTACCAGTATCAGCCTCACGGGTCAAAGCTGGCAAGTGGGCAGGGCTGGCAAAGATGCCAGGGGCTGACATCATTATGATGTCACATGGATTGACAAGCAGGTTGTCCCACCCACCCGTCAAAATCCCTGGCACACAGTTCCCATGCGTCTTGCTGCTACTACAGGCGGCAAAGGGGGAGGAGAGATTTTTCTCTCCTTCCCACAGCAGTAGAAGGGTTGTTATTGTTTTTAAATGACTTTTATCCAATTTTGGGGCTTTCACTAGTAAATTGGCATGTGTTACACCACCTTGAGTGGCTTATGGGTAGGTAATCTATGAAATGCAATAACTAAATTAAAAATACGCACACGACAGTGAGTGTGAATACACAACTGATTACAATGCTGAGGCAACCCCTACACCCTAGCACATTCTTAAATAAATGCTATTTTTAGATCTCCTTGTCCTGCAGGTTTGTCCACGCTCCATCTAATTGTACTCCGAGACAAAGTCCAGCATCTATTATGCATTTTCCAGTGACTTCTTGATAGCAGTAGATTGGTTACCATGGCAAATACAACCCTGTTTGCATATATAGAGGAACAGAGCAGCGGAAATGGATAGATAATGCCATGCCTGAAACTACATAGAAAGCTTTTAAAGCATTTATTTATATATATATATATATATTTAATGTTCTGTAGAGCAGAAATCAGCGCTTCAGAACATCATACATAATTCACTGCATTTGGAAACCTACAAAAGAGGTGCCAGAGCAATGTAGTGAATTTGGTTGGTAAGGATGGGTCTAAATCATGGGTAGGCAAACTAAGGCCCAGGGGCCGGATCCGGCCCAATCGCCTTCTAAATCCGGCCCACGGACGGTCCAGGAATCAGTGTGTTTTTCCATGAGTAGAATGTGTCCTTTTATTTAAAATGCATCTCTGGGGTATTTGTGGGGCCTGCCTGGTGTTTTTCCAAGAGTAGAATGTGTGCTTTTATTTAAAATGCATCTCTGGGTTATTTGTGGGGCATAGGAATTCGGTCATTCCCCCCCCCCCAAAAAAAATAGTCTGGCCCCCCACAAGGTCTGAGGGACAGTGGACCAGCTCCCTGCTGAAAATGTTTGCTGACCCCTGATCTAAATCCTTCCAGAGCCATGAAATTCACTGAGCGACTTTCAGCTAGTCACTTCTCTCAGCCTAACCCACCTCACACGGTTTTTGTGAAGTTTTTAGAAAGGGCCTCAGGCCGAAATGGAGTTCCTTGGACGAAGATCAAGCCACAAAGATGACAACAGGAACTTGGTGTGTGACGGCGCAGCCTGTAAAATAAAATTATTAGCCGAGAAAAAGGGGAGGGGATTTTACAGACATCAGTGGAATGGTGCTTCCAGGTGGACCTTTCAAAGCGCTTTCCCCACAGGGAGACCTTACAGGGGTTTTATGGGACATGCAGTTATCCCAGGATTTCTCTTTCTTTTGTCTGTTCTTTTTCCAAAACAGAAGATCCGACTGGAATGTGTGCAGAGGAGGGCAGACAAGATGATCGAAGGTCTGGAAAGCCAAGCCTTATGAGGAACAGTTGAAGGAGCTGGGTATGTCTGGCCTAGAAAAGAGAAGGCTAAGAGGAGATATGACGGCCATCTTGGAGGGTGGTAGCCTCTCCTTCCTTGGAGGGTTTCAAGCAGAGGTTGGATGACCAGCTGTGGCAGGTGATTTAGTTGAGATTCCTGCATTGGAGGGGGGTTGGACTAGATGACCATTGGTGTCCCTTCCATCTCTATGATTCTATGACTTTTGGGAAAGATCTGAAATGGCAGCACACACGAACACACACGAACACAAGTGTGGGTGCTTCTTTGTGCTTCCTTGCCCTTTTACTATTGAGCTTCTGCTTGGTCTAGTTTAGCCATACGCAGTGGTCTTTTCCAACACCACACCACCTCTCTTCCGATTGCTCCTCACCTGATCATACCTGGGCTACTTTGTTCCTGTCCACCATTCCTGCCACGGCAACACCATGTTTGCTATAGCACAAGATTGGGGAAACTTTATCAGCCCAGCGGGTGCATCTGGGCAAACATCCAGAGGTCACATACCAGTCCTGGGAAGGGCCAGAAGCAAAGGTTGAGGGAGAAATTAATATAAATGTTATCTTTGTTCAGCTGGCTACTTTCTCAACACGCTCCTCTGTCCAGATAAGCAAGAGGCATTACAGTCGTACCTTGGAAGTCGGATAGAATCCGTTCCGGAGGTCCATTCAACTTCCAAAACGTTCAAAAACTAAATTACAGCTTCTGATTGGCTGCAGAAAGCTCAACAACTTCAACCCTAAAAAAAGCTCTTCACTTCATCAAATCTGGCCCTCTTTGAAAAAAGTTTGGACACCACTGCTCTTGAGGCATCTGTACTGCAGCTGTTAGAAACCATGCTAGACAAGTTGGAACTTAAATTTACTGGGTGCTTGTTTATTTACATTTCTGTATTGCCCATAACCTAAATCCCCTGGAAGGTTTGCAAATACAAGATGCAATTGAAAAACCGAAGAACAGTAAAAAAAAAAAAAAGGTATACAATACAGTGGTGCCTCGCAAGACGAAAATAATCCGTTCCGCGATTCTCTTCGTCTAGCGGTTTTTTTGTCTTGCGAAGCAACCCTATTAGCGGCTTAGCGGCTTAGCGCTATTAGCAGTTTAGCGGCTATTAAAGGCTTAGCGGATTAGCGGCTAAAAGGCTATTAGCGGCTTAGCGGCTTAGAAAAAGGGGGGAGCAAAAAAAATCGCAAGACTCGCAAGAGCCCTCCTCCCACCGCCAGCCTTTGGAGGAGGTCCGAGGACAGTGGGGAAGACGCGCTGCGCTTCCCCGCTGTCCCGGAGATTTCCCTATGGGCTGTCGTCTTGCGAAGCAAGCCCATAGGGAAATTCGTCTTGCGAAGCGCATTGAAAAACGGAAAACCCTTTCGTCTAGCGGGTTTTCCGTCTTGCGAGGCATTCGTCTTGCGGGGCACCACTGTACAAATCACTGACCATGTGCACCCACGAACCTAAAAGCCAACATAAACAGAGGCATCATGATGTTTATCAAAACCAGCAAACAACAAAGCAAAACAGCATGGGGAAAAAGAAACTGGTGCAAAAAATTAAATAGCAAGAAAAATATATGTGTATCGAAAGATCATATGGAATGGAAGTGAGAGCTGGACCATAAAGAAGGCTGATCGCCGAAGAATTGATGCTTTTGAATTATGGTGCTGGAGGAGACTCTTGAGAGTCCCATGGACTGCAAGAAGATCAAACTTCTCCATTCTGAAGGAAATCAGCCCTGAGTGCTCACTGGAAGGACAGATCCTGAAGCTGAGACTCCAATACTTTGGCCACCTCATGAGAAGAGAAGACTCCCTGGAAAAGACCCTGATGTTAGGAAAGATGGAGGGCACAAGGAGAAGGGCACGACAGAGGACGAGATGGTTGGACGGTGTTCTTGAAGCTACAAACATGAGTCTGACCAAACTGCGGGAGGCAGTGGAAGACAGGAGTGCCTGGTGTGCTCTGGTCCATGGGGTCACAAAGAGTCGGACACGACTAAACAACTAAACAACAACAATCGAAAGATAAAAGGCTTGGGAGAAGAAAAGAGTATTTTCTCAAGATCTATAACATAGCTGACAGGTCAGCCTCTCTGGGGATGCTATTCCATGAATGGAGTGCCACCACCGATAAGGCCCTTTTCCTAGAAGACATCTGCCCACCCAACTTCTTTAGGCAAATGAAGCTGATGAAGGGCCCTATGGCATCTGCCTGCATACAGATGATAGCTTATCAGAAACTTGCGACTGGTAAAGTAGAGCTGTCATTCGAGAGACACGTTCACTTTGGCCTGCATGTTAATGAAAAAGCTACCTGGTTCACGCTTCCTGAAAAATACAGGAACTGAAACCCAGCCAACCTTTGAAATTCACGCCTCTCCAAATTTTGCAATGCTGTTCTGCAACCTCCAAATGTCATTACAGCAAAAAAGGCAAATATTCTTGAAATAACAGAATGCATTATATATGGGGAAATTGCTTGGAAAAAATTGTATATTAGGCAAGATTACACTAAAAATTGTGTGTATTAGGAGGAAGCAAAAATGATGGTGAATTTTCATGAGGACTTATAACATTAATTAAAAACTGGTGTAGGAATGTGGCAAACCGAACTTTGGATGGGAAAAATAAGAACGAGAGAAACCTAAATTGATAGATTCACCCATCCCTGGCTGTCGTTGCTCAGGACAGACACATTTTTGTTAAACAAAGAAATTGCATTCCACTGGGGTCTCTAGTCAAACCTGTTTTGCAGGATTTAAAGGCTGAAACGGGGGGGGGGGGGGGAGGTCACTAAAGGCTGCATTTTGTGTTGTGGTCATATGAGTCTTGCCAACTCACAGCTAATGACGCTCCTGCAGATGATCTCAGTGATCAATACTGACTCACGGTCAGGGGCGCTATTTTGAGGCAGGGGGCTGAGCCCCCCAATATTGAATTGGACGCCATACCCCAACCCCCCCAGGCGAGCGCTGGCATGCCGGGCAGGAGAAGAGGCTTGGAGGGCGATTTTCACCCCCTGTGCCCTCTGCTGCGATCGCCGGAGCAACCCAGCAGCAGGGGCGTAGGAAGTGGGGGGTGGAGGGGAGTCCGCCGCAGGTTCCATCATGGAGGGGGGTGACAAATTATCAAGGAACAATTGCTGCCCTATTAGGGCAGTTCAAAAAAAACTTTTTTAAAAAAAATGCGGCTCCAAAGGTCTTATCTTACTACACTAGGGTTTATATAGCTATATATGAAATTTCATGCATATCAGTTAATATCTTGACCCTCCTCCATAAAAATAGCTGTTTACTTGGCCGTTTTCCTGTGTTGTGAAGGCTGAAATTTCAAGTCAGTGGAGCACTTACTGTTCCCAACCCTAACCCTGCAGAAAGCCATCTAATTAGACTTTAATTTGACATGTTTTTAGGAGGTAATTAAATTATTGTTTGATTTTATACCAGTGTTATGTATCTGATGTTAGCCGCCCTGAGCTCGTCTTTGGCCAGGGAGGGTGGGATGTAAATAAAAAATTGTATTATTATTATTACTTATTATTATTCCTTTGTAAGAAAATATGAAATAACGTAAAACCATTTTTGCAGGCAAAAATCAATATGGGGGGGGTGACAAGAAATTTTCCACACTGGGTACCACCTGACCTTCCTACACCTCTGCCCATCAGGGGCCTGCACGTCCCAGCAGATGTGGCCAGATGGGCTGGGGCATCGCATGTGTGACGTCATGCATGTGCGACAGCCCCCCCCCAAAAAAAATGTTGGGCCCAACTCAGCGCGCCTGCTTGCAGTACAACCCTACACATGACCCCCATTCTCTTCCAAACCTTCCAGAAAGCACACGAGTCCTTTCGATGCTATGTTGGCCTGATATGGTCTGGGTTCAAAGGTGGTTCGGCCGTCTGTATGGCAGGAGTTAGGAACTTCGGACATACCTGCTCTGGAGGTTCACTAGCAGGGCATGAGAGCAATATTTAATATTTGTCTCTAGCAATGGGTCACTAAGATATACAGTGGTGCCTCGCAAGACGAAAAGAATCCGTTCTGTGATTCTCTTCGTCTAGCGGTTTTTTTCGTCTTGCGAAGCAAGCCCATTGAAGGATTAGCGGATTAGCGCTATTAGCGGCTTTTAGAGGCTTTTAGCGGCTTATCTGCTGATCGGATCAGCTGATAAGCGGCTTAGCGGCTTAGAAAAAGGGGGGAGGGGGAAAAACCAGCAGGAACTCGCAAGACATTGTCGTCTTGCGAAGCAAGCCCATAGGAGATTCGTTTTGCGAAGCACCTCCAAAACGGAAAACTCTTTCGTCTAGCGAGTTTCCGTCTTGCGAGGCATTCGTCTTGCGGGGCACCATTGTACTGCTCTTGAACTTGGAAGCTCTGTGTATAATAATCTAATCTCGCTTAGCACCCAGTTTCCAACTATGGTCAGATGGATGCTTCAAGGATGCTCAGGAACAGGATACCATGGAGAGAGACATTTCCTGTTGTTTTTCCAGCATCTGCTAATTAGATATATCAACAACCTCTGTACGTGAAGGATTCATTTTAAGTGTTTGTGGTTAACTGTCAGCGGCATGGGGCACACCAGGACTGTCCATGGAAAACAGAGACACTTGGAGGGTATGGCAAGGCGGGGCCTGGTTTGTCTACTGGCAGATTGCAATTGGTTTAGCTGCAGGTTGTTGAGCACTTTTTAAGATCTTGGCAGGCCAGATTAGGCTTC
The DNA here is from genome assembly GCF_965112155.1 of Podarcis liolepis. Lineage (NCBI taxonomy): Eukaryota > Metazoa > Chordata > Lepidosauria > Squamata > Lacertidae > Podarcis > Podarcis liolepis. The sequence continues at coordinate 14,958,207 of NC_139554.1, read as the reverse complement.
TGGGTCAATGGTTCACCACACTTGCTCTTTCATTACTCCAATCCTTTTAAATATTAAAATACAGAGTTTTTAAAATACAGTGGTACCTCAGGTTAAGTAAATTCGTTCCGGAGGTCTGTTCTTAACCCGAAATTGTTCTTAACCTGAAGCATCACTTTAGCTAATGGGCCCTCCTGCTGCCGTCGTGCCGCCAGAGCATCTCATAATGAAGCAAGGTTCTTAACCCGAGGTACTATTTCTGGGTTAGGAGAGTCTGTAACCTGAAGCGTATGTAACCTGAAGCATATAAAACCCGAGGTACCACTGTATTACACAGTGGTAGTTATTTTACAGCATGTGTTTTCACAGAAAGCAAAGACCAATAGCCAAACCTTATTCTTTTACAGTGGTACCTCGGGTTACATCCGCTTCAGGTTACATCCGCTTCAGGTTACACACGCCGCTAACCCAGAAATAGTGCTTCAGGTTAAGAACTTTGCTTCAGGATAAGAACAGAAATCGGGCTCCGGCAGCGCGGCGGCAGCAGGAGGCCCCATTAGTTAAAGTGGTGCTTCAGGTTAAGAACAGTTTCAGGTTAAGAACAGACCTCCGGAATGAATTAAGTACTTAACCTGAGGTACCACTGTATTTGGAAGAACCATTCAGATGGGGTTTTTTCTCTTCTCGTTTTGGAACATGATTTCCTGTGGCCAGGGGGGGAGGGAAGTTACATGGGAGCTACAAACCGCTAAAGCATTCAAAAAATGTGACCGGCTGTTCCAATCACATGACCTTGGGCTCATTATGAAATAGTCCTGCGTTTCCACTCTGCCCCTGCAGCAGCTAAGCTCACACAGGGCAAACCTCCTCTGCCACCTCCTCCATATGCTTTTCAGAATTCATGGGAAAAAGAAGGGTGTGAGGCAGCAAGGAAAACATCGAGCATTTTTCAAATAATTGCGCTGACTGCATCAGGAGAAATCATACAAAAACAGGAAGAAGGAAAGGGTGTCAAATGGTATTTTAATCAGGAAAGAAAGCAACACTCGTTAACACTCTTCTCATTAAGAGAAGAGAAATGCTGTCGGGCAAGGAAGGGGAAATCTCATGCCTAGGGGTCGTCTCTCCCCAAGCTTTGCACCCTTCTTTAGTGTTTTTGCCTGACTGGAACTCTTGAGAAAGTTTCTGTCTTGCCTGGTTGGACGATAAAAAGGGATGTGCGAGAGGGAAGGAACTAACCTACCGGTCAAAGGTAAAATTCGCATTGTCAACTTTTGCCTGCGGCCCTCAGAAAGTTGTTCCGAAGGCAATGTGGCTCTCAGGCTGGAAAAAGTTCCCCATGCCTACGGTAAGGAGCCCATACCAGGCAAACCAGGCGCCCAAACAGCACCATACATGGAACATTAGCATCCTGTTTTATTTCTTAAGACATTTCTTTTCACCGTCATCCAGTTCAATATGGCACCCTTTCCCTTCTTTGCTTTGACGCTTGGGGAAAAAGTGTGTGGCTGTTTATTTGCTGCACTCACGTTTAACCTTCTAATCGGGTAGTATTCCAGGAAGCATTTTTATACCGATGCACCAAATGCCTGTTACAGTGGTACCTCAGGTTACATACGCTTCAGGTTACAGACTCCGCTAACCCAGAAATATTACCTCAGGTTAAGAACTTTGCTTCAGGATGAGAACAGAAATTGTGCTCCAGTGGCGCGGCAGCAGCAGGAGGCCCCATGAGCTAAAGTGGTGCTTCAGGTTAAGAACAGATTCAGGTTAAGAACGGACCTCCAGAATGAATTAAGTACTTAACCCGAGGTACCACCGTATTATGATCTGTGGAGTGTGTGGGCAGAGATGACTTATACAGTGGACCCTCTAGTTATGTACCGCTCTAGATACATAACCTGCAGGTTATGAACGCGGCAAACCCGGAAGTGTATACTTCCAGGTTTTGCCATGCGCGCATGCGCAGAAGCACTCAATTGCGCCACACTTGCGCAGAAGTGGCACCTCTGCCTACGGACATTTCGGGTTGCAGACGGACCCCCAGAATGAATTTAATTCGTATCCACTGTACACCACAAAGATCCACGGCAGAGGAATCCACTGGACACACTGCAACCTACTGTGGGATCTATCTCAGGGGAAAAAAGGCTGTGATGGGGGAGGTGAGTTTTTTATTGTTAGCACAATGCTATACACTCGGACATGTCACATATGAAAATAGGGACATTCTTGAAAGACAGAGGAGATGAACATTTTTGGCCCGGCAGGCCAGATTGCTACCTGTCCCCACTCTTGAGGGCCAGCTTTGACAGGTGGATGGGACAACCCACCTGTCCATCACTTGGAATCATTATGACATCAGACAACGGACAGGTCCGTTGTCCCACCCATCTGTCAAAGTTCTTTGCGCTGTAATTCCCAAGCGCCTGACAGACAGGTGGTTGTTGTGTTCGTTATATTGTAATTTTATGCTGTGAACCGCCTTGAGATCCACGGATTAAGGGTGGTACACAAATTTTAATAATAATAATAATAATAATAATAATAATAATAATAATAATAATAATACCATGCATACCACCTTGAGCTTCTTGTGGGAAAGGTGTGGTATAAATGTAATAACTAAATACTCTATCTGTATTGGATCTGTGTCTATATCAGTGTTGGATTTGACATTGTTTTTAGAGGTGTTTTTACTTTCAAACGGCTTCAGGGTATTCCATAGGAAATGATTGATCAATGAAACCAAATGAAAGAGTGAAGAAAGAGTGCAACAATACAGCATTAAACATTAAAAACTTCCCTAAACAGGGCTGCCTTCAACTGTCTTTTAAAAGTAGGATAGTTGCTTATTTCCTTGACATCTGATGGGAGGGCATTCCACAGGGCGGGAGCCACTACATGGAAGGCCCTCTGCCTGGTTCCCTGTAACCTCACTTCTCCCAGTGAGAGAACCGCCAGAAGGCCCTTGGTGCTGGACCTCAGTGTCCGGGCTGAATGGTGGGGGTGGAGATGCTCCTTCAGGTATACTGGGCCGAGGCCATTGGGGCTCCTGCCAAGGGTCCAGGTGACTCCCCTCCCAGCAAGGTGCCCGCTGACAAGAGCCATCAGGACCTGCTCGCCTTCTTCACTCCTGCAGCCTGATCGCTCATCTGCCTCTCACTCTGGCCCAGAGGAGATGGGGAACTGAACAACTGCCATGGTGAGAAGGAATAAGTCACGGCCATTGCCTGCTTGCTCATTGGCTCTGCCTGGCAAGCAAGCAGGTGGTAGTAATGATAGAGGCAGAGGAGTAGCAACAGCTGGCCACTAGTGGGTGGAAGGATCTGTCAATCTCAGCTCTCTCCAGTTGCCCTTTCCCCAATCTTAAATCGAGTTCTCCGCATTTGGCAACAATAGGCAATTTTTTATTTTAACAAATCCTCACGAAAAGGTCTCCTAACAAACACATTTCTACTAATTTTTGCAATATGGTGCGTTTTCGTATATTATTTTCACTAATTTCTTCGTTTTCATGCACACTTCCCCTAATACGTGCATTTTTCGTAAACATAGCAGGGTTGCAAAACCGCATTGCAAATCTCGCGTGAATGCCGAAAAATAGCAATGTTCTGGTTTGCCTACTGCCTGAAAAAGCACACATATGATAGATTTGGCTTTAAATGTGTTACTGTATTGAATTTCTCCTCCACTCTTTGAGGCAATAACAGCTGGGAGGGGTCCCCCCCCCCAAAAAAAAACCTGGAGCCGGCACTGCTAGTATCCTACAACCAGAATTACTTGTGTAATTGTCTGAATGCATGCATGTTCCGGGGTCAGGGGTGAGGCTTTGCAAAGTTCACTGACTCAGCGCCTGCAGTATTCAGCAGGGGCAAGCTTTCCAAAGGCCTCTTTTAAGTTAATACCCATTCATTATGCTGTGGAAGAATGAAGGCTGACTGTATGTTCCAGCACAGCTAAATCCTGTTTTGAAATGCTTGCTCATTGTGTCAAGCAGAGGCAAATGTAGGGTAGCTTTCCCCCCCGCCCCGCCCCCAGCGTTGCATACAATGAAGCGGACTCTGGCAGGACTGCATTTTTTCGTGGCTGTAATTGATTAACCAGAAATGTTGCCTTACGAAACCGAGGGAGACATTCGGCAAATGGCACGCTGCCTGTATAGCAACTTCCCTTAGTAGAGAGGTTCCTTGATGCACTTTTCTGGACGAATGGGTGTTTTGGCTTGCGATATCGCCCAGGTCTTTGCTTATTTTTAGGAGGAATTGTTCGGGAGCTTGATATAAGTGACCGCGTATCAGTCTCTACCTATGTCATGTAGGATCTCATCATGCATTTCAAGGGTGGATTTCGGAGCTCCCTTGGGATAATTCATTCTCTCTCACACACACGCACACTTTATTCCTTTTTTATCCTGATTGAAACAGCATCGCGTGCATATCTGATAGGCTGGCGATCTGCTGCCTCAAGCACTGGGCTGAAAAGAGATGTGTATCTAGGGCAGCAGTCATGGCGAAGGAGGGTCTCTTGCCTGTAAGCTGCACTGAGAGAGAAAACACATATGCATTCTTTAGCCGTGGCAAAGGCTTCTTCAAGTTGTTTTTTCCCCACCAGGGAGTCCTATTTCATAGTCAGTGCACTGCCACAGACAGCAATGTTCATAACCTGGTTTTCTACTTGCCTTCAAGAACACAGCAGAAAAGCCTTTCAATCTTCTTAAACCTATGCCTCACGGGTTGTTGCTTTTCTTTCAAAGTAAAAAGAGGCAGACCAGCAGAAACCTACAGGTGAGACTTTCCCCCTCAATAGGAACTTTAATGACCCGGTTTTAAGAGGCAACAAGGGCCTCCCTTAGACCAAGAAGGACCAAATATTGGTTTATGGACCATTTTACAGTCAAGGCTGACCCATGGCACTTTGGGGTCTGGAGCAGAAAACCCAAATGCACATGTGCAGGCATGCACACACTTCTCCCTAGTTCACAAGTGGGAACAGTCCACAGGGAATTTCCTTAGCCCAAGTAAACAATTGGGGCCTTCAGAAGCACACTATTCCGGATCCCCCAGAGGCATTTGCCCAGGATCTTGCCTTACTGTAGGACCACCTCCATTTACACCTCCTGAACCACCAACTCAATCTAAAATACAAACCAGAAAGTCAGAGGGTCACAGGAAGTTGTCTTATATTGACACAGACCATTGGTCCACCTAGCTCCATCTTGTCTCCACCACCTGGTAGCAGCTCTCCAGGGATCTTCTGCCTTATTTATTTAGGGTGACCATGCAAAAGGAACAGGTAAAATGGCTGTGTAGTAATGCATTTTGCATAATATACCTAAAGAGTGCTCAGCGGCCATTATGGCCTGAGGTACTTGTCCATACTCTGGACAAATTTCAGGTAGCTGACGTTGGGCCCACCTCAGCCAGCGAAAAAGGCTGGATTCCAGTTTTACCACAAAAACATGTTTTTGATTGGGCGGGGAGCAAATAAGAACCATTAAGACTTGTGTTATCCAAAGACTTCTCGTCGCATTATCAGTCGCCATTTTATAAGCAGGAAGGGCTCAAGGCGATGGGGAACCCAGGAAAGTAACTATGGGCTTCACGTTGGCAGGCGAAGTAGCAGGCAAAGAAGACCGTGCCAAAGGTCTCTCTGATTCAATAAGTTACTGATGAGAAAGTTGAAGGAGAAAACAATGGGATGGTGAACAGAGAAGGAAAAGCAAAAGACGATTTAGAGCAGATATATGGGAAACCCTGTATCGTTTGAGAGCTGAATTCCCTCATAGCCAACCTCCCAGAGGTCAATGCCAGCAGTGGCCAGGGGCAGGGGCAACCGGTATTCAGAGGCCTCTAATACAGGAGGCAGTTGCCACTGATGACTTCATCCTCCACACGATAACATCTGCTGTGACATCTGACGCCACCCTGATTATACTCAAGAGCGGAGATGCAGCAAAAGGGGCAAAGAGGAGTTGCAGCAATCTAAAGACAGGATTACGGGGGTGTTTGCTCGGCAATCTCCCGTCCTCTAGCCATTCCAGTTTTGGTTTCTTTGAAAGGGAGCAAGGCACAGCAGAGATCACTTCTCCGGGAGAGCAGAGTACTCTGCAGTTGCAGCTAGGAAAGTTTGCTGATTAGTGGGTGGCCTTGAACAACATGGTGTAATCTATTCACAGCACATGGGTGAGAGTATGGCCTTATATTATGTCTAAAGCAGAACCAGGCGATATGAGTTTGGTCTGATAATAAGTGCGATTCCTGTGCAAAGGGCACAGGAACCACACAGAAATTAGTCCCTTGCATTAGTACATCTTGAAGGTATTTACAGCTGAAAAAAACCTTCTCATCTCAGTGCATTTCACCTGTATGTATAGTACATTTCTACTCGCAGCTCTCTAGACCAGTGTTTCCCAACCACTGTTCCGCGGCACACTAGTGTGCCGCGAGATGTTGCCTGGTGTGCCGCGGGAAAAATTAAAAAATTCGAAAGATTTTTTTTTTAAAAAAAGTCAAATTTTTGATTGGGGCGCCGTCACTAGATGACCCCTGGGGTTCCCTCCCTCCCTCCCGCTCTGCGCCTCCCTCCTCCTCCTCCTCCGGGGAGGCCCTTCCTGGCTCTCGGCCAAGGCTTGGCGGCTGCCACTCACTCACTCGCTCGCCCACCCGTCCCTCCATTCCTGCACCCGGCCTCTCCCCCTCCGTCCCCGGCGCGGGGGCTGCCGGGATCCGTAGTCCCCTCGCCCTTGGGCTCCGCGCCCGCGCGGGGTGCGCGAACTACGTTTCCCAGCGTGGCCTGGCGGGCCGGGCGTTTTGTTTGAAGTGCTCTTCTCCCGGCCATGGACTGAGCGCAGCGGCGGCGGCCGGGCGGGCAGGGGCTCTTCCGCGCAGACCCCGTGCAGCCTGCCTGCGCCCCCGCGGAGATTGGGTGGCAGGATGGAGCCCGGGGATCCCCGCGGAGGCGGAGCGGCGGAGGCGGAGGCTGCCCCCCAGGTAGGGCTGCGTCGGGGGTGGTGGTTTATTTTTGCAATGCTGCATCCGCGCCGGAGGGGACGCATCGGACCGCGGGGAGACCCCTTGGCGGGCGTGCAAGGCAATGCATGCGTGCAGGCGTTGCATGGAGTGCAGTGCAATGCAATGGCAACTCGGCGCCCTGCATGCATGCATGCAACTTCCACCGGCGCTCCGGACTTGGCAGGTGAGGGGGGTCCCCAGTGGGCGGCAGAGAGAGCCGGGAGGGCGAAGGGGAGCCGGGGGGGAGCAGCGCTGCTTCCCGAGCCGAGCCCGGGGGGAAACTTCGGCGTCGTTGTGCCGGGTGTTGGAAGCGGAGGCTGGCGGGGGCCCCTCACCTGCAAAACCTGGTCGCCTCTCATATATTTCGTGCATTGCATTCATCGCCCGCTTTCTCCTCCAAGGAGCTCCCGGGGGCGCGTGTGGTTCTCCCCGTGTTATCCTCGCAACAACAGCCCTGCGAGGTGGGTCAGGCGAGTGGCCCAAGGGAGCACCCAGGGATTGTCCTGGCCAGGTGGGGTGATTTGAACCCTGCTCTCTGCCCGGTCTTCGTCCTCATTTAGCCCCCACATGTGCATGACTGTGCATGACTGAGGTTTTCCCCCCTCGTCTTGGCTATGGTGTGAGTCTGTGCTGTTAATTAATGGGGTTCTGCCTTCGGAGAAGATGAGCCACCCCTCAAGGAGGTGATTATGTAATTTGCTAGCAATTCATGTCCCTCCTGGCGTGACGCTGCGCGCTGACGTCACGGGGCTGTAATGGTGGTGTGCCTCAAGATTTTTTTCATGAAACAAGTGTGCCTTTGCCCAAAAAAGGTTGGGAAACACTGCTCTAGACCTTCAGTAGGTACCAACATGGTGTGTAATAGAACTCCTGAGACGTTGGTATGTGCAAGAAGCTGATCAAGTTTGGTCCCACGAGCCAAGACGACTGGCAAATGCGCCATGAAAACACAACAGATGCAGGTCCTCCTATCCAAGCATAATGTGTTCTCATAAAATAGTTTGTCAAGCAAGTGTTTGCATAATAGGTTGCTGATTTCCATCGATTCCTATGAGAAAATTTCTAATGAGTTCCCAACCACAGAATTTTTACCCCAAAATGATGGGAAGAAACAGGGGAACCTTCTGAAACCTTGCAGAAGGCAAACATGGAAGGGAAAATGCTCTGATTTGTCCAATCTCCTCCCTTTCTCCATGGTTTTCAGTGAAACGGCTGCTGAGGACCAGCAAAATACAAAGAGCAAGGCTTGTTTAAGGCGGCTTATTTGTTTACCGTACTACAGGCAGGCCCAGCTCTTAGGAAATCCGAATGGGTGATGTGCATAGCAAGGTTTGTGTACTAATTCCTCGTGTTTGGATAACTGAATTTTCGTATAATAAGTGTTTGTATAGGAGGATCTGCGTCTATGTTCCTGTCATGTTTATATATACCACGGTCCTCAGGCTTTCCTCAGCAGAAGGGTCAATCTGAGCAGTGCTCACTGATGTACATGGGTTAAATGCTGTGAGGCCCCTTATCATAAGCTCTGGTTGTATTTATGATGGCCGTCTTCAAATATCTGGAGGGCTGTCACATGGAAGATGGAGCAAGCTTGTTTTCTCCTGCTCTGGAGGGTAGGACTTGAACCAATGGCTTCAAATTAAGAAAGGAGATTCCAACTAAACTTTAGGGAAGCTTTTAATGTTTAATAAGTTATTGTATTTTAGTGTTTTGTTGGAAGCCGCCCAGAGTGGCTGGGGAAACCCAGCCAGATCAGCGGGGTATAAATAATAAATTATTATTATTATTATTACTTCAGGAATAACTTTCTGACGGCAAGAGCTGTTCAGCCGTGGAATGATCTCCCTTGGGAGGTGGTGGACTCTCCTTCCTTGGAGGTTTTTAAGCAGAGGTTAAATGGCCATCATAGATGCTTTAGTTGAGATTCCTGCATTGGGGCTGGACTAGATGACCCCGGGGCTCCCTTCCAACTGATTCGATGATCCTCTCATCTCAAGTTTTGACCATCTCTTTAGTTTCATGCAGTTAGTTTTCGTATCAAAATTCAAGAGAACAGAATCGGCACGACCTTTAAAAGGATTTAGAGAGGTACATTTTACGTTCTTGCTCCTTAACATAACTCCCGACCCTCTTATCGCGTCTTCACGTTACGAGGCGAGGCGAGCAAGAACCGCGCTCCCTCCCCTCCCCCATGTGCCAGGCACTGACTCATTCTTCCCCTCAGCTTGAACTCTCGCGAGACTCTGGCCGCGTCTTGTAAACGCGATGTCCTTTCGGGCGCTGCTAGTTCTTCGATCGTAGCGGCCGGCCGGGGAGGTGGCGCGTGGGGGGGGGGGAATGTTGAGAGAGAGGGAAGAGACGTGCGGAGGGGGAGGTCACCAAGCGCCATGACAGACAGGAGCCCGGAACCAATGAGACGGGCCGAAGTCAAAGCGTGCAGCCAATACCGCGGCGGGGTGGGCGCGTCCTCGCCGGCGGCTGATTGATCTCAGCCTTGGCGACGGCGTTGTTCAGTCGGAGCGAGAACATTCTAGAGGTAAGTGCTCGGCGGCCATTATGGCCTGCCCCCTACCCCTCCTCACCCCCCCACCGCCCTACGATTGCGCGCGAGCTCCCAGGTTTTTTTAAAAAAAGAAAGAAAAAAGCGCCTCGGTTGCCTCTACGGCAGGTTTTGCCGAGCCTTGAGGTGCGCGCGCGCCGTTCCTCCGCCCCCCTCCGCGGCTTCGCGCGCCACCCGCGCGCGCGCCCCCGCCGCCAACCCCATCTAACAATGCTGCCTCAGCTGACTGTATTTCCCTCCCGGCAGAGCAACCGGCACGGCCGCTCCCGCTGATCCCGCCCGCCTCAGGACGCTCGGACCCCCCCTCCCCTCTTCCTGGCGGTTGCGGCGCCGGCCTCCTCCGCCCTCGACCACCGGACACAGAAGAGAGCGGATATCTATATATCTATATATTTAAGTAATATACGTCTAATTTGAAAGGACTGCAGGAGGAAGGGGAGCAGGAGGAGGAGAGGAAGGCGAAGAAGAAGAAACACCACACCGCCCCCTTCCAGCGTCCGGGTGCTCGGTGGCTACACACCTCTCTCTTCCCCCCCTCAACCCCCCGACGTCGCTCATCGTTTCTCCTCAACACCGATTCGGCCTTCGTCACAGCCCCGGGCGAGCAGCGTTGGGTTTATGTCTGTATTGGACGAAAACGGTGAGTCGCGAGGGAGGAGGCGGCGGCCGTTTGAACAGGCGTGGGGGGGGGGCTTGAAGGGGCTCCCTCTCCTGAGGGGACGCGGCGGTTGGTCGGGGGTGGGAAATCCGGGTCGGGGGTGGTTTTGTGGAAAGGCGAAGCGGGGCCTCAAGAGGGAAAGAAACGGAGGTGGGGAAAGGAGCTGGGTGGGGGGTGGGGGGCAGCGAGGGCGGCCGCCATGGGGCAGAGGCCTCTGGGGCCCCTTTTCGTAAGGTTTTTCACTTAAATGCGTCGCTATGATAACAATAAGCCCCTCATCTCGTTCTCTCGTGAGGGGGGGCGCCTGAGAGCGATGCCGCGGCCCCCGTCCCTCCTTCCGCGGTAGGAAAGTGGGGCGGTAAGATGAGGCGAAGGAGTGTATAATAAAGACGGTGGTCGCCGCTGCGCGTTTTATCCAGGGTTGTTCTCTTCTCTCCCCCCCCCCCCCCGTCGCGGGTTGCTCCACAAGATGGCGGCTGCCAGGTCTTCCGCGCCTCCCTCCCTCGTGATGCTGGGCGGAGGGAGGGGCGGCGAGGGAGACGCGGTGGTTGGGGAGAGTGCGCGCTCTGTGGCGCAGTTCCTAAACCCGCAGCGCCGGGAGGGTGGAGGAGGGCGAGGGCTCCTTTCTCTCTGTCCGTCGGTCTGTCTGTTTCTCTCCCGATGCCTCTCTTTTTCCCGGGTTCAGAGAGCGACGCGGGGCGGGGGAGAGGAGAGCGGAGGGAGGGGAAAGGAGGAGAAGCGCCTGCGCGGCACGCTGCCTCCCCTCGTATTTAAGGCTGACTCAGTGCTTAATTGCTGCATTTCTGAGTCATTCCGACGCCTGGGTGAAGGGGAGGTGGGGTTTTTTGGGCTTTTGGTTTTTGTTTTTTTATTAAACCAAAGGGAGGGAGGGAGCGGAAGTGCTCTTTATACGCGAAGGCCTCGTGGCGTGTGAATGGCTTTTCTCCCCAGCAGGTAAAAGCATCACGTTTTCTATTTCCTCCAGGTTCCAAAGTACTTAGTATAAGGGTTTTGTCCCCCGTCCCCCCCGTATTTTTCTTCCTTTTTTTTACTTCGGATATTTTTGGGGGGAGGGTCTTTTCATGCTTCTGCAGGCACGTGTTTAGGTCATGTGGTGGAAAGGGTGGGAGAGCAAAGTTCCATGCCTGAAACCGTATCTGCTGTGTTACTGGTTGTTTTGGCGTAAACAGCTTTGATTCGCTTAAATAAGCACAGGCAATTGTTCTTTATGGCAGGGGAGTTGTGTAATGAGGTGGTTCAGATAAATTTTAGTGGTGCTGATTAAGTAGGTATGGCCCCACTCCAACATTCGCTTACTAGCACAGTATACCCTTGAGGATACAAGAGACTTAAAATATGTAGGAGGTGCCTTTCATATGAACTCCCACTGAGAGCAAGTGCAGGTTCAACGTTAACATTAACTGGTAAAGGTTTAATGAAAATATCCACCTGCTAAATAGGTGCAGAGTGACTATGCAATGGAATGTGACAAGTTATTACTGTTGCAAAGTAAACTTAAGAGTCAACGTGCAACATAAAAAGCTTATAATTGTACCAAGTTCACAAGCAGGCATAATTCATTCGTGTTACTTTTACAATTGTTTAGTTTTAATATTCTATCTGCCCATTTTTGTCAAGCAGCTTAACCAAATAGAGGATTTATATATATAACTTAGATAGTGTTTAATATTATAAAAAGTTGTTCTTCGCATATGATCGTTTAAAGATACAAAAGGTTCAGTGGACTATTTAGACTTGGCAATGCTGTGTTTTAAGAAAAAACAACAACAATGTAGCCTTTGCTCACACATACTTTTAATTCTGTCTTGGGTGTCAAATGGAAAAAGTTAACAAATGACATTTTGCTAAAGTTGACCTAGCCCCTAAAATGGTTTCCAAGCACTATCTATTGGCATTGACTGAGTTTTGCATGAATGTTATCCAAAGTGCTACAGAAACTAAATCTTGCTTTTTTAATTTGCAGAGCTGTTGCGCAGCCATTGGTACCTGTATTGGGGAAATATAGCATACAAGCAAGAACCTCACAGCCTCGGTGGCGAAAAATTTTTCATGTCAGAGACCGAGAACTCTTGCAGTCGTTTATGTCATCACGTCTTCTCCAGACAGAAGATACCAAAAAGTTGCAATCAAAGATCTCTCCATCTTATTGATAAAGCTACTAATAAGCCAAAATGTCTGTCAATGTCAACCGCAGTGTTTCAGATCAGTTCTATCGCTACAAAATGCCCCGTCTGATTGCCAAGGTAGTTGCTGCAATATTTAAATTTCTTAAGGCCTAGCTTGAATTTTACCTTATTTAAAACTCCTGAAACAAAAGAATTATTGCTTGAATTGAACTGGGTTGAATAAGTATGTTTAACAAATCTTCTCTTCCTAGGTTGAGGGCAAAGGAAATGGGATAAAGACAGTTATAGTCAACATGGTTGACGTTGCAAAGGCGCTTAATCGGCCTCCTACGTGTAAGTTGGTGCATAGACATTTTACTCTGCCATCCCTTCTTCTTCTACAAGACACTAAAAACTTGCATATGTCCTTTGTTCTAACACTGCACAAATTTGACTTGCACAGAAAAATCAGGCCTTGCTCAGATTGCTCCTGTCTCAAATTTGTACATTCCAAGTGTACTAGTAATTGCCATGCATCAGCCAACATACATAACCTTGTCTTTTTGTCTCATGAAGTCAGTAGAAGCCCCTAAGGCGAGAAGGCAACTGTAAGGAAACAATGTACCTTGACATAATGAACAGTACTTTTAAGATGACACAATGTTTAGTTTCGTGCTGCCTTATATTTAACAAATAGCAGTACTGAGCTGGTTATAAGCAGCGCTCCTAAATGATGCTGTTGTGGGGAGGGAATTTTGACACTGGTCTTCAGATTGATAGTGAAACATGCTGTGGTTAAAAAAGAGTTCCAACTTTTCTTACTGTTATTAATGTAGCAAGAGCCTGCTAATGTTTTAAACATAAATTGGGGTGGAAGAAAAGCCATTGCAGAGGCGTAATAACTTTTTTTCTTTTATTAGATCCCACCAAATTTTTTGGTTGTGAGCTGGGAGCGCAGACCCAGTTTGATGTTAAGAATGACCGTTACATTGTCAATGGATCTCATGAGGCGAATAAGCTACAAGACATGTTGGATGGGTTCATTAAAAAATTTGTTCTCTGTCCTGAGTGTGAGAATCCCGAAACTGATCTGGTAGGTACTACTTTTAGAATGTTCACAGGTGTCTTTTAAAGACTGACAATATCGTTTGCAATGCATTGTCTGAAAGTTGCTAATGCTGGAATGCCACACATTTGTCTAGTCAGTGCCAGGATAGGAGGCTGCCTGTAAATCCTATCTGCAGTGCCAATAAGTTATTTAATTAAAAATAAGAAATGAAGTAAATATACAGCTGAGCTTTCACTGGAGGTTTCCTTTCCTTGCATAGCTTATGCTTCAGCATTTGTACCAGGGGACACAGTAATGTGAAGTCATTGAATACATGACATTGCAATCGTATAGTTGCATATATAGAAGTCTTGCTGAACTCACTGGGCCTTTTGAATAGACATGTATTAGGATTGTACTGTCAGTTCTGAATTTTGAGTATGCTAGTTAAATTTTGTCAGATTTCTCCTCCTTAAGAATAGAAATCACACAAACCTAGCAAATTCTAAGTTAACTGAATTCCTTTGCATAGAACAATTGGTTTTAGCTTGCTGTACAAGGGGCCAGTCCAAATGGAGTAGGGGTTTGGGGGGCGTGTTTGCGTGCCTCATTCATGTCTTGTCCTGGAACATTGGGTGCTTGAAAAGTGAAATGCAGCACCTTGAACTGAACCTAAAACTGCATTGCCTTCCCCAACTTGAAGTTCTGCTGAGATGCCTCCTTCTTGGGGGGCAGGGGAGTACCAGCACTCCCAAAACTGTATCTCCCCATTGACTACTGCGCAAAGGAGCTTCTTCTGGTGTGTCACCATTTCAAGGTCTCGGAAACTTCCTGTTTCCTGAACCTCAAGACCTTGCTGGGGTTACTACACAAGAGGGAGAAGGGGCTCTTTTGGAAGGTAATAAGACCTTTTGAACGTTGAGTTTTCCTTCCCCTCCAGGCTTTTAGAGTAGCAATGAAAAATTCTTACTTTGCATTTAGCGCCAAGGTAATTGGGAAAATGGCAGGCATTAAAACTACTACTTTTTTTTGACAGCATGTCAATCCTAGGAAACAAACTATTGGTAACTCTTGCAAAGCCTGTGGCTATCGAGGCATGCTTGACACAAACCATAAACTCTGCACATTCATCCTCAAAAACCCACCTGGTAAGTGAATGAATTCCTCTGGCTTTGGTGCACCAAAGGACAGGTCATAAAATAAGCTGGCAGGCTACCATTCTTTGAATCTATTTTATGCAAGCAACACTCTGTGGCAGATAACTAGTGGTCTGCTTCAATTTAAGCTTGCTATAGTAAGCATAGTCTGACCTATTCCAGTGGCCTCTGTAGGTGAGGCCATCTGTTATATAGACTCTTGACATCCTAGCCATTGCTATTCTCCATGAGCAAATTCTGTACATCCTTGTCTACATGAGATGAGAGCACTGCCTTCTAGTTTTCTATATTGTCACACAGAGTACTTTTTCTGTAACTGCAAGTAGCTGGTCAACCATTGTCAACACTTCGGGTTATGCTGGATCTAGAAAAGTTTAGTTCTGTAACACACACAATTAGTAGCACTCTGAATGTTCACTTAGAGGTGATTGGTTTTGGTATTTCTTTTGGTGTCTGACTCAGAGTCAGGTGTTTTCCATGTGTCTTTTCTAAAAGGCAACCTCACAGTGTTGGCTTGAAAAAAGCTATTGCCCCAAAAGACATATTAAGCAGTCTTGTCAGCCCCTGGTTCAGATGAAACTAAGATTATGCTCACCTGAAAACAGTGAAGTAAAATTTCATAAGCTATATTTAGAGGTGTTGGGACAGCTGTGACTGAAACTGAAACGTCAGATGAAACTGTTTGAAAGCAGCTATTGAATGAAGACTTGTTAATGTTTGCAGAGAGCAGTGAGACTGGTACAGGCAAGAAAGAGAAAGAAAAGAAGAATAGAAAAGGCAAGGATAAAGAGAATGGTTCTGTGTCTAATACTGAGACACCATCCCCACAGTCAGCAGCACCAGAAGAGCTTAGTCCTCCACATGTGGTAAGTACACATGGTCAAATTGAATGAGAGAGAAATGTCTTGATCAGAACATATTCCAGGTCATTGCTTACCTATATGTGAGAGGTGTGTGTAAGTGTGTCAAAGTGGTTCTTTGTGTTACATTTATGTTCTCACTTGTTGCATTAACCACTTTTCAGGATGATGATGATGATGACTGGGGTGAAGACACAACCGAAGAAGCCCAGAGGCGCAGAATGGATGAAATCAGTGATCATGCAAAAGTTCTCACCCTGACTGATGACCTAGAAAGGACTATTGAAGAAAGAGTTAATATACTATTTGACTTTGTTAAGGTAAAAAAGGATATTAGTGTGCTCCTGTTGTGCTGAAATGACATAACCTTTTAACTAGAGTAGCTGGCTCATTCATTAAGTGAACTAACTATTAAGGAATGCAGGTATAGCCAGCATGGTTGCAAGTATAGTAGCATGTTTTTTATATTTTCAGAAAAAGAAGGAAGAAGGTGTCATAGAAACATCTGATAAAGATATAGTGGCTGAAGCAGAAAGACTGGATGTCAAAGCTATGGGACCCCTGGTATTGACTGAAGTCCTCTTTGATGAAAAGATCAGAGAGCAGATAAAGAAGTACAGGCGACATTTCTTGCGTGTAAGTTCTACCAGTGATTTATCATACGCCTAAAACATGGTGAAACGACAGCGTTTAGAACTCAAAATTAGAGTGACATACCATCAAGCTGCAAGTTGTATTCTGTTTCAACAATTGATTTATTTGCAAAACTCCAAAAAGTTAGTTACACATACCTTCCCTCGTTAGCCGTCTCGTGGTTTCTATGCTGGGCAATGGCCTGTGTGTCTGGTATGGAAATACTGTGGGTGGTTCAAATTGGATGGAGTATTCCATGCCTCTGCAAGCAGCCCACTGATTTTCATCACTGGATGTGGAGAAGGCAAAGCATCCTCCAGCCCCAAAGTAAAATTCAAGTGTTCTCTTGCTACAGCTTGCTGGTTGGTTTGGGTAAACCCTGAGTTGTGTATTGCAGTCTGGAAAGTGGCTAATAAGGCTTGTGTATGCAAATGGATTTCTGTTCCCTAATCCATCCCAATTCATTTCACAGTTCTGCCACAACAACAAGAAGGCTCAAAGATACCTTCTTCATGGCCTGGAGTGCGTGGTAGCCATGCATCAGTCTCAGCTGATTTCTAAAATTCCGCATATCCTGAAGGAAATGTATGATGCGGATCTTCTGGAAGAGGAGGTCATTCTGAGCTGGGCGGAAAAGGTCTGTATTATATAGCAAGATAAATCTCACAAATAATCAAACTTGTAAATATACACCTGTTTGAATGGCAGTGGTGGCCTTTATGAATTGTGTGATTATGCAGCAGGATTTTGCTCTTCAGTAGATATCCAAGAGTACAGAGGGAGGGAAGATGGTAGCCTGGGAAGGGGGATGAGAAAACTTGTACATTGGTACATTGGATCCTCCCTTGCAAAGTTTGGGGGTAATAATTCAAACATTAATATCTCATGCATGTAGAATTGTATGCACTGACTGACGCGCTCCTCTGTCACATTTCCAGCCCAACTGCCCTCCATAATATGGGGAGAAGCAAACCTCAGCAACATGAGGCCTACTGTATTCATAGATATTCTCCTTTCATCTGTTTGGCCCCCTAGCACATTTTTTGTATTCTTCCCCCTGTTTTTTTAAAGAACTGGTGAAGCTCCTACTTTGGATCCCATATGAACTTAAATACATTAAGTCCCAAGTTGTTCATTAAATGTTGAGGTAAGGAAACAATGCAGTGCATAGAATTGACATCAGTCTTCTCTTGTAGGCCTCGAAGAAATATGTCTCTAAAGAGCTTGCCAAAGAAATTCGTGTCAAAGCAGAACCCTTCATTAAATGGCTGAAAGAAGCTGAAGAGGAGTCATCTGGCAATGAGGAGGAAGAGGATGAAGATGAAAATATTGAAGTATGTGTTAAACTCAGCTTTGAAAAGTTGGTTAAATCTATCTTTAAAAAATATCTGTAGCAATAACCTAATGGCAACTAAGTCTTTGATTTGAGACAGGATTTTGTACTCCCATGCAGGTATATTTACTGTAGTAGCCAACTACATTTAGAATACCTCAAGCTTGTTGACTTCATTGCACTAATGAAACCTACCTCTTTGTGCAGGTGGTGTACTCCAAGACGGCCAGTGTACCTAAGGTTGAAACTGTGAAGCCTGCAAACAACAAGGAAGAGGACATTGATATTGATGCTATTTAAAGTGAATCAATCTAGTTTCCAGTGTTACAGTGCATATCTCTCTGCATCTCTTACCGGAAGTGCAACATGTGTCCACAAGCTGTAATAGCTAAACATCGTGCTACACTTCTTGAACTCAAAATGTATCTTACCATGACTGGTATTGTAACTAAGTTTAACAGATGAGAGGAGTTAATACACCAGCAAACTGATCAAAGTTTGCTGTACAGCATGTTTCTTTTAAACTTTGTCTTGGACATAAATACTTGGAGCACATTTATACAGTTGTGAAAAATAAAGGATTTGGTTTTGGAATCTTCAGTTATGACACATTCCTGGTAGTTCTTCACGGACAACATTGGGTTAATGTGGCAAAGAAACACATCTAGAATGGGACTCAGTGGGGTGGGCTTGATCTTGCTTGTTGTATCATTGGGTGAGGTTTGGTCTACCTGTACAACTCGTTACTTACATTTGCTGCCAAACCTGCTGTGGTGGAGGAGAACTACTGTTGTGGGTGGAACAAAATTTTCACCACCATCCTGACACTTGAGCACCCTTCCTCATGTCATCCTAATTTCAGTTATTGGGCCCATTCAAAATGAATACTTCCAGACTCTTGGAACATTATGTAAAAATGGATTGAAGATAAAAGGGATCAGTGGAAAGGATCACAACTGACATGTAGAAAAAAATATAGATCTCTTGAAATGTCTGTCATGTAGCCTGTAAGTAGCTATTGATTTCTCAGATTAGGCAAACAATCAGGCCTGCTACTGTTCCCTTTTTCTTTAAGAATGGGAATAGGTCCCTTTTTGAAATTATTTCCCCCCAAAACATTTCAATGTTAACTGAATAAGGACTCATTCTATGTTAGCAACACAAATCAAGGGTGCTTTTTTAAATGAGAAGAACACTAGTTTCCTGAAAAATATGAATGGAAAGCATAAACTACTTTGCAGCTGCTGCACTCCTAGGGATAGTATTTTGCCCTCTTGGGGAGTGCAAACTTGAGTGCCAGACCTCTTCCAAACATGTGGGATTAAAACTGGCTTCTGGGGAAATTCCTTGTTCTTTAAACAAGTCTGCACATGTCCATAAAACCAACACTCTACCTTGAAGTTTTGGTTGTCTCCATTTGTAGTGGGATGGATGCTAGTATTCAGTCAGAAAGAAGTTTGTCTTCCTCCTGTTCCCTTCATTGTTGTACAGGTGCTATTTTAAACCCAAATAGGTCACTACAATATGTCCACTAAGGAACACATTTTATGTACTACAAGTATCAGGTTCACATACATCAGAATATGTCTTATTAAAGCTTAAACTAATGTCAGTAGATTTATTTAGCATTGCACTGTTAAAAAACATTTGGAGATCCAGCAACTCCTTTACTAAATGTTCTTGCAATTATATATTTGCTCAAAAGTTTTGAGGAAACACTTCATTTAACAAATTGGCCAAAGGGCAATCGTAGAATTGTCCAGGTGGAAGGTACCTGAGGATCATCTAGTCCAACCTTCTGCAATGCAAGGAATCTC
Source organism: Podarcis liolepis (assembly GCF_965112155.1). Taxonomy (NCBI): domain Eukaryota; kingdom Metazoa; phylum Chordata; class Lepidosauria; order Squamata; family Lacertidae; genus Podarcis; species Podarcis liolepis. The sequence goes on along the minus strand of NC_139554.1, from coordinate 14,939,023 downwards.
AACTAAAGCATCCATGACAGGTGGCCAGCCAACCTGCTTAAAAATAGGAGAGTCCACCATCTCTTAAGGGAGTATGAGCTCTTGCCATCAGAAAGTTCTTCCTGATGTTTAGAAACAAACTTTTGAAAATTATTTTTAGCCTCTTGCAAGCCTGAGCTCATTCTGAGTGTTGGCCCGTCTGACCTCTCTGAAACTTGGCTACTCGTGTACACCCTTCGTGATCTCTCAATTCTTCCATTTCTTATAATGCCTTTAAATCTCTGCTCATTTGTAAGCTGCTTGTGGAACCACACCAGTTTCTTTTAGATGCCTCTCACTTTTCTTTATGGAATTCTCTGCATTTGTGTCTTCGGTATTTCACCTTTAGGGATGCGGGTGGCGCTGTGGGTTAAACCACAGAGCCTAGGACTTGCTGATCAGAAGGTTGGCGGTTCGAATCCCCACGACGGCGGTTCGAATCCCTGCGACGGGGTGAGCTCCCGTTGCTCGGTCCCTGCTCCTGCCAACCTAGCAGTTCGAAAGCACGTCAAAGTGCAAGTAGATAAATAGGTACCGCTCCAGCCAATAAAGCGAGATGAACGCCACAACCCCAGAGTCGGCCACGACTGGACTTAACGGTCAGGGGTCCCTTTACCCTTATTTCACCTTTAAGAAACTAACTCCCTTCTCCTGAGCATTTACCATGGAATCTTGCCCAGTAGTTTCTTAAGCTTTTTGAAAGCAGCCTAAAAGTCCTGAGTGCGTGTTTGACTATACTCTGCTTTCCCTCGCCTGTGTATAATGAAAACGCATGACATGATCGCTTCCTCCCAAGGTTCCCAGTACAGTGTTACCTCGGGTTAAGAACTTAATTCATTCTGGAGGTCCGTTCTTAACCTGAAACTGTTCATAACCTGAAGCACCACTTTAGCTAATCGGGGCCTTCCACTGCCGCCGCTGCGTGATTTCTGTTCTCATCCTGAAGCAAAGTTCTTAACCCGAGGTACTATTTCTGGGTTAGCGGAGTCTGTAACCTGAAGCGTCTGTAACCCGAGATATCACTGTACTTCGTTGATCACTTCCTCCCCTTGTTGCTTCTTCCAGTTTTGGGGAAATTGACTAGCTCAGCCATACAAAGTTTCATCAAAATCAAGAAAAAGGACAATTAAAAATGCCTCAAATGAAAATTTCACTGTTCTGGGACTGTAGAACAGTGGCAGGATTCAGCATATATTTCTATCTTTTGCCAAAAGAAAAAAAGAGATCTGCATGAAATGTGCATGTGCCTATTAATAGATGCAGATTATTGGGAGGGGGGGTGTTAAAATAGCACTACAATGCTTACCATAGCACAGGGGTGCCCAAACCTTTTTCAAAGGGCCAGATTTGATGAAGTGAACATGTGCGTGAGGGCCAACCAAAGTCGCTGACCTTTTTTAGAACTGAAGTTGTTGAGCTTTTTGGGGATTTTACCCCAGGAAATAAACTGCCACAGGGGGTGGATTAGGCCCCCAAAACAGACTTTGGACATGCCTGCCATAGCAAGAAAAGCTGTGGCCAGGTGAGCTGTGTACCTGCTCAATCTGCTCTCCATATGCTCACTGTTGACGTGGAACTTTCTACATTTTTTTTTTACCAACACCCAAAACACAAACAGTGAAACCCCCCAGGCGGTTGATACATTGGGTATACATAATCAATGATAACATATTCAAATCAACTATATGTACAATTCTATATACCTTAACACTCGTACCTCCACAATATTTATTTAACTTTTAACATTTTTTTTAAGAATAATTTTTTATTAACCGACCAATCACATCAAATCAAACCAAATTACATAAATTCCAAATTACACAGCCAAATTTTAAATTTTTGTTGGGGGTACCCATATTTCAAGTTCCGAAGGGATCCAATCAACTTCTTGCTTCTTACTGCTGTTTTAATGTCCATAAATCTAACCTTATGATGTTCACAGTACTATCCAGTCCTTTCTTATTATTTTTCCACATCTCTTGTTGTTATTTTCATATATTTTTCCTTTCTCTTTGTGACCTCTGATAGTCTCCGCAAGCTGGTTAGAACAGTTTGTAATCCTGCGTGGATATTTTTTATTTTATCCAGTAGCCATATCCAGACGTTTTCCATATAACATCACTTCCATACATCAAAACAGTCTTAGCATCATTAATCTTCACCAATCTGCCTCCTTTCTCAAAACCTCTGAGGAGATTCACTAGGAATGCAGTCTGAAAACAAATCCGTTCTTCCTCCCGGCTGTATATCCTTTGGCAAGATGGCGACTCCGAATTAATTGCTGCGCCATTCCCAAAAGCTCTTATTGCTTCTTGGTCTCCATAAAGCATACTTTTGGTTAAAGTTTATCTCCACACAGACCTTAATCATCCTGCTTGGGTCAGTTCAACCGACGATTCTAATGAGGAGGGGTTCTTGTAAATCACATAGAAGGAAAGTAAAAAAGGTCGTCCCCCCCCCATTCAGCCCCGTTGTCAACATACCCCGCCTTTGGTGTATCTTCATCGTAAAATATTCCTGTTTCTCCAGCCCGTTGTCTTCTTTCGCAGAGGTCACTTAAATTAGCAGACTTCACTCCCCTTCTTCACTTGAAATATGTGCATTTGCTTCTTTTGCAATTAATTATTCCAAATTGCTGCAACTAGTGCGCAATCAGAGACAGCGTCCAGGAGAGCCGATGTCCACACAGGGACATTCTGCCTAGGGCCCTCACCCCCTTCTTTCGAATTAGGGGGTGATTTATGGGCACAGCAGGCAAGGGCAGTGTTCCCCATTTCCTTGGGGCAACAAGGGAGGCTGCCTACTCCCATAACAGCCTCTTAATTACCCCGTGTGGGTCGGAGAGATGGTATTGTCGGCCATCTTCCAATGCGCCCCCTAGTGGCCCCCCTAACTTTTAACATTTTAATTGTCCCAAATTGTTCAAACCTGCCCAAATAATTCAATATTTCTCAAACTAATCCTCCTCCTCCTCACTGACCTTAAACCCTTCCATTTTATGTATCTTCACAGATAGTCTAAGATTATAATATTTGTCTATTTTTCCCTCCATTGGTTCACCCCCTAGCTCTTCTCCATTTTCCCAATTACTCGCTATAACCTATCAGACAGGTTGATAGGGAACTTAAAGACCCATTTTCTCTCCCTTTTGAGGGTCCTTCAAACAGAGGACTGTCCCCCATAAAGCTGGATACATAGCCACTCCAGAGAAACTGTCAAACTAAGCTGCTACTTTTGCATCCTGAAAGAAGACAGGAAACTTCTACCTGACACAGATACACATTTCAAGACCCTCTTACCGCTTTTTGAAGTTCACTTCGGCTGCAAGATAGAATCTTCAGGCAGCTGAACAGCTTCAGATCCTATAAGTGACTGAAGCTTCAAAGAGACCTGGAAGGGGGGAAATCCAGCTGAGCAGATCTCTCTCCTGATTTTTTCCCCCCAGCTAAGCAGGTAACACAGCTATATTTAAATATGCTGCACAGAATTATTTAGACAGGTCTGCCTGAAGCACTAATTAGAACTGGATTTATAAAATGAACTGAGCTCCAGAGAGGCTGGAATAGGGATCTTACTGACCACAGTGAACAGTGGTATGGAGAGAGACTGTGTTGTCCAGTGGATAAAGCAGCCACCCCCAAACTGATGCTCTCCCATGTTTTGGATTGCAGTGCTCACTCCAAAACACCAGGAGAGATTGATGTTGGAGAAGACACCAGGAGAGATTGATGTCAGGAGTGCTCTGATGGTGTTTCCTGCTTGGCAGGGGGTTGGACTCGATGGCCCTTGTGGTCTCTTCCGATTCTATGATTCTATGATTCTAAGACGAAGCAGAGTATCAGTCAGACTAGTCTAAGAAGACCAGGAGGATTCATGTTCCGTTCCTAAGACATGAAGTTAACTACTGGCTTTTGGCTAATCACTCTATTTCAGTCTAATCTACCTCACAGGGTTGTTGTGAAGATAACATTCACAGGGTGTGGGTAGAGAGAGACACAAGATGTGCCAGCTTGAGCTTCTTAGAGGCAAGGCGGGACGTGGAAATAATAAAAATCATGCTGCCTGCTATTCAGCAAAGATGGAAATGCAATGCAAATACAGTGGTACCTCAGGTTAAGTACTTAATTCGTTCCGGAGGTCCGTTCTTAACCTGAAACTGTTCTTAACCTGAAGCACCACTTTAGCTAATGGGGCCTCCTGCTGCTGCCGGAGCATGATTTCTGTTCTCATCCTGAAGCAAAGTTCTTAATCTGAAGCACTATTTCTGGGTTAGCGGAGTCTGTAACCTGAAGCGTATGTAACCTGAAGCATATGTAACCCGAGGTACCACTGTAGAGTTTGTGATTAATCAAAGTGCATAATACTGGTTTGAGTGTTGATGGAATACATATCTACTCACAAGTAAGTGTCCAATCAAGGGATATCATAACACTGCTCTATTCTGCATTGGTTAGACCAAACCTGGAGTACTGTGTCCAGTTCTGGGCGCCTCAATTTAAGAAGGATATTGACAAGCTAGAACAGGGGTCAGCAACCTTTTTCAGCTGTGGGCCGGTCCACCATCCCTCAGCCCATGTGGTGGGCCGGAATATATATATTTTGGGGGGGGGGATGAACAAAATCCTATGCCCCACAAATAACCCAGAGATGCATTTTAAATAAAAGGACACTTTCTACTCATGTAAAAACACGCTGATTCCAGTACCGTCCATGGGCCAGATTTAGAAGGCGAATTGGCCAGATCTGGCCCCAGGGCTTTAGGCTGCCTACCCCTGAGCTGGAACACGTGCAAAGGAGGGCAACCAAGTTGGTCAGGGGTCTGGAAACCAAGCCTTTTAGGGAGCTGAGTATGTTTATAGCCTGGAGAAGAGGAGATTGAGAAGAGATACGAACATGATAAAGGTAAAGGGACCCCGGACCAATAGGTCCAGTTGTGACCGACTCTGGGGTTGCGGCACTCATCTTGCTATATTGGCCGAGGGAGCCGGTGTACAGCTTCTGGGTCATGTGGCCAGCATGACTAAGCCGCTTCTGGCGAACCACAGCAGCGCATGGAAATGCCGTTTACCTTCCCGCTGGAGTGGTACCTACTTGCACTTCAGTGTGCTTTCCAACTGCTAGGTTGGCAGCAGCTGGGACCGAACAACAGGCGCTCACCCCGTAGCGGGGATTTGAACTGCCGACCTTCTGATTGGTAAGCCCTAGGCTCTGTGGTTTAGACGACAGCGCCACCCGCATCCCTATGAATACGATAGCTATCTTCAAATATCTAAAAGGTTGTCACATGAAAGATGCAGCAAGTTTTTTTCTGCTGCTCTGAATTCAAGGCAATGGCTTCAAGTTACAAGAAAGGAGACTCCCACTAAACGTTCAGAAAAGCTTTCTGACAGTAGGAACTGTTCAGTAGTGGAACAGACTCCCACGAGAGGTGGTGGACTCTCCTTCATTGGAGGTTTTTAAACAGAGGTTGGGTTGGGTGGCCATCTGTCATGGATGCTTTAGCTGAGATTCGGGTTGGACTAGATGACCCTTGGGGTCCCTTTCCACTCTTACAATTCAATGCTTCTATGAGTCCAAAAGTGCTTACTCCTAGGGAAATGGGTTTAGGATTATTGAACGGTGATCATGTCTTTTGCCTGTCAGGATGGTGAGATACGTGTGTGGTGCATTTATGTTTGCGCAAAAATCTCTAGCTTTTGCTTTGCTCAATTATAGACCACTGTCAAAAGGTCACAGCCATTGCTCTTCCCCCCTTCAGCCTTTGGCCCTCGCCCCTTTGCTGCTGCCCCTTCCAACTCTGGCCTGCAGCTCCCAGAAGTTGCCCCCACTAGCGAGCAACCTTCAGACTGAAAATGATTTCTGTATCCTGCTTTGACCACCAGCTGCCAGAATTTAAAAACCTGGAGAAAATGCCAGCCCAGATTTCCTTCCCGCAGATGAATCACACCAAAGGTGTTAGAAATATAAGCTGAAAGGATGGAGAATTTTTACTTTGTACATCACGGCTTGTAAGCTCCACTACGAGGATGTTGGAAAGACTGAGAGTGATCACGCCTGAGCTACAGGGGAAAATAGTTGCACCTGGTGACTATCTCTTAAAGGCAGAGCTATTTTTCTAGAAAAAGAGGTACTGGAACTCACCATGAACGCCTCCCCTGTTCTCTTATAACGACAATGGCACCCACCTGAGTTGTGGTGAATTATGGCTAAAAAAAGAGGCCTTCTTAAAGGTATACAAGGAGGACAATGAGAAATTAGCAATACAAAAGCCAGCAGAAGACAGAGAAGGAAGAGTTGGTAAACATTTCATTGAGAAGAAAAGTCCTAATTAATATTGTTGAGAAATAATAATAATTGGTTTGTTTCCTTTGACTACTTTCCATAATAAACTGCTATAAGCCAAGAAGGCACTAGGGGGCGTGCGTATGGCAAGAGACTTTTATTTGAGTTTGGAAGATGCATTGGAAGCAAATTTGGGCTAGGGAGATGGGTTTTAAGGCTCACACTCTAGTCTGCTGTTTGTTTTTAAACAATTGTTTAATTCATTGTTTGAACTGCAGTTTCAAACTGCACTTTTCTCTGTACTTACCCTGCTTTTCCTCTCTTTCTTACACATACATAAAAATAATTCCAAGCCACCCTTCATCCAAAAGAATGGATTCCAGGGCAATGCACTAAGAAATTTAAAATGAAAGAATTGCAATAAGATTAAGAGGGATAAAAAGTATCCAGCCAGCTAAAAATACAGCAATATGAAACGCACAAGGGATGAGAAGGCATTTTATCCCATTGTTTAAAAGAATGCAGGGTCAGAGCCAAGCAAACCTCCCTTGAGAGGGCATTCCAGAGTCGGGGTGCCACCACAGACAAGGCCCTCCATTTTATATATGCACATTGTCCTTCTGCTAGAGAAGAGAAAGGCCTCCTGACAATCTTAGTATGCAGGCAGTTTAGTGCACGAGGTGTTATGTTCTGGTTCAATGCTGGATGCCATAGAAACAGGGTTCTTTGTTTCTTTTCCTTTTGTTTGCTTTTCTTTAATACAGTCATACCTCATGTTACGTTCTTTCAGGTTCCATCCCGTGGCGACCTGGAAGTACCGGAAAGGGTTACTTCCGGGTTTTGCTGCTCGCGCATGCGCAGAAGCGCAAAAATGACGTCATGCGCAGAAGCAGCGAATTGCAATCCGTGCGTGTGCAGATGCGCCACTGTGGGTTGTGTTTTTTTTGTGTTGCGAACAGGCCTCCAGAACGGATCCCGTTCGCAACCAGAGGTACCACTCTACATCTGTAAGTTTAAAAATCAGTTAAAAATAGCCTGCAGATTTATCCATCTTTATTTTTTGTAACAAACTGTGTATTCTGTGGGACAACTGGCCTCAGATAACCAACATGCTTAAGCCTAATTAATGCATTAAGGGGTTAATGCCATAGAGTAAGCTGTCCTGTCAGGCTTAACTCACCTTGGGAGGAACTAGGTAACCAAGCCTTTGTTCACAGTCTACCTGTGTAACGCAATGTGGCTCTCATCGGCCATTCTTGAGTTCATATACCAATAATTTAGGAACTTTCATCACATTGGAACTAGACTAAATTTTACTCCCTGTGCAACCTTTCTGACTGATGTGTGGGAAAGCACATGTCTCTGACCTTTAGAGAGTTTGTAAGTAAACTATTTTTAACTTACTAAATGTGTGGTCTTTTCCTATCCTGGGGGAAGAGGGGACTATTTTGGAATGATATAATTTAAAGGTTTAACAGCCTAGATTTCCATACTTTGCTTTGCTGCATATTTTGTGATGATAGATCTCTGGTAAGGTTCTCTTACCAAAGGTTACTTGCCCTTGAATCCTGGCATCCAGGGAATTTGCCTTTCTATATTTTTTTCCTTAAACCAACACATTATCTGATTCTTTAAAAAACAGCTTCCCTGTGACAGCCTGTGGCGTTTGCCCTCCTAGGTGTGTGACATCGTACTGGGTTCATAGGGAAAGGGTTAACTAATTGTAAAATGACTAACCAATGGGAACCCAGGGGGCAGAGTTAACTGTGTATAAGGTTTAAGCATAGAGGGTTTTTTTAGAGAGTTAGAGTTGTTGAGAAGACAGTCTGGAGTTAGAGACAGATAAGAAAAGTCTGTGGGTTGGGCTAGTCTGGTGGAAGAGAGTAAGAGAATTTGTTAAGAGGAGTCAGTCAAACAGTTGAGATAATCAGTCAGAAGGTATTAGGAAGGTATGAGGAGTCTCTATAGGAGTATATTGTATTTTAAAATGGGGTTTCAGAGTTTTTAGGGGTTTTTGAATGTCTTATGTAGATTTTTCAATTTCATTGTTCTGTATGGGAGAATGACAATAAAGATATTGTATCGTATAGGTAAAGAAACTAAAGTTAAGATACTGACAGGAATATTATCTGAGAAACCATCAACTTGTTAATGTTTGTAAAATAAACTTGGTTTTTTGGTTCACTCTTAACAATTGATTGGACTCAGTGTTTTACTAGAGAGTATCTGGTTGGTAGCAGCGGGGAAGCGAGCACAGTGGTGGCACAGGGATCAATATACCATTAAACATCCGGGGACCCTGTGTGATCGCCACACAGCCCTTCAGATATTTGAAGATGGCCTATCTCCTCTCATCTCCTCTTTTCCAGGTTAAACATACCCAGCTCCTTCAACCACTCTTCATAAGGCTTGGTTTCCAGACCCTGGATCTTCTTGGTTGCCCTCCTCTGCACACGTTCCAGCTTGTCAACATCCTTCTTAAATTGTGGTGCCCAGAATTGGAAACAGTATTCCAAGTGTGGTCTGGTGGGTGTGAATAACTTCTGGAATCTTCAAAGTCTTTGATCGGCAGCTAAAGCAGGCATTAGCAGCAAAATGTGTACACCTTTGTAAAACTGTGTATCCCAGTCTATAAGTTACTAGACTTGGCGCCGAAGCTCGATTTCCCTGCATCTTGTCTCATTTAACATCTAGATTACAGTATGGCTCATCACAGGCAACTAAAACAGATTGCTTCTCTGCACCATAAAACTGGAAATGAAAGACGGTGCCTTCGTTGTTTTAAAGTTCAGCTCTTGGCCTTCCGAATGGTGCCAAGTGTTAGTCATGGTTGAAGCGATTGCTTTTATGTGTCGATAATTCTGGAAGAACGGTGAATCGTCTGCTTCTTGGAAAGCAAGTCTGACATCTGCCAGAGGCTTTGATGATTTATGACACACTGGGAAAGGGGTGAGTCTCTCCGAGACGCTTTCTCCAGACCACATTGCCCTGGTTTTTCTGCTCCTGCTATGCAGTTTGCAAACCAGCAGTTTCCTTGCTGCCAGAGGTGGGGCCCCAGCAGAAGACCTTTTGCTCAGAGACCCCTCAGACCTGGAACCACCCCTGTAGATTTAAATGTCTGGTTGAATTTTTTTAATGTTTATTTTAAACATGGTCAGTGTCTGTTTGAAAGGAACAGGGAATCTCCACAAGGGGAACACCCAAAAGCCTACGCGCCCTGCCTACTCTGGGCCTCCCTTCTTCTTCCAACAGGTTTTTGGGAATTGACTGTTTTTCATGAAATAGCTCGTGCTATGCTGGTTTTATTGTAATCAGTTGTATGTTTTAAACAGGCTTTTTGGTGTACAGTCGTACCTTGGAAGTCAAACAGCTTGGTTCCCAAACCCGGAAGTGAGTGCAGGAGCTCCCTGCAGCCAATCAGAAGCCGTGCTTTGGTTTTCGAACGTTTTGGAAGTTGAACGGACTTCCGAAATGGATTCCGTTCGACTTCAAAGGTACGACTGTATATCGTTTTAATTCTATTAATTTTTGGTTGTTTTTCTAATGATTGTGGGGTTTTTTCTATGTTTTTAGAGATTTGTGTTTTTATCTGTAGGCTGCCTTGAGTCCCATAAAGGAAAAAGGTGGGACATTAATAATAATAATAATAATAATAATAATAATAATAATAATTAATACCCATATAATCATCCCTATCTACATTTTAGGTTGTGAACCGCCCTGAGATCTGCAGATGAAAGGAAGTATACTACTACTACTAATAATAATAATAATACATGACATATGGGCTCCATGATCACTGCAGATGGTGACAGCAGCCGTGAAATTAAAAGACGCCTGCTTCTTGGGAGAAAAGCAATGACAAACCTAAACAGCATCTTAAAAAGCAGAGACATCACCTTGCCAACAAAGGTCCGTATAGTTAAAGCTATGGTTTTCCCAGTAGTGATGTATGGAAGTGAGAGCTGGACCATAAAGAAGGCTGATCGCCAAAGAATTGATGCTTTTGAATTATGGTGCTGGAGGAGACTCTGGAGAGTCCCATGGACTGCAAGAAGATCAAACCTCTCCATTCTGAAGGAAATCAGCCCCGAGTGCTCACTAGAAGGACAGATCTTGAAGCTGAGGCTCCAATACTTTGGCCACCTCATGAGAAGAGAAGACTCCCTGGAAAAGACCCTGATGCTGGGAAAGATGGAGGGCACAAGGAGAAGGGGACGACAGAGAATGAGATGGCTGGACAGTGTTCTCTCGAAGCTACAAACATGAGTTTGACCAAACTGTGGGAGGCAGTGGAAGACCGGAGTGCCTGGCGTGCTCTGGTCCATGGGGTCACGAAGAGTCGGTCACGACTAAATGACTAAACAACAACAACATCAGGGATAGGAAACTTGTGGGCCTTCGAGATGTTGCTGGACTCCAGCTCCAATCAGCCCTAGCCACAGCTTCCCCAGGGAAGTGAATGTAAAAGGAGGGATTGAAGAAAATGGCATGTTTTCTGTGGTGGTGGCAGACAAAAGTTGGAAGTTAAGTGTGAAGGGGAGAAGAAATTACAGAAGATGAGTAAAATCTCCAGGTAGGCCTAGCAGCCTGACATCTTGGAGATCTGTTGCTTAGCTTCCCCGCTCCCTGTGGGATTAGATGTCATCAAATATTTTGAGAAGAAGTTGGAAGTTTCCATTTTGGAGAATCCAATGCATGGAGAGCTGAGGTAAACGCAAACCCACATTTTACATGTCCCCCAGCGGTGCAGTGGGTCTGGCTGTTAACCAGAAGGTTGCTGGTTCAAGCCCACCCAGGAACAGCTGTGGGCAGGATTCTGGCATCACAGGGGGTTGGACTAGATGATTCTCAGGGTCCCTTTCAATTCTGAAATTCTATAATCAAGCTTTTCCATCAAGACTCCTCCAGGACCGGCCCTGTCATTAGGCAAACTGAGGCAGGCACCTCCAGCAACTGGTTTTGGGTGCCTTGAAAGGGCAGAAAATGATGAGTTCTTTAATTTGTTATTGTTTAGTTGTATTGTTAGTTCTTTAGTTCTTTAGATTATTTTGATTATTTTTACTGCCAGGGAGGAAGAGAGGTACTTATGGCATTTTCTGCATTGGGTCATAATAAATTGGGCAGCTTTATATGACGGTACAGTGTGTCTTGCCTTCTTGCAAGGGGTGTGTTTGTGGGGGGGACGCACTGCCCTTTGCTCTTCCGCCTCAGGCAGCAACATGTCTTGGACCAGTTCTGCAGCCTTAGTGAGCTAGCAGATAAAAGAAGAAGGAGAAATCAAGTTATTCAGGTTCATGCTGAGCTCCATCTTCTCTCTAATATGGGGGCAGCAGAGGGGGATCACTGACTGAAGTTTCAGCAAACTAACTCCCTAAAGAAATTACCACAAAATATATAATCATATTTTGCTCGGGGCTGATTTTTTTATATATACTGTATAAAGAAAACAAACTTGCACTCTTGCAGGGATAAGTACCATGTTGGTCCAGGTGCAATGCAACTTTCTTCCATTCAAAAGCAGTAATAATGATTTATATAGCCTGGAAGCTGGTCTTAAATCACAAAGAATTTCCAATTTCATTGCAGAAAATGGGTTTCGGAGGTGGGAGGGGAGAGAAGTCCATTCCCAGAGGACTGATGGCAACACTGCAAAATTGCGAAGCTACTGGACTCTAACTTGTTCATTTTTATTTGTTTAAGAAAATCACCCTTCTCTCTCTCTCTCTCTCTCTCTCTCTCTCTTTCTCTTTCTCTCTCTCTCTCTCCCCCCGCCCAATGGAATAATGACTGTGATTCACTTCTGCTTTTAGAAAGAATCTTAACAGTCCAGAATAATTGCAGCAAACCTGCTTATTATCATCCCTAACTGTGTTTATCAGCCTTGCAATTAGATTGGACAAGTGGGACCTGCTGCAGCAAAATGTTGCAGCGTATCATCGCTTCCTAGCTGGAGTGTGCCTACTTGGTTTCCAGCCAGTCAGCTCTGCCCTCCTTCAGGATATTATAAATTATACGGAGATCAAACCCTGTACAGTATTCCCCTCCTTGCACATTTTCCGCTCCCTGCTTCCAAAGTTACATTCAGCATTCCAGGGCATACCCAGGGTGGATCCACACACAGGAAAAAATGCTATAAATAAGTCGTAAATTAAATTGTTATAATGAAAGGGGGGGAAATTGCTATGTAAAATCGCATATAAAAGTTCTGTGCTCTACAGCGCCATCTAGTAAATAAATAAAAATACTTAACTAAAAGTAGAAATAACCAGAATAATTGGCAGGGGAGCTATAAATGTGTGCAGAAAAACTGCATTTGGAAAAGGAGGAATTTGAGAAGAAAGGTTTTCAGCAAATTCAAGAAAACTTGTTTGAGTTTAGATTTCTTAAAACTAAGATGAAAAAGGCGTGTTATTTGTAATTTTGCAAAATAGACTCATTGACTGCCTGAAAGGTACTCCCCGATGTTAATTTTTTATATATATTTAACTTCCTAGTTTTCAATGACTGCAGATTTTTCCGAGCACTTGAGGTCAAAAGAAAGGTCTGTATTTAACTCGAATCTAATGCTCACCTGTTTCGGCCAAATAACATTCCGAAAATTGCGGTGTGCATTAGCTTTGATGGCACATTTACATTCGCCAGCAAATACTGTACTTCTTTTGGTTTCAAGGTCCTGAAAATTGAGGTGCATGTTAGATTTGATGGCATGTTAGACTCAAGTAAATACGGTAATTTAAAACAACTGTTGTTGCGACATTTCATTCCGAACCTGCTAGGCAGAGGAATATCAAGGATCAATATCCATGTGTATCCTGGGCCCCTCAGTGTGCTAGAGACCTCTGAATATGTGAGCACAGCTTGGAGACCCCACCCCTAGGGGGTGCTGGAGCCCTGCTTCATCTATTCAGAGGCCTCCAGCATGGCAAAGAGGTCCGTGAGGATAATAATAATAATAATAATAATAATAATAATAATAATAATAATTTATTTGTACCCTGCCCATCTGGCTGAGTTTCCCCAGCCACTCTGGGCAGCTTCCAATAAAGATTAAAAATACATTAAAATGCCACACACTAAAAACTTCCCTGAACAGGGCTGCCTTCAGATGTCTTCTAAATGTCAGGTGGTTGTTTTTCTCTTTGATATCTGGTGGGAGGGCATTCCACAGGGCTGGTGCCACTACCGAGAAGGCCCTCTGCCTGGTTCCCTGTAACTTGGCTTCTCGCAGTGAGGGAACTGCCAGAAGGCCCTTGGCGTTGGACCTCAGTGTCTGGGCAGAACGATGGGGGTGGAGACGCTCCTTCAGGTATACTGGGCCGGGGCCGTTTAGGGTTTTAAAGGTCAGCATCGATACTTTGAATTGTGCTCGGAAACGTACTGGGAGCCAGTGTAGGTCTTTCAAGAATGGTTTTATGTGGTCTCAGCGGCCGCTCCCAGTCACCAGTCTAGCTGCCGCATTCTGGATTAGTTGTAGTTTCCGGGTCACCTTCAAAGGTAGCCCCACGTAGAGCACCTTGCAGTAGTCCAAGTGAGAGATAACCAGAGCATGCACCACTATGGTACGCAGTCTGCGGGCAGGTAGGGTCTCAGCCTGCGTACCAGATGGAGCTGGTAAACAGCTGCCCTGGACACAGAATTAACCTGTGCCTCCATGGACAGCTGTGAGTCCAAAATGACTCCCAGGCTGCGCACCTGGTCCTTCAGGGGCACAGTTACCCCATTCAGGACCAGGGAGACCTCCACACCTGCCCTCCTCCTGTCCCCCAGAAACAATACTTCTGTCTTGGCAGGATTCAAACTTGATGCCAAACCTTTGCTATGTTGGGGACGGAACCAATGATCCCTATCTTTTTTGGGGGGGAATGCTTGTTTGACCTGGAGGTAGGCTGTATGAATTGTGCATTGCTTTGTAATTATTTTAGGGTCTCTGGACCATAATAAAAATTGATTGATTGATATTGGGGACCCGCAAGGAAGCCAGGCAGGCTTCATCGACCTAGGCTGTCCCCAGCCTGCACTCCTCGCATACTGGGAGCTGCCAGAATGCTTTAGGTCTGAAAAGCATTCCAGAAAGGCTTTCACCCCAACTGAACTTGGCCCCGGGAGCAGAGCTTTGCCACTTTTTAAAGAAATTGCAAGGCAGGCGTCAAGAGCTGGCATTCCTGGGCACCTGCTGAGGCCCGCAGACCTATTTCTCTGGAAAGGACTACGGTAAGAAAGGAAAGTGAATCAAGCTCTACATGAAGGAGCGAGCCTCCTGCACGCACTGCGCAGGTTTTGTTAAGGCACAGAACCGTGGAATTGTAGAGTTGGAGGGGACCCTGAGGATCATCTGGTCCAACCCCCTGCAAGGCAGGAATCTCAGCTAAAGCATCCATGACAAATGGCCATCCAACCTCTGCTTAAGAACCTCCAAGGAAGGAGAGTCTCAAAACATGTATTAGCAAAAAACCGGTCTGTAGGGGGAAACTATCAGTGCTCAAACGTCTTTTAAAGGGGGTGGTGGGAAACAGCTTGTTTTGGTCATAGTTGCATCTTGAATCGCAGGTAAATTTGAAGTGAAATTGACAGATTCATTTATCCCTAGGGCTGGCATTGGATAGAATTCAGAATAGAAGCTGCCCAGAGTGGCGGGGGCAATCCCATCTGGCTGGGTACAAATAATAATAATAATAATAATAATAATAATAATAATAATAATAATAATAATAGCAAAAAGTAAAGGCTATTGGGATAGGTTTATAGAAGCCAGAAAACATGTTTCACCAAGAACAATGCCCCCCATTGCTCAAGCTGCATTGAACTAAGTAGCACCCCAATATTGCAATTAAACTTCGCAACTGTGAGGACCAGATACTTTGTTGTTTTTGCTTAAAACTTTTTTTCAGAAGCCAAGTTCTGTTCTGGTACTCATGTCCCACAGAGTAGCTGAAATATAAGGCATTTTCACTGCCTTGCATTTCGGTTATCTGCATGGAGCAGTCCCATACCCTCCAATATTTATCCAATGAAAATAGGGACATCCTATTCCATCATGCGGACACAAGTGGCGCTGTGGTCTAAACCACTGAGCCTTGGGCTTGCCGATCAGAAGGTTGGCTGTTCAAATCCCTGCGATGGGGCGAGCTCCCGTTGCTCGGTCCCTGCTCCTGCCAACCTAACCCGAAGTACAAAAGGAAGTACTTCAACATAGCATAATAGCGTATAGCTACTAAATGGTATAATTTGCTGCCAGGGATGTGAGTGAAGACAACCAACACTAATAGCTGGTTGTGTACTACTTCCAGGATGGAAGGCTTCTGAATAGCCATTGCTAGGCAGAGACATCACCTTGCCAACAAAGGCCCCTATAGTTAAAGCTATGGTTTTCCCAGGAGTGATGTATGGAAGTGAGAGTTGGACCATGAAGAAGGCTGATTGTGAAGCTGAGGCTCCAATACTTTGGCCACCTCATGAGAAGAGAAGACTCCCTGGAAAAGACCCTGATGCTGTGAAAGATGGAGGGCACAAGGAGAAGGGGACGACAGAGGGCGAGATGGTTGGATAGTGTTCTTGAAGCTACCAGCATGAGTTTGACCAAACTGTGGGAGGCAGTGGAAGACAGGAGTGCTTGGCGTGCTCTGGTCCAGGGGGTCACGAAGAGTCGGACACGACTAAATGACTAAACAACAACAACAACAGGCAAACTAAGGCCCGGGGGCCGGATCTGGCCAATTCGCCTTCTAAATCTGGCCCATGGATGGTCCAGGAATCAGCATGTTTTTACATGAGTAGAATGTGTACTTTTATTTAAAATGCATCTCTGGGTTATTTGTGGGGCATAGGAATTCGTTCATATTTTTTAAAAAAATATAGTCTGGTGCCCCACAAGTATTGGAGCCTCAGCTTCAGGATCTGTCCTTCCAGTGAGCACTCAGGGCTGATTTCCTTCAGAATGGATAGGTTTGCAGGCTTCTTGCAGTCCATGGGACTCTCCAGAGTCTCCTCCAGCACCATAATTCAAAAGCATCAATTCTTCGGAGATCAGCCTTCTTTATGGTCCAGCTCTCACTTCCATACATCACTACTGGGAAAACCATAGCTTTTACTATACGGACCTTTGTTGGCAAGGTGATATCTCTGCTTTTTAAGATGCTGTTTAGGTTTGTCATCACTTTTCTCCCAAGAAGCAGGCGTGTTTTAATTTCATGGCTGCTGTCACCATCTGCAGTGATCATGAAGCCCAAGAAAGTAAAATCTCTCACTGCCTCCATTTCTTCCCCTTCTATTTGCCAGGAGGTGATGGGACTAGTTTGCCTACCCATTACCTAATCCAACAGGGCTCTTCTTATGTGACTCCCCCCCTCTAAAAATAGAGGTGATTCCTGCGAAAGGCTTAAATGCTTGGGGACTTCTATGCACTTTCTGCTCTTTGCTCCCTCATCGCCCCATAGAATTGTAGAGCTGGAAGGGACCCTGGGGGTCATCTAGTCCAACCCCCAGCAATGCAGGAAAATGCAGCTGTCCCATACGGGGATTGAACTTGTGACCTCGGTGTGATCAGCACCAGGCTCTAACCAACTGAGACAATCCAGACAAAAAGCCACACAAAAATCCCGCCAGAGTTCTACTATTCAACCCTTCAAAGGATGTGCAATTGCAATATATATATATATCAGAATAATTCTGTACAGATATTATTGCTACTGCAGTTTGTTTAAGAGTCACCCCCTTCATTCTCCTGTCAGCTGCGGGTTGTTGAACTCGGGTTTTCTTCTTCTCCTCCAAATAGTGACATTTGCAACATCCTAGGATAATTGCACGGTTTTAACTATAAGGTTCAGCTCCTGCCTGCCAGAAATAGCATTTTCTCCTTTCTGAGGGACACTGTTTACAGTGCTGGAGTTGCCCTCATGTGCTTCTAATTAACAGCCTGCCCCGTTAGCAGCTGCTGCTGCACAGCTAATAGCAAACCTCCCCCCCCCCCCCAATAGCAAGAGGCAGAAGCCTTGTGTCAACTTGCAGTGTGGGGGCCAACAGCCTTCCCCAAGAAATCCCTTGGCTCAGCAAGCACGTTGGTTTCAGATACATTTATTGCATTTATAAGTCTCACCTTGCCATTCAAGGGCCTCAAAGCGACTTGCACAGTCAAATAAAATACCAAAGGCATTAAGATTAAATTTTAAAAAATGCTCTTCTGGCAATGTATTTAAAAGGAGCAAGCCCTGCCCACACCACAGCAAAGGTCACTAGCATGTCTAATTACCTGCCCAATTAAAGAAGAATGGATAAAGAATGTTTTAACCTAAAACCAACCAGCAATGGCACCAGGTGTGCTTCCCTGGGGAGAACGTTGAACAAATGAGGAGCCACCACTGAAAAGGCCCTTTCTCATGTTGTCACCCTTTGCACCTCTCTTGGAGAGGGCATGCTTAGAAGGACGTCAGATAATGCCTACAGAGTCCAGTTTGGTTCATGTGGGCAGATAATAATAAAAAAAGTTCATTTTCAATATTTTAAAAACCAACTTTCAGGGATACCAGGTGTGCCCTGTTCAAACTCTAAATTAAAATAAATAAATATGAAAGACACACAAATGCAGCTGGAAAGAATAATACCTTAAAGAATTAGAGGCGCAGCAGCTGAAACAATATCAGCAGGGTAAAACAATATGCATGCAAAACATGCAACAGAAAACAATTTAATAACCAGCAACAGTAAAATCCCAGCTTTGCCTAGGAAATACCTAGTGAGGCAACAAAGATTAAGAAGTGAAATCAAATCCCGTTATTATATTTCACAGATCCTGATATTCTTTACAGAATGTATTTCGTTGTATATGGTATTGTATTGTGCAGTTTATTGTATTGTAAAGGTAAAAGGTAAAAGACCTCTGGAGGTTAAATCCAGTCAAATTCGGCTTTGGAGGGCAGTACTCCTCTCCGCTTTCAGGCTGAGTGAGCCAGGGTTTGTCCACAGACAGTTTTCCGGGTCATGTGACCAGCATGACTAAACCGCTTCTGATGCAACAGGACACTGTGACGAGTAGCAGAGCGTGGCATTTACCTTCCCACCGCAGTGGTACTGCTTTATCTACCTGTACTGGTATGCTTTCGAACTGCTAGGTTGGCAGAAGCTCGTACCCGCCATCATTTCTCTGATGAAAATAGGGACATCCCATTCCATAGGGACATCCCATTCCATAAGGATAATTTGACTGTTTATACCCGACACCTTACTGGGTTGCCCCAGCCTCTCTGGGCAGCTTCCAACATATATAAAAACATAATAAAACATTAAACATTTAAAAAAAACCCATTCCTATACAGGATTGCTTTCAGACAGCTTGGGGGTAAGATAGCTCCATACACTCCAACATTTATCCAATAAAAATAGGGACATCCCCAAAATTGGGGACGCGGGTGGTGCTGTGGGTTAAACCACAGAGCCTAGGGCTTGCCAATCAGAAGGTCGGCGGTTCGAATCTCCACGACGGGGTGAGCTCCCGTTGTTCGGTCCCTGCTCCTGCCAACCTAGCAGTTCGAAAGCACATCAAAGTACAAGTAGATAAATAGGTACCGCTCCGGCAGGAAGGTAAACGGCATTTCCGTGCACTGCTCTGGTTCACCAGAAGTGGCTTAGTCATGCTGGCCACATGACCCAGAAGCTGTACGCCAGCTCCCCTGGCCAATAAAGCGAGCTGAGCACCGCAACCCCAGAGTCGGCCACGACTGGACCTAATGGTCAGGGGTCCCTTTACCTTTAAGGAAAATGTGGACATTCCGGGATCAAATCAGAAACCAGGACAGCTTCTCTAAATCAGGGATGTCCTTGGAAAATAGAGACACTTGGAGGGTTTGGGAGCTGGGACAGAGCAACGGGATCTCACCCCGTCATGCAGATGTGAACTGCTGACCTTGCAATCGAGGCTGGATGGTTTAAAGCACAGCGCTTTATGGTATGGGATTGTATTGTATATGGTCTTTTTGTTACGATGATTGCTTGTACGCTGCCCTGAAATTCAAGAAAAAGGATGGAGGGTGGTATAAACAGGGTTTGGGGAGTGAATTAAATAGGGAAAAGCACAGGACATTTTGCCGAAGGCCTTTTCTAACCTGGAGTTGGCCCTGTTTCTATGTTGCCATCTTTCATGCGAAAGAACAGCTCTTTAAACTCAGTGCACCCTGAGTACAGGCAGCTGGGAGGCCTGATCTTAAAACGTAACCTACAGGGCATCCAGACCGAGTCCTTGATGGGACCCCAAGACACCTGCCCACCAATCCATGAGCCTATTCTGGTGCTGCGAACAGCTGTGTGGATGCCAAACAACCCCCAGGGACTCGTACAATAGCCAAAGCCAAGTGTAATTAGATGTTGCTTGTTGCTTAAGATTAAACAGTAAGACTAAGCTGTTTTGGTACAGAGCAGATTCCGACCCAAAACATTCGCGCAGACCTGCAGGTTTAAATGAAAAATGGACAGGCCTGCTAATCCCCATGAGAAAAAGCCAAGGGCAGCTCCACGCTAGGAGTCATTGTTGCGGGTGTGCAAGTGTCGCCTGAGCATTTTGCAGAAAGATCTGCACATATTTCGCCGCACATTGAGAGGAAAACGTTTATTTTTAGCACAGTTTTGTGGTCGCAGGAAGATTCCAGGGGAAATCCTCCATCGATATAGAATCGAGAAAAGTGAAGGGGGAGTTTCCTGATTGTGTTACATATACAGTGGTACCTCAGGTTAAGTACTTAATTCGTTTCGGAGGTCCATTCTTAACCTGAAACTGTTCTTAACCTGAAGCACCACTTTAGCTAATGGGGCCTCCTGCTGGTGCCGTGCTGCTGGGGGACAATTTCTGTTCTCATCCTGAAGCAAAGTTCTTAACCTGAAGCACTATTTCTGGGTTAACAGAGTCTGTAACCTGAAGCGTATGTAACCCGAGGTACCACTGTATTAACAGAGATATGATCTATAAGCTGTTGTTTTTTTAAAAAAATAAAAATACAGCAACTATAAATACTTGCTCCAGCTGTACCAATATCCCCTCATCCCTCTTCCCTTGAAGGCACCTGTTGACGCTAATGCCCTAAGTTAAGATTAGCTCCACAGCAGCGAAGGGGAGGCTCTGAATCCGCAGGCACTTGTAGCTGCCAGCAAGACAATCTGTGCTGAGACAGACACTTGGCTGCCTCATTTCAGAAGATCATGTAAAAGCTACAAAGCAAATGCAAGCTTCTGGCATTGCAACTCCCAAGTTGAAGCAAAGTCCTAAAGTGCTCCTCATGATCTACTCAAACCTGTGCCATTTCAGTCTGTGGAGGGAAGGTCATATATTTGACATTTTTCCTCGTGGGGGTGAGGGTGGGGGGACAAGGCTTTTATATAAGAAACAGCTTGTCACAGACCCTCCCTGTGGAATGCCCTCCTTTCAGATGTCAAGGAGATAAAGGACTACATGACTTTTAGAAGACATTTAGAAGGCAGCCCTGTATCAGGAACTTTGAAACGTTTGATGTTTTATAAATGTTGTAAGCCGCCCAGAGTAGCTGGGGAAACCCAACCAGATGGGCGGGGTTTTAATTAATAATTTTAATAAATAATAATACAATAATATAATTTTATTATTATTCAAGTGTCCCTATTTTCCAGAGATAGTTCTGGATGGACAGAAGCTTTCCCGGTTTCTACTCCCATGTATCATATGTGGTAGACATGTAGAAAGATCAAAGTGTTCTGGGGCTTAATTTACGAGGAGTTGAAAAAAATGTTTGGAATAACTTTTTTAAAAAGACCAGAGGCATTTCTATTAAGCATTGTTGGCAGGGACATCCCGAAGGCCTTTAGTAAGGTATTCTTATGTGCAACGGCCGCAGCTCGGACTTTGGTGGTAAAGGGGTGGAAGGAACAAGAAGCCCCGACAATAATGGACTGGCATTACAAGCTACAAGAATTTGCTGAAATGGCTCAGTTAACAAATACCCTGAGAGGCAATTCAAAACAAAAAATTATGGAAAAGTGGGATAGATATAAAACATGTGTTCAAAAATACAGTTAAGGTTTGCTATCTATGCTAGCATTTCATTGACGTTGGAGTGAGACTGAGTTGAGAAATAAGATTAACACATATTGATATAGGAATGTATTAGATAATATGTAAAGAAATATACAATAATAAGAGTACATTCATTTGTAAAAAAGGAATATACAACGGGAAAAACAGGAAGTCTAGTGTGTTGGTATGTATAAGATTTTTGAGGGAATTTGTTTTTTCTTTCTTTCTTTCTTTCTTTCTTTCTTTCTTTCTTTCTTTCTTTCATTTTCTTTCTAGGTACAGTGGTACCTCGGGTTAAGTACATAATTTGTTCCCGAGGTCCATTCTTAACCTGAAACTGTTCTTAACCTGAAGCACCACTTTAGCTAATGGGGCCTCCTGCTGCCGCTGCACCGCTGGAGCATGGTTTCTGTTCTCATCCTGAAGCAAAGTTCTTAACCCGAGGTAATATTTCTGGGTTAGCGGAGTCTGTAACCTGAAGCGTCTGTAACCTGAGGCATATGTAACCTGAGGTACCACTGTATATAAAATTTGTATATAATTTTTGTATACATGTTGGAAATTATAGTAAGTCCGGTAATGTAATATGACAACGTTTATCGATATAATATAAGCATGTTAACAAATAAATAAAATGCAATTTCAAAAAAAAAGAAAAGAAAAAAAAGAAGCCATCCCAGTTTCTGATTTGATCTCGCAACGTCCCGCTTTTCCTAAGGACGTCCCTATTTTCATCAGACAAATGTTGGAGGGTATGGAATTCTGAGACTCCTGAGCCAAGGAAATAAGTAACTATACAACCTTTAGAAGACATCTGAAAGCAGGCCTTTATAGCGAAGTTTTTAAAAGATTATTATTATTATTATTATTAAATGGGACATTCCTATTTTCATCAAGTGTACACCTATCTCCTTTCGCACCCACACGGCACATTTAAAGCACACCAGCACATATTTAAAGCCATGGCTTCCTCCCCCCCCCCCCCGTAACCCTGAGAATTGTAGTTTGTTAAGGGTGCTGAAAATAGCTCTATGGGGGTATACTACAGTTCCCATAGTTCTTTGGGGGAAGTCGTGCCTCTTAAATGTGCGAGGTGGGTGTGACTGGATGCAAATGCCTCATGTCTGATGTCACCGGACACATATGCATGTTTGAAAACGTGTACGCATCTCAAGTCCAAAGGCCCAAATCGCATACTCCATTCCCAGGATATTGACTGCACAGTGTGGACCCACGGCCCATGGATTTTACATATATGCATCCCTTTGAAGATTATTCCAAATATGGGTGGCATCAGAAACAGGACAGGCATACCAGGGAGCCATGGAATGGGACTCGCTTTTCCCACACACCCAAAAGGTTCAGAAGGTTCTACCAACCCTCTGGGGCAGATTTTGAGGGTGTGAAAGAGGCGGCAGAGGAGAGGAAAGGGAAGTTCCATTGTGCAAGCACAGGGGTAGGCAACCTAAGGCCTGGGGGCCAGATGCGGCCCAATCGCCTTCTAAATCCGGCCCACGGACCGACCAGGAATCAGCGTGTTTTTACATGAGTAGAATGTGTCCTTTTATTTAAAATGCATCTCTGGGTTATTTGTGGGACCTGATGTTTCTACATGAGTAGAATGTGTGCTTCTATTTAAAATGCATCTCTCAGTTATTTGTGGGGCATAGGAATTCATTCATATTTTTTTTCAAAATTTAGTCCGGCCCCCCACATGGTCTGAGGGACTGTGGACCGGCCCACAGCTGAAAAAGGTTGCTGACCCCTGTGCAAGCAGAAGTGTGTTGCGGCAGTGGAACAGCCACACTGAATCCCACCCCCCACCCCACCCTCCATTGTGGGCGAACATATCAGACGACACAGCAATTCTTCCAAAGCAGCTCTTTATTTGTAAGCTGGAACAGAACTAACTGAGGAGCTCAGTCAGCCTGCTTATATAGAGCTCCAGAACAATGTAACTGTTGCCATTTTCTAAAACTATCCAATCACTGAACGTCACTTTCGATCCTTCATTTGCATACAAACTATCCAATCACTGAACGTCACTTTCGATCCTTCATTTGCATAACTATCTACAGTATCCCCCTGCCGGCCCAGGGTGAGAACTTCAGTACATAACATGGTTCCCCCTCCACCCCACCCTCCATTGCAGATTCGGTTTTTATTATGATGATTTGCAATACAGTGGTACCTTGGGTTAAGTACTTAGTTCGTTCCGGAGGTCCGTTCTTAACCTGAAACTGTTCTTAACCTGAAGCACCACTTTAGCTAATGGGACCTCCTGCTGCTGCCGTGCTGCCGGAGCACAATTTCTGTTCTCATCCTGAAACAAAGTTCTTAACTTGAAGTACTATTTCTGGGTTAGTGGAGTGTGTAACCTGAAGCGTATGTAACCTGAAGCGTATGTAACCCAAGGCACCACTGTACTGATCTTACTGTTGCTTATTTTAATGGTTTGGGTTGCTTTGAGTTTGCGTCACAAGCACAGGATTTATTTTATAATTCGTAAACTGCCTTACGAATGCCCAGTTGAAGTGCAAACAAAATAAACTGAAAAAAGTTCCAAGTTAAGGAGAGGTTAGATGGACCTCTGTCCTGGATGCTTTCGCTGAGATTCCTGCATTGCAAGAGGTTGGACTAGATGACTCTCGAGGTCCCTTCCAACTCTACGATTATATGATTCTTATCACTGGAATTGTGATTGTTTATTTATTTATTTATTTTGCAGGTGGATGACGATAACAGTAACCTCAGGGTTGCTTTAGGACCTCAGGACAAGGAGAGCAGAAAGAACGTTTTATTGTTATTAAATAAAGGAGGCATATTGGAGGGGTGGGAAAGCATTTCCCTACAGGTTTTTCCTGTTTGTTCTACAACACCACTTTTATGCATTGACATTCAGCAGATCTGAAAACATAAGAACAATCTCTCCCTTAACCTTTCCTGTCTCAAGATGCTTCGTCTTTCTCTCAAATTCTCTTTTAATGGTACCTAGGCAGAACCGATTCTGTTGTTGTTGTTTAGTCGTTTAGTTGTGTCTGACTCTTCGTGACCCCATGGACCAGAGCACGCCAAGCACTCCGGTCTTCCACTGCCTCCCGGAGTTTGGTCAAACCCATGCTGGTAGCTTCGAGAACACTGTCCAACCATCTCGTCCTCTGTCGTCCCCTTCTCCTTGTGCCCTCAATCTTTCCCAACATCAGGGTCCTTTCCAGGGAGTCTTCTCTTCTCATGAGGTGGCCAAAGTATTGGAGCCTCAGCTTCACAATCTGTCCTTCCAGTGAGCATTCACTGCTGATTTCCTTCAGAATGGATCGGTTTGATCTTCTTGCAGTCCATGGGACTCTCAAGAGTCTCCTCCAGCATCGTAATTCAAAAGCATCAATTCTTCGGCGATCAGCCTTCTTTCTGGTCCAGCTCTCACTTCCATACATCACTACTGGGGAAACCATAGCTTTAACTATACGGACCTTTGTTGGCAAGGTGATGTCTCTGCTTTTTAAGATGCTGTCTAGGTTTGTCATTGCTGCACAATTTGTCAACCGACTCTGTTACATGAACCAAATTAGGGCATCTCTCGCTCTGCTGTTGAGCTTGTTATTTTTTTTCTCCTAAGGTTGCCTTTTCTTGTTAGGACTCCTGTTATCTGTCAGCCAAAATATATGCTAAATAATTATGTTAATTCTATAAGTACACTTTCCCTTTGTGAGTCACACACCTTGTTACTGCAAGCCATTCCTTGCAGCAGTTGTGCAATCAAGTGGGGGAAAAGATAGGTCGATTGACACAGAGGCATCTATTTTCAAGCCAAGGAGAAAATGATTTTATTTTAGAACCGTGGACCATGGAACAGAAGAGGTAGCATGAGAAGTGTGAGGAGGGCCACATACAACTCAGGGTTTTATGTAACCATAAAGAGATGTGGGCAGACAATTGCCAGAGTTTTTTTGAAAGAACCAGGCAGAGAGGTGTGAACAGCAAAGAAACTCCTCAGAGCTCTGCAAAGCCTTTCTGTTTTAAAGATTTTACCAGGGAAGCTAAAATTGCTCACCCATGTAGTGTTCCCCATGACTGCCTTCATGTTTAAATCGGGTCCTCAGCTGCTATGCCTTCAGTAAGGTCACATAAGAGCTGTGGCCCTGGCAGGTGACACTCTGACAGTGGTATATTTTGGATTTGGCAAAGGGAAACCAAAATGACCAGATGGGTGGAACACCACTCCTCCAACATTTGCGGCTTTTTAATATAGAGAAAGGAAAGGGGACTGAGGAAGGACATAATCAAGGTTTATAAAATTATGCTCAGTGGCGTAGCGTGGGTTGTCAGCACCCGGGGCAAGGCAAGTAATTTGTGCCCCCTAACCCATGGATTTTCACCCCCTAACCCGTGGATTTGCGCCCCCTAACCCCCAGGTGTTGCACCCGGTGCAGCCGGGGCCCCCTGCACCCCCCACGCTACGCCACTGATTATGCTTTTAATGTTTGAGGTTTTATTGTGTTTTTAATATTTTCCTGGGGCAACACAGGCAGATGGGCAGCATAGAATCATCCACATCATCATTAAACAGGACGTCCCTATTTTCATCAGAGTAATATTGAAGGGTATATTGTTATTCAGATTTTTCTCAATTTTTCAAAGCACAGCTGTCCAGGGACAGATTCAAACACATACAGTACTGGAAATTTGGGTTTGTGCTGTAGATTAAAGTGCTCAGTTGCCCTAGTGAAACAAACATCCTTTTAAAAAAATTTAAAAAATGAAGATTGGCTTTTGCAGTTAGGAACGTTACAGGGGAATTCACTGAAAGGTATGATGCACAGAAAAACATATAAATGCTATGCAAACAAATAAAAGTCAACTTTTAATTGCATTCTGACAATAGAATATTATGGTAGAGCAGGAAAGCTGTCTTCTACATGCTTAAGTAATTAGAAAGTCAATACCATAATGATCCAAAGCTGCATGAATATTCCCTCATTTTAACCACACATACCTTCTAGCATGTGGGCACATTATGTCTTCCACCGGTCTGTCTGGTATAAATAGTACTTAATATTCTATTCCTTTTTTGTGTCTTTGAAAAACACAGCTATTCTTCCCTGCATTATTTTCCATTTTCCTTGTTTTGACAGATGCACAAGTCTTTCTTCTCATTTTTCCTTTGCTGCTATAACTTGCTGCCATAAAATATTTAAAGACTAAATACGTCAGACGACAGTCGATGAAGCATAATAAACTATAACATTTCCAGAAAACATTACCTGTTCCTTTTTAGGGAAGACAGGGACCTGACCATTCGGTTTCTGGAGGCTCGTTTGATTGAACAATACTTTCATGTTTTCACTCTCCTTTGTCCATCCATAACAGGTAGGGCTGCAAAAAAAAATTAATAATCAACTTTCAGGGTGTCCTGGTTTTTACTTTTTGAAATATGGCAACCCTAACAGGGCTCCTCAGGTTTGGGGGGGCCTGGGGAGACATTTTGAAATCTAAAACATGGTTGTGGGTGCTGCAAAATACTGTTGCACACCAATCTCTGAGCAGTGAGAGGTTCCAGGAGCTTATGCAGGCTCCATGTCTCCTTTTGGAAATGAGGCACAGCAGGGACTGTGGTGCCTTTATATGGTTTATTTACACATATAGAATCATAGGATTGTAGAGTTGGAAGCGTCATCTAGTTCAACTCCCTGCAATGCAGGAATCTCAGCTAAAGCATCCACAAGAGATGGCCATCTAACCTCTGCATAAAAACCTCCAAGGAAGTAGAGTCCACCACCTCCTGAGAGAGACCATTCCACTGTTGAACAGCCTTTACTGTCAGAAAGTTCTTCCTGAAGTTTAGTCGCAATCTCCTTTCCTGAACTTGAAGCCATTGGTCCAAGTCCTACCCTCTAGGAGCAGGAGAAAACAAGCTTGCTCCATCTTCCATGTGACAGCCCTTCAGATATTTGAAGATGGCTATCATAAATACAAAGATGGATAAATACAATGATGTTGGGAAAGATGGAGGGCACAAGGAGAAGGGGACGACAGAGGACGAGATGGCTGGACAGTGTTCTCGAAGCTACCAGCATGAGTTTGACCAAACTGCTGGAGGCAGTGGAAGACAGGAGTGCCTGGCGTGCTCTGGTCCATGGGGTCACGAAGAGTCGGACATGACTAAACAACTAAACAACAACAACAACAATCATAAATACAACCAGAGTCTATGATAAAGGGCCTCACAGCATTTAGCCCAAAGAGGTCTTGATTCTCCCACAGTCACAGCCATAGTCACATAATCAAGTCCCATAGTCACATAATCAAGCAGAAATCAGGTATGGTTTTCACACGCTGTCTTCTTCCTGCTTCTAGCCCAGCTCTTACATACTCAGCTGCCCTGACTTTTGCTTGTCTCACTAAAGACAAAGGATCCAAGTTCTATAAGTGAACTTCAGAGCTGTCATCTAACTAAAGTAATCTCAGCTAATAGATAAATGAGTTATAATCTGTGCTCACATTATTTGGGAGTAAACTCAGTTGAGCTCGATGGGATTCATTTCATTCAGAAGAGCATGCAAATGGTTGATTTTGATGGTCTTGTTTATTACTTGTGTTATGCACTGGGTTCCGAGTATATTTCAACTTGTATGGGGACTCTAAGAGATATTTTATAGTTTGTTTGTTTTCAATGTTTTAATTTTTTTTAATGTTAATACTATGGTGATAGCCAATGATAGGCGTAGTTACTCAACTCCTTTAAGTGCATCTACCCCAATGATGACTAACACTGGAGATTATCCTCTAAGTATTAGACCACTGTTCTGTTACTACAACCAGAGCTTCAGACAAAGATGTGCTTTTCCAAGCCGACATGTCTGCACTCCTGGCTCAGCAACACCTATGCTGGCTTGGTCATGTCCACAGAACAGAAGATGGAAGGATCTCAAGGATGTGCTCTATGGGGAGCTGGCTTCAGGCACCAGGCCAGTTAGCAGACCAACTCTGTGCTACAAATAAGTCTGCAAGCATGACATGAAGGCTGGCAATATCAATCCTGCTGTGTGGGAATCCCTTGCAAACGACTGCAATGCCTGGAGACAGACAGTCAGGTTGTGCATCCGCAGCAGTGACCAGAGGAGGAATGACCACTGGGAGAAACGCCATGGTGCATCTGAAGCAGCCCAACAGGATGCCTTCATCTACCCCAGCTGCAACTAAACATGTCTCTCCCGCATCTGTCTCTACAGCCCCAGCAGGTGCTGTAACTCTCCAACGCTTTGACTTCACCTCTAAAGGCGCACTCCTCCATTGTCTCCCAAGACAGATGGGTGCCAACACCTGCTACTACAAAGCAACATACAGAACAGCTCAGGTTGTCTCTCTTGCTGCCGCAGAATTGGTTCCTTCCTGCTAATGTTCAGGTCCATCCATTATTAATTTGCACTTGAAAACATCACACGGACTGGAGTCATCTATTTTCCTTTCCCATCCCTGTGAATGGAGTCTTTGATTCAATATTAACCGCACAGGAAATACAGTGTAGGTGGAACAGTTACATGCCTGACTCAGAAGGCAAAGCATCCTAAAGGAGATGAATCTCCACGGGGGACGTGCTGAGATATGAATAGAAGGCTTCTATAAAACAAGCTTGTTGGTTTTAAAACATGTTGGGCAAAATTTAATTATTAGCATCACTGCACTGGCTTCAAAGAAAGAATACCGGGGGAAGTTTGATCTTCTGCCCTTAGCAGCTTTTGCTTCACAAATTACAAGTGTTTGCAGATTTATAGTACACTAAACGTAAAGCATGTTAAACTTATAGCCCAGTCCTAAGCACATTCAGCTGGAAATATGACCCCTTCCTTTCCTACCATAAATGTGCTTACGGCTGTCAGCTGAGGCTGCTAGCAACAAAAAAACACAGCACAGTCCTCTATGCATGTTTGCTCTAAAGCAGATCCGTTCAAATAATTCCAATGCAGATGTACACTGGGGAAGTTCTTAAAAGGTTTTGAACGGCTTGTTGGAGGCTAGATGATGTAATTTATCCCACTTGTTTTCATAGAAGTTAGACAATGTTGCCTCAATCAAATGTTATCCCAGCTTTCCAGTGAATCTGCCCATCACTTTCCTTATCACAAGAAGTCCTATTTGGGGAAAGTCAATTCAAGTAGAATCAGAATGATAGAGTTGGAAGGTACCACTAGGGGTCATCTAGTCCAACCCCCTGATTTGTTGTGCAAAAGTTCCAAGTCAACTTTAATTGGACATCCTGAATTTGCCAGGATGTGATGGTAAAAGGTAAAGGTAAAGGACCCCTGACTGTTAAGTCCAGTCGCAAACGACTCTAGGGTTGTGGCGCTCATCTCGCTTTACTGGCCAAGGGAGCCGACGTTTGTCCACAGACAGTTTTTCTGGCTCATGTGGCCAGCATGACTAAGCCGCTTCTGGCAAAACCAGAGCAGCGCATGGAAACACCGTTTACCTTCCCGCCGGAGCGGTACCTATTTATCTACTTGCACTTTGACGGGCTTTCGAACTAATAGCCATAATCTGGAGACACCCTCAATGTACAAACCCAGCATAAGATTTGGTTAAAAGTACAAGAAGAAAAAACACAAAATGCACAATAAAAGAAGAACAAAAGAAACCAATAACACCGCTTCCCCTACCCACTCCCACAAACTCAAAAGCCTAGTTCAGGAATGTTTTTGCCTGTAGCTGTTGCTAAAGCTTCTTTTTTAAGAACAGAAGAAGAGAGAAATGGAGAAAAGAGAAGGAGAAACACAAAGGATGATAGTCAACTAAGTTTTACTCATAGCAGACCCACTGAAATTAACATTGCAAAGAGTTCAATGTTCAGTAGGTGTATTATGAGTAAAACTGAGTTGAATACCACCCAAAAACACATTATCATACTCCATCCTAATGAACTTTACTTCTCCTAGATGGGATACCTTCCCAGTTCGATGAGCCCCACCTGCCTTTCACTTCCCTCTATGGTAGGAGCAGAAACTGTCTTCTTGACCTTTGGACCCATGATTGGTCTCGTCAGCTCAAGCTGCCGGAGCCCATCTTTATATGCAGGGGAAGTACCTCACTCACCGAGGGTTTGAGACCCATCGACTACCCTCACCTGGTTTAGCCAGTCAGTTGAAGCCATTTCCTGGGGTATGGCCATTGTTGCATGTTGGCAGCTTCTAGGAGCTTCAGGTAAGAGCTGAGTGCAGAGTGGAGACGAAAGGTGGACAACCTACCCTGGAAGGAGCATGACATGTCCCCCACCTGAAGTACTACCTGTCCCAAAACACCCCATAGACCCCCAAATAAGTAAATAAATGGTGGGATTAAAGTATTTAAGATAAGCAAGCAAGTAATATATTCTTCCTGATATAAGATGAAGGAGATGAAACCTCCCAGTAACACATATTGCTCTGGCTGTTGAATAGGGCCCAATGTCCTTCCCTTTGCATCTACAGGCACAAGGCAACTCGGCAGATATCAAAAGCAATTAACAAAGGGTGCCATACTGCAGGTGGAGGTTAAAAGTGAACACTAGCTTTGAAAAAGCTGAAGACAAATTAATTAGATTGTGTAT
The DNA here is from genome assembly GCF_965112155.1 of Podarcis liolepis. Classification (NCBI taxonomy): domain Eukaryota; kingdom Metazoa; phylum Chordata; class Lepidosauria; order Squamata; family Lacertidae; genus Podarcis; species Podarcis liolepis. Next base: position 14,908,112 of record NC_139554.1, on the reverse strand, counting down.
TCTATTTTCAAATGCCTGTTTTGCACCCTTTAACAATATTCATGTGTTCATACAAACAACAGGTTCAAAGAAAAGGTGTTTTCAGTTTCCCATGAAAGCACCAGATACTGTGAGGATAAAGATAGAGTAGAATTGCAAAATTATTTGCATAATAAAGGGCTGTTTTGTGGAGTTGAAAAACAATATATCTAGACAGGGCAGTGCTCATATGCTATATGTTAGAGTCTCATGGTGAGGAAAGAAAGTCAAATGGAAATTATTCCCTACAGATCATTTTCATTTATCTTTCTTTCCCTCACCATGTGAGCCTAGAAGCCAAAGAACACTGCCAGAGTTTGAACATGCAGCAAAACTAGATGACAAATGCATAGTGTGCAGGTTTTTCCAGATTTTTTTCTGGAACAAAATCACTTGCCCTGCCTGTTTGTTATCTACACTTGCCAGGTTTTCCCAGGTCCCAAACTTTCAGGTAGTCTGCCACATGAAAAACCGGTATGAACTTTGGGTTGTATCCAATGTAAGTCATACTTAGAGTAGACCCGTTGAAATTAATGGGTGTAACTGAAATAGGTCCATTAATTTCAAGAGGTCTGCTATGACTAGAACTTTCCTTCGTATGGGTAAAATCTGAACTGGCATCAGAAGCCTTATACCAAGTCAAACCATTGGCTCATTTTGCCCAATATGGGCCACACTGGCTGGGAATGGCTTTCCAGGGTTTCAGGTGGGCATCTCTCCCGGTCCTAGCCTTACCTGAGACCGAACCTGTGACCTTCTGTACCCAATATAGATGCTCTACCACTGAGCTACAGCCGTTCTAAGATGAGACCAGCTGCATTGTCCCCCATTTAGTCCAGCATTTCTGATAATTGCCCTATAGATACCTCCAGGAAGCCCAGTCGCTGCAGCTAAAGGCAACTGACCACTGCCACTGCTGACCTCCAGCAGCTCATACTTGTGGCTGAACCCACCATGGTCAAACAGCCTTATTGTGTGTTAATTTGTCTAATCCTCTCTTAAAGCCACCTAGGCTGGTACACATCACCATAGCTTGTGGCAGTGAATTCTATAAAGGAATTGTGCATGATGTGAAATCCTTACTTTTTTGTTCTAAATCTACTGCCAACAGATTTTTTGAGATGATCCCTGAGGTATAGTATTATGTCAGAGGAAGGAATATTCTATTCACTTCGTCCACACCATGCAGAAATTTAAATATCTCTATCATGCCCACCTCCACTATTGATTTGTTAATCATATAATATGACTTTTGCTTTAGTTGTGATGCTTAGCTTATTTTTTTGCTGTCGCTTTGTCAACAGTGTTCTATGGATTGTAGTTGTTTTACTGATGATCTGTTAATTATGATTTACGCTGTATTTGTGATGTTCTATCATGTTATTGTTATTTATTGTTTGCAAGCCGCTTTGGGATTCATTTGAATGAAAAGCAGCACAGAAATACAATGAAGCAAATCAAATCAAATCCTGCAAATAGTGCCATGGTGGGGCAGTAAGCTGCTTTAATGATTATTAAACCATCTAAATCAGTATTGCCTTCACCAGTCTTCCCTAACTTGGCATTCTTCAGATGTTTTGGACTACACATCCCATCAGGCTACACAGGTATGGCTGGCTGAGGCTAATAGGACATGTAGTCCACAGCCAGTGGAGGGCACCAGGTTGGGGAAGAGTAGTGCACACCGACTTGCAGTGACTCTCCAGAATTTCAGACAAGAGGCTCTCTCAGACCTTAAATCCTAACCTTCATGTTCCCGCTTCCCTAAGCAGTAGGAACTTCCAAGGACAGCCTTTCCCCAAGTAAATTTCATTATGATAAAAAAAAAATAGTGGAGGAGCACTCACCCATCTGATAGACACATAGTGCTAGTGTTTATCAAAAAGAACATATTACTGAAGCCCAGTTCTCCCACGTTGTTGCTTTCTTGCCAGGTAACTGAAAAATGCAGTATTATTTCTCATTCACTAGCTACCTTCCAGCTGATAAATTGCTCCTTTAAAGCCCACCTCAAGCAGGTGGGGTGGCTCAATAGCTCATAGCCCTGAAAGGCTTTCTTCATTAAGGAAGATGCTCACATAGCAAACTGTACAAAAACCATGACATAGTGTTTTGGAAAATTCAGACAGGATGCTTTCAAAAAATACTTCCATGGTGTGTTAAGACAAATGCCAATATCAGCTTTGCAACTGTCAAGGTTAAATGAAAGGGGGAAGTGAAAGAACACTCAAGTTCCCTAAGGGCTAATTCAAAGACCACTTTTAGCAGGTATTTCAGTTCCTAGAATCACTCACATATTTGCATAGTGGCATGTGTGTGTGTGTCTTTGTGTCTTTATATACCACATTTATATATACATGCAGGACCTTCTTGCCCGTGGACATATCTGTAGACTTCATAGAATTGTAGAGATGAAAGAGACCCCAAGGCTCATCTAGCCCAACCCCCTACAATTCAGGAACCACAGCTAAAAAAATCACTAGAAGGTGGCCATCCAAACTCTGTTTAAAAACTTCCAGTGAAGAAGAGTCCACCAGCTTCTAGGTGGTCAGAAACTTCTTCCTTATGTTTGGTTGGAATCTCCTGTCTTGTAATTTGAACCCATTGGTTCAGGTACTACTCTCTGGAGCAGCGGAAAAACAATCTTGCTCTGTATTTCATGTGACATCCAAGTCATTTATATAAATATTGAACACCACTGGTTCGGGAGGTGCCACAGCTTCTTCGACATCAGCCAGCTTCTTACCATAGCTGTCAACTTTCAGATTTGAAAATAAGGGACCAGCAGCCTCAAAAATAAGGGATCAGCAACCTCAGCTTTTCCGGGGACAGTCTACGGGATATCTAACAATCCGGGATAGCAGCGGGAAGCAGCGGGAAACAGCGCTGGAATAAGGGAATTTCCTGCAAAAAAAAGGGGAAGGTTGACAGCTATGCTTCTTACACATTGGAACATAAGAGAATCTGCCTTGCACCAGGTCAGACCATTAGTCTATCTAGCTCAGTATTGCCTACACTGACTGGCAGCAGCTCTCCAGGATTTCACACAGGGGTTCCTCCCAGCCTCTACCTGGAGATACCACTGGGGACTGAACCTTTTGCATGCCAGGCAGAAGCTCTGCTCCAGACCACAAAAGCTTTTGCCAGAATAAATCTGATTTAGGGAATTTGGTTTTGAGGTGCCACAAGCAAGCCTTTCTTTTTCTTGACTGCGACAACCCCACACTTTAAGCATGCCCTACTCTGAGAGGAAATGGATTTCTTTTATTATTATCATCAATATGTATGACTACTGCTGGGAGGTATAATATATTATTAGCTGTGTGTGAAAGGAGGGCAGACTCTTCACTATTATTGCCATCTATTAAATTTCCATTCTGAGGATCACAGGGCGGTTCAAATATGAAAATACAAAAATAGATGCTCTTCCTCAGCAGCCTATCAGAAACATTTCCCTATAACCAGGCCTTTGGCTGATTATCATTCTGTGGCCCTTTAAATGTGTTTGTCAGAGGAGGGTTATGGGTTTGTTTTTATTTTCTTATGTATTTTGTGTTCTCATTTTGTATTTTTATGTTGTCATCTGTGTTGTGGTCTTCGGATGGAAGGTGGTATACAAATTTAATAAATAATAATAATAATGTTCTGAGGTGCTTACCCAGCTTCCATCCCTTTGATCTTCGGATGACGGGTGGTATGCACGTTTAATAAATAAGATTATTAATAATCTTGTGAGGTGATAACCCAGCCTCCAGTCCTATCTTTGATTAATAATAATAATCTTCTGAGGCAAGAACAGATCCTCCAAGTGTCCCTATTTTCCAGGGATGTCCCTGATTTACAGAAGCCGTCCTGGTTTCTGATTTGACCCCAGAATATCCTGCTTTTCCTTAGGATGTCCCTATTTTCTCCCTGTTGGATAAATGTTGGAGGGTATGGAGTTATCTGACCCGCAAGCTGTATGAAGGCAATCCTGTATAGGGAAGTTTTTGGTTTTTTAATGCTTAATGTTTTAGTATGTTTTTAATATGTTGGAAGCTGCTCAGATGTGTGAGGTATAAATAGTCAAATTATGCTTATGGAATGGGATGTCCCTATTTTCAACAGAGAAAAGTTGGGAGTGTATCTAATAATAATATAATAACAATCTTCTGAGGCACCACACCAACCCAGCTTCCAGCCTTCTGATCTTTGGATGGAGGGTGGCACACAAATTTAATAAATAATAATCTTCTGAGGCACTAACCCAGCTTCCAGCCCTGTGATCTTTGAATAAATCGTGGTATACAAATCTAATAAATAATAATATTAATAATCCTCTGAGGCGATAACTCTGCTTCCACCCCTGTAATCTTCGGATAAACAGTGGTATACAATTTTAATACATAATAATATTAATAATCTTCTGAGGCGCTAACTCCACTTCCACCCCTGTGATCTTCGGATAAACAGTGGTATACAATTTTAATAAATAATAATATTAACAATCTTCTGAGGCGATAACCCAGCTTCCAGGATAAAAAGTGGTATACAATTTTAAACAACAACAACAACAACAACAACAACAACAACAATAATAATAATAATATATTCTGAGGCGAGAATACCCCTCCCCCCACCTCACGGCGCCCCCCCCCCGCGAGAAAGCCAGAGCGCGCGCCCAAATCAAAGCTCCTCCCCCTCCCTTCCTTCCAGGGGACCTTAGCAACAAGGGAGGAGGGGAGGGCTGGGAAACGCAGCACGCGCGCCTGCGCCTGCGCCCTCTTCCACAGTCTCCCTGCCTCTCTCCCCGCAGCCCCAGCATTAGGAGCCGCGGCCTCTCTCCGTGCAGGGGGTGGTCTCTTCCGGTTCACGCCGGAGCAGAGGAAGCCGGGCGGCCATCTTGGATCATCCGGGAGCGGCGGCGCTGCTGCTGCTGCTGTTGCTTGTGGCTGAAGCGGGCTGGGTGGTGGGGAGGAAGGAGGAAGCCCGCTCGGTGGCGGTGGAGGTGGCGGCGGGTCTCCTCCGCGCTCGGTGTTGTCGGAGAAGGGAAGGCTCGGCGCCAGACCCCTCAGGCTGAGGAAGGAGGGCCCGCTCTTGTTAGCATAGCGGCGGCAGGAGGAACCGGGACTTTCTCTGGAGGAGGAGGAGGAGGAGTCGGGGCGGGGGGCGAAAGGCATGAGCGCCGAGGGCCGGTGAAGCGGGTCTTGGGGTCCTTTGAGGCGGACAGAAGCCTCCTCTGGGCAGCTCTGAGAGGGGGTTCATCTTCCCCGACTCCGGTTTATCCCCCCCTGTCTCACTTGGACTCCGTCTCTGCAGCGCCCCGAAACACCCCCCGCCCTTGCTCGCCCGCAGCCCCGTCCCCCCCCCTCCTCAGAAGCGGCTCTGGTCTCTCCTTGTCTCCCTCCCTGCCCCCCCTAACCCAGGCACACACTTCTCTTTCTCCCCCACCCCTCTTTTTTGTGCTCCGTGAGAATCCCCGTCTTCTTTAATCCGCCGCCGCCGCCGCCTTCGAAGGATCCTAATCTGGTCTGTAGGATGATCCCTGAAGACTCCCGGGAGGATACAATGCTCCATTCTCAGACTGGAATATAGATGAGAAACGGGGGTCGTGGTGGAGAAGGGGGAAGCAAACCGGATTTCCCTCCCCACACTCCCCTTCTTTTCCCACCCACCCCCACCCTTGATGGTGGTGCTTCTTAACCACTATCATGCAGTAAAAATGCGATTTTTTTTGTAAATATATATATATACATATACATATACATATATATATATATATATATTCGGAGGGGGGGAGGGTGTTAGGATTTTCTATATCTGTATACACCATACGTTAGCTGGATTTTGCCATTGCAAACGGTGCTTCAGTGCAAGTGGATGAAAATGTCCACTAGAACTCCGCTGCCCACAGTGAATGAACTGCCCACCGTGAATGAAAACGTGAGTGTACTTCAGGATTGTCCATTGTTGTAATTAGAATTTTATAGTAAGCTGAATGCCTTTTTTTAATGCCTGGTGTTAAATTTCACAGTATGCAGCACAGTATATTTTGCCTCCATCTTAAAAGATGTATCATGACATGGGTTATTAAATAGTGGGTGGAAATGGGCTGTTATCTATGAAAATACGGATGTTTGAAGTTCGGATGAAATTGATAATAGGGGGTCAAATTGTGATAATTGAAATCCTTTCAGAGGACATCTTGACATCACCTAGGGCATCCATTGCTCTACTGTTATGACATTCATTGTCTGGCAGCTGGACATCTGGTGACAGATGTTGTACAGGTTGTTGTGAAGAATGTTATCAGTAGGGAAGCTCTTATCAAGGCCTGTCTTCAATAACCTTCTCTTTAAACTTGGGATCCCTCTCACTTCTACTTCTCTTTCTAAGTCCCTCACACTTTAGTCTTATGTCTTTAGAATGTAACATAATCAGAACAAATGTTCTTGGGCATAATATATGCTAATCATTACAAGTGGATCATGTATAAACTTAGAATGGTAAAAAATGGTTCTTTTCCTCTGACAAAGATTGGATTGAGTGACCTAGATAACATATATTTCAAATCTGATTTGTATATCTCATAAGTGACCGAGTAAGCCCTTGTGTTGGCAGTCACTTAGGTGATTTTAAAAGACCCCCCTCCTTTTGATCTAGATGTTATATTTACCTTCATATATAGCATTTGAGGTTGGTTGCATAAATGCTAAAGAAAACTGAATTTTCAAATGAAATATGTGAATTGAGAGGTATTTATGCTGTATTACAATAAAGGTTTGGACGTTTGGTGTCTCTGGAATTTGGAGAGAAAAAGTTGAATATTTTCTTTAACTTTTGGAACACCAGGTTTGCTATCAATATGATTCCAAATGCAAATTCCTTCTGTCAAAGCAATTGGCAGCATGTCCATTGATACAGGACTGAAGACACAAGTGACAAATCTGTGTGTGCTGCTTATCAGATAGCCAGTTTTACTGTAAACTTAAGAATCTCTGATAGGCTTCAAGAAAGAAGGCATTTTATTTGTCTCATTTATGAATTGCCTCCCACAAAAGATCCCAAAGCAGTTAAACAATTAAAAATATATCAAAACAATTTCAAGTTCAGTACACCTATCTAGATGGGAATAAAAATCTCCATTTAAAGGAAACAGGTTTGACTGTGGTCAAGAAGGTTAAATACCTAGGGGTTTATTTAACATCTAAGAATCAGAATTTGTATAAGGACAACTATGAAAAATGCTGGTCAGAAATTAAAAAAGACTTAGAAATATGGTCAAATTTGAAACTGTCAATGTTAGGCCGAATTGCAGTAATTAAAATGAATGTATTGCCTAGAATGTTATTTTTGTTTCAGACCTTGCAGATTATTGATAAGATGGAATGTTTTAAGAGGTGGCACAAAGATATCTCGAAATTTGTCTGGCAGGGCAAAAAGCCCCGAATTAAATTTAAAATATTGACAGACGTTAAGGAAAGAGGGGGTTTTGCCCTGCCGGACCTAAAATTGTACTATGAGGCAGCAGCTTTTTGCTGGCTCAAAGAATGGATGCTCCTCGAGAACACGGACATCTTGGATCTGGAAGGTTTCAATAACACTTTTGGTTGGCATGCATATCTTTGGTATGGTAAAGTTAACAGTGCCTTTAAAAATCACATTGTCAGAAAAGCATTGTTTAATGTTTGGATAAGATATAAAGATCTATTGGAAAACAAAACCCCTAGATGGGTGTCGCCAGTGGAGGCTAAAGCAGTGAAGAAACTCAATATGGAGGTCGGATGGCCGAAGTATTGGGAAATTTTAGAACAGGATGGAGATAAGTTTAAACTACAAAGTCAGGAGAAATTGAAGTATAAAGTAGAAAATTGGTTCCAATACCGCCAAATAATGGAATTTTTTAAACAGGACAGGAAAGTCGGTTTCCAGGTGGAAAAATCAAAATTAGAAACTGAACTGTTAGAACCCAACACTAAGAATTTATCTAGAATGTACAACTTGTTGTTGAAATGGAATACACAGGATGAAACAGTTAAATCGGCAATGATTAAGTGGGCTCAGGATGTTGGACACAATATTATGTCAGCTGACTGGGAATGGTTATGGAACACCGGTATAAAATTTACGGCATGTAATGCCTTAAAGGAAAACATTATGAAAATGGTATACAGGTGGTACATGACCCCAGTCAAGCTGGCAAAAATCTATCATTTGCCCGATAACAAATGTTGGAAGTGTAAAGAGACTGAAGGTACCTTTTATCACCTTTGGTGGACATGCCCGAAGATTAAGGCCTTCTGGGAAACGATCTATAATGAAATGAAAAAGGTACTTAAATGTACCTTTCCTAAAAAACCAGAGGCCTTTCTCTTGGGCATTGTCGGCCAACTGGTGACAAAGAAAGATAGAGCTTTTTTCATGTATGCCACAACAGCAGCAAGAATACTCATCGCAAAGTATTGGAAGACACAAGATTTACCCACTTTGGAAGAATGGCAGATGAAAGTGATGGACTATATGACACTGGCCGAGATGACAGGCAGAATCCGTGATCAACGTAAAGAGACGGTGGAAGAAGAATGGAGAAAATTTAAAAGCTACCTTAAGGACTACTATAAACTTAATGAATGCTAAAATGTCGTGGTTTTCAGAGACAAAGGGGTACAGGGATACAAGGTTAGACTATAAAAGAGGACTAAGATGATTGAGATTGGAAAGTAACAATTGGGAGTTGCTAGTTGAACTACGGACATTGGGATGCAGAGAGGGGGGGTATGGGGAAGTCCAAGAAAAGAGGTTTATGAAAATATGTTTGAAACTATACGTGTATGTTTGTCATTTTTAATGTTTGTTTGTTTTTCTTAAAAATGTTGTAAAACCAATAAAAATTTTATAAAAAAAAAAAAAAAAAAATCTCCATTTAAAAGGCTTGTTGGAAAAGGAAGATCTTCAATAGGCTCCATCCACTGTTGAGAAAAATATACTTAGATGCATATTTTTGGTTGTATGTGTGTTAGCTGGCCTATTCATTGTGATTGACTGAGGATACTTGCAACAAGCTTAGATACAGAGGTGGAAAATATGCTTAGCGGAACAATTGTTGCATTGTCAAGTCTCTGGATTTATTGACATAGTAGATAAAACTTCTCTATTCTTTGTTTACTTTAATTTACAGATTATAAAAAGAACTAAAGACTATATTCAGCCAGAGTTAATTAAGTAATTCAATTATAGAATCTTTGTGGACTTCATTCCAGGCCTCCAGAGTTGTCTTTCAGGGAAAATTGTCCTGTGTTGGACACTTCTGTAGTTCATTGTCAGTCTTGAGGTTTATTCAGTAGGTTTGATCCCTTAACTCTTTTACTAACTGGATCACTCTAGTATCAGCAAGTTCATCAGGCTTAGAAGTATTTGGTGGGAAACTGTCTTAATACCATTTTCCAGTGTGTATATTCAAGTTCTAGATTAGATAAATTCTTAAACTTATTGTGGATAGCCCATTTGTTAAAAATATAAAATTAAAGCAGTATGCTGTTAGATTTTTTGCTTAGTTGCATTGCCTCTTTGATCATGTCCCAGCTTGCAAACTAAGCTGAATTGGGTTGGTTGGTTTCGGAGGATGCATGTGGGTAGTAGTGAGTTTTAAAGTATCATTTATATTGAGGTCACTTGACCATGCAAGTACTAGTTTGCAGGAGGATCCTTAGCGTTAGATTACACAGCTCAGTGCTTCCTGGTTGCATTTTAAATTTGATAATTTAAATTTTACACCTGTAATTTCTTCAGGTTGAAAGAGTCTTCCATTACAAGTGTGGTGACAGTGCTTAGTGGGGGAACAGGTAGGTCATTGGTTCTCAAAGGATGTGGTGCACCACACTGGTGTGGCAGGATAGGATAGGAAGTGTGGCAGGAAGATTCAGTGACAATCATGAGTGATTCATGTTCTAATGTAGCTGCATTGTTTTATACATTCTGGATCTTCCATCATCATATTATAACAGTGTTTATCAAGCTTGAGTCCTCAGCTGTTGTTGGGCTATCACTCCCATCATCCCTGATCACTGGTCCTGCTAGTAAGGGATGATGGTAGTTGCAGTCCCAGGACCCAGGTTTCAGAAACACTGCATTATAAAGTAGTTGTGCACTTTGTTATTAATCAAGCACTGATAGGAGTTGTGTCTTCTTTTATCTCCAATGTATTTTTTACCAATAAAAAATTAGGTGTGGCATGAGCAAATTTTCATTCTGAAAGTGTGTCCTAAAGAAAGAAAGAATGAAAACGGGGGCTTAGGACTGCCTGCTCTCCTATATGTTTACCCCCCACCAATCTTTGAGGTCAGGTAGGACAACAGAGCTGTACTTGCTGATGGTGTGTTATGTAGCAACATGTGAGAAGGTGTCTTTTATAGTAGCACTCTGATGGTGGAAAGCCCTCGTCTTGCAGATTTGGGTCGTAAGTATTAGACACCATGTAAATACATTTTTAATTACTCAGGCATTTGTTTTGTTGACTGCAAGAGATTTTTGTTGCTCCCAAAGTGCTATAACAGAATTTGATCTATTTTTGTGCTTTACTTTTTTCTGTTGCTTTGTTTTCGTATGTCCTTTACTCTAGGATTGATTTTAATGAAGAACAGATTATAAGCCACCTAAATAAATTATGAAATTGCTCTTTGGTTTAGTCATGCGACTGCCATCTGAATTTCTTTATACTAAATTTTTAAAGCTTATTTCTGTTACCTGGGAGGGATGTAATTGAGCCAATGCTGAACTTTCCAAGGTAGCAATCTACAACATTTATTGGCAAAGACAGATAATGTTTACTACAGTTTCGTATTAGTTTCTAGAAAAATGCTGAATGAGCATTGTTCTTGCCTGTGCTTGAAGTTGAACTATATTTAATTTTGAAGACATATCCTACAAGTCAGTGCAGAAGCCCATTTTTCTTTTGTAAAACCATTAGGCACAATGACATGCTCCAAAATCAATTTAAGCTTTACAAATATATATGAATGTCCAAAGACAGCCTTTGTGCTCTGAACTCAGATAGCTGATTCTGAATCTCATCTTGATTCTTGAATTCTGACATTTATGGCTACTTCATGTGAACTTAAGCCTTCAGTTTCTGCTTAGAGTTTATCTAGCTCTGATGTTGGGAACATTTGGCCCTCCAAATGTTGCTGAATGATAACTCCCATAAGCCCCAGCAAATATTAGCAGTAGCCAGAGATGATGGGACTTATGGTTCAGCAACAACTGGAGGCCCAAAGGTTCCCCACATCTGATACAGTTGCAGCTCTGAGATGTTGTGTGCTCCACTGTTAACGCTTCTTCACATACCAGCAACAGCCTGTCCCACATGTCCCGTCCTGTCAGAGACTGTAGCCTCTTGGGAATGTTCACACTTGGAGCTGGTTCACACATCATATTATCCCATAGTTGCATGCTGATGCATGCTGCTCAGAAGTCCCTGAGTTGCCCTTCTCCTGCTTCTTCTACCATGCTAGGGAGGCAACACCCCAGAGGCTAGCTTTGTTATGTGTGAACTAGCACTTGTAGTTTGCTTCTGTTGAAGGATTGAGAGGCCAACTTTTGTCCTTGGTTTAATGTAATCTTTGAGCCAGGCCTTCCTACAAGCAGTAGCTTTGAGACAAGGAAATGGGCATCTTCATGGTTTTAACACATGATGTAGTGCATGGGTGTATGTAACTTGTGTGAAGTGATTATTGAGTTTTGTAGGTTAGATAATGTTAGAGTGTTAGAAACTCAGATATATAATCTAATCACCAAATGGCACCTTAAACCTGGTTTATAATCATCGCCACAATGGAATCTCTAGGTACATCCCCCCCCCCTGTGAAGTTTGTTGTTGTTGTTCCTCATTTCATTTTTATATCACTCTATATTTTAAAGAACAAATCTCAAAACAGTTTACAACACATTCAAACATAAAATAAAACAATCCAAAATAAAACAAGTTCAAGCTTCAAGGAAAATATTTCAGATCCTTTCTAGGTGCTTTCCCCAGTCACCAACCTGGCATCCAGAGATCTCTGTGTGGTCGCTATTGGACCTGCACCAGTCGCAAAATGTGCATGGTACCTAGCTAATTTCTGACACTTTTTGCAAGACTGGCTTTATTTAATGCTGAAAATTAACGCTCAGTGGCATTTGAAGCTGTCTTTACACTACTTCTCCAGCAGAAAATTGGATTACTTTAATTTAAAAAATAATAATAATATTGAGGTAGTTCAGGAGTGGCTCTGAAAGCTGACTTGGAAAGCATTGTTCTAAGGGGGAGGAACTCCTAATGCTTTCTGTTTGAATTGCATTTTTCTGGGTGCTATTTATTTAGTAACACAGGAAACAGCCATAGCAAGTCAGACCACTGGTCTATGTAGCTCAGAAGAATCTCTGCTTCCTGGTAGTGTCTCTCTAGGATTTCAAGTGGGGTCCTCTCTCAGCATTACTCAGAGATGCCAGGGATTGATCTTGGGAACTTCTTCACACAAAGCAGATTCTTTACCCAGAGCTACAGTCCATCCTTTGTTTGTATTTCTAGACTACCCATCATCCCATAGGAAGTACTATCAAGGTTCCTGGAAGATATTACACATTTTGTTCAGTCATTTTGAAGGCATATTTATGGTGTGAAATGAAACCCATTTTCTGTACGGTCCGCCTGTACAGTGGCCTTGAGGATGTCATAGTGAATTCTGCTATAATAGCTGATCAATGAAAAGATACTGCATTGCCTTTGCTAATAGGTCTGTTTATATAGCCTGTTCCGTTCTGTAGTAACACTTTTTACATCAGCAGTGGGCATTGCTATGAAGTCTGGTCCACATATCTGCTGCTGGGCTGTGCATCGCTACTGTTTTCACAGTATGGTCTTACACATTTTTATGTGGAGGTAAATTCCACTGTGTTCATTATTCCCTGGTTAGTTTGCACAGTATTGTGCCATCAGTCAGAGACATATACAGTGGTACCCCGCAAGACGAACGCCTCGCAAGACGGAAAACCCGCTAGACGAAAGGGTTTTCCGTTTTGGAGGCGCTTCGCAAAACGAATTTCCCTATGGGCTTGCTTCACAAGACGACAGCCCATAGGGAAATCTCCGGGACAGCGGGGAAGCGCAGCACGTCTTCCCCACTGTCCTCGGACCTCCTCCCGCCGCCCGGCTTCGGAACGAATCTCCGATGCTGGGCGGGGAGGGAACGCCTCCTCCCGCCGCCCGGCATCGGAACGAATCTCCGATGCCAGGCAGGGGGAGAACGCCTCCTCCCGCCGCCCGGCATCGGAATGAATCTCCGATGCCGGGCGGGGGGAGTACGCCTCCTCCCGTCGCCCAGCTTCGGATGGCTTTTCTGAAGACTTGGGGTGGGAGGAGGGTTTTCCTTCCCACCGCCAACATTCAGAATGCTGTTCTGAATGTTGGCGGTGGGGAGGAAAAACCCTCCTCCCACGCAAGCCCCGGGAACAGAGGGAAAGCGCTGTGCGCCTTCCCCTCTGTTCCCGTACCTGTCCTGAAGGCTTGCGGTGGGGAGAAAAGCCCTTCTCCGCACCGCCAGCCTGGCAAGCGGTTTCCCTAGGAACGCATTAATTGATTTTCAATGCATTCCTATGGGAAACCGTGCTTCGCAAGACGAAAAACTCGCAAGAAGAAAAAACTTGCGGAACCAATTAATTTCGTCTTGCGAGGCACCACTGTACCTGGAAGTGCACTGTGGAATCAGAGATTGTGGCCATTCTTATCTTACAAAATATGCATACTTTGATAATCTGAATATGGATCTGCACATTTTAGATCACTTGGTATGTATATCCTTGGTTATTTCAAGGCAACGGAATAATTGAGGTGGTATTATGTATCCCTCTTAGATTTGGAGTTTGACCTTTACGATACTGAACTCCCAAAGCTCCTATTATAGCTAGCCTTGGGGATCAAATCTGTAAGTGAACTTTTTGGCCAAAAATTGACTATTTAAAAATAGCACGACACTGAATCACAGGATAAAAAACTGAACAGGGGCTTTCCAACATCAATCTCAGATCTTTGACCATTGGGTGTCCTTCTGGCTTCATACATAATTACTAACAATAGCTATATGGGAATCGGACTTAGTATGCAGTTTTATTGATGATTCAGGCTTGACTACATCTTGCTCTTCAGCTGCTATATTTACACTTCAGTGCTGAGGTCAGTAAAAACTTCTTTTGATCAGTGAACAAAGTCAGTGTGACTTGGATGATATAGTAAATCTCAGATGCATGCTACAGATTCTTCCTTTTCTTAAAAACAGAATCCATTCTGAATGTTCCTGCACTACAATAAAGCTGTTGTGCTATTGCTGGATAATTCCTTATTCTGGATGTGTCACTTCTTTCTAGTCCACCCCACCCCCCACACACTTTATGCACCTTTATCTTTTTATTTTGTGATTAAATCTAATGCCACCTTCATATAGGCACCCATATATTTGGGGTTATGCTGTTGCATGGCTCTAGCATTAAATTTGTGTCTTCCATAACTAATAGCAGCTAGGTTGTACTCATTATTAATAACATCACATTAATACAGCATTCTTGTGGCCCAAACTAATGATTACTTCTGCTTACGTAACTAAGCAGGAGCTGAGAAAATAATAGTGCAAGTGAGAGGCTGAATTTTGGCATTTTAATAGTCCTTGGCCTTAAAGGCCTTAAACTCTTTTGGCTGCCAGGCTGTTCCCATTTCTAGCTCCTTGGCATGACGATGCCCGGCTTTGTCAGTCTTCCCCAGTCTGCAGGTTGGATGCAGATGGGATTCTATATTTAGAGTATGTGTGCTTGCCTTTGACCTACACGGTTAAACTGTATGTGAAATGCAGTTACACTGACACATGAAAATGTTACAGTAAGAAGAACTCTGTTGATCACATATGCTGGTGATCCAGTGAGTCATGTAGGCCTTGACAGAGCAATATTGTTAGCTTTCTATTGGCTACTTAATGCACTACTGTCCTTGAATTATGCCCTTCTTGTAGGTTTAATAATTTCGCACTAGTTGCCTTTGAAGGCTTGATTTGTTAGGGTGTACTTTTTAATGTGGAGGAAAAATTGGGATATGTTTTAAGGTGGTCATGGTATTGCTTGTAAAGATTATACTTTGTCTGCTGTCAACTTTTAAAACTGATTATTATTTGGCAGGTATACCTGGCCAATCAGTTTAACAGTCTTAGGAGCTGTATGATTGGGAAGGAGAAGAAGCTAGTAGCCAAGAGAACATAAAGGATTGCCTTTGCACAATGAAATATTTTATCATTTAAATTGGAGTGTGACTTTTGGTTACAATCTTCTGGCTGTCCTGTTGTCTAGCTCTTATACAAAATCGACCTTGCATTCAGTTCCCATTGAAGTAGAGCACAGTTGCTCAAGGTGTTTAACTGCAAAATATGTTCCCTTGAATCTATTTTTAGGGACTGGTTTGTTTACAAAAGAACACTTGCCCCATCCCCAGGATTTAACACCATATGAAAGTGATTTTGTATAAAATAATGGAAATTGTAAAATAATTTAATGTGTGTAAAAGAGCAAAGGCTGCACAGATTCTCTATTAGTAAAAGTTTTCACTGTGATACATGATTATGGTAGACATGTTGCACTTGATGTCTAATATATTCATAACAAACCAAGTGCTTTGTGGATTCTGTGTTAATTCACTTGCAGAAGTCCCACATGGTTAAAATAACCTTGCAGAAAATGAGCATGTGAAAATGAGTATAGGAACAGAAATATAAATTTGGGCAAAGCCACAGTCCACAGAAGGCCACAAGTTCTTTACTTACAAAATCTTTACAAAATGCTTTATCCATAAGTTTTTGCTGACCTCTTAAAAACTATCCACAGCCTTCCCCAAACCTTTTGGAGGAACCTTGCATAGACTGAAATCAGTGTTCAGAATTAGCCAGGCGCCAGGCACATTTTGCGACTGGCACAGGTCCAATTGCAACCATATGGAAATGGATGCTGGGTTGGCGACTGGGGAAAGCATGATGTCACTTAGAGAAGGATCTGAAATATTTTCCTTGAAGCTTGAATTTGTTTTGTTCTGCATTGTTGTATTTGATGTTTTAATGTGTTGTCGTCCACTTTGAGATTTGTTCTTTAAAATATAAAGCGGTATAGAAAATAATAATAATAATAATAATAATAATAATAATAATAATAATAATAATAATAATAATAATGTAGTCCATTACAAAAACAAACAAACAAATGAAAACAGTGCCTAGACATTCCATTGTGGAGACTGTAACCCAGGTTTAAGGCACCATTTGGCAATTAGATTATATATCTAATATATATATAGAGAGAGAGAGAGAGAGTGTGTGTGTGTGTGTGTCCCCTTGAATTCAGTACATCTTGCTTCTGTCTGCACTAGCCATAGGCTGAGCTGCTCTAAATTCATAGAAGCCAAGAGGATGAGTTGGGGACTTCAAGGGTAAGTGGATGAAATAAGATAGAGGGTGAGGCTGAGTGTCAAGGCCTTAAGGACAAAAGGCAGCCTGAAAGAATATCAAAGCTGTAACAGTACTACTGAGATTGAATTTTTCTATACAGTATAGCAAAGACCCTGTTCAAGGACAGTTTGTATCATTTTATGAACTTGTTCTACTATCCCAGCATCACTGTGTATTCATGATATGAAGTGAAAATAGGTTTCCTTTAGCTGTTCTATAACTAGCTACATTAGGAAACAGAATTCTAAAAAAGGTTGGGATTTCAAATACATTTGTAATTTTGCAAGTTTTTAAAAAATAGTTTTGGCAAGAATGTAACAGATTACACCTAATTGTATTTGGTGCACCCGAGAGTGATTATTTGCATTCTTTGTTGCCCAGCAAATTCTAAATAGCAACTGTTGAAACTAGGAAGAGTTGAACAATTTGCACTCTGAAGTAGGTTTTCTTTTCTTTAAGTGAAGAAAATGCATTTAAAACATTAGGGTTTGTTGAACATAAGAAAATAGTTCTGTAACTATTGTTGAATATAGTTGACAGTTCTCAGTTATGTGTACACTTCCATTCACACTCCAAACACTATGGAGCACTGTGTTGTGAATAATACATAGACTGAAATGCAGCTCACAGTGTTAGAAGTTGAGCTCAGGCTGGTTTAGGACAGGGCTCCCAAGTTTGAGTCTCCAACTGTTTTTGGACTACAACTCCCATTATCGCTAGCTAGTAGGATGAAGTAGTCAGGGGTGATGGGAACTGTAGTCCAAAAACAGCTGGAGACCATGGTCCAGAGCTTAACAGTAGTGTTTATTTTATTCTCCTAATGACCTGCCATGCCATATCATTTTTTGAAAGTTAAATTATAAATTTGAAAATGCCATTAGGCTGACCTAGAAAAATCTCGTACTGATCTGAGTCACCTCCAAAACCCATGAGCCAGGGCCAGCAGTTGAAGGAGGTATACAACCTTCAAGATAGCATGTTCTCTCTCAGGATCAGTTAAACAATCACAATCTTTCTCTCCCCACCCCCAAAGTATTTACCCAGGCTCTTATTCCACCAGTTAGTGCACTTAATCCTTACCAGTGCTTGGTCTGGCATGAAACTTGTACGGTAGCTATGCATTATTTCCAAGTTATGGAATTATTATGGGAAGAGGGGGAACTACAAACAAGCTGTTACCTGCATACATTTTGTTATTATTATTATTAATTATTTAAAATGTGTGCAGATGAACAGATATGGCCCTCTTTTGTTCAGAAAGGCTTCTGAGTATTCTGACACAGGATTGCACTATATTCTTTAACTTCCGTATCCTCCTTGATGAATGATAACCTTCTGGTAGGCAGACTCCCTTAAGCCTCAAAAATTACTCTTGCTTCAGATGTTACTTTGTTCCTATCTCCCCCTCAACATGAGATTGACAACAATAAATATATGGTGGGGGGAAACGGGTTCCCATTTGGCTTAATGGAGCAGATGGGGGGCATGGGGATTAAATAGGAGATGGAGGAGAAATTCCATTGCATAAGTGGAAATCTTTTTGCTAACGGAACTGCTTTGTTGGATATCACTCAGGGTGTTCATGTGTTAAATTATGTGGGTTTGCGGGGGGGTGTGTGTGTGTGTGTGGAGGTTTTAATGTGGAGCAGGAGTCAGTATGGGCAGGGTGTTTGCGGGTCTTGCTGCATGGGATGGGGCTCTGTAGTGCACGTGGCAGTGTTTAAAATTAGCCAGGCGTATTTTGCACCTATTGGCCACTTGCAACCAAGTGAAGATGCCTGGGTGCCAAGATGGCACATGACATCTCAACCCATCTGGAGGTGCGTGTCTGGAGATCATTGGATCTTGACTATTTTCACACACTAATACAACATCCTGTAGAGTTCTATCAGTTATATTTTATCTGCACAATCAGAATGAATTTCAGGAACCAAAATGCTTTTTTTGTGCAGTTGTTATAGTTATGAACAATTTTATAATTAATTGTTGTAGCTTGACTTCACTTACCCACCCCACTGCCCAGGAATATTCCTATATTATGAATGGTCTGTGTCACCATTAAGAGAGGTAGGAATAGGCCAATATATATGTGGACTGTCCCTGGATAAAGTGACTTTCCTTATTTAAATTCTCAAAGTTCTTAACCTAACTCAAGGTTGCCATATGAACTAACCAGATGTTTAACCAATCACAGGCAGGCATTCCTTTGAAAAATAGGACCTTAGAGCGGCTTTGCCCCAAAATGGCAACTAGACATTCTGCTTTGGCGATAAATGTGAAAAATAATGTATGCAAAGTTTCAAGTTAAGTAGCCCAACAGATGTCATTTCTGTATGCTGTGGAATGACAGAACCTTGTTTTTGATGCTCCTGTAATAGAGATGCTTGACTACTCGAATGCTGTTGAGCACAAATACTTGGGTGTGTCTGATCTGAAGTTTAACATATTCCCTTTATTGTGTTCTATTTCCAAATCAAACAAATTTAAAGAATTCCCAAGAAATAGTGATGTTGTTGGTTGGATGGGGGGGGGCACAATTCCCTTTTCTAGAGAGATCACTTCCCACCTATTGACTCACGACAGCATCTCTCTGGATGGAGCAGGTTGCTGCCTACACAACTCCCTGTTTAGACTACAGAACATGGGTGTAGCCAGGCTTTTTATTGTGGGGGCATGCTTGGGGGGGGGCAGAACCTTATATTTGTATTGATTTAGGGGAGGAGCAGCTGCCCCTACCCGCTCCCCCCCCCCCCGGCTATGCCCATGCTACAGAAGTGTGTTCATGCAGTTAGGGAAGGGAATTGTGTAGAGTGCAAATACAGATTATGTGGTAGGGTAAAACTGAAGGCATGTAAAATGTATCCTCAATTACTCCTGCACACTTGCTCTTAAGGTTTATTGCTTTATAATTTAATTATGTACTGCTATCCGCTATCTGGGATCCAGAGATATATCTTAATGATGATTCTTTTTACTATAGCTGAAATATTTCATAGATAGGTTTAGGCTGCTGTGCATTATTCAACTTGAACATAGGAATTATTTCTGTTGCCTTTCGTGCTTAGGTAAGCATTTGCACTTACAACTTCCCTGCAGATACAATAAATAGAGGTTTCCTCAAATAAACTAATTCTTCTAAGCATGCACACGGTTTATATTATAAGATTTTTCCCCCTTCAGTGGGTGTAAAATTTCATATGACAGGTTTTTCATTTTCAGGTTACTTTTTTAGAATAGTCAGTCATGAAATTTTTAACCGGTTGTTCTTTGAGTTGCTGCTAATGTTTGCAATGTGTTAACTTTTTTGCAATATGTACAAATTGAAAGTTGGCACAAGTATCTCCTTAAAATTCCAACACCACACTTCCCAGGTTTTATTTTTGTTCATTTTTCTTTTCTTTTCTTGCTTTCCTTCATGCTTATTTCTTAATGGGAAAGGATGCCGGAACATCAGTAGGGGAAAGCTTTTCTGAAAAGGTGGGTTATAAATTTTGTTCAAAAAGCTGGCTTGTTTCTGCCTTTTTTCTATGTATGCATGTGACGCAATTTATTTCTCTCTCCTTAGTTTGCTGCTTTATTCCTGTCCTTCCAGAAGATAAGATCTTGCTCAGTCGCTGACAAGGAAGTAGCTTGTGAAATCACAAACCCTGTCCATAAGCATTTTGTAGACTTTTAAAAGTTTTTTAAACTGGAGAAGGCAGTGACTCCCATCACAAGGACAAAATCTACGCCCCTTCTTGCTTTGTCAGGATAGTTTCGTTCAAGCAGGGCTTGTCAGCTTTTATCTGTGCTACTTTCTTCCTGTATACTGCTGACTTCTCAGTGGCTGCCAGCTCTTAAATCAGATTCTGGATCAATTTTCCACAATGAAGGATTTGAATACACATAAATGAAGGCTTGACTATTTCTATTAAAAAATAAAAAGGTTTCCTCTTCTTGTTTTCTGACCTGTACTGTGCCCTGTTCTGTATTTTGACTTTGAGCACTGCAGAAGTTTTGGTGGGATATCCAAATGGCACCACCATTATCTTATGTGGTAGGCAGCTTTTGCCTATTTAATGGTACCCCAAAATCTGTTACTTGAGAAGTAAATCCTAAGCTGCCTCATTGTGTCTATTGGTAGGGAGCCCTGAAGTGGGCTGCCCAGGAACACAACATAGTCTTCATGCAATGATGTTTCTAGGGTTTACTTTTCCACTAGCTTTTGATCCATTGGCTTCTTCACTTGGCACTGAAATACAGAGATCTCAACACAGAGTTTCAGCCTCTGAACAAAGACTGCTGATTATATTGCACACATTATGTAACACTCTGTGTTGGTTTTTTTTATTAGTTCTTGAGGCCCTCCCACTGTTTCCATCAGTAATTAAAAACCAAAGCTCTGCATCTGATGGAAGGATAAGCTGGTTGGGTCAGGGCCCATCAGGTTGGAAGTGATGGATAAAATGATGTAAGGATAATGGGGAGAAAAGATAAATGAGATGGGGTGGCATTTGGATATAAATTGTGAAGTATGTTGGAAAAGATAGAAGAAAAATGAAAATAGGAGAATGGCTGAAGACTGAAGCGAGGAAATGAGAAAATGTGGTTTCTAAAGGGAAGTGAACTCTTCGCATGGTTTTACATTTTATCACCTTTATGTGCTAGTTTACCATATTTTTCCACAGAGCCTTTCACCTTGTTGAGGCATTCTCAAGCACAGGACTAAAGAAAAAATGCTGTAAAAGTCTCAAAACAACACATTATTTTCCCTTTATGAACAGTGTAGGAGAACCTGTTGTGTGTGCACAACCTAAAGCTGCTTGTCTAGGTTATTTAGAATCTTGTAAAATAATTATTTCGAATTCAGAAGGAATGCTACTGTTCATGCACAACATACTTGATGTTTAGAATGAGAGGGATTAAATTCATCTTACATTGGCTGCAAGTTCTTTTTCACTTTGTTTTGCCAGCTGATAGTCTTTGAGGTGTTTTTGGCAAGTTGCCACAACTACTAAACTAAAATGAAGTCTCTACAGTTGTCTTGGTGGCCAATATTTACTGCCAATGAGATGATCCTTAACATAGTAGAAACTAGAAGTGCATCAGATTTGAATGAATCCCAAAGCAGTAACTGAAATAGGGCACCCCAGACAGATTTGTGGCTTGTCCAGGACAAAGCAAGAGCTTTCAGAAGCATCTTGAGCTAAAATATGGATCTTGAAGTGATCTGGGGCAATTCAGAGATACAGATGTGTAAAAAAGCCGTGCATTGTATCTGCAAAGTTTTAAACATTTCGACCCAAGCTTGCCGTATTAAGAAAAGCAGGTGGGTGGTAGGAGGGAGAGCTCTTTTGTCAATGACAGGACTAATTTAAGGGGGTTAGGTTTTATTCAATGAAAATATCCCATTGGCACAAGGACTTACACACAAAAGCTTCCTCTCTGCTCTCCCTGTGCCTCATGGCCCTCCAGATCTTCTTTGAGTGGCGGAACCTCCAGAACAGATTGGTGGGGGGAGGTTGAGAGGGAGGCAAGCAGTGCTGTGCAAGATAAGTGTGAATGGGCTGGCTTCTCTACTCTAGATACAATAGCCAATGATTTTACCAAAGCTTTTTAATCACAGCTCTTTAGCAAAGGGCTTTTGGTTAGTGCACACCCTTAGTAGAAAGTGCTGTGCACTTTGAGTGTAGAGAAACAATTTAGGTAACCATATCACAGTTTGCTTATTTTGTCTAGCTACTTGGACCAGAATGTCTTCTCAATGACCTGGTCATTTTTCTCGTCTTCTTTTTCCCTTCCTCTCTGTGTGTGTGTGTGTGTGTGTGTACACAGATGCACATCCCATAAATGTCAGAGCAAATAGGCCAGTTTAGGCTTTGCCAAGCGCTACATCATCCTGTACATTTGCCACTTCCCCTTTAAAAACAAATAGAACACGACACACCATTTCAGTTGTCTTGCCATTCAAAACCTTCTGCTACTTTGTTTGTGCGTCAGTCACTTCATACATTTTCACACACTTCTTCAGTACTTAATTTCCCTTTCTTTGGGACTTAATAGTGAAAAAGGCAGAATGAAGAAGCTTTTGTTATCACTGTAGGTGTGGCTATTCTATGCATTTCTACGTGTTACTCAGTTGGCTTTTTATAGCAGTTGGCTTACGTTATTATATTTCTTTATCATTTCTTATATGTTAGCACTTCTGCTACTTCAGATTAAGCAATTTTAGTGGCAAGACCTTTAAAAATTGTGATAGAATTAGATAATTCAGCTATGGTCCTCTGGATGAAGAATATAGTTGGCATCATTGATGTTACTGAGTTTGTCTAAAACTATTGCCTGCAGTTCATCATGTCCTTGTCTTGCAGTTAACAATGTAGAAAATTCTAGGGAACTCTTTTTATACCCTAAGCAATGTTTTTGTAGATATTATTAGTAACATATTTTAAAGAAGATTAGAAAAGAGATTTGGTGAAAAATGTAGGAAGTTGCTCACTACTGCATCAGGCCCTTGATTCACCTAGCAATTGTCTTCTCCAGGTTTAGCCAACATGTCAATGTCCTCCAGCAGTTGTTTGACTCCCAGCACTCTGCCAGTGGTCAGGGATGATGGGTGTTGTAGTCCAACAGCATCTGGAGAGCATGATGTTGGCTACCTCTGGTCTACACAGGCTCTCTAGGTTGTCAAATAGATGTTTTGCAGCCATATCAGGAGATACCAGGAATTGAACCTGGAACTTCCTGCATTTGAGAGATGTGCTCTGCTACCGAGCTACAGCCCTTGTTGAAAGAGGAACAATGATTCACTTCCATTTTGTTATGTTCTACAGCTTCATCAGTGTGCACTGTGAAATACAAGGAAAATATAAGAAAAGCAGGTCTCTGCCTCAATGAGGTTACCACCTGCATTTGGACAGTGTGGAGAGGGGTGGGTGGAGAGGCCAGAATAGCTGAACAAATGGAAACAGGAAAAATGTATTAGAAGAGCTGGGGAAGTGAAGGAGGTGTGAGCAAATAGATTTACACATGCTTGGGCTCTGTTTCTATTGGATTTTGTGGACCAAAACAAAGCCTAACAGTGCAGTTATATACACATCTACTCAGAAGACAGTTTGGTGGAGTTCAGTGAGGTTTACTCCTAAGTAAGTGGGTATGGACTGTAGCCTATATGTACGTGGCTGCATCTGCACACATTTGTTCTATGTTAATGCCAACTCTCCTATTTGATGATTCCTTAAGACACATTTGCCAAATCCTGAAATGCACTGTTTAGAGGGTGGAGCTAATAATCAGTTCCTTGGATGCCACAAGAGCACTACTGATCTAATACAGTGGTACCTTGGGTTACAAACACTTTGGGTTACAAACTCCGCTAACCCGGAAGTAGTACCTCGGGTTGAAAACTTTGCCCCGGGATGAGAATGGAAATTGCGTGCCAGTGGCAGCAGGAGGCCCCATTAGCAAAAGCATGCCTGGGGTTAAGAACGGACTTCTGAAACAAATTAAGTTTGTAACCCGAGGTACTACTGTACTTGGATAATACTGAGGAACTGTTGATGGGCAAGCATATTATTATGTATCATGGTTTGTATCCCTCCATGAATTTGTTCATTTCCCTTTTATGATGACAAAAGTCACTGTGTGAAACACTGTTCGTCTGCCCTGATCTACTGCCCCATTAATTTAATTGTGATCGCCAAGTTCTAGTTCATTGGAGTCTGTTCTCTCTTTGATTTGGAACAATGTTTTCCAAAGTACATTGTCTTAAATATCTGTGTTTCTTTGTTACAGCACACCTCTCATGGCGAAGGACGGCAGGAAGCTCCCCCTCGACCTAGTCGGTCTGGTGCCCGCTGTAGGAATTCTATAGCTTCCTGTGCAGATGAACAACCCCATATTGGGAATTACCGGCTTCTTAAAACGATTGGAAAGGGGAATTTTGCAAAAGTCAAACTGGCCAGACACATTCTTACTGGCAGAGAGGTACAGTGTTGTTCATGTTTCGCAAACAAAAAGCTATTTTAAATATGCCTAAGCATAAAAGAGCAGCCAATATATTGTAAACCTCCCTGTGATCTTCGGATGAAGAGCAATATACAAATTTAATTACCATAATTAATGCTGCTACTACTCATATTTTGGCTTTATCAATAAGTCCCTAACACAGCAATTTCCAGCAAATGCAGTAATAGTGTGAACTTAGCACATAATCATGTTACCTCAAAACTGTGCATGAATACTCCATCTTTATATTGAATAAAACCCCCCAAAGGTTTGATCCAAAGAAGATACTTTTCCAGATTGAAATGTGTGTAAACCAGAATAGAGAGAATAACATTTATTGCAAACATAAAAGAAATAAATAGCAGTCCATGGGTTTCCCACCTCCTGACTCAAATGAATTTCTGTGCTTCATAGGTATTCCTAGCAATATTTTGCCAACACTATTTAAAAAATCTTTTTTTAGGAATAGAATTGAATCATCAGTTTTGAATCATCAGTTTTGTAGATTAGTGTCACCTGGAAAAACCAGCTAGCTAAATATAGTAGTGGTTCAGCTGGCTCTGTTCTGTGGAATAGTATTTCTGCTGAGATGTAACAGGTGCTCACTATCTGTACTTTCCAGTTCTAATCGAAGACATTTTTGTTTTGACAGGCTTTCCCAGCTGAGTAAATGGGTCTTTGCCCTGAGTGTCTATTTTGTATTGTTTTAGTTTTGTTTTAAATGTATTGACTGTTGTTGTGCCTTTTTAAAAGGTCTAGGACCAATTGTAGTCCAGCTTAGTTTTCAGTTTTGATAATTAATCTAAAATTGAGGTTATGTTCCTTTGGTTAACCTGGATCTGCCATGCTTGAGTAGGTTCGTGTCATACATTCTTTCATCATAAACAAAAAATGCATCACTTTACATTTTGTATAAACTCATGATCTGGGCTTCATTTATGCAGTATGCTAATGTTACTGTAATCCTACATGGGTGTAAGTTGCATTAAATTCAGACAAACTTGCTTCCAAATTCATTCAGGATCACGTTCCAAGAATAAGAAGTAGCCGGCATGTGTGGAATGTAGTTTTATTTTTGAACTGAAGTGTGAGGCAGACCTTAATAACGGGGGAGCACAGAAACCATTCAAAGCTAGTATGTAATTTTGGACAATTGGGAGAAATGAAGGCTCTGTTTCCCTTGCAAATGGACTGGACTGAAGTCTGGACTGAATGCTGACATTTTTTTGGAGCAGGGAGCAGGCTTAGCAAAAAAATCACTCAGGTTGTTGCTTTGTGCTAGTCACCAGCACCCTGGGAACTGGTGATTATGTGTCTCTAAGCCACCTTGAACTTGTACCTGATTAAAAGATGCAGACTGCTTAAAAGATGGCCATTCCTTAATCTCTCTTGCATTTGCAAATCTGGGTGGCTTGGTGGCTCACTTTTTGATAACTTCTGGAGTTTTTGCTGCTTATGGTGCTGCCACTTTGACTTGGCATCATTGTGAAATTCATTTATTTTTATTTTATTTATGTACTGAATAAAATACCAATTCCCATAGACAAAAATAAAGGAACTCAAATATGCAGACATCCTCTTGATCCAGCTGTGTCCCACAATTTTACATTCTCCACATGCACTTAACAGTGAATATTCTATTCTGTCACGTATTTGCTTTCATATTCATGGAAATGTGCTGCCTTCATCTCCAGATACTTTTTAGAAAGCTACTTCAGAAGTAGATGGATGACTTAATCTGATAAATTCAAGGAGTGTCTGTCCAGAGGGTACTCGAGATAATATAATATAAAATACATTTGCAAACGTATTGTTTTAAAGAAAAGATAGGGTTAGATAATAGGCATGACCTATTGTTTCTGTTCAACTGCTGGTCTTCACTTGTGAGGATTTCTAGCATTTGAAAAGTTACCTTTTGAAATGAGCACCTAGAAGTGCAGCGGAATTCAGTGTGGATCGCAGGCAAGTGTGATAACACTAGTTACAAAAGGAAGGCCAATCTGCCAACAGACAGCTGTCTTATACTAGCTGATGTTTGTGAGTAGCTTTGCAGCATCCCCCTAGTATACGGTGCTACAGTTAATCTGGTCTGGAGGTGATAAAGCTATGGATCAATGTGCATCTGGTGAGTCGCAGAAGGGGCTTGCAGCATTGTGTCGTCTTTACCAGGATTGGCTGGCGCTGCTGTGTATAGGGATGATCTGTGTTGAACACATTGTTGAAAGTTGAATCAAGGCAAAGAGGCTTATAGCTCAGTGTAACGCTTGTGTAGAAACTTCTGTTAAAGTTGATTGTCTGAGATGCAGCAGCCGCTTAGAAAGGAAGGAAGGAAATTGAAATTTCATCATCTGCAGATAGAAAGTTCAGTGTACACTGTGAGAAGCTTTTAAATCTTCCCTGGTATTAAAACTTTCATATTTGGTGTATGCCAAGGGGTTTAACAACTCTTCTTGATGAAGAGCACTGTAAAAATGCTTTAAATGATTGAGATGTGTGAATAAAGAAAATTTTTCTTCCTCTCTCATATGCTGAGCTGATCCACAGATTTCTTCTTACATGCGGGACAACAGGCTGAATTTCTATCTATTAGGAGTAGCAGTCACTAAACATGGTTAACTGAACACCTCATAAATTTGCTGAGGTGACATGCCCTTGGGACAAAACTGAATTGCCTTAAATTGCCTTAAGGGTACCTTTGAGACTTTGGCATTCTTTCAAAGGCTGGATTCATATTTTTTTCCCCCTGTTTGAGAATTATACCTGCTCTACCAGTGCTGTTGCCTCTAGTATATAGAATAGTCATATGATTTGTCACCTCCCTAGCTGCTGCTGCTGCTGTACCCATTGCTCTTTCTCTTTTGCTGCTACTGAGGCTGAAATATTGAACAGAGCTTCTGAAAGTTGCGTGAACTGGCACCAGGAATTAAATATAACTCAAAACGTCTTCTGAAAAAATTTGATCTTTTATTAGTTTTGTAAACATGGCTTTTCTCATTTGCCCCTCTTTTCCTAATGTAACTATGTCTTTCTGAGTATGTGTAGCAATTTCATTTGATTGGATCCAGTGTTCCATTCATGGCTCAGTCCTTGAAAGACAGGGATTTGTTCATTCCTGTTATTTGCAAATCACCATATTGCACTATATCATCATTCTGTCTATATCAGATGTCAGGTGTA
Organism: Podarcis liolepis; assembly: GCF_965112155.1. Taxonomy (NCBI): domain Eukaryota; kingdom Metazoa; phylum Chordata; class Lepidosauria; order Squamata; family Lacertidae; genus Podarcis; species Podarcis liolepis. The sequence continues at coordinate 14,880,444 of NC_139554.1, read as the reverse complement.
AGTGCTATTGCTTATGATGCCAGAATTGACCTATGCACACAGAGGAGGGAAATAATAATAATAATAATAATAATAATAATAATAATAATAATAATAATAATGGTATTTACTTATACCCTGCCCTTCAGACTGGGTTGCTCCAGGCATTCTGGGTGGCTTAGGTATGAGCAGGCTTAGGGAAACCCCTGTTTTGCAGAAATACAAGAAATCTTTAGGGTTTAGAGAGATATTATATTTAATAGATAAAATATAAAATAAAATACCATGGAGATTATTGTTTTCATTTGTTACTACGTTATGTATTTTTGTGTTTTTATATTGTAAACCGGCCTGTGATGCTCAGATGAAGGGCAGCAGAATAAAACACAAGATATTCCCAGTGGGGTCTGACCATGTTTAGTGACCATGGAATAATGGCTGTTAAAGAGGGAGGGAATGGCGTGTCATAGAGGGCTTGATGGACAGATGTGAGCAGTGAACAGGAACACAACACTGCTACATATTTTTGTGCAGGTCCCAAGCAGCAATATTTAGAACCTCTTTCAGATCTCATTAATGATAAACTAATGTGAGCCCTGAATTATTTTCTATCCAGTTTATTTCTGTTTTGTTTTGGTGGCCAAGTCGCATGTTTGCTTTTTGAGCACCAACTCCATTTTATAGGATGCTGATGTCTGCTTTCAGGTTAGGTTCTCACAAATACAGGTGCCACATAAGTTGCATGTGATGGAATGCAGCTTGTGATTGATTTTGGATAAAGATTGTGTGATACTCCTATGGAAGCTCATGATAGATTCACAGCATCCCCGATCCACAGGTTTTAAGTGCTAATGCTTGAATTTCCAGATCATGTCAGATGTGTTTGTCATTTTGTATTGTGCAGTCTGTGCTCAAAGGGTGGTGCACTTAACATCACCAATATCTCTGAACTGCAATACGAAATCATTTGTTAACAAATATTAACTGTGAACCATTTTCTCTCTAGGTTGCAATAAAAATAATCGACAAAACACAGTTGAACCCAACTAGTCTACAGAAGGTAGGTTCACTTAGCTGTTTAGCCATTCAGGTATTTTAGTTCATATCCCTTTGTAGTATTTTTCATGTTAGCCCTGACTTAGTTATAACTTTTTGTTGGCATTTTTCGGTGAAGTCCACAGTTCATGGCGGTTTCAACTTAATGCTGACTTTTTCCTGCATTTTGCAGGGGGTGGGAGAAAGTGCACAGTCTTATCTGATGAATTTGATCCCATTTGAACTAGGAATTTACATACGAAAAAAGTCTGAAATAACACCTATCCATCTTATTTCCTTATTCTGGTACTCCAAACTGCTGCATAAACTGAACAAGAGCCTCTGTTTCTTCTGCTGTTTTGTCTCATGGGCAAAATGTATTAAACATTAAGCATTTACTGGGATGCACTTTCTTAGACTGGAGCTGCACATTTGTTTATTTATTTTACTAGACGTCTTTCCTGCCCTGCACCATGTTTCAGGGCAGTTTACAACTGTGGAATGTGCAATTATAAAACCGTTGTTACCATAAAACATGTCTAAAAACAATTTAAAACATTTCCATATAAAAACAATACAAACATTTTGAAAACAGTTCCACATATAAAACCAGTTAAAAATAGTACCAATACAGAGACAAAGTGAAGTGACAGATTCAAGTCTGGGAACCCAACTCCTGTGGAAAAACTGAAAAGCAGCAGGATGGAGTTGGGGCTTAACCTATCCCCTTCCCTCACTGCAGCCCTTCTCAATCCAATTGGATTTTTCTTGAAATGCTGCAAGCCCAAGACAGGAATCTCTACTGGGGAAAGCAACCTGGGTGTGGCCTTCAGGTGAAAAGTGGGGAGGACTTAGTACTCCACCCTCCCCATGGTTTCTCTCTTGGATATGGTGCACTTTTCCCGGCTTCCTTTCAGCTATTCGTGGTAACCTGGATTGTTGCTAGACTTTCAGACTATAAAATTATGCTGCTTTCCTGTGGGTTAAACTGCAGAGCCTAGGACTTGCCGATCAGAAGGTCGGTGGTTCGAATCCCCGTGACGGGGTGAGCTCCCGTTGCTCGGTTCCTGCTCCTGCCAACCTAGCAGTTCGAAAGCACGTCAAAGTGCAAGTAGATAAATAGGTACTTCTCCAGCGGGAAGGTAAACGGTGTTTCTGTATGCTGAAGCAGCTTAGTCATGCTGGCCACATGACCCAGAAGCTGTACGCTGGCTCCCTTGGCCAATAAAGTGAGATGAGCGCCGCAACCCCAGAGTCAGTCACGACTGGACCTAATGGTCAGGGCTCCCTTTACTTTTACCTAGTTTGTATGCTGACTCACCATATTTTTCCACCATACTATTCTAGCAATGCTCTAATATATCTCTAAGGAGAGTCGTTGGTTTAATACAAAACCACTTGATTGCTCTCCCTCCTTTAGCATTAAGGGCAGCTTTTAGAAAATAATCAAGAAAATGCTTGAGAGTACCAGCCATCTGGAATCCTGGGTTTCTTGAAAGGATGTGAGAGCAGAGCACTCCTTTGCAGAGAATTGCAAGATTACTGCACTTCCCAGGAAGCAGACTTTTCATTCTTGGGGAGCCTTCAAAAGCTGGACACCCACACCCTCCAAATTATACGTGCTGTCTATCATGTACTTTATTTGTCAATGCTTCAATGGAAGTTGCATTGTTTGTGAGGCAAGAACTAAAAATATTTAAACATGGATTCAGATTTGCTAATTAATGGATGTGCATTTAGTATAAGGCAAATGGCCTAGCAGCATAATGCAATAATAGACTTTTTACACAGAAAGGAAAGGAAAGGAACGACAGATGGATAAACTTGTAGGTCCCACTATTTCTTCTGTGTAGGCATCTCTGGAAACTTAAGAGGACCAGAGTTTTCTCCTCCTCCTTGATATAATTTTAAACTCCAAAGGAATCCTTTTGTGATGTTGCCCTCTGAGTGATTGGCTACCATCAGTCTCAGGAACAGATGGAGCAATTTGCTAAATATATACATGAGGAGTTTTTATTCAATGTTATCTCAGACTTCGAAAAAGAGAAGTTTTAATATAGTATATATATTTTAAATCCCTTACATCTGCCAGGTATCCCAGGAAGTGCCCCATACAGCTGACATTTGATTTAATCCGCTGCCAACTCTTATGATTGCTTTTTGTTTATCTTGCAATATGAAAAAGCAGATTACTGTTAGAGGTCTTGAGCTGCACTGTTAAATCTGTAGTGTTCTGGGAGGTTTTATTACAACCTTTTTTAAAAAAAGCAGTATTTGTGGGAAGGAATTGCACAGCCCTTGTTTAGAGCATAAGCAACTAAATTTTGGGGAGTTGTCTTAATTAATTAGCAAGACCTGTGGGTTTTATTCAGACATACACAGATCATACAGTCTCATTTGAACACTGTAAACTGGGCCATTCTTCTATACCTTGGATGTCACCACTAGGAAAGCATATAGCAATGAAATTTCTCCTTCGCATCTGCCCACTATTCTTATTAGATACTTGTTCTAGCTTGTTGGCACAGTCACAAAAATCATTGTGAAACCTTTTGAGGTAAACATTTTATTTTGACCCAGAACTGGACAGATTCCAGATACATATCAAACTGTATAATTATTCCTGGAATGTTCATCCTTTGGCACTTGGAGCACAAAAGTATTTCTAGAGTTCAGATTAAGAAGACATGCAAAGAAGCTTGAATGTCCTTCTGAAATCTCTTTAGCATCAGCTTGTTACAGCTTTGTGTCCCAATATGTGTGACTTCCTTTTTGCTGGGTGGGGTGTTTCTTAAACCTTTTTCAGATATAAGAACCCTTTTCCAAGTTCCTAAAATGTGATTATACACCCTTTAAAATAAAAAGAAACGGCTGATTTTTTAAAAATCATAAACGGTTGTATTTTTTTCTCTCCGTTCCAGCTGTTCAGGGAAGTGAGGATAATGAAGATTTTAAACCATCCCAATATAGGTAAGGCATGTGTTAAAGGCTTTTACTTTTGAGGGCTGAGAAGTGGGAATAACTATATTTATAAATATATATTCATTAGTTAATTGACTAAAAGTATGTGTGTGTTTATAAAATATGAGCGGCATCCAATGCTCCCATTCCACTAATATAAGGCATGTGTGCTAGTGGAACAGAAATCTCTCCTCTCTCATGCGGTTCCCTGCTCACCCTCAAAATTCAGCTCTGAAGGATGGGGGACCAGCTGAAGAAGATTTTGGGGGTAGGCAGGGGATGGAGGAAGTAGGTGTGCCCCTGTCTCAGTACAACTCTGCTAGTGCTACTTTTGATGCATCCCTCAGAGATAGAGAGAATATGAAGGTTTTCCATTATCCCAGTAATTTTTGACGGGGTTCATGTTTTTGCTTTAGGTGAACTTAACTAGCTTTGTGTATTACTTACACGTTTCCCCATGTGATAAAATATGTGAAGGCTTCTGTTTCTATTATTCCATACATGTACATGTCAATCACAGAGGTGTTGCTCTAAATTTATATTTGAGTGTCCTCCAACTGAAATTAATGGCTTTTTAAAAATTATTTAAAAAATACATTATGGCTCTTCAGCCTATGGGGCTTTTGTACACAATACAAGATTTCAGTGGCTGTCCCCTGTGCCACATTCAAACTGCTTTTGCAAATCCCACCTTTCCACAAAGTTGTGCAAGAAACTCCTCAGGTCCAATTAAAAAGAGGGGGGAAATCAAAAACCCTGCTGGCAAGATGGACTTGATCACAACAACATCTGTGTAGTATTTATTTAGTTTATTTGCTTGTTGCTTTCTACAGAAGTCGTAAATTGATGTACAACAGTAAAGCCCATCACTTGTTGCTTAAACTTGCCTTCATTGAATGCCTCTCCCTTGCTGCTAGGCAAAATAATGTATTCATCATATGAACCCTCAGGATATAGTGTACCACAAGCAGAGAGCCTGAATAACAAGTTGGTTCTTGATAACTCAAGAAATAGAGACAGTTGTTTGCATGGTTACTAGCCAAGCTTGTCCTATATGATTGCCTATCCATTGCTACATATTTGGGCACAATAAGTCCAGCAGCTTCCTCTCAGAGGACATTTTTGGGCAACAAACCCAGTCCAGTTGATGTTCTAGATGTCTTGTTCTGGAGAATGTTAAAGAGGAACATTAAATTACAATATTTTACTTAATTTTGTCGTATTAAGGGGTATATTGGTTTAGAGATACATTTCAGTTTTGAAGTTCCCTTTTGCTTTTCCTGAAGAGAATGGGGATAGTCAGGGTTTAAAACAATGCATGCTGTTGCTCAAACATGTTTCTAAGCTTATAAAATAAATCCCATGTCTCCTAAATAAATATTCCCTGACTCGGCACTTTAAATCTCCAGTCGACTCAGGTTTCTCTTACAGCTTCTACATAATCCCCAATACCTCTATCACATTTACTATGAAAATTCAAGTCAACCTAAAATTAAGCTCAGTGTAAAAATAAGTGGTAATTGATACTGTCATTTATAAGTGTGGTTTCTGAGGGAATTCCATTCCTATGCAGTTCAATATTCTTGATACAAAGTTCAGACTTAATATACAGTATAGAAAACTAGTATCAGAACTTGGTAGCATTTATAGTTCATGCAGAACCCAGTGACACATTCACATGCTGTATCTAAAATTGAAGCAAACATATCTTTTGCAATAGTGTTTTAATTGTGCTACCTGCATCTAGCATTCAGAAGTAGCCAAGATCTCTTCCAATTAACATCGCTTAGATTCTGCTGTGTACATTGGGTAGGCGTTGTAGCTTTGACACCTATCCATCAGGGAGAAGAAAATAAAGAGAAAGCTAGTCTTCAACTGCCAGGAAATAACTGTTCTTAGATTAAATCTGAAGTCCAGTCAATACTGATCACATTAAACTTCTGGAATCCTTTAGGACTATACTGTAATAGTTTGAAAGAGTTCTGTTTTTTTAAATGCTTTTGACTGTCTTCACATAATGCTAGCCTATTTCTCCAAGATGCCTGTTATTACTTTACGTGTATGTATGTGAGGGGACAACTAATTAAAAATCTAATTAAAAACAAAAATAGACAGCCGCCTTCAGATCATCTTGGTTTGCAATAATTTGCCACTTTCAGGCACAATTGGCTGCATTCAGATGTTGCATTGAAACGGTAGTTTAGCGCAAAGTGAATGAGCTTGGCCTTCTTGCAGGCTTTCTCTATCTAGTTGCTCCCCTTGCATAGCAAGTAAGAGGAGCTTGAATGCTTTTACATTTGGTTTCCCTTGAACAGGATTTCTTTGTGTCATGGTTTATGAGTAATTCTGCTCAGTTTCAAAATATTCCTTCTTCAGAACAAGGGATATGGACCTTTCTTATTAAACTTCTTATAGTTAGTGACAAACCATTATCCAGATAGCATATCAAATGGCATTTAAGGGAAATGGAAAGTAAAGGCTTCTGTCATCCTCTCCCCAGTGGATGATGATGATGATGATGATGATGAATTCAATTTCTATACTGCCTTTCATTGGAGGATCACAGAGCGGTTTACAATATAAAAACACAAAAATACATACCATAATAACAAATGAACAATACCACCCCCCACAGTTGAAAAGACCATAGATTAATTTGCCAAAGGTCTAGGACAGGGATGTCCAACTGGTCGACCGCGATCAACATGTCAATCCCCATACGATCGTGGTTGATCGCGGAATCCCTGTCGATCGGAGAAAGAGAAAAACAATGGAGTGAAAGTCCCAGTCCCCCACCACCCTTGCTCTGTTCCTCCGTCATGTCAAATGGGTGGTCTTTAATTGGTTTTTGCTGATGAGTTTGGATACGGAAGTAGTCGTTTCTGCTGCGTTGTTGTTTTAGGTGAGCCCCTAAAAAAAGCTAAACCCCTGTGGCTCTCCCCCCCTAAAAAAGCTCTACAACTTTGCTCCCCCCAAAAAACAGTAAACAACTTAGACTCCCCCCTCCAAGAAAAGCGCAACAACTTTGGCTCCCCCCCATTGGTAGATCACTTCCAGCATTTTTATACTGGGAGTAGATCACAGTCTCCTGGGAGTTGGACATGCCTGATCTAGGGGAAGAGGAATATTTTCACCTGGCATCTAAAGATATTTAATGAAGGTGCCAACTGAGCCTCCCTGAGCAGAGCAATAAACAAGTGGGGAGCCACAACAGAAAGGCCCTCTGAACCTCATGGAGGAAGCACACAAAGAAGAGCCTCAGACTATGATTGCCTGGTCTGGGTTGGTTCATATGAGGAGTTGCAGTTCTTGAGGTATTATAGGGAACACACGAGACTGGGGAAGAAGGCTAGTCTTGTTCATGTCATGCTAAACTATGTTTTAGTGTTACGTCTGAATGTTGCCAGTGACAAACTGGTTGATCAAAGCAGGAAGTAATTAAGCTGTGCATATTGTGACGTGGCTATGCAGAAGATTGAAGCTAATTCTTGAGTCTCCACACAGTGGTTTGACAATTACAATATGAAGTGTAATTTACTATCAGTTTCTGCATTATCAGGTTTGTAGAGGGACGCGGGTGGCGCTGTGGGTAAAACCTCAGCGCCTAGGACTTGCCAATCGCATGGTCGGCGGTTCGAATCCCTGCGGCGGGGTGCGCTCCCGTCGTTCGGTCCCAGCGCCTGCCAACCTAGCAGTTCGAAAGCACCTCCGGGTGCAAGTAGATAAATAGGGACCGCTTACCAGCGGGAAGGTAAACGGCGTTCCGTGTGCTGCGCTGGCTCGCCAGATGCAGCTTGTTATGCTGGCCACGTGACCCGGAAGTGTCTGCGGACAGCGCTGGCTCCCGGCCTATAAAGTGAGATGAACGCACAACCCTAGAGTCTGGCAAACTGGCCCGAACGGGCAGGGGTACCTTTACCTTTTACCTTAGAGGGAATTTCAGACTGATAAGCATGGGAATTTTTTATATATATAAAAATGCAATCCAGAGATAAGTGCTAACTTATAAAGGGAGATGTCAAGATAGGACTTGGAAGTGATTAGTGACTCTACTGTAACACTGAAAGTCAATGTAGCTTATTCCCATAAATCTCTTCCAACAGCTAGATGAGCACTTTTCATCCAACTCAATCTATAAATACCCACCACTTAGGATTTAAGCACAAATCATACCCTAGCATGAATAATTGAATAATGATGTATGCATGTATTATGAAGCTGAGAGCTTCTTCATAGTTCTTCATGTTCTGTAAGAAAATGATTGGCAATTGGAAATAATTTTTAAAATATTAGCGACAACGAGCTCTTGTCTTATATTACGTTATTACATAATTGAGTGCTGGATTATCACAACCATAGGAACATGAGAATCTGCTTTATACTGAGTCAAATCATTGGTTCATCTAGCCCAGTATTTGTGTACACAGACTGATAGTGGCTCTCCAGACTGGAATATCTCTCCCAGCACTGACTTTCTGAATGGAAAACAGATGTGTGATTGCCAGGCTGCAGCCCTTTCCCTAAACGTTGTGCCCTTTGAAACAAGGGGCACTTTCTGGTAAACTTTTCAGAAGCAATGTCCTGGGAACAACCAAGCTATGCTTATCATACACGAAGCAAACTATTTCCTTGTGAAGAAATATATTACATGCCTTATAAGTATGATACTTTGGGAGCAGGTCTGGTAGTTTCATAGATGATGTAAATGGCTTATTTCAGATTCTATTATTAAATAATTATTTATCAGATATGGTTATTTTATGCCTTTATCCAGTTACATTTGAAGAGCTGTTGTTTTTTTATTCTTCAGTTCTTAAATACTATTACTTTAATGTCTAGTGTAGATAGCCATATGAAAAAGCAGGATGTTTTTGCATTAGTCTTTGATGTGTGTGCCTAGGAAAAATGTGATTTGTCAGTTTTCTAAAACACAATCAATTGATGCTTCCTGAAAGCACTTAGAGGACCTGCTTCATTGATTTTGTAAGTGGTCTCAATACTGCAAAATTAGTCCTGCATCAACAAATACATAGCAAATACTTACAGCAGCAGTCCAGGGAGCTCCCCTTAGGTTGATGTTCATTGCTGCTTCTGGTATTTCTATTTTAATACTTATTCCTTACTATATACTGCTTTAAAATCCCCCTATGTTTCTGTTGCGGCTTATCATGCGGTTTGGGGTCTGAGTTGCTCAAGGGGGAAATCAAAAGCTTTGTTGTATATTGCAGCGCTAGGCAAACAGTTCTCTGGGTTGTGACTCAGGGCTTCAGCTTGGGGAGAGATTGTGGCAGAGGACATGTTTTGCAGATTCAGCCTTTAGCTGTTCCAGTAAAAGGATATTTGGTAGACACTTGACCTGAGTGTCTATAAGGCACCAGTGTGTAATGTTCATGTGCCTGGCAGGGAAAAATAGATTAAAAATATGTATTGACCCTGCCTCCCCATGGTGTTTAAGGTCACTATTTGAAATGGTAAATAAAACTGAAGTCCAGTAACAAATATTGTCTATATAGGTAAGACTGATGTTAATCTCTAAATCAGTTCTTGTCTCTTCCAGTTAAATTATTCGAGGTAATTGAAACCGAAAAAACACTCTACTTAATCATGGAGTATGCAAGTGGAGGTAAGTACAAAACTATTTCAAACCAAATAGGATTTTTAAAAAAATCAAGTGATAAACTGTATATAATGTCTATGTTTGGAAAAAATAATAATAACATTTCAAAACCACCACTTATACTCTCCCATAATAAATGTAAGAGCATGTAAATATTTGCAGACTTCAGCAAGAGCTTACTGCCCTTGTTGTTATCTTGAAGCAGTAAGTTAGTCATACGGTCAGACTCCAAAAATTCCAGTTAGTTGCCTTGTACCTTCAGTGGACACTTGTACTATTGATTTGCTTTTCTCAATCTAAGTGTGTGTGTGTGTCTGTATCCATGTTTTATAATCTGGAAGGCCCTCAGAGTGGTGTACAAAATAAAGCAACCCAAAGTGTTCCACATTGAAGGCAGATGTATCAGTTTTCTTTTAACATAAGGTATACATTTTCCAAAAATATAATCTACATATGCAAAACTACATGGACCATAGTGCTAACTTTACCAGCTGCAGACATGTTAATGTCAATATATATTTTTTCAGCATTTCTTTCACTGTTGCATAATTAAACAATATGAAAGGGAAAACAAATCCAGATCCCTTTATATTCCCTGGATGCATGTATCAGTGTAAAGTAGAGACTAGCACTTTAAAACAACCAGGTGAAAAATACAAAGGTTTTAAGCGAACAGAAAATGCAGAGCACTGCTGCACAACATGTGACCTACCGAGCCAAACACAGCCCTCCAGCCATATGATGTGACCTTCCAAGTGCTTAACAATTGTACTATTTTTGCCACAGCAAAATGGGAGGTGGGCTATGGCTGATGGGCTGTATTTAGCTCAATGGATTGTGAGTTAAAGAAACTTGACATAGAGTTTCTCTCTTTCTCCTCCCCCCAAAAGAGAGGAAAAAACAAGTGAAGCTTCTGTGCAGCATTTCACTGTTGATTCAAAGCAGGCCTTTTGGCATCTAGGGAATCCTGGAACTGTTAGCCTTTCCCAGCCTTTCATTCATGCCATCTCTGTAATTTTTAAAGGCAATTTTGACTTACCTTTGGCACTGGAGAGGAATTATGTAGTGAATAGGTGTGCAAACTTCTGCCCCCTCAGTTTGATGGAACTACCGGTAGACTAAATAGTGAGATCTTATTGCATGAAGCAATCCAAAGACCTTTAAAAAACCATTGGAGAAACTGCACTTGGTCCAAAATGTGCTGACGAGATCAGACCGTATACCTCCAATCTTTTACCAGCTACATTGGTGCTTGTTTCTGGACTCAACTTTAAGTGTTGTTGCAGACCTTTAAAGTATTTAATGACCTTTAAAGTATTTAATGACAAATTATCCCAAGGTTGGCCTCTATAGGAACCTGTGTAAGTCATGAGGTCAGCTTTAGAGGAGGAAGGATGGACAAGAGAGAGAAAGAGTGTGTTCTTCATTATGGTGCCAAAACTGAGGAATATTATTGCTGCCTGGTGGAGATCTATCAGGCCCCTTCTCTTCTCGTGTCTAAGATGGGTTTTGAAAACCTATTTTAAAAGGTGTTCAGTGCTTTATGCTCTGCTTAAGTTTTGTTTTAGTCATGCTGAAATTACAGTTTTTAAAATTAGATTGTTTTTACATTTGCTATGTTGGTTGTTTTACATTTTGTTCTGAATTATTTGTGAACAAACAGTTATTTGATACATGATGCAAAAACTGAGTGTAAATGATAAAATCATGTGATGATATAAGCAGAGTATAAATGGTACAATTATTTTTTATCATATCAAATTAATAATAATAATCATATGCTGCCTGCTCTCGATCAGGTTACACTCCCTCTGAAGGAGTGGGTTCGCAGCTTGGGGGTGCTTCAGGATCCTATGCTGTCACTTACGGGTCCGGTAGCCTCAGTGGTGCAGAGTGCTTTCCATCAGCTTCCGCTGGTGGCCCAGTTGCACCCCTACCTGGAAAGGGATAGCCTAATCTGTGTTGTCTCTGCTCTGGTAACCTCTAGGTTAGATTACTGCAATGCAGTATACATAGGGCTGCCTCTGAAGACGGTTCAGAAACTTCAGCTGGTGCAGAATTTGATGGCCAGGTTGCTCACAGGGGCAAGGTGGTTAGAGCATGTTGTTGTTTAGTCGTTTAGTCATGTCCGACTCTTCATGACCCCATGGACCAGAGCACGCCAGGCACTCCTGTCTTCCACTGCCTCCCGCAGCTTGGTCAAACTCATATTGGTAGCTTTGAGAACACTGTCCAACCATCTCGTCTTCTGTCGTCCCCTTCTCCTTGAGCCCGCAATCTTTCCCAACATCAGGGTCTTTTCCAGGGAGTCTTCTCTTCTCACGAGGTGGTCAAAGTATTGGAGCCTCAGCTTCAGGATCTGTCCTTCCAGTGAGCACTCAGGGCTGATTTCCTTCAGAATGGATGGGTTTGATCTTCTTGCAGTCCATGGGACTCTCAAGAGTTTCCTCCAACACCATAATTCAAAAGCATCAATTCTTCGGCGATCAGCCTTCTTTCTGGTCCAGCTCTCACTTCCATACATCACTCCTGGGAAAACCATAGCTTTAACTATACAGACCTTTGTTGGCAAGGTGATGTCTCTGCTTTTTAAGATGCTTTCTAGGTTTGTCATTGCTTTTCTTCCAAGAAGCAAGCGTCTTTTAATTTCATGACTGCTGTCACCATCTGCAGTGATCATGGAGCCCAAGAAAGTAAAATCTCTCATTGCCTCCATTTCTTCCCCTTCTATTTGCCAGGAGGTGATGGAACCAGTGGCCATGATCTTAGTGTTTTTTTATGTTGAGCTTCAGACCATATTTTGCACTCCCCTCTTTCACCCTCATTAAAAGGTTCTTTAATTCCTCCTCACTTTCTGCCATCAAGGTTGTCATCTGCATATCTGAGGTTGTTGATATTTCTTCCGGCAATCTTAATTCCAGTTTGGGATTCACCCAGCCCAGCCTTTTCTCATGATGAATTCTGCATATAAGTTAAATAAGCAGGGAGACAGATGGAGTGATCAGGCACTCCCATTTCTTTAAGAACTTGCCATAGTTTGCTGTGGTCAACACAGTCAAAGGCTTTTGCATAGTCAATGAAGCAGAAGTAGATGTTTTTCTGGAGCTCTCTAGCTTTCTCCATAATCCAGCGCATGTTTGCAATTTGGTCTCTGGTTCCTCTGCCTCCTCTAAATCCAGCTTGCATTTCTGGGAGTTCTCGGTCCACATACTGCTTGAGCCTTCCTTGTAGAATTTTAAGCATAACCTTGCTAGCATGTAAAATGAGTGCAATGAGTGTAGCTGGAGCATTCTTTGGCACTGCTCTTCTTTGGGATTGGGATGTAGACTGATCTTCTCCAATCCTCTGGCCACTGCTGAGTTTTCCAAACTTGCTGGCATGTTGTATGTAGCACCTTAACAGCATCATCTTTTAAAATTTTAAATAGTTCAGCTGGAATATCATCACTTCCACTGGCCTTGTTATTAGCAGTGCTTTTAAGGCCCATTTGACTTCACTCTCCAGGATGTCTGGCTCAAGGTCAGCAACCACACTGCCTGGGGTGTATGAGACATCCATATCTTTCTGGTATAATTCCTCTGTGTATTCTTGCCACCTCTTCGTGATATCTTCTGCTTCTGTTAGGTCCTTACCACTTTTGTCCTTTATCATGGTATAATAAAGGTTTGAGCATATCACACCGATACTGGCCTGGCTGCCAATTAATTTCTGGGCTCAATTCAAAGTGCTGTTTTGACCTATAAAGCCTTAAATGGTTCAGGACCACAATACCGCAATGTCCGCCTCTCCCCAAATGAACTGACCCAGATCTTGTGATCATCATTGGAGGATTCCTCTTTGTGTGCCTACCCCATGAGAGATTGGAGGGTGGCAAAATGAGAACGGGCCTTTTCTGCAGTGGCTATATATTTGTGGGATACTCTTCTGGTGCCTTCTCTCTCTCTCTCTTACACACACACACACACACAGAGAGAGAGAGAGAGAGAGAGAGAGAGAAAGAAACATGGTACTTGGTGAAACATGCCTATTCAACTAGGCTTTGGGCTGATTAACATTCTGTATCCTTTTAAATGTGTGTGGGAGTCAGAGTTATTAGTTTGTTTTTGTTTTATTATGTATTCTTGTGTTCTCATTTTGGATTTTTGTTTGTGAACTGCTTGTGATTTTCGGAGAAATGGCGGCATACAATTATTTATTTAGTAAGTAAACAGTAGAGCATAGAATCTGTGTAAGGGCTCATATTCACAAATGGTCTTATAAGTTGTTTCTATGCCAAAGTACACCAAATTCCCATTTCTACCACCACCCCAGTTTACACTGTTTTGATTATACCCATTTAAATCACATGAAGAGATTGAAATGCTGGCACAGAGTTATATATTCCATGAGCATTATAGGTGTGTGGATGGAACCAGTGTAGTGTTATATCTAATTCCCATGCCATGTCACTATTGCAAAAGAGCTAAAATCATTCTGTAGAGATGCTGAAAGACAAGTCTGCAGGGTGAGTTGTCAGGGGCTACATCTAATATCACTGTCTGAGAATTTCCTGCCTTGGTTGTCTGATTCGGAATGAATCACTTACTGTGTACTGTGACTGTCTTTTAGCATGTATTTTTAATTGGTTCCTCTGACTGGTTTCATTAATTAAAAGCCTTAGAAATAGAATGTGTGATGGTTGTGTGTCACTGATAAAAGCTTTTAAAAAATTCTTTCTGAAAGTAATAATATTTATCATATGTTTGTTCCTACAAATCATCAAGCAGTAAGGAAGCCCTCCCTGTCAAACAAGATTTTAATAAGATAATATTTTTCTTCCCTGGAAAAACACATGCTACTCTGTTGACTACTTGATTAAAATTTCAAAACTTGGCTGCTACATTAATCTTGTAATTTGCATATATCTGTTGGGATGCACACACCAAATTCTTTTTTTCCAAATTCTTGTATGTTTTGTTTCCTCTCATAAACTGCTGCTGCTATTAAGGTTCTGTTGTTCACAGTTGGGTAATGTTGTCATTAGGGCCAGCCTAAAAGTCACAAAAATATGGCAAGCTTTTGAATTCTCCAGAACGTGAAAATCCAGTTGTCACAGTCAGAAATAAATTAGTTATTACTTAAATGCTCAAAAGATTTCACCATTCATATATCTCAATTACAGGGGAGGTGTTTGACTATCTAGTTGCACATGGAAGAATGAAGGAAAAGGAAGCAAGAGCTAAATTTAGACAGGTATGTATGGGCTATTCTGTACTAGACTTTTAAATGTTTTAAGTTAATTAGCATTTTCCCCAGTCACTGATTGCTCTCCCTCCTGGAAGGAGTGTTGATGTTGGGAAATACTAGCAAAATTGGCCCAATCAGCAAATACTTTCACATTCATGCTGAAGCGACATTGGATTATCTATCACTACAGGGAAGTCGCACCTACATTATTCAGTGTGTGTATGAAAATGAAGCCCTTGACAATTTTATTGTGACACACACACACACACTTCCTGGGAAGTAAGTTGCATTGAAATCAATAAGGATAAACTCCAAGTAAAGGTGTTAAGATAGAGGTGCTAAGCTTTAGTCTCAATCTTGGTTTCGAGGGCAAGCACAAACCATAGTTTGCTGGCTAGTATGTAACAACAGACTATGGTTTGCACAAAAGGAAGGAATTTAATCAGACTGTGTAAGGGTAGGTACATGAAAACGAGGGTAATTCACATAGTTCCAAGCCATGGTTTGGTGTTATGTCTGAAGCCATTATTTTTTATAACAAGTTTGCAGTGGAATAAAGGGTCATGAATTGGAAACTGCTCAAAGAAAGCAAGTATTGGCTGCAGAACAGCTTGTCCTTGATTTGAGTTCCTCCTGTTTCAAACTGCAAGTCTGCTGTTCCTCTTTCTCATCCGCCCCCTGCTCCTATTCTCTGTTGTGATTCTCACTGTTCATCTTGCAAACCAATCTGCTGTGAAAGCGCAGAGGGAAAGTAGCTTAACTTTTGATCTATTACTCAGACAGTTGGAAGTAGAAGAGATACCTGTTACAGTTAGAAATGAATCGTTTCTTAAAGAGATTTGAGATTCTTGTGAGATTGGCTGTCTGGATGTTAACTTGCCTGTCTGTGTCATTATGTGTGTTCTGAACCCTGATGTTGAGAACAGGCTTCTGATTTGGTGAAATTTCTTGGTGAAATTTACCTTTCATTCTGTTTGTGTCTGGCGGCACTCTTATAATATCTTCAAGTTGCATAGCGGAGTTTTGGCATATGTTTTGGCCCATTTGGAAATGGGCAATAATTGAGTGCTGCGGGTAAGCAATAGGGCATGCCATGTTTTGAGTCAACAGTAAGAGCTGGAAAAATCTTAGGGATTTTTATAAGCATCACTTATAAGATGTCTATAACTTGTCGCATACTGTCTGACTGACTGTTAATCTTGTTTACCATACAGAGAAACCATAACAATCTGCTTGAAGGGTAACAGTAGCCTAAGTAAGTAATAGGCTTGCCTTCAATTGTCACTTTGACTCTTATCCTAAATGCACTTTTTTGAATAATTCTTATTGATTTCAGTAAGAGTTACCCACAATTAAGTGTGCTTAGGCTTGGAGCTTTTGGTAATTTTGTTACTCATAATGGGCATTATATTGACTTTATAATTGCGTCCCAATTTTAGCAACTCCTACTAAAACCTATTATTGCAATACTGTTTGTCTGATATATGTCACTTTATATAATTGAGCCTGTTTTCTATCCAGATAGTATCTGCAGTGCAGTATTGCCACCAAAAGCATATTGTTCACAGAGATCTCAAGGTAAGAAGAGAAACACAAGATTTTGTATTTGAACATTATTAAATATTTTTATACTCTGTTTTGTTCCCAGATTAATACCAATTTTCCTTGTTCTTTACTGGAAAAGTAAAGGATGAATTTCTGTGATGAATTTTGACTACTAGTTGGCATGTGAAGAGTAAAATACCTACCATGTTAGTTACTGCAGGCTAGTATATTATTAAGGCTGAGGGTAATAGTTTGAGAAGTAGAAATGATTTATGGTAGTAAATAGACTCTGCTGTAAGTACAGATTTTGCTAGCTCAATTCTCACTTTCAGGTTTGCATGGGTCATGGTGAAAGAGAGAATTATTATTATTTTATTATTATTTATTAAATTTGTACACTGCCCTTCTTCTGAAGATCACAGGGCGGTTCACAACATAAAAATGCAAAATGAGAACACAAAATACATAATAAAAACAAAAATCAAATCAATAACCCTCCTGCCAGAAACACACTTACCGTAAAATGACATAGAATGACTCAGGACTGCAAGGACCGCCTCTCTCCATATGAACCCACCCAGACCCTGAGATCATCCTCTGAGTCCCTTCTTTGTGTGCCTCCTCCGTGAGAGGTCCGGAGAGTGGCAGCACGAGAACAGGCCTTTTCTGCAGTAGCTCCCTGCTTGTGGAATGCTCTCCCCAGGGAAGCTTGCCTGGCACCTTCATTATGTATCTTTAGGTGTCAGGCCAAAACATTCTTCTTCTCCCTGGCCTTTGGCTGATTGACTTATAATGCCCTTTTAAAATATGTTGTGGAAGGAGGGATTATTTGGTTGTCTTTTTAATTTTAATTTTGTATTTTATATTTTATATTGTGAACCGCCCTGAGATGAACCCCCATTTCATGGGATTATGTTAGTTGCTTACTTCCCTTGGTTCACAGCTCCACCTTCTTTGGGGCTTGCACCCATTCTTGGTGTATCACAAAATCTGTTTATTTGTATATTTGAACCAGTTTGAACCCACTTTTCATTAAAATGAATCCCAAGAACAGGTTGCAAGGAAAAGTCATAAAACACACCCAATGATTCAAATCTAAAAACTAATCAAAATTATCACAGATTGATCAAAATGAGGGAGGACAGGCGCTACTTCCAACCAATTTAACCAAATTCCAGATCGAATAGAATAGAATTGTTAAAAGGCACCCCAAATCCACCAGAACCTGCACTGATTAAATATGTGAGCGTAGCCTATTGTGGCTCCCCTTCCCTTTTTCAAAGGTTGCTTTTCAAAAGTTGCCTTGGCTGTTTCACTTAATCTCTCCCTGCCGAATGCCTCCATCACTTCTGTCTGCCCTACACATTTAGTTTCCTCCCCACTGCCAAACACCTTTGCCATCATGAACAGTAAACCCAATTTCTACAACTGGAGCAGGTTGAACTGTCTAGAATAATTTTGTATAACTCACTGTCAATTTTCTACTTAAAAAAAGAAAAAGAGCTCTGCTTACTATATTACAATAAACTGGGTTCCTTACTAAAGGGAAGGATCTGTTATAAACAAACAATTTTTTTTGGTCTCTTCTGAAAAGCTGGCTGTACTTAATGTAAGTGAGCAAATCAGCAAACTCTTTAAGACACATGCTAGTATGCCCGACTATATGAATTGGATCTTGAAGGACTTAGACTAGAAGAAACTGTTCGTTTCCAGGGAGGGAAATCTCATGTCTTACTCTGTTGTTCCCCTCCAGGCTGAAAATCTGTTGCTTGATGCAGACATGAACATTAAAATAGCCGATTTTGGTTTTAGCAATGAGTTTACAGTTGGAAATAAACTGGACACATTTTGTGGCAGTCCTCCATATGCTGCTCCGGAACTCTTCCAAGGCAAGAAGTATGATGGACCTGAAGTAGATGTTTGGAGCTTAGGCGTCATTCTTTACACTCTTGTGAGCGGTTCTCTGCCTTTTGATGGGCAGAATCTAAAGGTACGCCCCTGATTTATGCTTAAAGGGTGGGAGGAGGATGGGGAGTTCCTGGACTGTCATTTTTTTTATGGCAATACTTAATAGCACACCTGTAATTTCCTATTTGGTGTGTGTTTTGATTAAAGGAACTGAGAGAAAGAGTCCTGAGAGGGAAATACAGGATTCCATTCTACATGTCAACGGACTGTGAAAACCTACTGAAACGTTTCCTGGTGCTAAACCCAACTAAAAGAGGCACTCTTGAGGTAGTATTATCTTCCTCACCATTATAATATCGTTTCTCCCCTCCTGCTTCATTGAAAGGAATTTACACATTTTGAATTTTAAAATTGCTTGTGCATCCAGGTAATTTTGGCCTTGTTGTTGTTGTTTTAAATAAATTCTACGCCACTTTATACAATAATTTCTAAGCAGTGTACAATTAGGGGTTTGCGAGGGACATAATAGGGATAGTTATGCCTTTTACAGATGAATTGTTTCCTCTTGGTCCTCTCTAATGGTTTCCCCCAGTTGAAAGAACGGTACATTTTGGAATTGCAGGGAAATGGTGCATTAAGCATGGTGCATCATTCCAAGTGCATTAAGCCTCATCTGTGGTGGCCAGACAGTGACTTGCTCAAACCCACACACAAAAGCTACCTCGACATTGCCATTGGTCTAAATGGAAGTGTTCATAGCATCATCCCATTGTATTGTACTGAAGAAGCACGTCATGCTACTCTTCAGTTGGATAGAAGTCAGGATATTGTAATGACTCATGATCTCTTCTCTTGGGGCAGCTCGAGGCTGCTGTGATTGTTATGGAGGTGTGGTGCTCCACCTAGAGGGCGTTCTTCACATTAAGTAGAACTTGGAAGTCCCACTAGCTCTCTTTCATTAGACCTACCTAACGTTGGCAGATCATGAAACGTACGTCGGTGTCAGTACACACTTTATGAACTGACGTTTTGGCTACCAACCACATTCTGGGATTTCTGATGCTGCCTTTTGTTACCCAAATTATATATAAAGGTAAAGGGACCCCTGACCATTAGGTCCAGTCGTGACCAACTCAGGGGTTGCGGCGCTCATCTCGCTTTACTGGCCGAGGGAACCGGCGTACAGCTTCCGGGTCATGTGGCCAGCATGACCTAAGCTGCTTCTGGCGAACCAGAGCAGCGCACGGAAATGCCGTTTACCTTCCCGCCAGAGCGGTACCGATTTATCTACTTGCACTTTGACGTGCTTCTGAACTGCTAGGTTGGCAGGAGCAGGGACCGAGCAACAGGAGCTCACCCTGTGCGGGGATTAGAACCGCCAACCTTCTGATCAGCACGCCCTAGGCTCTGTGGTTTAACCCACATACATATATTTATATTTGAGAAAATAAATTTTATTAATTAAAAGTATTTATATGCCCCCTTTGGGGGCCTAGTCAACCCATGGTGACTCCCATACAAAGCATCATATCAAGTGGTTGAATAAAAGCCATATCCTTTAAAGCTGGGTTATTAAGATGAAGAACAGTTTAGTATGGGCTGTTGACTGAATAATAGTTAATATTAAGTTAGTAATATTCAGTATTAGGTATAGAAACGCTTTAAACATGTTACTCCTTTTAGTGTGTGTGTTTTCTCATCTATGGCTTCTTTTGTTAAACATTTTTACATTTTCATTTTTTTGAGCACTTTTCCTAGTCCTGGTCCCAGTGGAGCACTCCCCTCCATCCTCATATGTCCCCTAGAGTTGTTTTTGCCCAGGCTGACAGCAAATAGGACGGCTTACACAGCACTTGTTATTCGCTTAGTTATTCCTTTTTTAAAAACAAACAAACATAAATTATCTTTTTGCATACTGCTCTTCATCAGAAAAAAACATCAGTTTTCAAAAGAATTTTTTAAAAAGGAAAGAAGGAAAAAAAGAAATATGAAATGTTGTATTTAGTATTAAACTAAATTCTTGCTCTAATGCAAGAGCACTTCTGTGGCCTCTCCTGCCACCGTACACATGCGTCCTGTGTTGTTCCCAACTCTTCTCCTGGGGGGGGCGTGGAGCAACCCCCAGAACAGATTTAGGCATGTGCAGAGGGAGCGGAGAACCTTCCGTTGCACAAGGTGAAATCTCTGCATTGATCACTGTAGCACTACATTTGAGTACAAACCCAATAAAAACAAAATGCAGTATATGAAACATCAAAGTCTGTAACACGGGATTCCACTCAATATCCACATGAATTCCACATCTGCTAGCACACCTGTTCCTCAGTCAACCTGCACATGCACACTGTCACCCAGGCACAGCACACAGACTTCACGGGTACCAGTCCTAACAATCTCTCAAGTACATATACAAGAAACCACACTAGGCCACTGACAACCTAACACTGTGAGGCTAAAACCAAACTTAATCCAGGACTCCACCAACCCCAATAAAACCTCACACTTTTCACCCAAACACTCATCCACAATCAAGCTCTCTCCAGCCACCAGCTCCTACCCGTGAAGTAGTCAGAATTAACCTCTCTACCAGCTGTCCAACACAGTTATCCTGAACAGCATCAAGCATCACCATACTCAGTCAGCACAACCATAATATGAGAGAAATTATATTAGAGGGGTTTTAACAAACAAACCCCCCCTTTGGTAGAGGCAGGGTGTAAAAGGTAGGTGTCTTTTTTATACAAGGTAGTTTATTTGCCTTCACTTAAGCAGCTCAAAAATCTTAAGCTTTGGCCTTGACTACAGATCTCTGTTACTGGTAATACTCATTCAAAACCTATCTTTGCAGCAAATTATGAAGGACAGATGGATCAATGCAGGGCATGAGGACGATGAACTTAAGCCTTTTGTTGAACCAGAGCTAGACATCTCGGACCAGAAGAGAATAGGTAAGCAGAAGATCACCAGCATACATACTTAATAATGACAAGCGGTGTGGGTATTGTGGCTCAACACCTTATTGCTTGCTTAAATGCTCAAATTTAGATCTCGGTTAACAACGTCTCCCATAGCAAGGTGTTCAATTTGTCCCATTATTAAGTAGTAATTTTGTATGACTACTCAAGCTAGTAAAACATTTAAGAAAACTTTCAATTTATTCTAGACATTATGGTTGGAATGGGATATTCTCAAGAAGAAATACAAGAATCTCTTAGTAAAATGAAATATGATGAAATCACTGCTACATACTTGCTACTGGGGAGAAAATCATCAGAGGTGAGTAAAATGCTCAAACCATGGCTGAGAACTGGCTTGTACTTATGATAACCAATGCTCTATCATGTTGGGAATGAGTTGATAGCAAGCATTGAGCCTCACCTTCCCCTTTCTTCGTTCATCACAGATGCAAGGAGGAAGTTAGAAGTAGAAGCTTCTAATCTCCTTGCAGCTGCACTGGAGGATGAGAGGAGCAAGCATCTGAGGTTTATTGTGGCCCACTCCCATCATAGTAAACCATGGTTTATTATTATGTCCACATTTGCCCACAGACCTAGATGTAAAGAAGAAACCTGGTTTGGTTCTTCAAGCATCTTGATATACATGAGGTAGCTTATTATTGACTCTTGCAGTCATCTTACCTCTCTCATCAAGCTGCCAGGTGCTTAATATTTTCCCATTCTTCTATTTTTGACCCAGGACCATTCTTAATGCTTCCGTTCTATTTTAAGAC
This sequence comes from Podarcis liolepis, assembly GCF_965112155.1. Lineage (NCBI taxonomy): Eukaryota > Metazoa > Chordata > Lepidosauria > Squamata > Lacertidae > Podarcis > Podarcis liolepis. Next base: position 14,858,443 of record NC_139554.1, on the reverse strand, counting down.
TGACCTAGAACCTAGTTGAACAAGAACTTCTCGCCTCTAGGTTTGGCAAGGTTAGGGCAGCTCTTAGACTTGCACCATAAGTGTGGGTCCTCCGAATTTATGGAACTCCCATCAAGCATGTTGCTGGCAAACTGAAGATAATTGCAGTGTCTGTGGAAGGAAATGTTCAGACTTCCGATAATACATACAGTCTTGGGCCTGGAGTGACTGGGTCCAGATTCAGCAAGCTGCATTGTCAACTTAGGTCAGAGGCAGTGAATATATTTAACATATTTCTGCCCCATGTTTTAGCATAACTCCAGTGAGGTGCTTTACATGCTTTCTCAAATTGTATTTACTTCAACTTACTGCTCTTGCATTCTTAGGTTTGAAGAGAGTTGTTGCCACAGGGTAACCACTATAGTAATATTTTAGTTAACGTGATTTGTAGACCTGTGAATAATGGCAATAAATGACACATGCTCCTTATTGGCGTTCATGCTGTTATGGCCAGTTGAAAGTTACACATCATTTAAGTGAGTAGTGTGCATGACTTGCAATATTTTGTTAGTGGTGACTTGACTGCAAGACAAAGCACTCTGACAGATGGTTCTTTAGAAGCATCCTTTTATTGATTAAGTTTCAGCCAGTTGGAGAAAAATGCAGTACATCACACTTGATCTTAGCCAAAAGGCTTTCAGGCTAAAGCACTGCCACATACTTTGCCTTGTTCTTCAGTACAGTGAAAACATGGTCTCCAAGTTCTGAAAACCAACCCTATTTTTTAAACCTTTTTATTTTGTTTCTCTTGGTGAGTTAGCAAACTCTGAAGAATGTCAGGTTGACTACGTCTAGAGAGAGCTACTTTATTCTGAATGCCCCATTGCTGTCAACCCCTAAGTGCAGCATCTCTCCAGGGTGTCAAGGAAAGGAATTTCCTATCCATGCTCTTGAAATTCTTTAATGGGAGGTGCTAGGAGGTTAGCCTGAGACACCTGAGAGGCACACAGTTCTCATCAGTGCTGCTATGATGCTGCCCCCTATGCTTCATGGGCAGGGAATGGTCAGTTGCCTCCTGTTACGAGAAGTTTTAAAAGAATCTGTTTGTTCATGCCTTTAGCTTTTCCCTCTCATGTGTTGACTAATTTCCTCTGCTCATTCATCTTCCCATTCAAATCCTCAAAGCAGGTAACTTGGTTGTACTTTGCCCTGTAGACACAAGGAGTGTTGGATTTCAAGCTCCCTTTGTTATGTTTGGGGCCACAGAACTAACAATGCAAACTTTCCCCCTGTCTGCTTCTGTTCAGTTGGATGCCAGCGACTCAAGTTCCAGCAGCAACCTTTCGCTTGCAAAAGTCAGGCCAAGTAGTGATCTCAACAACAGTACTGGACAATCTCCCCATCACAAAGTGCAGAGAAGTATATCTTCCAGCCAGAAGCAGCGACGGTACAGTGACCATGGTGAGCGGCCTTCTCATTATTTGGGAACTCTTGCTGCAGAAAGACGATTGCAAGCTACCTTTTCAGAGAGTCTCTCTAAAACAGCCTTTCCCAAGCTTGGATGTCCCATGATTGAGGAAGGCTTCTTGAAAAGCTAAAGAGAAGATTGTGTTGAGGATAAAGAGTTCAGCATATGCTGAACCATGAGAAGTTTTAATTTGGGATTGAGAGACCAATTCTATGCTCCAACTGCTGTTATTGCGGATCTTGGTAATGCTTTGAGATAACCAGTTTCAAACATTCTCACCGTGTAAATTCTAAAGTGAGACAAAGGGTAGCCAGATACTTGGTGTGGTCCTGTTCTACTGTGATAAGTATTTTGGCTAGTGCATGTTAGTTATGCCACCGCCACTTGATCAAATACTCATGGCAAATCGAAAGGACAGTTGTTACAGAGAGTGATGGTTCTTTCAGAAGTTAAGCTATCAGTCCTCTCCCAATTGCCCATGTCATCTCTAGTTTCACTTCAGAGTTTTCCCCTGCCAGTAAATGGCTATCAATGAAAATGTCTACATTGTATTTACAGAGATATTTCACAGAACTGTAAAGAGATGCTAGATATATATTTCAAATGTCTAGGAGCTATCTTCAGATACTTCAGCAACTTCATATGTGGGACTTATCCAGATGTATTTGTATGGGATTTGACCCACCCAGAAATACTTAAACCCTTTCTCCCCTCACCCTCCCGCAAATTGAAGATCCCTAAAGACTGCCTAGCATCTCCAATTCTCACTAACTTTTTGAGTGTCCTGGTAAAAGGGAGACCCTATTACTTCTCATAGGTTTGGTTTCTGTTGGCGATACTGACCAAGAAACTTCTTTGGCAGGCAGTAATTTATTCCAGAAGAAATTATTTTGTTCTGCCATGTGGATCAGTTTCATTGAGACCTTTAACTAGGTGGTTTCAGTATGTGTGGTTTTTTTTTACATAGAAGGCTCCCTCACCTTGATAGCAGCCTATCATTAATAAGTTACTTTTAGCCAGCTGCAGGAGGTTTTTCTGGAATGCTTAGCTTTGTATTGTAGATTGGTGGCAAAGATGACACCCAAAATTTGTGGTAATCTACAAACTACAAACCTACTTAAGGGATAGTTTGTAAATCTTCCCCCCCCCCCAAAAAAAATCAGAATGTGGAATGTCACAAATAAACATGTTAAATTATTCCTAAGTATGTAGTGTTAAAATACTCATTTTACACTTTTCATTTCTCATTGCTCAGTGCTTTCTGGCAAAAATATTTATATCACACAACTACAGGTTTGGTTGGCTCATGGGTTGCTTTTCCTTATCAGTTTAATCACGTGTGCTTGCTTTGCCAGTACACCGCCTGGCATTCATAGTTGTTCTAGAGAAGACTTAATTAAGTATCTTGTGAAATTTCTTAGAAAAAGCACAAAAGCCCCTTCTTTCTATCCTACTGTGTTTGTGTGTGTTTGTCTTTGTTTTCTTTTTGACACTATTAGGTCAGCCTGTATTTAAAAGAACTTGGGGGACTGGGTGTTCAACAGTATTTCTTTGAATTTCCTCTCTCCTGAGCGGCTGTCATCTCTTCAACAAAGTCTACTAGTTATGCAGAGCAGCAACACACAGGCGTTTGCCTTGTATGACCTAGTAAATGCAACCTTCTACTGAGCTGAATGCACTGCAAAGTTTAACTGCAACCTGAAAAGGGGCAGCTTTTTCTCATGGAGTCTGGCTTGAAGTAGGCAAGCAAAAGTTTAAAGTTTCAGCTTTTTATGTTAGTGCAAAGATAAAAGCTAGCAATGTGGACCTGGGTGACGCTGAGCCTAGGGCTTGCTGATCGGAAGGTCGGCGGTTCAAATCCCCGTGACGGGGTGAGCTCCCATTGCTTGGTCCCAGCTCTTGCCAACCTAGCAGTTCCCAGCGGGAAGGTAAACAGTGTTTCCGTGTGCTGCTCTGGTTTCGCCAGAAGCGACTTAGTCATGCTGGCCACGTGACCCGGAAAAACTGTCTGCGGACAAACATCGGCTCCCTCGGCTAGTAAAGCGAGATGAGCGCTGCAACCCCAGAGTTGTTTGCGACTGGACTTAAGTCCTTTACCTTTTTTAAAGGCTAGCAAAGAGAACCAGAACTAAAACAGCCATCAAATGTACTAAAACATCATACGCAGAGACTCAAAATCAAATATTAAAAAGCCTGGGAGAACAAAAAAAAATCTTAACTTGGCACCAGAAGCACAACAATGTTGGTGACACATGAACTTCTCTAGAAAGAGCATTGCATACCTACAGGGATTTCTCTCTTGTAGACACCCTCTGAGCTTTAGGTAGAGGGGACCACATGATGAAGAGCCTCCATAGATCACCTTTGGGTATGGATAGGTACACCCAAGAGGAGGTGTTTCATTTGCTATAAGCCATATAGAACTTTATACTCAATACCAGTATCTTGAATTGGACATGGGAGCTAACTTGAAGCCAGTGCAGGTCAGGACAGACCAATGAGATGTGTTCATAACAACTGCTTTCCATTTAAAACTTGCTGCCTTACTTTGCACCAGCTGAAATTTCTGGACTTCCAGCCCTGTGTTCAGCTCACTACAGCAATCTGAACGCCAATCATGGATCATTGCAGCTAGTTTATCCAACTCCAGATAAGTTGGTAAAAGACACTCTGAGCCCTCAAGGCCACTTGAGCCTCCAATGAAAAATGATGGATTCAAGGGCACCCAAAGCTACATGCCAGATCACTCAGAGGGAATATGACCTTTACTATAGCTTGAATCTCATGCATCTGGACAGCAGAACCACCTACTAATAGTGTCTCCAGCCATATTCAGGCATTCTTCTGAAAACATCAGAATTCCTCCTCGCGGGAGGGTTTCTATGTGTAATCAGTCATACATACTTTAAAACCCTCTTCAGACTTTGCACTACTTGTGCAAAGGCCTGAAGAGCAGCCCACGTTCTCTTTACTCTTTATACTGTCAACGTTTGTATAAAACCGTATCTGTTAAACACTTTTGATCATCACCACTGAGCTTCTTCATTATTCTTTTTCATAGGTGGATCAAGGACACATACTGTTACTACTTTGCCTTAAGACAGTGTTTTTCAACCACTGTTCCGCGGCACACTAGTGTGCCGCGAGGTGTTGCCTGGTGTGCCGTGGGAAAAATTAAAAAATTCGAAAGATTTTTTTTTTTAAGTCAAATTTTTGATTGGGGCGCCGTCCCCGGAGGGAGGCGGGCGAGTCGGGCGGCGAGAGGCGGGGCGGCGGCGGCGAGGAGAGGCCGCCCAGCGCGGGGCTCTCGCTGTCTGCCTGCCTGGCTGCCTGCGAGCTCGGCGGGCAGCGCCTCCGTCCGCAGCGCCCGCCTCGCGGCTCTCATTCCCTGCCCCTGCCAAAGCTCACCCAGCCAAGCCGCGCTCTCCTTCCTGCCTCGCTTTGCTGCCTCCTCCCCCCCCCCACCCCCAAAGCTTGGAGGTTCCCCGGCAAGGGGGAGGGAAAAAATTTGAAACTTACACTTTCGTGCGTCCCTCCCGGTGTGACGCTGCGCGCTGACGTCACGGGGCTGTAATGGTGGTGTGCCTCGAGATTTTTTTCATGAAACAAGTGTGCCTTTGCCCAAAAAAGGTTGGGAAACACTGCCTTAAGATATCTTGGAATCAAAACGTCTAATCCATTCTCTGTGTTTTTCAGCTGGTCCATCTGTACCTCCAGTAGTGGCATATCCAAAAAGAAGTCAAACTAGCACTACAGACAGTGACCTCAAAGAAGAAGGTATCCAGTCTCGGAAATCCAGCAGCAGCACTGCTGGAGGAAGAGGAGTCGCTCCTGCCAGCCCTATGCTTGGGAATGCCAGCAATCCAAATAAGGCTGATATTCCTGAGCGTAAGAGAAGCTCTGCTGCGCCCAATGTAAGTCATGGGATTCAAAAAAACCCAAACCATAAAGAGCTTGTTTGCATGCACATCTTTCTCTTAGCTATCTCTTAGGCTTAATGTATCAAGTAGTTTATGGCAATTTACAAGGTGTCCAACCGTCAACTGTTCACTGAGCATTTTGGAAGCGCTGCACAGTGGGCTTTGCAAAGTGCCTTTTGGCCTAGCCCCACCCTTACCTGCCTCGCACCTGATATCAGGTGCAGAACGAGTGGATGCACCTTGCCTGCACTGGCCTCGTGCTTGAAATGGAGAGGTCTGGCAGCTGAGATATTTTGCCCTCAGAATGGTATCTTGGGAGAGACTGGAATCAAGCTTCTAGCTTGCACACTCCCTTGCCTTCCGACCTCACCGTGGAGGGAAGTGAGCAATGTAATGGGAGGTCTCTCATTCGGATAGTTGTGGTCCCCCATTTCTCCCTGCAGTGGCGAGAGTTTGTGAACCATTCTGATTCCTGGTCTTTGTATGTCCCTCGGAAAGGTCCAGGAGGGAAAGTAACACCCAGAGAAGCACAGTATGTTCTCCCAGAGGCTCCTGAGGACAGCCTTCCATGTGGGATGAGTCTTCTCTCTTACTGGATAGGCAGGGTCACATGCTCAAAGATCCTTGCTTGGGGGAGGAGCCATCCTCCGATCTCCAGTTTAGCCATGCCTTCCGTTGGGAAAGGAGAGTCCTAGATACTCAACGCACACACATGTCCCTTTGTTTTCTTTTTCTGTGTTTTTTTCCTGTGTTTTTTACCTTATTTTCCTTGCTTGGATTTATCGTTGAGATCTCAGCAGAAGCATCTGGAAAGTAACCCACCCAGAGAAGCACAGTATGTTTCCCTGAGTCTTTTCTGACTCAAACAGTCACCGCTATAAAGATACACGACAGCAAAAGTATTTTTCTTCCTTTTGAATCTGGCATAGTTTTGCGGATTGTAAATTCTGCAAGATGTCTGGGATCCTGATAAATTTAGTCAGGGGAAGTTGTTTAACAAGCCATTGCTTGTGCCATATTGCAGGCAGTGGAAGATCCTATCATGCCTGAATTCCCACCCCCACCCCCCACCCCGGTCTAAAACAAATAAATTACTTTCTACCACCATATGCCCCATACCAGTTTTTATCTAGTTGCATTTTATATATGTGTGTGTGTGTATGTATGTACATACACGTGTGTCCACTACTATAGTTAATGGTGTATATCCGTTATATTTTCCTTTTCTGTTGTAGTACTAAATCTTCAAAGAACATGCACAGGATAATTGAGCATGCCCCATCTGTTTTTCTTTACACTTTTAATTAGCCAGCTTTTTATCAAGGTGTTTTGCTTAGCCCTAGGACTTAGACAGAGACAACAGCTTTTGCAAGATTTCCCTCGCCAGTGAATGCTAGACTCAGTGACCTCCTTTCTTCTTGCAGCATTCCTTGAAACTTAGAGTGGGGGGAGGGGGGATGGTAATGGAATTGCCTGTTGCGTTACTAGTCCTTATTGGGATTTACCCCACTCTTGATTCACCGCACTATTCAGGAGGGAGAGAGATCAACCCTTTCAAGCTCTCCCTGTTCCCTCTAAAGCCTTTCTCCTGATCATATGCTTTGTCTGTTTTCAGTGCTTCTTAACACTTTTAAAAAACCATTCTGTTATCCACTAGCTCTTCTGTCATTCCTGGAAAATTGACCACCGGCTTGGGCATATCTCCACACTCTTTCTCTGTAAAGACAGAGGCAAAGTAATTATTTAACTTTCTTTGTGCTCCTGCCCCCAAACAAAATGTCATTTTTGAGTGGGCTTGTGGTTCTCTTCCTCTGTGCGTATGTGTACATATTTGAAAACGTTTTGTCCAACTCTTCTGCTGTATATCCTTTCTATTCTTTGTTTTAACTGTGCTTTCCTTCCAGCCTTGCTTTTTTGTGTTAAGTTTTTGTTTTGTGTTGTTTTTTTACTTCCCAGTGAACCTAATAATAATATTTAAGAGTTGTGCCTCGGCGTCTGTTAGCCTCTGAATTGTATTCTTATTTGGCACATAGTTTAGTTGAAAAATCCTTTATTTCGGAAGAACCATAAGATGTATATAAATAATGTGTATTTCCTTGAGTTCCAGTTTCCACATGAGTTGAGAGTTTATTCTAGTAAAAAGCTAAATTTGAACTGACCCTGTTCAAATTCGTAATAATACGTAGCAGCTGAAATATGAACACTGGAACATCTTACATTCACAAGTAAGATAACTTGAAGCCTAAGCATAATCAAATAAACCTGCTTTTTTCTAATAAGATCCTGGGTGACCCTTTCTTTTCTTTTTGGAAATGGACAAATGTGTTCTTTCTTTTTTAGAACAACACTGCACCTGGGGCCATGACGCGGCGAAATACATATGTTTGTAGCGAAAGAACAACCGCAGACAGACATTCAGTCATTCAAAATGGCAAAGAGAGCAGGTAAGGGTATTTTAGGGAGGAAGCTTTCCGTACTACAAAAGCCAGTTTTTCTCTTTATGGTACTTTTAAACAAGCCTTCATCCTGCAGGATATCAAAGAGGCGCAGAGATAATAAAAGCAAAGGCAGCTACATAAATGTTAACCTGCGTTGAATTTTTTCCGGGTGCCATTTAACACTGGGAGCATATATGCAACTGTTTTTCTTCTGCAAATAGTAAGCAGAAGCTAAAAGAGATGCGGTGAACCTTTGGCCCCTGAGATGTTTCTGAACTACAGTGCCCATCAGCTAGAGCATTCACCAGATAAGCTCACTGCTTGACCTTAGAATTACCTTGGTAAATCCTAACTTGACGTCCCTGAAAATAAAATGCAAAATGCATGATCCAGCCAATGTGAAGCACTTTAAATTCAGCAGATGTCAATAGAGATTTACACTGCAACCCTATTCATGTCTATTCAGAAGTAGGTCCCGCTGAGCTGAATGGAACTTATTCCTGGGTAAGATTAAATTTGACTGGATTATGCTGATGATTGTTTGTGAAGTCTGCAGAATCTATATGTAATATTGGTATGCTTGCTTCTGTTCAAAGCTCCCACTTGAGCTTTCTTTTAGTGTTGAGGCTTTTCCTGAAGCGGAAGGAAAGGAGGACAGCACCAAATATATATACAGTGGTACCTCGGGTTACGTATGCTTCAGGTTACAGACTCCGCTAACCCAGAAATATTACCTCAGGTTAAGAACTTTGCTTCAGGGTGAGAACAGAAATTGTGCAGCGGCGGCGCAGTAGCAGCAGGAGGCCCCATTAGCTAAAGTGGTGCTTCAGGTTAAGAACAGACCTCCGCAACAAATTAAGTACTTAATCCGAGGTACCACTGTAATTTTAGCTTTCAGCACTTGTCCATGCTGAGAGATTTCTCTCCTGGCCTACAAGTCCTAAAGTACGGTAGAGATCTAGATTCAGTATCAATGAAAGCGAAAATTACTTCTATGGAAGCGAGTCAAAGCATGGAAGATGCTGGAAGAAAATGACATGTTTTATTTCTGAAAGCACTCAGGTGTGTATTTCAGCTGCATCCACTATTGGGAGAGGCAGTAATTCATTATTTGTGTCCCGAGTAAGAAATGCATTTGTCTTCTAGAACAGCAACATACAATATGTCATGTGTGTTGTCTGCAACATGTGCTAAGTGCGTTGCTGCAATAAAGCGGGAATTAAGACTAAGGGGTGGGGGTTTTTTGCCTCCAAAGAAGAAACACATGGGATATCTTCCACATTGCAGTAATTTTTTTAAGGACTAATTTATTTAATAGCTATTTTGGTGTGTTTTTTTGCATTGAACCTAAAGAAACATCTGTGTATATTGTGCATGTGTGAATGCACACACGCACACACTCTATGTGCTGCATTCTTAAATCCATGTTTCTTTGGCATCTCACACCCCACAATAAATTCCAGTTTAAACCATATTCACCTGCAAGTCTGGTAAATACTCACAGTACTTCTGCCCTGGAAACAAAGGGTTGTATCCAGTGGAGTCATCCCATTCACACAAAGATATCCATTTGCACAACAGAAATCATGCATTAGATCTGATCTAAAGGGTTGGGGGGACTGAAAACACTTTGGAGGGGGGGATTGGTTTCCACTGCACAAACAGATGAAGCCTGGGTGCTCTGGTCCATGGGGTCTCGAAGAGTCGGACACGACTAAACGACTAAACAAGCACAAACAGATGTCCTTGCGCAAATAGGGCAACTTTGTCAGAAACAGCACAAAATGCATTTCTGATTAGTCTCTGATTGCAGGCAGCCTCTCGGTTTTCTCAGCTTGGGATTCACTGCTTTTCCCCCACCAAGCATTTATTATTATTATTATTTTTAAAAAGGCTGAGTTGTTGCTCTGCAGTGCAGTAAGACACCAGCATGACATGAAGAAACATTATAGGAAACAAATTAGCTCATTCTTGTGGATGACTAAATTGCCTGTCGTCTCCCACCAGGGCCTGTAATCCACTGGAGAATATGCAGCTCAGACAAAGGAGGCGGTGGCAGAAAAGAAGCAAGAAGGGCAGTTCACTATGACAGCACAGTGAGAACTAGATTTTAAGATTCCTGGGAAGGCCTGTAGTTTCAGCCACACCCGTGGAGGATTTTGTGTGTGCATGTTTAACGGCACAACTGCTTTGAGTGTCAGTTGTGAATGTTCATATAAAATCCAGTGTGCAGAGTAGTTCAAGGTAAACTACTTACATTGTGGCAAAGGTTAACAGAATCCTGCAGGGTAATAATTTGTGCAGGACCTGTATAGTCACATAAGACCCCTGGAATTTGATATTTTACTTTACTAGTTCCGAATTGTGCAGCTTCGAACCTCTCAAAAGAATGATATCTGCCCTGTAATTTTTCAAATTGGAAAAAAAGTCAAAGTGGATGGAATACAACTGGTTGTGTTTGAACTGGCTTTGGCAGGTCACTAGGTAGTTCAGTAACGGAGGTTATTTGGAGGAGAAAAGCCTGGTATATTTTTGTCTCTGAGGCTGTGCAAAGTAGGTCGTCTTTTCAAATTGGACACACTTGTCATTGGTTGTGTATGCCAGAGACAGAATGTTTTATTCCAGTGAATAAGGATAGGAAGACTGGTCAGTATTTGAAAGATCTGCAAATGACCACTTCCTCTACTGGCACAACTGGAAGAGCCTGCTTTTTAGACTCGCTCTTGTCTCTGGCCCACCCATAACCTTTTTGTTTCTGTAGTTCTTGGCTACCTAAAACACCTGGTGTTTTACATGAAGAACGATTCATATTGCTAAGGCATAAAAAACTTAGGCGAGTCCTGCTGGATTAGACCAAAGGCCTATCTGGTCCAGCATTCTTTTTCGGCACCCAGATGCCTAAGGGAAGCCTATAAGTGGAGTAAAAACGCAATAGCACTGCCCTACTCATGATTCCCAGGAATGGGTATTCAGAAACTTAGTACCTTTGATACTGGAGGTAATATAACCATCATGACAGTAAGAGCTGTTTGACAGTAGAACAGACTCCCTCAGGAGGTAGTGGACTCTCCTTCCTTGGAGGTTTTTAAACAGAGGTTGGACGGCCATCCATCATGGATGCTTTAGCTGAGATTCCTGCATTGCAGGGGGTTGGACCAGATGACCCCCCAGGAAGCCTTCCAACTCTACAATTCTGTGATTCTCTGACTCTATTACTACTACCCATCAGTAGTCTTTATCTGCATGAATTTGTCCAATCCCCAAGTTGGTTGCCATCTTTCAGTAGTGAATTCCATAATAAGAAGAGTCTAGTGGGACGTGGGTGGCGCTGTGGGTTAAACCACAGAGCCTAGGACTTGCCGATCAGAAGGTCGGCGGTTCAAATCCCCGCAACGGGGTGAGCTCCCGTTGCTCGGTCCCTGCTCCTGCCAACCTAGCAGTTCGAAAGCCCGTCAAAGTTCAAGTAGATAAATAGGTACCGCTCTGGCGGGAATGTAAACTGTGTTTCTGTGTGCTGCTCTGGTTCACCAGAAGCGGCTTAGTCATGCTGGCCACATGACCCGAAAGCTGTACGCCGGCTCCCTCGGCCAGTAAAGCGGGATGAGCACCGCAACCCCAGAGTCAGTCATGACTGGACCTAATGGTCAGGGGTCCCTTTACCTTTAAGAAGAGTCTGTCCTTCTAATTAATCACCGTAAAAGGCAGTAACTAATTTAGAACATGAACTATGAACTGGAAGTTCTTGGGTGGAATCTTAGCTATCCATGAACCTGGCAGGAAGTCCCATGCTATCCGTCCTCCTCCGCAGTTCTACACTTGTAATATGGCCCTGGATGAACATGCCTTAGTCAGGATGTATTTTGTCCTCTGCTGTTAAGGATCATAAACAACTCCTTTCTGTGACAAGCTAATTAAAGAAGAATTGAGCTTTCATATCTTTTTGAAGACCATGTGCTATTTCGGGTAGCAATGGGGTGCCGCCCCCCCCCCCCACTATCTCAAGCCCTGCCATCTGAATTCCAACCTCCCTTCAGGTGCAGGGTAGGAGGAAGGGAGCAAGAGCATTGCAGAATATGGGACTGAAGTGAGCAGTGCTTGATTGATTGTGAGTAACGCAAGAAGTGAGGGATATGTGTGCAGTTATAAAATACATAACTTGTGGGGTGTGAAGATTTGGCCGGAAACACTTGGTCTAGTACTTTCCCCCCAATCGGGGTACTCATAAACAGCATTTTCAGTCTTGTTGTAGTCTCCTTTGTCTTGCACCGTCAGGAGAAGACGGCGTAGAGACTACAGTTGCATGTAACAGTAAGCCATCGTTTAGCAGTGTGTGTATTAAGGAACAAAGTGAATGCTAACCACAGTTCCAGTTCTGTTACTTGAACATAGCCGGAAAAGCTTCCAATCCACTCCTTGTTCTAAACGGTTTAGTTTCAGCATTGCATGCAAAAGTGGTCAATGAGTTCCCTTTTGACTGGAAAAACTATAGCAGATTGCATAATTTTTAATTGGCATAGGATAAGTATTTGCTTAGGTTTCACTACTGCAGTAGTGAAATGGCCTTATTGTTGCTGTTGTTGTTAATAATTTATACCCCACCTTTTCTCTGTTTACTCAAGGCTGCTGACAGATTAAAAACAAGAACTGCTAAAAACATAAAAAAGCAATAACGAAAAACAGTTAAACATTGGTAAAACTAAAACTATATACATATATGAATCCTGTTTAAAACATGCAAATAATTACAGTAAGAACAGTACGGGACCAGCCATTTGTATAGTCGAAAGTAACTTAGAGAAGGAAAGAGGCTAATTGTTCAGAGGTAGAGCACATGTTCGCAGGCACAAGATCCCAGATTGAAGCCCTTCCATCTCTAGTTAAAGGTTTTGGGTAGTAGGGCTAGGCATGAGTTCTGCTTGAGACCTTAGAGAGATTCTTGACATTCCGAGTAGACTGTACTAAGTTGGATAGACGAATAGCCTGCCTCTCAATAGAAAGCAGCTTCGTGTGTTTGTGACCAGCAAGGAAATGTTTCCCTAACCCGTTGTGGACTTGATTGTGCATATGAGCGTTCAGTCCAAGTTGGAAGATGTTTGTGGCAGAAAAGGTGTTTGCTTTTGAGTTTGCATCTTTGTCATTGGTCCATCATGCTATTCTTTCTGCCTCTGCCTGAACCCAAACCCCTCTCGCAGCCTGGCTGAAATGTTCGCTTGTGCAGCTAGCCCTGATACAGTTTATACTACATCCTCCACCAGTGTTCGGCTGCGATACCAGAAGTCGATGTCCATGTCGGCTTCTGTGCACGCGAAGATGATGTTACCTCCAGTAAACAATGGTGCAGATAACTTCAGGTCTATGTAAGAAATGCTGGCATTGTTGTGAAACTAACTGGCATCCGTTGTTGCTTAACTCTGCGCTAAGGAAATTCTAGTTCTAGATAGTGCTAGAAATTGATGCTACCTAGAAGGCGTGTTCTCTCCCTGCCCTCCCTTTATCTTTTGGTGGTCAAGGTTGTTTGTGCTGTGATCCCTTAATGAACATCTTGAGTGTTCTTTACTGCTGTCCAAATTCCTTCAGATAATGTAATATATGTTGTGATTTTGTATAGCTTCGGAAAATATTAAGAATTAATATTTTCGATTAGAGTGATATTCTGGAAATCTGTTCTCAGATTATCAACATAGAAAACGCTCAGTTCTTTTCTTGCAGTAGGGGTTTTCTTTTTGCCTTTCAAACCCAGGTTTTTAGATCTCCTGTTTGCTTCTAGAGTGTTTGTGGGTTGTTGTTGTTTTTTAATGAATCATTTATGTGCTGCAGTAATGTTACCTCTAGATTGTATTCTATAAACCTTGCTCTATACCGTATTGTAGCGGTACCTAATGCTCCTTGTAAACATGTACAGGCAACTCTTCATTTACTTGTGATCTATTTGTGTGCAAGACTCACCCCAGGGTCTCCTCATGAGGTGGAGGGCTTCTCTGTGTGAGCTGGAGGGGCAGTGGGGCTGTCTCAGCTGACTCTTGGGAAGCATTGATTGCTGCTGTGCTACCCTGCACGCCAGCTGTTAGGCAGTGAAGCTGAGCAGCTCAACAAAGTCCTGCTGCCCCTCTGGCTCATGATGAGACCTCTTCAGGCTCTGGGGTGGGTCTCCTCGCAAGCCATTAGGACTCTCCAGGGTGCTCCCCATTTTATGCGATTTTGCGTATGCACACAGGAGTCTGGCCCGGAACGTAAATGGGGAGTCACTTGTATTGTATTAGCCTTGTAGAGATTGGAGTTTCTGTGGTGGAATTTTTAACTTAACCCATGATCTTATTCCAGCGCTATTCCTGATCAGAGAACTCCAGTTGCTTCAACTCACAGCATTAGCAGCGCAACAACACCTGACCGTATCCGTTTCCCAAGAGGAACTGCCAGTCGCAGCACTTTCCATGGCCAGCTCAGAGAACGGCGCACTGCCACTTACAATGGGCCCCCTGCATCACCCAGCCTGTCTCATGAAGCAACCCCACTTTCGCAGACACGAAGCAGGGGCTCCACTAACCTGTTCAGTAAATTGACTTCAAAGCTAACAAGGAGGTATGTATTTTTTATTTTTTAAAAAAACATAATTTTAGCAGAAATTTGCTTGGCACAGTTATTCTCCATATCCAAGAACTTAATCTAACCATGCGCTGCAGTTCAGCTTTTACAAGTTTAATATTCACCTTCCTAGTAGTGGGAGTTTCAAGTGACATACATAGAACTTAGCTTTTAGTATTTGCCTTTTCTTTTATCAAACCTATATACACACTTCTCCAAAAAGCAATGTGGCTGCTCTGGTGCTGCAGAGAGGATTATGGTTTGCATCGGTAATCTCCAAGACTGTTTACTTAAATTGTGAGGGGCGGGAAAGCTAGCTTAAATCGGCCCGTCTTTAGAAGGCTAGACATGTCAAGAATAGTAGCCTGCAGTAATGATGAACAATGTAATTGGCTAATAACTAAAGTTTTCCCTTGGGAAATCTAATCAACAGAAGCTCACTTCAGCCCTTTGCAAGAAGTGAAATTTTCTGTCTCACCCACTTGCTAGTATAAGCTAGCTGAACTTTTCAGGAATCCTGACACTTTGAAAGCTTAGCTACTCTGTAGCTTCACATACTGTTGGTTAACCGCTGAAGTACACCCAGGAAAATGATTAGTCAGTATTCCATAGGAAAAAACCCTAAAACCCTAGCTTTAGACACCTCAGGATTTAGTGATGCAAAGCTTCCTAAAGAAAACAGAAGCAGATGGATAGCCTAGGTACTGGTGTGCAGGGTTGCGACTGCTAGTCCCAAAACGGGAAACTGAGAAATGTAAAATATAGTTCCAAACTTAATCAGATTTGTATTTTGCAAGTAAGCTTTCACTTGCTTAAGAGTTACAACTTGGCTCTTTCCAGGACATGCTCCGAAAGCAGGAATGGCCTCATAGACACCTGTCTGTGCTCAGAACAATGTTCTTAACTTGGGTCTTTTAGATGCAGTTTCCTATAACAGATTTATTCATACCACTAATTAACTGAAGGGTGCAGAAAGCCTTGTGGTTGATCCAGAAGCTGCAGCTGGTGCAGAACCTAGCAGCTAGGTTGCTTGTGAGTGCAAACTACGGTCAGCACGTAACACCTTGCTTGTGGGATTTGCACTGGCTGCCAATTTGCTACCAGGCCAAGTTCATGGTGTTGGTACCCACATATAAGTCCCTGTACAGCTTGGGACCCAGTTATTTGAGTGACAGTGTTATACACCCAGTACATCACTGCAGTCTGCAAGTTCCGAAGATCTCAGAAGCCCACTCTGCAGTAACTTGGAGCAGGGCTTTTTGCGTGCCAGCCCCTCTCCTGTGCAATACCATTCCTGTCGAAATACGATATGCACCCACTATCCGGAAAGAGTGGAAGGCATTTTCATTGCAGTAGGCTTTACCGGTAGGAAAAATTGATCTTTTACAGTGCGTGTCCACTTGTTAAAGAGTTTTAATCTTGTTTTAAATATATATATTCTATTTTTCAGCTGTTTTTAATTATGTATAAATCCCATTGGGGCAGTGGTTTAGAAGGCATTAATAAATTAATTATAGTAGTAGTAGTAGTAGTAGTAGTAGTAGTAGTAATAGTTTGGTTTCAGAGGACATCGTTTTTATGTAGAGAACCCCAGTCCTCAGCATCTCTAGCTAAAAGGGGTCTCAAATAGCAGGACTGGGAAAGAGATTGAATGGAGAAGTTCTCCAGGCTCTCAGGCCAGATGATGCGACAATGTCGAATAACTTTTGTGTGTGCTTTGTTGTGACACTGCGCTCATTCAGGAAAAGGAGATAAACACTGAGCTGTCTTTCCGTAAGCCACTGTTGTTGGACCACTGAGATATATATTTTGCTCAGCCTATTTCAGTTAATGTCGTTTTACCATTTATTAATACAGCCATATATATTTCATCCTTGTCCACGCTTCACAGATCTTGCAGCCTTTGCAGGTCTAGTGTCTGTGTGTCATCTGTCATGCATTTTTTTTTGGGGGGGGGGGTTTCCATGAACTCTTAAGCCTCACTACCCAGCGTCACAGACTTTCCACAACATTCAGAAACTTCACTTTAGAAGCAACTTAGCTGTTTCAACTTAAAATGATTTTTGTAAGGGACTTCAAGTGTTACAGTGCCTTGCCTGGTTTGTCAGTATTTCCTTTTGCACTTAAGACACGTAAGCGATAATTGGCGCTGTAATTATTTGCTTTTCACACCTTGAATAAGCTGTTTTGTTGCATCAGCAGTTCGCAGTATTTGTGTCCTTTCACAATGTGATTATAGACTGAAGTTTTCAAACTTCCATTCTAGTTCCACTGGAAGTTTTGTTGTCACTAATAGTTCTGTTTTAGGGGCTTCTGGCTGCTGTGGAAATTAAGCATTTTCCTTGTCTGTGAGCACAAGGTCTTGCATTCCTGTTTTTCCTGTGTGCATTAATTGGAAAGGGTTATGAAGTCACATTCAGCTTAAGTTCTGAGTCCTGTTCCTAGAAGATACTCTATTTCTGTTCTGTTTTTGTTTCTTGGTAACCCCAAGGGCTTTAAAAGTCACCCTTTGCGCACAATGCTAAACAATGGTTTAGTGTAACTTGCTGGATAGTAGAGATTTGTTGCAAGCCTCAGGCTTGGGTACTCCATTTCCTCCTATGCAGCTGGGAAAAAGGAACTTAGTCGGAATTTAATTTAACATCCCACGAAACCTAGTTTGCTGCACTAGTCAGTTTCTTTTTAAAAACTATAAGCCAATTTAAAGCCATAGGTTATGAAGTAGGCTTGCTTAACTACAGTTTGCTTTAAACCATTTCCACTAGTTCGTACATAACAATATCAAGTTTTATGGAAAGCAAAGCTAAACTTTACTGAAGTTCTTCCCACTGTCCAGGAGGGGAAGAGGAGAGCATGCATGCCCAACACAACTCTTACTCGTGAACATACAGTGGAACCTCGTGTTATGGACGGGATCCGTTCTGGAGACCCATCTGTAACATGAAACTGACGCAAGCCGAAGTGCCGCGTCTGCACATGCACGCTGTGAAACCCGGAAGTAACCTGTTCCTGTACTTCCGGGTTGCCGCAGGACACAACACGAAAATACATAACCTGAAGCGGACGCGACATGAGGTATGACTGTAGTACTAAACCATGTGTCTACTGTACATAGACAACTGTAATATAATTTGCCTTTGCTTGGCTATCAAATTCAGAAA
Source organism: Podarcis liolepis (assembly GCF_965112155.1). Lineage (NCBI taxonomy): Eukaryota > Metazoa > Chordata > Lepidosauria > Squamata > Lacertidae > Podarcis > Podarcis liolepis. The sequence continues at coordinate 14,840,895 of NC_139554.1, read as the reverse complement.
GCAGAAATGATGTGAAGGATTTATCATATGTGCAGGGGAGTGACTGAGGAAGAAAGTGTTGAATTCTCCTTAACACTGAATATCCATCCATCCATTCCAATAATCATCATGTATTTCCAGAGTGAATTTGAAACTGTTTCCGTATTTCATTGAGTTAGTCTTATGTGTCTCGCTTGTTGAATGGATTTTCAAATTTCATACCAACACATTTTAATTATTATTTTGGCTTAATTTCTTTTAGAAACATGTCATTCAGGTTTATCAAAAGGTAGGATTTTACTTCTATTTTCAGAACCAGCTCTCGCAATTAACATTGAATTTGGCTTTCTAGCCTTGGTTTTTCTTTAAAACAAATTGAAACAAAACTAAACTTTCCGCTGAGAACTAAATACTCTTCACATACCCAAGATAAGTAAAGAAATTCATTAACCAATGAATAATCCCTATGGATCTCTGGCACCTGAATAATAATGAAATGCAAAGCATGTCTTATGCGCTCTACTTACTTTGATAGTACCAAAAAATAATTTTGTTCTTTATACTAATACACTTAGCATGCTTATGGTTGAAAAATGATATGTACAGTAATATTGATTAAAAGTGTAATACAAAGGTAAGTAATTCTCTACTTGCTTTATCAATCTTAATTTCAGCTTAAGAGCCATTTTAGTTTATTTGCCACTCACTGGTGATAATATATTTGGAACCTAGTCCTGGGTTTTTACTTTTTAAAAAATACAAATAATACCCTGAAGATCTATTGAGACATAGTCAGAACTATAAACGCCTCTCTTGTTAGCAACATGCTTGGTTGAGTTTGCATTCATGGTTCTGGAATGGAAATACGCTTCTCAGCTGTTTGATGAAAAGAGCATTGTTAGGCAGCATTGGAGGTAAGGATCTCCACTGTTTGCTTGGTATTCATAGAAAAAGTAAAAGTAGTTAAATTTGGCCTGCCACATTTGAGAACCAGCTAAACAAGAGAAAGACGTTTGTATGTTAAGATAACAGTAGACCAGGCAGTTTGAAAGAAATTGAAGTGCAAGAAATGGGTAAGTTTCAAGCCATCCTGCAGAGATAGCATTGCGCTTGCCACACATGGCTTTTGGCATGTGAATTCATAGCTTGTGGCAAGGAGGGAAAAAATGGTCCTGTCCCCCCCCCCCATAGTTTTTGGTTTCTAAAAGATTAACGCACACCCCACTATGCTTACGAGTGTTGGTCAATTCAGAGTGTCTCTGCTATTCACAGCGCTGCTGGCATTAGAGAAATGGCACAGCTCAGGGGTAGAGAACTGGGCCCAAAGTAACAAAAGGAATTTCAGTAGGGGCAAAGCTAAGGTTCTGCACTGTAAGCTTTGGCAGCACAATTTAACAAAGATATTGACAAACTGAAAAGTGTGCAGATGATGAAGGGTCTGTAAAGCGAGCCTTATGAGGAACGGTTGAAGGAGTTGGGAGTGTTGAGCCTGGAAAAGAGGAGACTGAGAGGAGATATGGTAGCCATCTTCAAAGAGCTTAAGGGCTGTCACATGAAGGATGAAACAAGCTTGTTTTCTCCTGCTTTGGGGAGGTAGGACTCAAACAGTTACAAGAAGGGAGATTCCAGCTGGAATCTGTCAGAAGAACTTTCTGACAGTAAGAGCTGTTTGACAGTAGAACAGACTCCTTGAAAGGTTGTGAACTCTCCTTCTTTGGAGGTTTTTAAGCAGAGGTTGGATGCTCATCTGTCTTGGATGCTTTAGTTGAGATTCCTGTATTGCAGGGGGTTGTACGTGATGACCCTTGGGGTCCCTTCCAACTCCACCAGCCCATGAATCTAAGGAACACAAAAATATGTTTGCCCGCATCTGGAGTGGAGCCTTTAACCAGGGCGCAGTAGTTTTCCAGATTAAGCTAGAGTTAAAGTGTAAGATCTTTGGGACACGTTAATAGGTTACCCAATGGCAAAAAACGAGCTAGAGTCCAGGCAGTTTCCGTAAAACCTGTTGCTGTATCGTTGATTTTAAGTGTCTGGTTGCGTGTTTCATCAGCAGTTCCTAAAGTGTGTTGATTATTATTCAGAGCTTTGAAAGTACAGAAGTGTATTGTGATGTCTCTAAATAGATAAAATCCTATTTTGTCCTCTAAGGCTAGGTAAGACACAATGTCAATGCATTTTCAGATGTATGGTCACTTATGGAACTTCTTTAAGTTGGACTGTCTCCAGTGACCACCTGTGGTTGCTCCCATGCTTTTAGGCCTTTCCCCCCTGCGATACCTGCTTTTTCTGTAATGGATACATAACATTTGTGGTACCCTGGTTTGTGATATGGCTGCATTGAATGTTTTATCACTTCACTTATTTATGTGCATTTAACCTGTTCCGTTAAATATTTTGAATCTCCTGAAAGCACAACCTTAGCTGGACTGCTCGACATCCTTAATTTAATTTTGCAGTGCAAATCTGATATTAGTGCACTTTGTCAAATTTTCTCAAGCAAGCACATGTCCCCATCCCAATAGCTAGCAGATTATGAAACCAGCAGTTTGTTTACAGTACAGTAGACCTGCAACATATGGGGGGGTTATGTTCTGAGGATAGTACATAAAGCCAAAATAGTGTATCGTCAAAACACATTGGGTGCTAATGGCAGGTAGGGTGCCAAAGTTTTTTTTCCCCAGATGACCACCCCCTTTCCACTCCCTTTTTAATTTTTTGAAGAATAGTTTTGCCAAGTCCATAATGCTGAATGCACACAAATGCTCATCACTTGTAGGCCTACTGCATTGCTCTTTTTAATTTTGAAATATTTATATTGTGCCTTCCCAAAGAGTGCCAGATAGCTAACAAAGAAGAATGCAATATGTAAATAAAAAAAATACAATCTGCCAGTCAAATTACGGTGAAACACAAAGGTATCATCATAACAGGGCACCAAAGGTATTGTTATAACAGGGCACCAAAACCATCAGGATAGGATAACAAAATCAGTAAAAAAACAAAGTTCACTAAAACCCCTTCCACCACCATCCTAAGGATGTCCATCTGCTTGTGCAATGGAAACCCACTTGCATGGATTTTGATTTTTCTTTACTTCTCAGCAGGATCCCTAACCTTCCAGAGGGCATCTGGGGTGGGGTGGGGGGCTGCAGGGACAAGAGAAAAGGAAGCACAAGTAGATGCCCACTCTCACTAGGTTGGCTTTCACCCTGTATGGCCCAAATGTGACATTCACTTTTTGAATTCTTCAAGAATCCTTTTTATTTCAGAACGTTACCATGCATATGACACTCTCACACTTTCATGCATGCAAGGAAATAATTGTACTGTATAGGTGAATCACAACTGAATTATCAGATGAACTTCATTCTGTAGCCCTCTCTTTCTTGAAGCCATCCTGTTTGTGCAACTAGGAAATGTCTCATGAAAGCCATATGTTCTTCTGGGGACTCATTGCAAATATTTATGTGCCATGAGTTCTGCCATTTTAAGAACGTCTCAATCACTCTTAATCAAGTGGACAGGGAAGGGCCTTAGCTCAGTGACGGATAATCTGCTTTGCATGTGGAAGGACGCAGGTTCAATCGCTGGCATCTCCTGACACCCGTCTAAAATCCTGGAGAGGTGCTGCTGCCAGTTGGTATAGATAATACTGAGCTGAATGGACCAGCGGTCTGACTCAGTAAAAAGCAGCCTCCTACATTTCTGTGATTGGGTGCTTAATTTTTATCTTGAAGCATGGTCAGTTCTTGCTGTTATGAAAAGATTTTGAACAGTTGGTGCATTTACTGGTACAAATTCCCTTTCTATAACTGGTTTGACAAATCAATGGATTGTGGGATAAGATGACAATTCAGTTTTTCTTACTGGATTCTGACTGTTTCTGGTATACCTCGACTTTCTCCATGCATTCGTATTGCCATTCAGAAAGTTCATTCTGTGTTCTTCCCCTCCATTAGAGTTCAGTAGCTCTATTGCTCCAATCTGAAGTAGTCGGTGAAGCTCATTTGGGGATTGCAGCCAAATTCAACATACCACATAGTCGTTTAAATCCCTTGAATCCGAGTTTGTTCCAGTTGCTTTCTGTGCAGTGGTGGAGAAAAAGGAATAAAATAGAATCCCTTGCAGATTCTTTCCTCCGTTCAGCATGTTCTGCTGAACAGATGAAACTACAAATTGCAGAGATGAGCAGTAAACTTTTTACAGAGGTGTGGATATACTGCAATTTGCTGGATTTATAGACGGCTTATTATGAATATCCCTGGGCAGAAGTTTTTGCAGAACTTCTGCATTCCAAGCTAATCAAAAGTCTGTATCAAATTAACACAAAACTCTGTAGAGGGCAACAATGGAGGTGCTGAAATTGAGGGTTGGGGTAAGGTCTGTGTGAAGCATTTCCATTCCTTCTAAGTGCTTTCAGTTCAGCATTTGTGATCAAAGCTAAGGTGTTAAATGGAGCAGAGCAGTGTATAGGAAGGATTTCCCATTCTTCTGTTGCATACCTACCCAACTGCTGAAAATCATATGTATCGACAGAAGTTGGTTTTAAAGGTCTTCACATTTTCTTCCCACCCTTCTCTGCAGCAGTTCAAAAGTGCCTTGCACTATTTCTGTTTCTTTCTAAAGGTTTATTCTTGACAGGTAAGGCAGAGGAATGCTAAGTGAATGGAATTATACAGTGGTGAAATTTCTAGCTGGAAATTTTCTTAATATAGGGAAAACAGTTACCAGCTGATCATGAAATTTGTCCATTTATATATAAACTGAGAGATGACAGGCTGGAGAGTCCTGAAAATATATTATGATGGGCCTTGTCTGGTATATCTGAACTGAATTTCTAGTGTTTGTAATTTATTCTTTCTGCCTGCCTAACAGTTATGTGAGCAGCCCAATGCTTAATCGAGCACCATTGTTGCAAGTCCTTTCTTTTGAGGATCTTCTTTTGAGGATCACACATAGCTGTCTTCTTGTAGATCAATGTACAGCCCTAAAAGCAAACGTTTGAGGCTTCCAAATATATTTTATTTGGACAAAGGCATGTTTGATATTCTGAGTCTACTAATCATTTGAATGTTTAAAGCCAAGCATCTAATTGCAAATGTAAATTGTTAAGTGAGATGTTGCTATGCAGTGTTCTGCCAACTTTTACCCATACTAGTGTAAGATTTGTCTTCTCTTTCCTGCTTTCTTTGTGCTTCGGCATTGTTTTCATTGAGGCTCCCAACTGAATATGAGAGGAACGGGAGATTTGAGGGCTCAAGGTGAGGGTAACTATTTTTTTGCTTAAAATGTTAACCTTAGATGTTTTACACTCTTTCCCCCCCTCCACTCCTTCGAGGGATGTAAGCAGTAGGACACTGGTGGTGGTATCTGTCCAACTTAACGAATATGTAAAACTAAGATTGCCTCCTATACTCAAAGCTGTGATTAAATCACTTATATTACATGATTCTGACTTTTCATGCATACACCCTGACCAAAATCTAGCCTCTCGGAGCTATGCAGCGACTATTAGATTGTAGCTGAGAGAGCCAGCAGATTACGGGATAGTTCAAAAAGGAGACTTCCCCAATTAGCCTGAAATTGTCATTGAAAACTCTCTGCCATTGTCAAGTAGAGAGTGGGAAAATATAAGAAGAAATGTTTTTTGCCTACAGTAGAAGGCTTTTCTTTTTTTTTATTACCTTTTAGCACAAAGGCCAGATTCATGTGACTAAGAATTAATCACAGAAATGTCTATAAGAGAGCCTTGGTGTTGAATGGTGGGCTCGTTTCCCTACAGAAGTTCTGGGATTTCATTAACAGATATGAAAACCTGGATTGAATTATGCTGAGATCCTGTTAGAAAGACTCAAATACCGGATTACGGAATAAAGTGCTGCTCCTGTCTTTGGACACCACTTGGAACAATTACCTCTGGAAGTGTCTTTATTGTGTCTGGTTCTGATTCCATACACAAAGCTTAACACTACCAGACGCCTTTCCCCCCTAAAACTTGATATCTTCCTGCCTTCAAGGCGGCAGGGCTGCTAATTCACAGGTTGAAGTAGATATGAAATTCTAGAAATGCCTGTGACTTCTAATTTTTTTCATAGCCCTTCCAAAAAGGATAGGGGAAATTGGGACGGGAAGGCATCAATATGGGGAATTTGTCTTTTTTGTATATTTGATACAAGCGTGTTTTCACCCAGAAGTGTGCAGCCCAGGGAACTGCTGGCAGCATTCATTCAATGGCTGCTGGCGGAGTCATGCTTGCTGCTTTCACTACATCACCAGGTTTGATAGTATGCTTCAATTCTAATCACCGTAGTTGAACATTTTCCCGTCACTTACAATCCCTTCCAGTTTTGTCTGCAGGGTTTATTCATTTTAAAACAAAAGTAGAGGTTAATTCTATGATCCTTCCTGGAACTAAACTTAAAGGGCAGTTTTTAAACCATCGTTATTACTACTTGAATGTGATAGTTTAAAAAAAACTGCTCTCAACTTGTAGGAAAGTGGGAAGTCAGTCTGAAAGTCCCCACCTGCTTCCAGCAAAGTTAGGGGGCAAAGGGGACCTAAGGGATCTTTCACATGTAATTGATAGTGCCCCATGTTGGGAAGACTTAAATCGTGACATGCAGAGTTCTGCATTAAAAGTCCCCAGCACCAAATTCTACATTTAGTGTATTATGCATATTTGGCATTCCCTGATGATGGGAAGTGGAAGATGATTTGCAGCAGAGAGAATCTGTGTCCTGGGAAAAGGTTGCATCACACCCACACATGTGCGACTTCTCTTTTTCACATCTCCCCCTCCTGTTTTTGTAAGGGGAGGGGAAGGAAACCTTGGAGGTGAGCGACACGTATTTTCAAATAACACCCCGTTGGCTTGAGCTCTGTTGGGCTTTCCCCCTAATTCAGATGTTGCTAGGCACTAACGGGAGCTTTTAATCGCAGCGGGGCTTGGTAAGCAGTTGCCGAGAGAGCATGCTTAATAATGCATGCTGCAAAGCCTTTTACTAACATAATGGCTTTCACTGACATAACGACTCGGAAAGGAAATGGGCTCATCTGGTATGAATACTAAGGCTTTGTTTCCTTTCAGCCGCAACGTGTCCGTTGACCAGAAGGATGACAACAAAGAAGCCAAGCCCCGTTCTCTACGATTCACCTGGAGCATGAAGACCACCAGCTCCATGGACCCTAACGATATGATGAGGGAAATCCGCAAGGTCCTGGACGCCAATAACTGTGACTATGAACAGAGAGAGCGTTTCTTGCTTTTCTGTGTCCATGGAGACGGCCACGCAGAGAACCTCGTGCAATGGGAGATGGAGGTGTGTAAGCTGCCAAGACTGTCGCTGAACGGAGTTCGCTTCAAAAGGATATCGGGAACATCCATAGCTTTTAAAAACATTGCTTCCAAAATTGCCAATGAATTAAAGCTGTAATGGGAAGAGCAATCAAGTTTGTAAATTTAAAAGTAGCAAATTTCAAGTGGTTTTTTTCCGTTTTGTTTTTTTGAGAACACCAATGGAAATGTATAGAATAATATTTAGGGCAATAATTTCTGCATCTTCTGAATCATGATATTAAAACTGTTGAGACAAGCTGCTGAGCTGGGAGGGAGAATTGGACTTTTTATATATATACATATATATATATATATATATGCACTACAGCATTAAAGTTGCCTACTATGTAAAATATTATTCCCTTCTGCTTTATTTCCATTGCTCCGAGTCTTGGCGAACAATCTGAAACACACAAATATATACCTTTGAATATTCCTCTTGTTTGTGTGGATGTGTGAATGTACCGTATGTGTGTATAATTATAATATAAAAAGTATTATATGTAAACCATTTAAAGCATTAGAGCTGTACTGGTACCTCTTTTTTGGGTTACTTTTGGTGCTAAAATTGAAATGGCCAAGATGGAGACACTTAAGAATACGTTAAACAAAGCTCACCAGTAAATTCAGGCTTTACAATTCACTGCTGTGTTTAAGAATAGTATGAAGGGTTTGGGTTTATGGCTGTGAACAGTATTCCTGTGGTTTCTTATTTGCTCTCATGAGGTAACTTAAAACTCGTGTTTTTTTTTCCTTCAAGTCTTGCAATCTTTCTCCCACCTATTTATTATTATTTAAGTCTGGAATCAAAATTAAAACTACACATTTGTGATAATTAAAACTGTGGGGAAATGCTTCAAGTTTTTATTTTTTCCTTGCCAAGCAAAAGTTGAGCATTTTATCTTCTTGATCCTTTCTCCTCAAGGTTTTTACTAGAACAAATTGCAATTTTTTGTCGTTTTATTTTGGGCCACTTTGCTCTTGCATTGCTCCTGTTCACTCCAGTGGGGCCAGTTCAGGGAACTTTCCCGGGGAATTGTGCACTTAACGTCTCCTCTTTAACGCAGATGGGCATTATCCAGCACTCCCCTTCTGCTACCGCAAGACAGTTGTGCTAGCAGAACAGAACTTTCCCCACCTCTCCTGCTCAGTCCCCCACGCACCCTCGAAATCAGCTCTGGAAAGTTGGGAAACCCTTCAAAAAGATCTGGGGGGTATGCACAGGGATAGGAGAGGAAATGGAATAGCCACTGTTCCAGAGGAATTCCACTGGCACTGTTTTGGATGCAACCCTTTATGTTGAGGTATGTCAGGGAACTGCCATCAGAGGCACGGGAGAAGGAGAGGGTCTCTGATGCTGCAGGGGAAGGTCCAAGCGCTAGAGGTAGACTCAGCCGGGAAGAAGGGGAAGAGAATGAGTGTAACACCAGGGATCTAGGAGAGCAACAGGACAGGGAGGTGCAGGGGCTCCAGGACTCTTCGTTGGAAGTTAGCGAGGAGAGCCCAAGCACCCCGCTGCCCACGCCCACCCTGCGCAGGAGACTCCTGCGCAGTGAGAGGCGGAAACGATTGGGCGTCAAACAACTCTTATGTTGGCAACGCTTTAAGAAACGCCCACAGACAGATTCTTTGAGTGACTAAGGGCAGCCACGCTGAGATGGGCTGTGCAGTCCGGAGGGTTTAACCAGGCAATCTAATGCTCAAACGGAGCAGGATTACGCACGAGTAACTCCCAACCCATTATAAGGTAGAAATGTGTTTATCAGCAGACTTACTGGAACATGTCTTTCGTTGGGTGTTATCCTGTGGTGGCTTTGTGTTATAGAAGCTCTTTCATTAGCACAAGGCGAAACACCCCGATTTCATCAACCTCCCTACCAATTGCAGTCCTCTATACCATAACCCGTACTATTCAGGGGTTTCCTCCAGTGTTAGAAACTGAGATATGAAAGCTAGGAGCTAAATGGCACCTTAAACCTAGGTTATGGGCACAATAACGGAATGGCACGCTAATTATTATTTATTTATACATACATACATACATACCCCGCCCATCTGGCTGGGTTTCCCCAGCCACTCTGGGCGGCTTCCAACAAAACACTAAAATACAATAACCTATTAAACATTAAAAGCTTCCCTAAACAGGGCTGCCTTCAGATGTCTTCTAAAAGTTTGGTAGCTATTTTTCTCTTTGACATCTGGTGGGAGGGCGTTCCACAGGGTGGGTGCCACTACTGAGAAGGCCCTCTGCCTAGTTCCCTGTAACTTGGCTTCCCCCCAGCAAAGCCAAGTTACAACAAGAATACAAAGCTGAAAATGAATGAACTGCAGCTAAAACATTATGTTCATTTTTCACATGCTCTAGCCCTTCCCCTGCCTGCCCGCCCACCCTAATATTCTTAAGAGGGTCTCTTCTCTAGCCTTCAGAGAGTAGCTGGAAGTGAAGAGGCAGAAAAGGGTCCTCTTTTCCTTCCCGTCTGTAGTTTTATTCTGAAATCTTAGGTGCAGTACTGCGCCCAGAGCTGAGAAAAGGCTCACACTAATGAAGTTCCCTGTCGCAAAATGAGCCTAAAGCAATGGGAGTTTCGAACACTGGTTACCCCAACCCTCAGGGGGAGCTTTTGGGGGACAGAGGGTAGGAGGGACCAGAAAAAAATCAGCTACCCTTCCTTGCACAAGCTGAATCATCTCTGCTAGCAGAAAGTCACCATGGGATGGAACCCATTTTCTATAGCAGTGTTTCCCAACCGGTGTTCCGCGGCACACTACTGTGCCGTGAGACATCGGCTGGTGTGCCGTGGGAGGGAGGCGGGCGAGAGGCGGCGGCGGCGAGGATCCGGCGGGGGTGGGGGGAGCAGGGGCCGTCGCGCGCAACCGAACTCACTTGGCGCGCTGCCGGCTTGTCCTCCTTCAACCCGGGTCGGGCCAGGCCTGCTCACGTCCCCGGATCCCCTAGCAGCAGCCGCACGCTCTCCAAAAGCGCAACGCTGCGCGCAACCGCTCGGCCAGCTGGTGCTCTGCGACTCCGCCCTTTCCCCTCCCAGCGCCGGAGGGTTCGCGCGACCGCAGCTGTTCCCTTTCGCAGCGCGCGGGAAACAATTCCAGGCCGATTGCCTTGTGCCGAAAAGCACCGCCTCTCCTTCTCCAGCTCAGGCCCGGGCCGCCGGCTCCCCGAATGACGTCACGGGGGCGGGGCTTTAATGGTGGTGTGCCGCGAGATTTTTTTCCGGTAAACAGGTGTGCCGTTGCCCAAAAACGTTTGGGAAACACTGTTCTATAGGACAGAAGCCAGCCAAGAAAGGACAAGAGCCGGAGAAGTCTTGAATTCCAGTTAATGGGAGAATTGTCCCATGACTAAAATGCTGACTGTCTTGACCATTAATGCTGGCCATGGGGGAGGAGGAGGATTACCAGTGGTTGCAAAAATAAGTGAGGAAAGTACAGTGGTACCTCAGGTTACAGATGCTTCAGTTTACATACGCTTCATGTTACAGACTCCGCTAACCCAGAAATAGTACCTTGGGTTAAGAACTTTGCTTCAGGATGAGAACAGAAATCGTGCTCCGGCGGCAGCGGGAGACCCTATTAGCTGAAGTGGTACCTCAGGTCAAGAACAGTTTCAGGTTAAGAACAGACCTCCAGAACGAATTAAGTTCTTAACTCGAGGTACCACTGTACTTTCTTTCCCTGTCAATTTTTCTATTCTAAATTAGCCTTCCACAACCCTCCAGGTAATTTGGACTCCCATCAGCTCCAGCTAGAATATTTAATGATAAAGGTAGGTAGCCGTGTTGGTCTGCCATAGTCAAAATAAAGAAATTCCTTCCAGTAGCACCTTAAAGACCAACTAAGTTAGTTCTTGGTATGAGCTTTCGTGTGCATGCACACTTCTTCAGATACACTGAAACAGAAGTTGCCAGATCCTTCTATATAGTGAGAAGGTGGGGAGGGGTATTACTCAGAAGGGTGGTGGGAATGGGAGATTGACAGATAGCTGAGATGAGCCTGTTGACGACTCTTAACGACTGCAATAGGTCTTACAGGAAAAGGCAAGGGGTGAGAAGGTGAGAAATGGCTTAGTCATGTATAATGAGATAAGAATCCAATGTCTCTGTTCTGACCTGGTCTCATCTCAGCTATCTTGTCAATCTCCCATTCCCACCACCCTTCTGAGTAATACCCCTCCCCACCTTCTCACTATATAGAAGGATCTGGCGACTTCTGTTTCAGTGTATCTGAAGAAGTGTGCATGCACACGAAAGCTCATACCAAGAACTAACTTAGTTGGTCTTTAAGGTGCTACTGGAAGGAATTTTTTTATTTTAATGATAAAGGAAGATGGTAGATGTAGTTTTGTGTTTGTTTTGTTTTTGCTGGAAGCTACCCAGAGTGGCTGGGGCAACCCAGTCAAGTGGGTAAGGTACAGAAGTTATCATTATCATTTATTGCAAAACAACTGGAAGGATATCAGTTTGTTCTAAATCTACCTAATAGTGGCCAGAGCAAAAGCCAGTGGCCACTCTTCCTTTGCAAACTGTTAACTTGTATACAGGAGATTTTGTCCTTAAAGCAAAAAAAAAAAAGTGATTAAAAGAGGGCTGCCATTTTGCCTGCAAGTGTAAAGGCAGTTGAGGCCCTCTTCTTGATACATATCTAAACTACTAAAAAGATTCTGCACATGCAGACACAGACACAAACACCAAGCATATTCTGAGACATGGAAGCAATTGGAACAAACCTGTGTGCTCACAGAATCGGGGTTTGCAGGCTTCGTATCTGAAACTTTTTCCGTTCCACTGAATCAGGAAAAGGGACAGCGTGAGACAGTGGTTGCAAGGTTGTCAGTATGAACTGTCACACTGAGTAGCTAAGTCTGGTTCCTGGGCCTTTATCCATACCTCTCTTTTCTTAGTCATTACCAAAGAATTGCACACCATCTGTGAAATCATCATCACTAAAAATAAAAAACCTGTTGGGATCACTGCATTGCAGAGTATATTTTATGATTTGCATTGTATAGATTCTCCATATCTGGTGGTCTTAAGAACCCAGAAGTGACCAACCTTTTCTATGAGACAACACTTCTAGCGACAGCTACCAAAATGGATATGTCTTCTTTGCAACAAAGCACAGAACAGCATCATCTTGTTCACTCTTCTGGTTATATGAAATGTCCTTCAATACCTAGATTTGATATGGGCTTAATTACCTAACATAATTTTCATGTGGGTCCTCTTGTGTGATTTAGTGCTTGTGGCCCCCAGTCCAGCAAAGCAGAAGCATGGAAAGAGCTTTATTTTACATTCTTTTAAAACATACTTGATGCACCCGTCTTGAGTTCAGCCTAGGAGGCCAATACTGAATGTTTCACATCCAATTTTACATCAGTGTAAAACTTCCTTGCAAACATTCTATACTAGTTAAAAGCGCTGTGGTCTAAACCACTGAGCCTCTTGGGCTTGTGGATCAGAAGGTTGGCGGTTCGAATCCCCACAGTGGGGTGAGCTCCCATTGCTCTGTCCCAGCTCCTGCCAACCTAGCAGTTCAAAAGCTCACCAGTGCAAGTAGATAAATAGGTACTGCTGCGGCGGGAAGGTAAATAGCATTTCCATGCACTCTGTTTTCCGTCACAGTGTTCCATTGTGCCAGAAGTGGTTTAGTCATGCTGGCCACATGACCTGGAAAGCTGCCTGTGGACAAACGCTAGCTCCCTCAGCCTGAAAGCAAGATGAGCGCCACATCCCATAGTCACCTTTGACTGGACTCTTTACCTATTGGTTAAAAGCATCCTAAGCCAGCCTTAGTGTTTTCTATAATCAACTCCAGTTGCTGGTGGCTGAGATAAAGGTTATCATGACTGTAGAAGAAAGTATAAAATGTCTGGTTTTTGAAACTGCTTGGTATGTATAGATATTTGATTGTTGAACAACAGCTGTAATGGGCATTGCTTCTCCCATTTTGTTAAAGCAGTAAACATTTCAAGGCACAAACTCTTAGGTGAGTATCTAGATCTCTAGTTTAGAATTTTTTAAAAACTATTTAGGCCTTTTTTGTGCAGCTACAATAGGTTATGAGAATTCCTTGTAGAAGCACATAAAGTGTGACCAAACCAAAGGTCTAAATAATTGGTGCTTTTTCATCATAAATTATTTTCTATTGTGTTTTGGGTCTCGCTTGTGTGCTCTCTCTCTCTCTCTCTCACACACACACACACACACACAAACACAGAGAGAAAGACTCAAAATACAAGTTATAGAAAATACTTTGCGATGACAAGAGCACCATTTATTTAGAATGTACAATAAGTTTGCTGAATGGTATTTTTCCATATTTATGGTCGCTGGTACGGTTATTCTAAAACACACTTTCTATAAGACATTTGATGAAAGCTTCTTAGTAAAGTTGCACTCTGCTTCTGTTTGCCAATTCCTTCAAAACATGACATTATCGTAAGTACAGGAGAAGAGCCCGGCTGGATCCAACCAAAGGTCCATCCTGTTCCTCACTGTGGAAACTTGCAAGCATGACGTGAGAGCAACTGCCCTCTTCCCACTTGTGATTCTCAGCAACTGGTATCCAGAGCCTTTTTGCTTGCCGATACTGCAGGTGTTATGTAACCTTCATGGCTACCAATAATAGCCTTGTTCTCAGTTGAATTTGTCCTGCATATTTTTAAGGTGATCCAAGTTGGTGGTCACTGTGTGATGAAGTGCTTTCTTTCCCCTCCTGAAACTTCCCTACATTCATGTTGTGAACCGCCCTGAGATCTACACATGAAATGGCCGTATGCACGTTTAATAAACAATAAAAAAATAAATAGCATTCAGTTTCATTGGTCAGCCCAGAGTATTATTATGAGAGAGGCTGAAAAACATCTTGCTCTCTGCTTCCTCCTCACCATGTGTAGTTTTCTACGTTTCTAGCATGTCTCCCTCCCCCCCCCCCAACTAAAATGTCACAAATGTCATAACCTTTCTAGCTGACCTGCCATTGTGGTTTTGAATACCACCTGCAGCATTCTGGAGAGCTTTCACCCTCTTGACTTGAACTTTCCGATGTCCTTTTTGCCAGTTCCCTCATTTTGGGAAATTTTTCTCTCTTGAAGTCAAATGTGTTGGAACTCACCCACTTACATATTGTGTCAAACCTGTTTGGTCATGATCCCAACCAATCGATTCCAGTCAGTTCCAACACAACATTTTGCATTACACTAAAGACAAAGTCCAGGGTAATGTCTTCTCTGGTCAATTCCATGACCGACTGTTCTAGGATACAGACATTAGGGTATCTAGAAATTTTGCCTCTTTGTTGTTACTTTGGATCTGTGTGCTGGCCTGATTTTAAATCAACTATTTGAAATAAGATGGGACTTCCTGACCTCCTTTGTGAAAGTACCTCACCACCTGCTCCCCCACCCCAATTTATTTATTTTTCAGATTTATAAACCAGAAGTTGCCAAAGTAGCATACACTAAGATAAAATACAAAAAGAATGCACTCTAAAAATAATAAAACTATTTCTAACAATTCCTAAAGCAATAAAAACCCTTTTTATGGTTGTGCAATTATGGTTCTGCTGCTCCAGAGAAGCGGACACGGAGCAATGGATCCAAACTACAAGAAAGAAGATTCCACCTAAACCTTAGGAAGAACTTCCTGACAGTAAGAGCTGTTCGACAGTGGAATTTGCTGCCAAGGAGTGTGGTGGAGTCTCCTTTTTTGGAGGTCTTTAAGCAGAGGCTTGACAACCATATGTCATGAGTGCTCTGATGGTGTTTCCTGCTTGGCAGGGGGTTGGACTCGATGGCCCTTGTGGTCTCTTCCAACTCTATGATTCTATGATTCTAATTAATATTCCCGAAGTTGACTGGGTCCCACTTCAGGGAAAGGCTTCTTAAACTAAAAAATCTACAATCTACAACATAGCAACGCTTGGCACCTGTTAATTTCATCTGGTGACTGATTCCAGAGGGCTGGAGCTGCAACACTAAAAATCCATTTCTTCCATTGGTGGTTACATGGAGAACTCTTCCCACAGTCTCATGCATGCAGCCCACCGCTATTTGTGCAAAGGCTCAGTGCCCGGACACATCCAGTGATGCCCTCATATTTGTTTTATAAAAAATATTTATATGCCGCTATATCATAGAAAGCCAAAACTGTTTACCCACAAGAATGTTTATATACAATAAAATAACTTTTAATATTGGAGATACAGGCTGTTGTTTTTTTTACTGCTTTCTGCTACCAGCGCCCAAACCCAAGCGTTGCACAAAAACTTCCCTGGGCCCCTGCCATAGTTTCACTTTCAGGGCTCTCAGTTTCAAATTTTGACTCCTAACTCTACTGTATTTAGCTGATGATCTCACACCACTGAACCTTTTTCCTGATTATGAGGATGTGCTAATGTTCAGTACACTCTTGAGTGACTTTTTGCTGTTCCCCCCTCCCTTCTGCACCCCAGTGCCCCCCTCCAAGGCTCCAGAGAATTGGGGGAACCTCGCAAACAGGCTGGAAGCTAGTGTGGAGGACTTTAGGGGAAACGGAAAGCTTTCAACTATTGCTGCCTCCTCTCTTCCATTTGCAGAGGTTCTCCACTCCCTAAGCTCGCCGGTTCCCTGTTGGCACTCACAAAGATCTCAACTACAGATAGGTAGCCGTGTTGGTCTGCCATAGTCAAAATAAAATTTTTTTTCTTTCCAGTAGCACCTTAAAGACCAACTAAGTTTGTTCTTGGTATGAGCTTTCGTGTGCATGCACACTTCTTTTTATCTGAAAAAGATCTCAACTGTATAGCTAGCTCAGTTGGGTAAAGCATGGCACTGATAACACGAAGGTTGCAGGTTTGATCCCCGTATGGGACAGCTGCATGTTCCTGCATTGCAGGGGATTGATCAGAGGGTGGGTGGGTGTGGGGGGCTCCCTGGTCCTGAATGGGACAGCTGTGCCCCTGAAGGAGCAGGTGTGCAGCTTGGGAGTCATTTTGGACTCACAGCTGTCCATGGAGGCACAGGTCAGTTCTGTGTCCAGGGCAGCTGTCTACCAGCTCCATCTGGAATGCAGGCTGAGACAACTACCTACTCGTAGACTGTCTTGCCAGAGTGGTGCATGCTCTGGTTATCTCCTGCTTGGACTACTGCAACGTGCTCTGTATACCTAAAGGAGCGTCTCCACCCCCATCGTTCTGCCCAGACACTGAGATCCAGCGCTGTGGGCCTTCTGGCAGTTCCTTCATTGTGAGGTTACAGGGAACCAGGCAGAGGGGCTTCTCGGTAGTGGCGCCCGCCCTGTGGAATGCCCTCCCATCAGATTTCAAGGAAGTAAACAACTATCTGATGTTTAGAAGACATCTGAAGGTTTAGGGAAGTTTTTAATGACTGATATTTTAATGTATTTTTAATCTTTTGTTGGAAGCTGCCCAGAGTGACTGGGGAAACCCAGCCAGATGGGTGGGGTATAAATAAATTATTATTATTATTATTATTATTATTATTATTATTATTATTAATCCTCAGGGTCCCTTCCAGCTCTACAATTCCGTGACTTGAAGGAGACGATTCTCCTGCTGTGCCTTACATATAGCTTTAATGTTGTTTCCAACAGCATAGCTGAGACAAACTTGGGCAAGGGAAAATTGAACAACCTGTTCTACTAAAGTTTCTGTTTCACACTCAAGAGATAAACCTCTTAGAGCTCAGTAGGACTTGCTTCCAGGGAAGTGTGCACGGGATTGCTGCCTAAAAATTTCATCTGAAACTCTGAATTTCCAAGCTGTGTTACCATGACGCCCTAGAATCCTCAAATTTACCTGCATGGCAAGTAACTTCCCCTGAAGGGGTTCTGTAAATGTGGTGTGTGTTTTCATTTGGGGGGCAAGGGCTTTCCAACCCTACTCCTGCCCTATGGCAATTGGTCAGACCTCTGCTCTGGTCAGACCTCACCTGGAGTACTGTGTCCAGTTCTGGGCACCACAGTTCAAGAAGGACACTGACAAACTGGAACGTGTCCAGAGGAGGGCAACCAAAATGGTCAAAGGTCTGGAAACGATGCCTTATGAGGAACGGCTAAGGGAGCTGGGCATGTTTAGCCTGGAGAAGAGGAGGTTAAGGGGTGATATGATAGCCATGTTCAAATATATAAAAGGATGTCACATAGAGGAGGGAGAAAAGTTGTTTTCTGCTGCTCCAGAGAAGCGGACACGGAGCAATGGATCCAAACTACAAGAAAGAAGATTCCACCTAAACATTAGGAAGAACTTCCTGACAGTAAGAGCTGTTCGACAGTGGAATTTGCTGCCAAGGAGTGTGGTGGAGTCTCCTACTTTGGAGGTCTTTAAGCAGAGGCTTGACAACCATATGTCAGGAGTGCTCTGATGGTGTTTCCTGCTTGGCAGGGGGTTGGACTCGATGGCCCTTGTGGTCTCTTCCAACTCTATGATTCTATGATTCTATGCATGCAGAGAAAGAAGAAGAGTTTGGATTTGATATCCCACTTTATCACTACCCGAAGGAGTCTCAAAGCGGCTAACATTCTCCTTTCCCTTCCTCCCCCACAACAAACACTCTGTGAGGTGAGTGGGGCTGAGAGACTTCAGAGAAGTGTGACTGGCCCAAGGTCACCCAGCAGCTGCATGTGGAGGAGTGGGGAATCGAACCCGGTTCACCAGATTACGAGTCCACCGCTCTTAACCACTGCACCACACTGGCTTCCTCAACCTCAAGGTTGAGCAAGCAGCTCAACCTTCAGCAATCTAATGCCCTCCATTGCTGGTTGGTGGCTGACGGAGGTTGTTATCTAGATCACCTGGAGGGCAGCAGCTTCGTGAAGTGCCTTCTGCAGCATGCAGGGCTCTGGGCAGAAAAATTGGCGCAGAAGGGTTTTCCCGAGGGCAGGAAGCTCTGGGAAACATTGCTTGCCCTTAGGACGCACATGGATTCTCTGCAATACAAAGTGGCTGTGTTAACAGTTGCTCTGGAAACCAAAGCACTGGCCGTTCCGAGTCCAGCAGCTTAATGTCACAACCACAGAGCGGTTTGTTCACTGCTGAATGCCACCAAGCAATCACACAGTAACAAGTGCAGCCTTTAGTGACCAGATTTGGTCACACATTTCTTTGAAACCATTGGGACCCAGGGCCGCATGTTTCCCCCCCCTGGTGATGGAGCACACAGGGTCTTATTCATAGCGAGCTGCTAGGAAGAGCGAGGCCATCTCTTCCCACTGCCCGTTTTGGGTGGGAGGGGGAGAAAATTTACTACAGCTAAATTGCCATTTTAATTTTACAAATTGTCTTCATCTGCCCGCATTTGAAAAGATAGGAAACATGCAAACACCCTTTTAATTTATCCCTTCTTCCTTGGCGATCTCTTGTAGCCGAGTAAGATTGTCTTCCATAAATACGGTTTTAACAATGAGTCCGTAAGTGATTGTGGGGGCCATATATCACCGGTTGGATCCCGCCTCCTCCAAGACCATGCGTAGAAATAGGACTAACACGTGGGTTCTGCAACAAAATGCTGCAGCGTGGGCTGTTCCTGTGTTCTTTTGTTAAGGGCTTTTGGTATTTTTGCGAACCTTGGGCTGCAGCTTGGTGGTAGAGCAGCTGTTTGGCATGCATAAGGTCCCAGATTCTATCCTCGGTATCTTCAGGCAGGGAGTGTTCTGAGTCTGAAACATCGGAGTTTTACTGCCACTCAGGCTTGGTTTCCGGACCCTTGATCATCTTGGTAGCCCTCTCTGCAAACGTTACAGCTTGTCAACATCCTTCTTAAACTGTGGTGCCCAGAATTGGACACAGTATTCCAGGGATTGATTGTTTTGATGCTGCTCTGTAGCTCCTCTACACAGCATTCATGTGGCAGCAATGGAGAATGACGCTTTGCAAGAGAACCCCAAACTGGAGCCTCCCCCCCCACCAGTTAACAGGACTAAAGATAAAGGTAAAGGGACCCCTGACCATTAGGTCCAGTCGTGGCTGACTCTGGGGTTGCCGGCGCTCATCTTGCTTTATTGGCCGAGGGAGCCAGCGTACAGCTTCCGGGTCATGTAGCCAGCATGACTAAGCTGCTTCTGGTGAACCAGAGCAGCGCACGGAAACGCCATTTACCTTCCCACTGGAGCGGTACTTATTTATCTACTTGCACTTTGACGTGCTTTCGAACTGCTAGGTTGGCAGGAGCAGGGACCGAGCAATGGGAGCTCACCCCGTCACAGGGATTCGAACCGCAGACCTTCTGATCGGCAAGTCCTAGGCTCTGTGGTTTAACCCACAGCACCACCCACATCCCTATAGTTAACAGCACTACCACTTTGGAATTTATAGCAGGGCTAAAAACTAGCACAAAGTGAAGGCTAGGAACTGGTAATGACTGCAGTGGCCACAAGGTGGCGCTCAGATGCAAAGACGCAAAGAAAGATGCTGCTTTTTTTGTCTTGCCATAGACAGCTCCTCAAAAAGCCGCAGCAATTTAGTAACAAGGGAGGGAATGCCAGGATTTAATTTGGTTTGCTGATGAAAGTGTTGGTTGGTTTAGGTTTTTTGTTTTTAAAAAATATTTTTAGCCTTTCCTTTTTCCTGGCAAAGCCCCAGAACAGCATTCTGCTATGTTTTAAACACAGCAAAATGCAAATTAGCAGTCAAGTAAATATTAAATGATCTGTGAAATCAAAACAATCCTGAGAATGAAAGCAGCAACAATAAATGGCACTGCTGTCGGCATCGGTGGCTTCAGATAGCTGGGGAAGAACAGTGCTGGTGGAGAGACAACAATGGCTGAAGCCAGCCAGCCAGCCAGCCCCCAAACTAGTGCTTTAGCCAGCCTTTGCCTGGGGCTCTCCAGAGGTTTCAGACTATGGCTGTGTCCGTACTACAGTGTTAATGCATTCATGGGTTGCTGGTTCGATGTGGGTGTTTCTCTGCCTTCATCCGCACATGAGTGTTTTTAATTTCATGCCTCTAAAATTTCTCGCTTCCTGGCCAAAGGTGCCTGATTGCGTTCGTGCCGATGTGGTGTCCAAACTTTTTTCAAAGAGGGCCAGATTTGATGAAGTGAAGGGCCGTGAGGGCCAACCAAGGGTTGTTGAGGGTTTTTTTTACGATTGGAGTTGTTGAGGTTTTTTAGGATTTTACCTCAGAAAATAAACTGCCACAGGGGCCAGATTAAACCAACTGGCGGACCGGATTAGGCCCCCAAAATGGACTTTGGACATGCCTGACAAGAGTTAAGACCTGGTCACCAAGGGAACAGACTGCCGTGAGAGATGGTGGGCTTTCTTTCGCCTGAAGTATTTTCACAGAGCTAAGACAGTATCTCTTTTTGCAACTTCCAGCTCTAAAACTCTGTACTATTCCAGGAAGTGTCCCTTCAGGTCTCTATAGGTCAGTGGTTCTCGGACATTTTTTTCTCTGGGCCGCACTTTCAGAATAAAAATTTGCTCATGTGCCGCACTGATTGATTGATTGATTGATTGATTTTGCTAAGAAACATGTTGGAAAACAAAAAGAAACTACCGTCCTCCTGGCAGCATTTGATTTATAACTCAGAACACAACTGCTTTCAAATATGATCAAGGGACACGCAGAAATTATTAAACAATGCAGCTACAGAGGAGCATGGATCATTCCCAAAATATAATTATAAATGAGACTCTTACATGCCTTATACAAACTCAGTGAGAGGTGTGAGCTTGCTGTGGCCAGGTAATCTCATTTATACAGTGGTACCTCTGGATGTGAACGGGATCCTTTCCGGAGCCCTGTTCGCATCCTGAGTAGAACGTAACATGCAACTGCACGTCTGCGTGTGCACGGGTCGCAGGTCGCCGCTTCTGCACATGCGCGTGGCATCATTTTGAGCGTCTGCGCATGCACAAGTGGCGAAACCCGGAAGGAACACGCTCTGTTCCTTCCGGGTCGCCGCGGAGTGCAACTCGAACACGCTCAACCCAAAGCTCATTCAACCCGAGGTATGACTGTATTGGGTCTGGTTGGAGACAAACTAACTCTCATCTCATCAACACAAAGAAGCCTTTCTCTTTTTTCTGATCTTGATCCTATACTATACTGCGCTGAAACGTTGAACTGTTTCTTTGTCCTTGAATCTTCCTGATGCACTTGTCATCCTCTTGACATCCTCAAGAGAACCACTGGTATAGGCAAAGGCCAGCATTTTGGATTGAAAGCGTAGCAAGTTTATTATAATGTAAAATGTTAAAAAGTGACCATCTCCCCAGCCACAAGGATGGAGAAGGACTGTAGGGGAGTAGGAGACGATCGGCCTTGCATGCAGGTGGTCCCAGCCTAAACCTCCAGCTACTCAAGGTAGTGCTCAAAATAAAAAAATTCCTTCCAGTAGCACCTTAAAGACCAACTAAGTTAGTTCTTGGTATGAGCTTTCGTGTGCATGCACACTTCTTCAGATACACTGAAACAGAAGTTGCCAGATCCTTCTATATAGTGAGAAGGTGGGGAGGGGTATTACTCAGAAGGGTGGTGGGAATGGGTGATTGGCAGATAGCTGAGATGAGCCTGTTGACGACTCTTAACGACTGCAATAGGTCTTACAGGAAAAGGCAAGGGGTGAGAAGGTGAAAAATGGCTTAGTCATGTATAATGAGATAAGAATCCAATGTCTCTGTTCAGACCAGGTCTCTCCATGGTTTTAAGTTTGGTAATGAGTTGCAATTCAGCAGCTTCTCTTTCCAGTCTATTTCTGAAATTCCTTTGTAGTAAAACAGCTACTTTGAGATCTTGTATAGAATGTCCTGGGAGATTGAAGTGTTCTCCTACTGGTTTCTCTGTTTTGTGATTCTTGATGTCTGATTTATGTCCGTTTATTCTTTGGCGTAAGGTTTGGTAGTGCTGAGAGACTCCTAGAAGAGAGCTGTGCCAATCACTGTAGACAATACTGGGCTAGATGGACCAATGGACTGCCTCGGTATAAGGCGGGTTCCTATGTCCCTATAGCAGCTCTTTTATGAGAGCATGGAGATATGGGGCTAGTTTGGGGCTAGGTAACACTAAGAGGGGCAAGCATTGTTCCTGCACAAACAAAGCCTTGCTTGACACGGCACTTATTTGCCTCGTTCCCATGGAAACAAAAGCTGTGCCCTTTGCTGTTCCTTGCAGCTGACTTTTTTAAATTTTATTTTTAAGTCGAGCTGCTGTTTACGACTGGCAGCAACGAGCCAGTCAAATGAGAGTCGCCCTGGCAGTGCCCGTGTGTCAGATCCATGCCCCTCCTGCTGCTGGGCTGAGGAGGAAGTGCAAAAGCACAACGGGGTGCTCATTGCTCCAGAAGCTGGGTCTATATTTTGCATATATCAGAAAGCAGAACAGAAAGCCATACATGGAAGCAAAATAAAGTCTAGGCCAGCAGCACACTGTAAAAGGAGCCATAAATAAGGGAGTTGGAGGCAGCCCTGAATCAGGAAGCTTTTAGCATTGACATTTTATTTTATTTTTATGTTTTGCTGGAAGCCACCCAGAGTCAGATGGGGGAGGAGTGTTGTTGTTGTTGTTGTTGTTGTTGTTGTTGTTGTTGTAGTAGTAACTTCAAGAGTAGGCTACTTTGGCTGTGATCCTTGAAGACCTGCTCCCTGCCTTGCGGGCCTTTTTCCACCTGGTTAGGAGGGCGGGGCCTGGACTGACTCCAGCTACAAAAGTTTTTGCTATTAATTCTTTTGCTAGATCTTAATTCTGTAAGATCTCCCTCTGATTTACGTGGAAATTGTCTAATTTGGTGGTGGGCTTTTTGATGTCTTATTTATTTATTGTGATGTTGTTGTAAACAAAATCTGCCCTTTTCCCTTATGGAGTATCCAAGAGCCCATATAGAGTCCTTACGTGGGTTCCCTATTGGTAGGAAAAATAACAGAAGGCAACCAGATAATATTGAGAAGCAAAGTAGCTAGTAAGCCTGATCTTTATTGATCTGCTGCAACAGGGTGCTCCCCTTACACGCAGGAAAGGAGGAGGACCTCAAACAATGGTGCACAAGGCCTTATATAGACATTTTAAATTCCCTGCCCTGGAGCTCAAGACCACCCCTCCATACATCACAGAAGGGGTGTAACCCAAGACCACCCCCCACAAACATCATACCTACACCACAGAAAAGGTGGTCTGCAACAGAAATTTGAATGTTGTTGTTTTTCCTGTCTGCCAGGTTATTTGATAATGCCTTATCTAATTGCCTTTCCTGGTAGTCTGCCCATTCCATTGAGATGGTGATTTCTCAATTCCCGAGACAATGGGAGAGCTCCCTGACCCTTTGCAGAGAAAACATTTGGTCAGTTTGGGAGTCAAAATGGTTTCAGGTCGGTCTTCCTGTGCCGATCTATGTACGTGCTTGGTTGGTACATTTATGAACATTTATTTTATATATATATAAGACCTTAAATTTTATTATTACAGTGTTGAAAACCAGATATCGCCTAGCCATGGTAGCCATGTGGCGCCCTTCAAATATCACTCAGCTTCAACTCCCATTGTGCCTGACCGTTGGTCATGCTGCCTGAAGAGGATGGGAGTTGGAGTCCAGCCATACTTGGAGAGCACCAGGTTGGCTACCGCAGACTGTTAGGGGCAGGGGACCCCTGTTTTGTTGTCATTTAGTCATGTCCAACTCTTCGTGACCCCATGGACCAGAGCACGCCAGGCACTCCTGTCTTCCACTGCCTCCCACAGTTTGGTCAAACTCATGCTGGTAGCTTCGAGAACACCATCCAACCATCTCATCCTCTGTCGCCCCCTTCTCCTTGTGCCCTCCATCTTTCCCAACATCAGGGTCTTTTCCAGGGAGTCTTCTCTTCTCATGAGGTGGCCAAAATATTGGAATCTCAGCTTCACGATCTGTCCTTCCAATGAGCACTCAGGGCTGATTTCCTTCAGAATGAATAGGTTTGATCTTCTTGCAGTCCATGGGACTCTCAAGAGTCTCCTCCAGCACCAGAATTCAAAAGCATCAATTCTTTGGTGATCAGCCTTCTTTCTGGTCCAGCTCTCACTTCCATACATCACTACTGGGAAAACCATAGCTTTAACTATACGGACTTTGTTGTCTTTGTCCATGGAGTTTTCTTGGCAGGGATACTGGAGTGGGTTGCCGGTTCCTCCTCCAGGTGGATCACGTTTGGTCAAAACTCTCCACTATGACTTGTCCATCTTGGGTGCCCTGCTCGGCATAGTTCATAGCTTCTCTGAGTTATTCAAGCCCCTTCGCCACGGCTTGTACAGCTGAAACAGACTCCAAGGATCATCTAGTCCAACTCCTTGCAATTCAGAGAACACAGCTAAATAATTCCCGGCAGATGGCCATCCAATCTCTGTTTAAAAGCCTCCAATGAAGGGGAGTCCGCAACATCTCCCCCTGCTGGCAGTAAAGGGGGAAACTACTGTCAAATGCTCTCTGTTTATGTAAACAGGCACGTGCGAAGGTGCAGAGATCGCAGAGGAATGTGGTCGGTTTGCCTCTGTGTTTTCCAATGCTGTGAATCACTGTGGATTTTGATGTTCATCGCAAGTGGGGGGAAGTCACTGCGCCCAAGGGGCCTCCTGAATTATTAGTGCCCCCATTAGTTTTAATTTAGTCCTGATTAATTTCATATGTGAACTCAAGCATTATTATTTTTCCCTCAGTGGGGTAGGAAGACAAGAAGGAACATGTTGAGAATTAGCAAAGGAGGGATTATGAGCCAAGATCAAAGCATAGCTGCAGCTGCCTAGCAAGGAAAGCTCTCCGTTGTGCCAAATGTCCCATAGCTGGGAACTAAGAGGCAATAAAGATTTCTGAGTATGTTTTGAAAGCTAGATAAGCTGGGCAAAAATAGTACTTTCATTCCAGAGTGGAGCGTGCCTTATCCATTCCAAGTCATCATTTGTTTCATGTAGTCAACACGCATCCTTTACTTTCTTGTGGTAGGAAACCCAGACAGTGTCCTTCAGAGTACAGTCATACTTTGGTTTTCAAACAGCTTAGTTCTCGAACATTTTGGCTCCTGAATGCCGCAAACCCCGAAGGGACTGTTCCAGTTTGCGAACTATTTTTGGAAGCTGAACATCCGACGGGGCTCCCACGGCTTCCGATTGGCTACAGGAACTTCCTGCAGCCAATCAGAAGTCACGCTTTGGTTTACAAACATTTTGGAAGTTGAACGGACTTCCAAAATGGATTCCATTCGACTTCCAAGGTGCAACTATAAGGGTTGTTTTGTATTTTTTTTGCAGGGAGTAGGAACAGGAGAATCTGTCCATTTTCGTTCCTCTCCATTTTTAATTTCCCAGTCTTAGGTTCATGTCTTCACATTTCCACACCGGTTTGTGATCCCCCCCCCCCCGCCCTGCATAAAGGTCCTCATGATAATTAATAAGTATTTTATTGCAAAATTATCCTAATGCACACAATTTTCTATTTTGCCAGATATACACATTTCGGTGAAACTTCTCCTAATTGAATGCATTGTGTATGTTGTTATAATATATAACATAATGCACAAGGTATGCTATTTTCACTAATGTATTCATTTTTGTGCACATTAACTGCATTTTGAGAAGTGCAAATTTTGAAGATTGGTGTATTTCAGTTCTCGTATTGTTCCTAAAAGGGGTGAATTAAATAAATTCCCCTTGAAATGGCAACTGAATTGAATCTCTCTCCCCAACCCTAGCAGGCAGTCAGTGCACATTATTTCTTCCACTAAAACCCCCCCGCATGATTGCCATATCCAGAGCCTTTTCCTTAAATGAGTGTGTGTGCGCGCGCACCCCCCCAATGATTATATGGTTACATCTGGCTTTGGCTAGTGCACATCAGATTTCTAATTTAAAGCACAGCTCTCATAAGCCTGAAGTTTGCCGACCCCTGGCTTAATGCATTCAGCAACAAATTGCACTCCCTGACATCTATCTACGTCATTTATAAGACCTTCCTCCAGACACACACAGTGACAAAGATTTTGCTAGCATCGCAATAATACACAGTAAGAATAATTGCTCGTGTCAGAACACCTCGATTTATTCATAGCAGCCACCGTGTTCTGTTCTGTTCTGCACTTTCATAATTCCTCATTCATATATATATATATGAATGATCTAAATCAATTTAGGGTATGTATCTACTTTGTAGTAGGGAACACTCATCCCTCCTATTTAGTATATACCCGTTTGATATTTCTCCTTCATGGAAGCAAGGAAAGGTTGAATCACGTTTGCCAAGCCACTCACCGAAGCAAGAGGATTTCTTGTCTTAACAAGCTGCCTAGACTTCATTCTCTGGGCAATTGTTGCATCTGTGGGGTCCTTACAAAATGTACAGTGGTGCCCCGCAAGACGAATGCCTCGCAAGACGGAAAACTCGCTAGACGAAAGAGTTTTCCGTTTTGGAGGTGCTTCACAAAACGAATCTCCTATGGGCTTGCTTCGCAAGACGAAAATGTCTTGCAAGTTCCTGCGGGGTTTTTTTCCTCCCCCCCCCCTTTTTCTAAGCCACTAAGCCGCTTATCAGATGATCCGATAAGCTGATAAAACGCTAAAAGCCGCTAATAGCGCTAATCCGCTAATCCGTCAATGGGCTTGCTAGACAAAGAGAATCACAGAACGGATTATTTTCGTCTTGCGAGGCACCACTGTACAACCTAAAGCTGATAAGGCAGGAATATAAAAACATATGAAAGCAAATGCAGCAGGAATTTGGGAGGCATCAGGCACATCATTAGTCCCAAGACCCTTAGGTGGTCCTGAGTTGTTCAGAATGCTTCACTAACTTCAGCGTCACAAGGAAAGCCTCAGGTAGAGAGTATTAGAGTGGTCCTGTTATGAGGTCACCAGCCCGTGAAGCATCCCTGTCCAGGAAAGGGCACAGTTTGTCCCGTTATCAACCCAAGCTGATAATAGGTGTTCCTTTCCACAGAGGTCACCTGAGCCTCTGGTGACAAAGGTGGCTCTGAGAGCATCCCCCAAACTACAGTGGTACCTCGGATTAAGTACTTAATTCGTTCCAGAGGTCTGTTCTTAACCTGAAACTGTTCTTAACCTGAAGCACCACTTTAGCTAATGGGGCCTCCCGCTGTCGCCGCGCCGCCGGAGCACGATTTCTGTTCTCATCCTGAAGCAAAGTTCTTAACCTGAGGTAATATTTCTGGGTTAGCGGAGTCTGTAACCTGAAGCGTATGTAACCTGAAGTGTATGTAACCCGAGGTTACCACTGTACAAGCTTGTTCCTGCAGAGGGAGTGTGACGCTGCCCAGAACCCGACTTGAATTCCCCGACTTCCAGGCCT
Source organism: Podarcis liolepis (assembly GCF_965112155.1). NCBI lineage: Eukaryota > Metazoa > Chordata > Lepidosauria > Squamata > Lacertidae > Podarcis > Podarcis liolepis. The sequence continues at coordinate 14,813,302 of NC_139554.1, read as the reverse complement.
GGGAACCACTCACCTACAGAATCTCCATCTTACCTGGATTCAGTTTGTTGGCCTTCATCCATAAGAACACAAGAAGAGTCTGCTGGATCAGGCCCAATGGCCCACCTAGTCTGGCCTCCTTTTCTCACGGTGGCCAGCCAGATGCCTGTGGCAAACTCACAAGCAGGATTGAAGTATATGAGCACGATCCACTCCTGTAGTTTCCGGCACACGGTGTCCAGAAGCATTGCTTGCCTCCACCACTGTGTCCAGGAAAAGGCTTAAGCCAGTCTCACAGTCTCTCCTGATTCAGAAGTAACTGAGAAATAGAGCTGGGTGTCAACAGTGTTATGTACTGAAGTTCTCACCCTGGGCCAGCAGGGGGATACTGTAGATAGTTATGCAAATGAAGGATCGAAAGTGACGTTCAGTGATTGGATAGTTTTAGAAAGTTGCAACAGTTACGTTGTTCTGGAGCTCTATATAAGCAGGCTGACTGAGCCCTTCAGCTCAGTTCTGTTCTGGCATCTGAATAAAGAAGAGCTGTTTGAAGAATCGCTGTGTCGTCTTATATGTTCGCCCACAACTTAACAAACGGCATGTCAACAGCAGGAGTGCCAACTTGGCCCTGCAACTGTGGGTACCAGGGGCCGGAGGTGCCATGCAGCGTGACACTGAAATTTGTGGGGAATTTTGTGGGTGGTCAGGCACCCAGTTCCCCAGGAAGTTGGCACCTATGGCCCCAAATCTCCTTTTGAAATGTTGAACAGTTCTCGATTCTCCTGGTTTACCTGCAAAGCACATATCACACTGAGGGGAATTAAAATATTCTCTGCTTGCAAATTGATAGAGATAAGTATCAACAGTCTGTTTGCAGTCTCAACGAGCCGTGTGAGAATCAGTCCCCGGACCCCCATTAGACTTCTGAATATAATTCTCAAGGTGTTGCAGTGTTTGTAAATGAAAGAACATTCAGCTCTCTCTCAGGCGCAAGTATAGTTATGGGTGAATAACTTACTTACTGAGGCCATACCTGCAACATACATTTAAAGCACTTTTGTCCTACTTTAAGAGTCATGGCTTCTCACAAAGAATCCTGGGCAGTGCGGTTCATTCATGGTGCTGAGGAGGTCTCCTGGAAACTCTCAGCACCCTTGACAAACTACAGTTCCCAGAATTCTTTGCAAGGAAGCCATGACAGTCATGAAATGTATGATGCAGGTGTGGTCCAAGTGAAAACAGCATGGTGGTTGTGCAATCACTTAGCAAGGCGGTTGTTTGAGTGTTCAGGGTAGGCTAGCCATCTGTGCCATCCTCCTGACAAGTGGGCAAGAGGGTCAGTGGTTAGAGCAAAAGCATTTCAGCCTTCTCAGTAGTGGCACCTGCCCTGTGGAATGCCCTCCCAGCAGATGTCATGGCAATAAACAACTATATTACTTTTAAAAGACAACTGAAGGCGGCCCTGTTTAGGGAAGTTTTTTATGTCTGATGCTGTATTGTTTTTAATATACGGTTGGAAGCCGCCCAGAGTGGCTGGGGAAACCCGCCAGATGGGCGGGATATAAATATTATTATTATTATTATTATTATTATTATTATTATTATTATTATTATTCTATGCAACAGTAAGGTCACCCCTTTTCCTTCATATTATAGTCTTTGGGAACAACAAACCCTTTGTTACCGCACTGAGTTGTTGCAGAAGAAGATGACCTAGCACAATTTTGGAAAGTCGAAAGAGAAGTTATAAATGGAGTCTACATCTGTGAAAAATTCTCCCTTTCATTCTGATGAAGCATCAGTTGGGATGCAGCCCAGGAGATCTTGCTATAACAATTTGAAGTGCTTGGAGAATTTGTTGTAACTGTTACACTCTCATATATATTTTTTAATCTGTATGTTCATTTGACACTCAGTCTTGTTTTGTATACCTGAAGGTCACTTGCAGGATTGTAGAGTTAAAAGGAGATCTTATAGTCTAACCCTCCTGCTGAATGTAGGATCTAACTTTAGCATATGCCCAACTTCTACCTAAATGCCTGTTTAGGTAGGAGAGCATGGCCCAAGGCAATCTGTTCCACTGTTTAAAAAGCTGCTCCAATGTCCTTGCAATTTCCACCCATTAGTTTGAGACCTCTGGAACCACAGGAGAACAAGCCTGACAGGCCCTTCAGGTATTTCAAGACACATGAACCCTCAAAGCCACTGTAGTCCACTCCTTGCAGCATTGGGACCAACACGGTAGAAACACAATGTTGAAATCTCTATGTAGCCATAGATTTGGGTGGTTTGCGGCCTGTTGCTACCCCTCAACTCAATCTACCTCAAAGGGCTGCTGTATGAATAAAATGGTGATGATGAAGGCCCGGCATGAAGGCAGAAGAAGAGACCATGGAAACCCTGGGCTTTTGGTCTTTGCCTGCATTTCTCAGCCATACCACACTGCCTTTGTGGTCCGTAACAAAGAAAGGGCACTGGACTTCCCAACCATAAAATGCAGCGGCTGTTTTGATCAGGAGGAGGGATGCCCAGAGCTGTGACTTGGAACTCCTACAAAGCAGGAGCAGCAGCGAAGAAAGGTGCCGGCACACATCTGGCACCACTGTTGCACACCTGTGCAATGCAAGGGCAGGGCAAAGGTCCAGGGTTGTAAAGACTGCGGAGAGAATAATTGGGTGCACTCTTCCCACCTTGGATCAAATCTATGCTTCCAGGTGTCATAAGAAAGCTGCAGAGATAGTGCAGGATAGTGCGCACCCCAGAAATGATCTCTTTCAGCTTCTGCCTTTTGGAAGAAGGTACAGGGTTATAAAGACTAGGACTAGCTGCCTGAGAAACAGTTTCTATCCAAATGTGATTTTGGTTTTAAACACAGTGTAAGGTAGTCTCTATGGGAGTACAGTGGTACCTCGGGTTAAGAACTTCCGGAGGTCTGTTCTTAACCTGAAACTGTTCTTAACCTGAGGTACCACTTTAGCTAATGGGGCCTCCCGCTGCTGCTGCCATGCCGCTGCCACCACACAATTTCTGTTCTCATCCTGAAGCAAAGTTCTTAACCCAAGGTACTATTTTTGGGTTAGCAGAGTCTGTAACCTGAAGCGTCTGTAACCTGAAGGATCTGTAACCCAAGGTACCACTATATAGTGGTACCTCATCTGGGGTTGCCTGCCATTCCTCATGCTGCAGTCTGTCTCCTTGACCATAGGGAACCAACTCCTAGGGGCTGTGGTGCTTTGACCCCCACAATAAAATATTTGAGGGGGCTGGGCCCCCACAAAGTTGATGGGCATTCCCATTCACTTCATCATGTGATCGATTATGTAGGCTGGGCCCCCACAATATTTTATTCAAGTTGGCACCCCTTCCCTTGACATCTGATGGGAGGGTGTTCAGCTGGGAGGCATGCAAATCTTACATGTTTCTTTATATAGGAAGATACATAAATATGGGAGAGAGTGAGTTCTGAGTATATATCAATTCAGGATTTGCATAATGGCCCTAGAATAATGATGGTGAAGCAAACTAGAGTCAAAGGATAAATTATCTTATAATCTTAGTTCATCCCCAATTCCCACTACGCCCTGAGGAGCCAGAAGCCACTAAATGCCCTTGAAAAACAGAAGGCAACAAATCAATCATTTGTCAGGCCAAACAATGGTTTTTATTTCATTTTCTCCGTGACATTTCAGCCATCAAAAAAATAAACTCTAACACATATGGATGGAAGACTTTCTACAAGTGTTACTAAGTGGGAATTTCTCTTTCGACTCCAGGATTTTGATTGGAGCATCATTTTGTTTTTTTTAATTAATTATCCAATAAGTTAGGAAGAAGCATGGGGGAGAGCTGGGGTGTTAAAGTGCTTTTCATTTCTGAGCTGGGATGAGGTCGTCAATACACTGGCCTTTCTCAAGGCGCTTCTCCATTTCGATCAGCAGCTTCACCCCATCAACCACCATCTGTACCAGCTCCACCTCAGAGAACCCAAGACGGTCGGCGTTGGAGACATCAAACACGCCTCCCACCGCAGCCGTGTCCACTCCACCTGAGGAAAACCAAACAGGAAAAGGGGATCAAATTGAGGATCATCTACTCCATAGGGAGCCAAGAACCCAAGTTGGCCCTGCAGATAATAATAATTATTTATTATTTGTACCCCGCGCCCATCTGACCGGCTTGTCCCAGCCACTCTGGGTGGCTCCCAACATACCGTATCTTTCCATGTATAAGACGACCCCTATTTTTTGAGCACAAAAATAATAAATAAATAATAGCAACATTCCTTGCGTAAGACAACCCCCAATTTTAAAAATGGGGGAAAATATAGTCTTATACAGGCACCCCCAAACTAAGGCCCGTGGGCCGGATAAGGCCTGAGGGACTCATTTATCCGGTCCACAGCGACCCCTGCCGCCCGCTCTTACCGGCGCAGCTGCCCACTTCTGGGTCAGAGCTGCACCAGAAAAAGCTTGTGCGCATGCGCAGACGTTATTTCCGGTGCACATTCGGGTTGGAGGAGGCCCGTGCACATACGCACAAGCTATTTCCGTTGCTCATCCAAGCCGGAGGTGCGCTGGAAATAGCGTGGGCACACGCTCCCCTGGAGACACCGGCCCGAGGCACAGTACGTTTGCTGAGCCCTGGTCTTATACATGGGAAAATATAGTATATAAAAAGATAATAAAACATTAAATAGCTTCCCTATACAGTGGTACCTCAGGTTAAGTACTTAATTCGTTCCGGAGGTCCGTTCTTAACCTGAAACTGTTCTTAACCTGAAGCACCACTTTAGCTAATGGGGCCTCCTGCTGCCGCCGCACCGCCGGAGCACAATTTCTGTTCTCATCCTGAAGCAAAGATCTTAACCTGAAGCACTATTTCTGGGTTAGCGGAGTCTGTAACCTGAAGCGTATGTAACCCGAGGTACCACTGTACAGGGCTGCCTTCAAATGTCTTCTAGAGGTTAAGAGTAAGGATTTGCTGGGAAAAATTTGAAAATAGAATGCAGAAAGGGGATGTATGGGGAAGTCAGAGAAAGAAGTTACAAGAAAATAAGGATCTGAAATTATACTTGTTATTTGTTTTTGTGTGTGTTTGTGTTATTCGTATTTGTTTAAAAATTTGTGAAAAGTGAATAAAAATATATATATATATATATATATATATATATATATATATATATATATATATATATATATATAAAATCAAATGTCTTCTAGAGGTTATCTAGTTCCTCGTCTCCTTGACCATAGGGAGCCAACTGCCGAACTCTGATTTAAATATTTTATATTGTTTCTACTGTATGGGGGGTTTTTTAATGTACAATTGTTGTCAGCTGCTCTGATATTTATGAATTGTGGGATATATATATATACAGTGGTACCTCGGGTTAAGAACTTAATTCGTTCCGGAGGTCCGTTCTTAACCTGGAACTGTTCTTAACCTGAAGCACCACTTTAGCTAATGGGGCCTCCTGCTGCCGCCGTGCCGCCGGAGCACAATTTCTGTTCTCATCCTGAAGCAAAGTTCTTAACCCGAGGTACTATTTCTGGGTTAGCGGAGTCTGTAACCTGAAGCGTATGTACCCCGAGGTACCACTGTATATATATATTCCTAAATAAGCAGGCCGCTCTCTTCTCCCAACAGTCTCCAGAAAGAAACCATCTTTAATGGTGATGAATGATAGGGAGACGCCAACGAGAATTGGCAGATGATCTCTAGCCTCTTTCTCCTAATAAAAGTCAGGATCCTCAGTAATGGTTGTTTTAGTACCATAGCCAGGCCTGAAGCCAGACAGAAATGGGTCTGTTTTTAACTTTTTAATATTCTTTTTGTTATATGTTTTTATGTGTTGCTGTAACCCACTTTGATATTTTTATATATTAGCAGCACATAAAGGTTAGCCTGAAGGGATGAAAGACGTTCCCCACAGCCAGGCTAGTACAATAAAGCGAACAATGGGATCCAAATTCATGACTTATTTTATTGCACCAGAGGTTGTATTGCTGTGTTATTTCTAATTATTTTGACTTATGAGGCTGGCTTTGGGGTGGTCCTTCAAATAAGGAGATATAAATTCCAAAACACGAGTAGCATGCTGCGGCTCTAAGAAATTTAGGAATACAGAGTCCATCTATGGTAGGCATGGCCAAACTTAGCCCTCCAGATGTTTTGGGACTACAATTCCCATCATCCCTGACCACTGGTCCTGTTAACTAGGGATGATGGGAGTTGTAGTCCCAAAAACATCTGGAGGGCCAAGTTTGGCCATACCTGATCTATGCTTCCCTGCACCAAATCCTAAAACAGATTTTTCTCCACTACATTGGTCTTTAGGAATCAGCCTCTTAGGTTCACAGGATGCCATTTGCAAATGGCTATCTAACATCACATTTATCTCAACTTAATAACCAAGTGTTGTCTAGGGTTGCCATATGTCTGGGAAAACCAGGACATGCCCTCTTTTTGGGAGCCAACATGCTCATCCAGGCAGATATTTTTACATTTTAAAGTAAATGTCTGGGTTTGGGGGGTTCCTTAAATATTGGGGGGAGGCTGGAGGGGCACACATATGCTTTGGAGGGCGCTGTGCCCTGGAAGTGGAAGCACCACAACAGAGTGAGGCCATCATAACAAATATCAGGTAGGAGCTGGGATCCTGCCTCTGCTCAGGCTCTGTACACCGTGGCCACTGCCAACCCGAGCCCGGGAAAGAGGTGCATGGGTGTGGCTACGACCCCATGCGCCCCTTTCTCGGGCTGGCAGCAGCTCAAGGTCTCCTATTTTTTGCCCTTCAAGATATGGCAACCCTAGTGTTATCCTGATGAATTTCAAAGGGTGCCCCGCCTCGGCTGCACTGCCTAATAGGCACCACTGCCTGACTATATACTTTTTTTAGCACTATCAAGAGCAGAAGTGGGTAAGGCCAGATACAGCCTCCCTTCCACTGACTTGTCTGTCAACCAATGTTGCATTGCACCAGGCACTTTCAACTTCAAAGGTGCATGTCTGAATTCTTCCTTTCCATTGTTCTGCCCAGACGCTGAGGTCCAGCGCCAAGGGCCTTCAGGCGGTTCCTGCAAAGCTACAGGGAACCAGGCAGAGGGCCTTCTCGGTAGTGGCACCCGCCCCGTGGAACACCCTCCCACCAGATGTCAAAGAGATAAACAACTACCTGACATTTAGAAGACATCTGAAGGCAGCCCTGTTCAGGGAAGTTTTTAATGTGTGACATTTTAATGTACAGTGGTGCCCCGCAAGACGAATGCCTCGCAAGACGGAAAACTCGCTAGACGAAAGAGTTTTCCGTTTTGGAGGTGCTTCACAAAACGAATTTCCTATGGGCTTGCTTCGCAAGACGAAAATGTCTTGCGAGTTCCTGCGGGGTCCCCCCCCCCTTTTCTAAGCCGCTAAGCCGCTTATCAGCTGATCCGATCAGCAGATAAGCCGCTAAAAGCCGCTAATAGCGCTAATCCGCTAATCTGTCAATGGGCTTGCTTTGCAAGATGAAAAAACCGCTAGACGAAGAGAATCACAGAACGGATTCTTTTCGTCTTGCGAGGCACCACTGTATTTTTAATCTTTGTTGGAAGCTGCCCAGAGTGGCTGGGGAAACCCAGCCAGACGGGCGGGCTACAAATAATAAATTTATTATTATTATTATTATTATTATTATTATTATTATTATTATTATTATTCAAACCGTGGCTGGAAAGATTCCTGCGGAAAGCAGGAAGGGTGATGAACAGCAGGAATTGACTATACTCAAGAGCACCTGAGTAACACCAAGCCCAGCAGGGCTTGCTTTTGGTGCTGAAGGCAAAGCCCTGCTTGCAAAGGAATCAGGAATGGACTCCAAGGCCCCTTTGCAGCCACAGCTTTGCCATATGTTCTTGGCTGAGGGTTTACAGGCCGATTCAGCACTCCGGCAAGCATCATTTGCTTGAAGGTTCCCTGTGCCTGACCTAGAGCCTAACAGCTGGACCTGCAGGCTGGGCATAAACCTAAAGCAGCAAGAAGCTGCGTTATATATATTTTTTCCCAAATATGGGACTACATACAAGGGAACAGCAGTACATGGAGCACTCTGTTTGCAAGCAGAAGGTTCCAGGTTTGATCCCAGGCATCTCCAGGTAGCTCAGGAAAAGAGTGCTATCTGTAATCCTAGAGAGCAGCTGCCAGCCAGTGCATGTAATATGAAGCCAAATGAATCAGTTTTCTGACTTGATATAGAGCCACTTCCAATATTTTGCTGCACCTGTGGTTTTCGCTATAGGGTAAAGCTTTTGCCTGGTTTTTACCGATTCGTACTGAGTGTTATAATTGGGCTATTATTGGGAAATAGTGGGAAACTAATAAAATTTATTTGTGGGAGGAAACTAATAGAAAGCTTTGTCTTCTCCCAATGTTTGTGCTGAAGAACACCGCTCCTTTTGGGCACCTGGTGAAAAAGTGTCCGCTGCCCTGCCCTGCCCTGATTGGTTTCCCTTATGGTTGTTAACACTGGATCACAGACTGAATTGAGGTGACCCAGTCCAGGGCTGTCGGTGGGGCAGGCGCCAACAGTGGAGTGCCTGCTTGCTTCTGAGAGGGAAGAGCTGAGGGCCTTCTCGGTAGTGGCACCCACCCTGTGGAATGCCCTCCCATCAGATGTCAAGGAAATAAACACCTATCTGATTTTCAGAAGACACCTGTGCAGGGAGGTTAGCAATGTTTGAGGGCTTTTTTGTGTTTTAATATTTTGTTGGAAGCCACCCAGAGTGGCTGAAGCAACGCGGTCAGATGGGTGGCATATAAATAAAGTTATTGTCATCACCTCATCTTCCCCCTGTATGCTTAATCAGGGCTCTCCCCTGATCTCAAAAAAAAACCCTGCACATGATTCCCCAGCTCCAACTGCATGAAGTGGGTTCATTGCTTTGACCGTGTCTGGCTGCCCTCAGGGTTATATCAGGGCCATTCCAAAGTGCTGGATCTGGACTCTGGATCTGGAAGAGTCCGTGACCAGAAGGAGGAGGAGTATCAGGAAGCGTGGAATAAATTTAATGATTATTTAGTTAAATTTGTTAAGTTAAACTAACTGAAAATAGCTTGCAGATACTTAATGGGTTTAGGATTTTATTTATGTTAAATGATGAATTAATATGTTTAATTCCATAAGGTGAAGATCTAAGGATGTTAATGTTTAAGTTAAATTTCACAAAAATTGGGATTTGGAAAACCGTTAAAAGGACATGCAATGAAATTCAACCAAGGGGAAGCGAGGAAGTCTCTTAACAAAGTTAATAACTCTAATTTTCAATAAGGTTATGATTTACGTTTGTTCGTCTTGTTTGTTTGTTTATAATATTGTGAAAACTAATAATTTTTTTGAAAAAAAAACAAAACAAAACCAAAGTGCTGGATCCGGCCACCAAATCAAGAGAACAGCCATACGTAGCCCTAATTTTCAATGTTCACTTTTTAAAATGCCTGCTGTGATCATTTCGCATATTTTGATGGCTTGGTCTGGGGGGGACAGCCGGAGTACCACTTGCTCTTGCCAAAAGAGCAAGGAGTAAATTTGATACAAAGCCCCAAGTCCAGGCTTTGGGTTCCTCACCTGTGCCCCGTTTCTGCAGCCTCAGCTTCTTAAGGATGTCGCCAAATTTCTCGTGCTTGCCAAGGTGGGGTAGCTTAATGTGCACTCCGGCACGGAGCCCTGTCCCGAGGTTGGATGGACAGGTCAAGATGTAGCCCAGGTGAGGGTTCCACATGAATTCGTAGTTTTTGGATTTGAAGAGGTTTTCAATCTAGGTGGGGGAAAAGACAGGCCATTATGAAGAAACGCCTTCCTCTCTCAAGATTAAGGAGCTACAAGGCCCCTTCGTGGCTATAATCGCAGAGTGGTAGAAGTCCGTCAGCTGCAGCAGTTAGAGTGTTGGGCTAGGGACCTGAGAGACTAGGGTTCAAATCTTCACTCAGCCAGGAAGCCAGCCACAGTCTCTCAACCTGACCGAATGAGCTGTGCAGTTGCGATGATAAAAGGGAGATGAAACCAGGAGCTTATGCAGTGGCTGGGCCCAAGCTCACCCAGTGAGCTTCATGCTAAGTGGGGCTTTGAACCCTGGTCTCCTAGCACTCTAACCACTACACCACATGGCCTCACAGCCTTGAGGCTTAATGCAGCCCTTCAGGAGTATGTCCTCAAAAGGCAACAAAATGCCTCTTGCCTGCTAGGATGAAGAGATGGAAGAGCATGAAAACTTCTGGCTTTGATACTGCAAACTGCACCTGTTTCCCTGCCAACTTTTGCAGCTGGCTCCATCCACCACAAGCGTGTGGCCCCTGGTAGGTTGATTGTGAAGGAAAGTGGCCCTCAGGCTGAGACAGGTTCCCCACTCAATATGTAGCTACTGCCTCACACTCGACTGACTCTTTTCTTAGAGGCAGTGACCAAATACCCAGATGATTAATGCAAGCTTTGGAAACACAGAGGAGAAGCCTGCCCTCTTACCCCTTTCAGAGGGGTACACCTTAGGAACAGATTACTGTACAAAAGCCTTCCACTACGGATGTGCCTTAGAGCCTACCAGATTGCTGCGTACATGCAGGCAACCGCAAAGAGCACCGTGTTTCCATCTGAAGAGGACAGCTTTAAGCATGCATTCCAGTGCTCTCCAGAAATTTCAGAGACAGGCCTTCCCCCTAGGAGCACATGGCCAAGGTCAATTGCCCGAGACTTCTCATTCCTCCGGATACGAAGGTAAGAAGCACTCCAGCGCAGGCACAGGGCCTCTGTTGCCAGGACGCAGCTGCATTCTCTTCTCACTGCGCCACCACCTCTGCCTGAACTGGGAATTTGCAAAGCCACACTCTGCTGCATTCAGTTTAGAGCCGACACTTAGGTCAGCACTTTTGAGCTCTGCAGAGAAGGTTGCACCACATCAAAGCACAAACACACACACACACAAACTCACAGGGAGGGAGGGGGGGAGAAGACTTTCACTTGCTTCGACACACGCTTATATTTACCTGCGTTAGCCCAGTACAGAAGCGGGTGAAAACTTCCTTCATATTTCCACCTTTCTGCATAGAAATAACTCTAAGGTGATCTTCCTCATTGATCCACACAAGGAATGTCTTGTTGTCGTTGTGCCTGAAAAAACACAAGGCAGGGACGGCATTGAGAGCTGTTCTTTTAACCTTTCCTCGAGCCATAGATCTAAGTTAAGCTAGCCACATTTTTAAATCTTGCTCCATCTGCAGTTGTAGCTTTCAAGATATCTTCCACAGACGCTTTCTGTGCCCACGGTGACTTTGCAGAAGCCCACCCCCCTCTTAGATGGCCATCAAAACTACCCCAGGGCATTTTGAGCTTTCTGCCTTCAACCAAATGTTACGCACACCACAGATTGACTGTTTTAGCTTTCAGCTGAACAAGAAAACCTTGGAAATGTAGGGATCCATCTGGTAAAGACTTTTGGGTTTCTAAAAAGCAACAACTCAGGGTTGTGCAGTGGGTAACACAATGCACTCAAATCCTGGAGATCTGAATTCGGATCCCAAGTAGGGAGCCCTGGCAAATCGCCATTTCTCAGCCTATTCTACTTCAGTTTGTTGCAAGGATAAAATGGGATTGGACTGAGATCCTGAGTTTGATTCCCATTGGCAGGCAGATCCCACAACTGGAATTCTGCTAACTTATCATTCCCACCAGTAGAAGACAGTGGGGGGAAGCAACTATCAAGATCTCCCCTTGTCCCTAGAGTTTATTGTGTCCCCCCCCCCAAAAAAAACCCCTGCTCTAGAGATTTGGGGGCACAGCATGAGATGCAGCACAGGGAACTTCTGGGAAATTCTGCCAGTAGGAACATCTACTGGATCTTAGTCCCATCCATGAATGGAAGCCTAGTTAGGATCCAATCCATGGGGTGTTAGGGTTTGAAGGTGCCTTGCAAATAAACTCCTCCTCAATGATAATTTTCTTTATCTTTTTTCTTAATTCATTTTTTTTTACTCCTTTAATATTTTTATCTCTAATTTTCCCCCCACTTTGTTTTTACTGCTACTTTATTTCTTTGTGTTGTTGTTTTGTTATTGTCTACTCAGTGTTAAACCACAGAGCCTAGGACTTGCTGATCAGAAGGTCGGCGGTTTGAATCCCCATGACGGGTGAGCTCCCGTTGCTCAGTCCCTGCTCCTGCCAACCTAGCAGTTCGAAAGCACGTCGAAATGCAAGTAGATAAATAGGTACCACTCTGGCAGGAAGGTAAACGGCGTTTCCGTGCGCTGCTCTGGTACGCCAGAAGCGGCTTGGTCATGCTGGCCACATGACCCAGAAGCTGTACGCTGGCTCCCTTGGCCAGTAAAGCGAGATGAGTGCCGCGACCCCAGAGTCGGTCACGACTGGACCTAATGGTCAGGGGTCCCTTTACCTTTACTCAGTGTTTATGAGAGGTTTTGCATACAGGTGAAGGTGAAGGAAGCTTGGTGAAGGACCCTGTGTGAGAGGCAGGATGGGAGAAGAAAGGGAAGCTCACAGGTGAGAGCTGGGAGGGTTCACCATTTTCGGTGTGGGACAAGTTAAGATCTACCTGTGAGAGAGGACTTTGCATACTTCTCCGTCTCTCGTTTAGATCAGTTGGTTTTTTACTGGATTGTATTATGAAAGGTTGTAATAAAATCTTACTGAAAGATTTTCAGTGCCTGCAATAGTCACTGGCATTCTGCTTTTGAAATTCTCAATTCCTAGCTCTGATCTTCACTTTGGGACAAGTTCAGACTTCCATATATTCTTGCCAAGACATGGCTGTGCCATTTAAAGCTCTCATCCTCTTATGTATAGCAACCCTAAATCATACCGGAGGGGGATGCCCACGTCTATAATCCAGACTACTTGGAGAAGTGAGCAATGCTAGATTTATTTGCATAGCAAGGATTCATTCCTATCCCAGAACCGGCACTCCCTGGCGCATGACTTGGCTTGCTCCCAATACAAAATTCACACACTACAACTGAATATCAGGGCAATCTAGGGAATGCTTCACGTTGCCTTTATTCTTTGAGGCCAAGCTAAGATCCTGGAAGAGGATATCATTTCTCTGGGAACAGCTGCTCGATAATAGGTTGTGAAACTGTTTTATCAGAAGAGCAGTCGATATCAACACCTCCCTTGGAATCAGCCTCATGGCTCCAGGTGAGTTTAGTTACAGGATGGTGGCTAACCTGTGGCCCTCTAGAAGTTGCTAAAATTCCCATCAGCCCTGGTCAGCATGCCCAGTGGTCAGAGTTGTTGTCCAAAACATCTGGAGGGCACCAGGTTGACAAAGGCTGCCCCCTAACCCCCTAAGGCCATTTTACACTGGAAGCAATTGCTTTTCAATCATGGTTCAAAAGGCCTTAATTCTCCTATTTACTGACCAGGGCTTGTTCCTCCTGTCTGTTGAAGACATGCAAGACCAGAATCTACCTACACATATTAGGTGCTGCCAGCCAAGACAATATCGGCACCCCCCATTTCCTTCCTTCCGTCATTTTTTCTAAGGGTTGCCTCTACTGGGCGTTACTCACCAGATGCCCCGGCCATCAGGCCAGTCACGTGCCATTCCGGAGGCTAAGAGCAGAGGAGAGACCGGCTTGTCAAAGAGGAAGTGGTCATCAATGAGCTGCTGCTGTTCCGCATCCGTCATGTTTTTCAGAGCATAGTACCTCCCGTTCAGGTCCCCTTCCAGGCTAGCCAAAGCTGGAAAAAGCAAGAGAGAGGCTTGCAGAATTACTACTGGGGTTTTTTTGTTGTTGTTTTTTTAAAAAAATGAGTTAACACGTTAAGTTGTGGGTGAACATATCAGACGATATAGCGATTCTTCAAACAGCTCCTGTTTATTCACAGGCCAGAACAGAACTGAACTGAAGGGTTCAGTCAGCCTGCTTATATAGAGCTCCAGTACAACGTAACTGTAACAACTTTCTGTAACTATCCAATCACTGAACGTCACTTTCGATCCCTTATTTGCATATGTGGACCTGAACTATCTACAGTATCCCCCTGCTGGCCCAGGGTGAGAACTTCAGTACATAACACACGTCACAATCTCTAAGGGAATTCAAACAACGTTCTTATTTCAATTATACAAGTGCGCATCATAAAGGAAGCTAGGACTTGAACCAATGGCTTCAATTTACAAAAAAGGGGGATTCCAACTAAACATCAGAAATAACTTTCTGACAGTACAAGGTGTTTGACAGTGGAATGGTCTCCCTTGGGAGGTTGCAGACTCTCCTTCCTTGGAGGTTTTTAAGCAGAGATTAGATGGCCATCTGTTGTGAATGCTTTAGCCGAGATTCCTGCATTGCAGGGGGTTGGTCTAGATGACCCTTGGGTCCCAAAGCTAAGATTCGATTCGTGTGGCTCCCCTCCCCCATCCTGCAAACTGATGTTTGTTGAAGGTGGTGATCATTGTAGCTCCGCTAAACTGCAATTCCGAGGATTCTTTGGGTGAAGTCATGTGCTTCAAATGCATGCCGCAGACATGATCTCAGCATACCAAGATGGCAGCAAATCCAAGCTTAGCATGGCAACTCAGGTGTGCTTATATATAATTTTTTTAATTCTCCACCAGCTTAGCTGGCAATTTCCCCAGGTAGTCAGTGATGGGGGAAGAGAAAAAAAGGAATCTAAGCCCACTATTCTTGACCCTTTTGTTGCCCTATTAAGTTGTCGGATACCAAGGAGCAACGCATGCTTATCTGCGGCCAGGTATGCTTTTGCATACCAGGGAGGAGCCAAGGCTTATTATGCAAGCATGGGAAAGAACACAGAACTCCTCCAGCTTCCTGCCGCAGGTGTGGCTTGTCTGGCTGTGTGCTTGCCTTTATTGCACAATAAACTTCCTCTTCCACATTTCACCTTTTGGAGACAACAATGCAGTCCTTTTTGTCTTTTAAAGAGGTGCTACGGAACAGAGGTGCCAGCTTCCTAAATGCTGCCAAGAACCTAAACTGGGGGGGGGCACACCCAGAGAGGATTCAGTCCCAAGCGCCTTGTAACTCGTATGTCATCGTATACAAGGCTTGAATGATTCATGCATTTTGCATTCTTCCTCGGCCCACGTGATCGGGTTACGTTCAGGGCTACAGGCTAGAGTCTCTGCTCACGGCTTTTTTTTGCAGCATGCAAATGCCAGAACCTTTTACCTTCCACGGACAGCTTCTCGATAGCACGCCTCTCTCCTCGGCTGCAATGAGGCGGCAGGCAGAAGCCACGGATGCTCCTACCAGTTCGGACACGTGAGCTCAGGACATAGTTGGGATCCAGGTCGTCGCCACCCTGCAAGATATAGGAAGGAACGTCTTAGAACCAACCCCGGCGCAACCGCAGGCGATTCATCAGGCTGTCCCGGCCAGCATTTAATGAGTGCAACCACCCGGGAATTAAAACACAAGTCATTCGGAGAAGCTTCTGCGCTGAAACTTTAATGGCCTGCCTCACAGGCATGCATTATAGATGGTCCAGGTGCATTTCCCAGCAAGCAGATCACAAGTTCTCAGCTGCCACGATTATATATATATAGTTGGAAGGGACCTTGATGATCATTCTAGTCTAACCCCCTGCAATGCAGGAATAAAGACGCAGTTGTCCCATGTGGGGATCGAACCTGCAACCTTGGCGTTATCAGCACCATGCTCTAGCCAACTGAGCTATCCAGACGATGGTGCAGCCAGAACATTTCAGGCGCAGCCAGCATCTAGATCAGGGTTTCCAAAACTTGGGTCTCCAGCTGTTTGGGGACTGCAATTCCCATCATCCCCGACCACTGGGTCCTGCTAGCTAGGGATGATGGGAGTTGTGGTCCCACAACAGCTAGAAACCCAAGTTTGGGAAACCCTGATCTAAATTAAAAGCGCGGGTCCTGGAGTTCTGCAGAAAGCAGCATTTTGTCATCCACACGCAGAGAAGTGCAAAGTAATCCCTGAAGGGGAGAAGTCATAGTTCCATGGCTCGTGTCCATATTAAGAGACAGGACTTTGGCCATAAATGGCAGACTTGCTAAAGAGAATGCTCTTGGGATTGCTATATTAATAAGGCAGTGTGCTGCCATTATTCTTATTACTATTATGATAATACACAAGATCTCAGGGTGGTTCACATGATAAAATACAAGTTTCAGTTCCATCGTTGGTATTGTTGACACACCTACTGACAGAAATTCCAGGTTTTCAGATCTCTCCCAGCCCTGCCTAGAGGAGCTGGGGATTCCACCTGGGGCCTTCTGCATTCCAGGCAAGTGTCCTGCCCCTGCTCCACAGCCCTCCCCATCGCTGGATGCGGTCAAGGAGGGAAAGCGGCAAGATTCAGTTTGTCCGTGAGACCAGGCCACCTAGCAATCCTGGGAAGCGGCTACAATTTAAATTAAATAAGCTCTGGCCACATCAACACCATCCCTTCCAAGCAAATTCATCCCACTTCAACAGCCATGATTGTTGAAACCTCAAGAACCCTTGGAATTGCCATTTATTACGCACAGAGTAACAATTCCCAGCACCTTGAACAAACTCCAGTTCCCTGGATTTGTTGGGGAAAGCCCTGACTGTTGAAGTGGTATAAATGTATTTTTATATATATGAAGTGGTACATTTATATTTTTATATACAGTGGTACCTCGGGTTACATACATGCTTCAAGTTACAGATTCCGTTAACCCAGAAATATTGCTTCAGGTTAAGAATTTTGCTTCGGGATGAAAACAGAAATTGTACTCCAGCGGCATGGCAGCAGCAGGAGGCCCCATTAGCTAAAGTGGTGCTTCAGGTTAAGAACAGTTTCAGGTTAAGTACAGACCTCCGGAACGAATTAAGTACTTAACCCGAGGTACCACAGTATATGGTGTGGATGGGACCATAGATTTAGTGTGCAGCTGTTTATGTGCACACACAGAACATTAAACAGGAAGGAAGTTACCTTCCAAACACACAGAAAGACTGCTTGCTGGTCAAATCCAGCCAGTAGCTCGCTCAGGTTAGGACTTGGGGGCTGAGATCCCGGGCCCCACACAGCAGAATGAGACCCCCAGCACAGCAAGTCAAGCCTACCGCATTCGGAAGTAACACAGCTTACCAGAGGGGGGCCCCATAAGCTCATTACAACCCA
The DNA here is from genome assembly GCF_965112155.1 of Podarcis liolepis. Taxonomy (NCBI): domain Eukaryota; kingdom Metazoa; phylum Chordata; class Lepidosauria; order Squamata; family Lacertidae; genus Podarcis; species Podarcis liolepis. Next base: position 14,796,195 of record NC_139554.1, on the reverse strand, counting down.
ACCGTCCAAGATTACCTAATGGCACCACTAAAACCAACAGCCATCAACGTGATCTAGGGCTCATTCAATCCCAGTATCCCTGGCTGTGTGAATGGATAGATCAGTGGTTCTCAGCATTGGTGTCGGGGAGGAAGGTCCAAGGACAATCTATTATATTTTGGGAATGATTCCTGATCATACGTAGCCGCATTGTTTTATACTTCCTGGATGTCCTGTAACCATGTTATAAAATAGTTGTGTTCCGTGCCGTAAATCAAGCACTGCTAAGAGTTGTTCCTTTTCGTTTTCCAATAAAAAAATAATTGTGTGGCATGAACAATTTTTTCTTCTGAAAGAGTGGCCCAGAGAAAAAAGTCTGAGAACCACAGGTATAGAAAGATCTGTTTTCTCAGCCACATATAGCACTATCAGTTTTATGCAGACGATCAAAATATTGCTGGCTACTCTATTCCTTTCTTAGGAATTGTTCTTTCCAAACTTCACACTGGGGTGAGTGGGGCACAGAGGGAGGAGGGGTTAACTTTGCAGAAGCAGCAGAGAAGCATGGGGGGGGGGGAGTGAGAGTAATCCTGCACCAATCTCATTCAGAGGCACCATATGCCTGCTTTAAGAGGAACATGTCTCACCAGAATTGCTCCAAGAAGCAATAGCCACCAGGCAATCACAGTAAGCACCCATCTACAGATGGCGTTTGCCCCCCTACACACAACCAAGCCTAATAAATTCACATTATCTAGGCCTGCATATATGCCTAGACAGCCATTATTAGGGCTTTTTAATGGAAAGAATCACCTCTTTAAGAAATATGGATTTAGATGGGTTTGGTGGCTGTGCTAACAAGCTCTTTGGGGGAGTTTATTACTTTCTCCCACCAGCCTTATGAGGAAGGGTTGAGGGAGTTGAGTATGTTGAGCCTAGAAAAGAGGGGATATGATTGCCATCTTCAAATATCTCAAGGGCTGTCATGCGGAAGAGGGAGCAAGCTTGTTTCCTCCTGCTCTAGAAGGTAGGATTCGAACCAGTGGCTTCAAGTTTCAAGGAGAGTCCAGCTAAGCATCAGGAAGAATTTTCTGGTGGCAAGAGCTCTTTGACATTGGAACAGTCTCCCTTGGAACGCGATGGACTCTCCTTCCTTGGAGGTTTGTAAGCAGAGGTTGGATGGACATCTGTCGTGGATGCTTTCGTTAAAATCCCTCCATTGCAGGAGGTTGGCCCCCGGTGTCCCTTCCCCAACTCTACAAGTCTGAGTCTACTATTCTTCCAGCAGGAGCAGTGATCCTAGTCAACCCATGCAAATATCAAGGTCAAACTAAGGATGCCTTCAAGGAAGCCTGTTCCGCTTTTGCAAGAGGCGGCGCCTAGGCAGGGTATAACATTTGGCAAGTACCTATGATATTGTTCCAGGGCAAGGGAGCTTTTGCCTCCCCCCTCCAGATGTACTGAAGTCCTGTCAGCCCTGTAAGATCAATTTAAAATGCAATTCCAACAAACAAATGCAATTCCTACCTGCAAGTTATCGGCATTCAGGTCCGTCTTGTGCTGGTCTGTAGGCTTGTAGCCGCCATGTCGGTCTTCAATAATGGGGTCAAAGAGTTCCTTATACACGTCGTAGCATTCCTCATCACCGGCTACACATCCTACTGTCATAATGTAGGGGTGCCCTACAGAGGTCAAGAAGCCAGAAAAGCCAACGTTTGGATGGTGCTCGAGTCTAGTTCCAAGATACCAACAGCTTCATGCACTCAAGTCATCAGGAAGAACAAAAACAGATTTTGCATGCCATTCACTTTATAAGGTATAAGTAAAGCATGTTTCGCTGTGGTGTAAAGGCCGAAGCCCAATTCAATCAATTTTGCAGTTTGCAGACAAATGCATATGGCCATCCGGAACACCAGTATACAACAACAAAAATGCAATATTTTTAGAAAGCTAGTTTTAGCAAAGGTGCCTGGATAGCTGTCCCCATTCAACATTAAAGGTAAAGGGTAAAGGGACCCCTGACAGTTGGGTCCAGTCGCGGACGACTCTTATGAAATCCCGAAACTAGACTTGGACGGTCACAATTAACTGGTTTTTGTTCACTGATATTACAAAGGGTTTCTAGCTTTGGGGCACTGCCTAGTATTGAGAAAGAGCCTGGCAGATTACTGACAATGGGCGATTATCCATCGTCATTCATATTCTGAGTAGACCCATTGAAACTGAAGGACTAATTTCAATTGCATCTATTCCCTGTATGAATATAATCACCCAGTGGAAGGTTACAGCTTGGCAAGCCCCATACTGGCCTCTTCAAAGAGTCTGGCCACCATTTCTCATCTACAGGGCTTTGTATTTTCAGCATCAACATTAAAATTCTGACCCAGTTAATCAAGATTCTGAAGTTAGTACGCATGATGCAATTTGAGGGGGAGGGAGAACTGTCTTCCCGCATAACTCTAGTTATTTTTTCTTTCCTTTTTGCACCATTTAATATTGCAGGAACAAGGAGTTATGAAGGGAAGAAACTTCACATTCAAACCTCTGGAATTTTATCAAGAGAATCCTTTGGCTTCTGAAGTTTCGGCAGAAACTGCAGTAAGGACTGCAAACATTTTCTCTCCATCAGCCAGCCAAGTTTCCCAGGAAACCAAGTTCTGCACCCAGTGCTAAATCCTGTGATTCACATAATCATGGCATACATTCTAGCTTCATGCTGTGTGTGTTTATGCTGTCTGGGGGTGTGCAGTCCTTTAAGGAACTAGTTTCCAATGGAGCTAACCAAGATGTGTATTGCCTGGAACCAATATAGGACCATGAAGGCCAAAAAAACCTTGTTTGGAAATGTCACACTGCTTAGATGATGCAATCGCCATTATACAAAGGTGCACACACTTCAGGAGCCTGTCCAGTTGTTAACACAGCCCTCAGGCAAATGTCTGGTACCTTGGGGGGGAGGGAGAGTTTTTAGGGGAAACCCAAAAGCACGAGAGCAACATTGCTCTCCTGCTGCCATTCCCCAGCAACCAATATTCAGAGGAGCTCCAGCTCTGATCCTGTACATATAGATATCGTGACTAGTAACCATGTTCCTGCCTTTTCCTAATCTCCTTTTAAAGCCATTAAGGTTAATGGCACAGGGCACTTTTTCCAAATTAGGAACTGTGGGGTGGGGGGGGGGAGCAAGCCTTAAGAAACTCCATCACAAATTATGAGTTCGGCTCAGTTGCGTAACTTGCTTCATTGGAACCACACTTCTCGTAAAATTGCTGGAACATTTCCACAATCACAGCTACGGCTTCAGACACAAACACATACACAGGGGTCAATGCCAGCCTAAGCAAAAAGCCACCGGTCCAGAGAAGAATCTCAATCAAGGCTTTTTACCAGGATTATCAACCCCAGTCTGAATGACATCATCCACGGTGCAGCCACTAGAGGTTACTTTTTCTCTCAGTTTCTGGTACAATTCCGGGGTTAGGACCTTGGCCATATGATTGTTGTGGACGCTCAGGTCTGGGTATTCCTCATCGGCAGGCAGCTTCTGGTTATTAAAGAGGGCCATTTTATCCTTGCTAGAGAGAGAGAATGTGTGACAAAAACAAAACAAACGCAAACACGGCAGCGTTAAGACAGACAGCGAAAAAGGTCACCAAGATCTGCTCCCCTTTAATTTGCCAAAGAAGTGCCACGGAAGACAACCAAGGAAGGGAAATTTTTTATATCTATAAAACAGCCTCAGTTTTAAGAACTTGGGTTAAAAAGAAAAATTCTTCTTGTGCAGCAGTTTGCATATTTAGCAGGGTATTTACATTGGGATTTGCTGGGAGACGGTGGAGGCCATTGCATGTAATGACCGGATTTATATTCCTTGAATAAAGCCACCTTCAAGGTTTTGGGTGGTCAAGGGCTTTTGCACCAATACGCAAGGCTTTTTAAAGTAGCCAGGCCTTTTGGAGGCTTCAAGGTTGAATCCCCTTCCAGATGCCATTTCAAAGCAGCACTTCCTCGTTAATGGAGGGAGAACAGATCCGGATCAAAGCAGGTGTCCATTATTATTTTTTACCTGGGTTGTCCACCCCAGTTTGAATCACATCATCCACGGTGCAGCCGCTAGCAGTCTTTTTGTCCCTCAGCTTGGCATACAATTCCAAGGTCAACACTTTAGCCATATGGTTGTTGTGGACACTCAGATCGGGATATTCATCCTCCGCAGAGTACTTGCACTTCAGGAGGTTGTGGCTGTTTGAGAATGGCATGGCTGGCACCTGACTGGCTAGGGGAGAAGGAGAAGAAGAAGAGAGCGTGTTGCCGTCACCTCGCCTCTTCCCGCAGGGCACTGGCTTAGCAGTCGCTCTCCGGAAGGAGGCTGGGCCACGGAGCAAGGTCACCTTGCCGCCTGCCCTACCTGCCCATTCAAACACCCTGCCTGCCTGGCACCTGCCCTCCTGGAGGAATGCCAGGGACTTGGCAAACATGGCTCAGTCCCGTCCCCCGTCCCCCTCTCCTGCTGGCACAGGTCGCCTCCAGGGCCAGCGCAAGAGAGGGGAAGCCGTCGCTAAGAGATTTGCCCAAGGTCAAGGCGCTGCATCGGTGGCAACGCCAGGAATAGAAAACAAGCCGCCCAAGCGCTTCCTCTAGGAGCTTTTAAAGAGCTTGGCTCCCGATCGCCTCCCTTCCTTTCCTCGGTCCCAAGGGGTGACCTTCAAGGCCGGGGAGGAGGAGACTTCTTTTGCAGCGAGGCAGAAGAGGCGATCTCCTCGCTAGCAAAATTACGCGCGCACTAAAGGGTGCCTAGTTTCGCTTGCAGAGAGAGAGAGAGAGAGAGAGATCCAAGCTCCGGGGAGAGGCTTGCAAAGCGAGCGAGAGCAGCCCAGCCTCTTCTTGCGCCCCAGGCCCCGGCTCGCCTCTCTTTTGCAAGAGTAGAAAAGCCGGTCCGGGATGCGCAGCGTTTGGCGCACAGCAAGCCAGCAAGGCGGGAAAGGGGGCGAGGAAATCCGGCCGACGCTTCTCGGCCGCGCGCTAGGAAGCGCTTTGGCGAGGAGCAGGTGGCACGGACTGCCTGCTGCTGGTGCATCTCGGAGGGCGCAGGGAAGCCGAGCGCCTCCCGCCCCTTGGAGCAAGCAGGCAGGGCGCGGGCTCGAGGCGCCCAGGGCGCACGGCCGCGCTCTCGCCGCCCCGCCCCGCCCGCCGCGATGCAGCCGGCTCCTTCTGCCTTGCTCAAGGCTCGGGGGCAGCCCGGAGAACCGCGGACCAAGACCCGCGTTTTGGAGAGGGGCGGCTGGCTGGCTGGCTGCAGCTCGTAAGTCGGCAGCGCCACGGCTCGGGGGAGGAAGACGCCCAGATTCCCCCAGATTCCTGGGGCTTCTCTGCAGCGCCTGACTCTCTCTCTCCACTCTCAAGGGGGGCAGTTCTGCTCTGCAGGACCGATACAGATATTTTCTAATATCCCCCTTTAAACAAAAAAAAGTCATAATTCGCTACAAGGGCTCTCTTTCTTCTCCTCTCGATCGCTTAGCTCGGGAGGAAAATAATGGAAAATGAAACAGTCCCCATTATATAACGCATTCCTCTGCCTGCTTTGGAGACCTCAGCGAGGGATGAATGGATGCAAACACCCTGCTAAATATCAGCTGAGCCGGACTGAGGCGTCCTAGCAATATACCTGCAGCAGAAGAAAAAATTTTTAAGCGAGGCATCCAATGTTTGAAGCATCTCTTCGTTTCCTGGTTATGGTGGACGCATTCCTAGCTCTGAGCTGCGTCCTCTCCCCCACCCCGCGCCTTAGAATAAAATCTAGCATCTTCGTTCCCTTCCAAGCCCAAGAAGCTTACAAACGCGCATCTTGGGGCAACCCCACCCCCCGCCAAAAAAAAAAGCTCTCTTTATCCCTATGCAATTTCTTGGCTGCTTTTCCCTAAAAAGGAAAACAACAGCCGCCGCCGCCGCCGCCACCACCACCCGATCTCCTTTTTCTCCCAGCCTGCATCTCTAACCGGAGTCTCATTCCATTGCTAAGGAGGACCGCTGCTGCTGCTCCGCCTGGTCTCCAAAAACTTACCGAGGGCTTCAAAGACGAGAAAAGGCAAAGCACTTGTTCCCTTTGCCTCTTACAACCCTACAGCTCTCCCAGAAAGAACCTGCCGGGAATGGAACCTGGCCCCCACCTTCCCATCACTTTTATAGATACCCAGAGCACGCAGCCTATTGGCTAGTATTTATATTCCATTCATTCCATTGGATCCCGGCTCTCGAGGAGGGGTGAGCTCACTCCGTCTTTTCTTGCCTATTATCGCTCCCCAGTTTGCTGTCCAGCCTCCCCAGTCAGATTGGGGAGGCGCGCTGGGGGGAGGCGGAGGTTGAAAGAGAAAGTGATGGAGCCCCGGACTTTGGAACTCTCTGACAGGCTAAAGCAAAAGACCTTCAGAGCAAAGGAAAGTTGCTCGGGGACATGGGCTGAGGAGATGGGATTCAGGCTGCAGTCCTATATACCCTTGACTTTGGAGGACGGCGTCCACGTCCCCCGTTCCCCCCTCCCCACCCGAAAAGCAGGGCGGAAAAAAGATGTAAATAAAGTTAAACAGATGCATCATTGAGAGTAAGCCCATCTGGATGCAATGGGACTTGCATCTGAGTAAACTTGCCGCATCATTGGACAAATTTATTTTCTTAATACTGATTAATATTCTGTTGTCAGGTACATGCCAGTTTGTGCCAAGGTTTTCAAATTCCTAGCTCTTTGGGGGAACTTGACGACATATATATTTTTAATGCACTGAAATACAAACAAGATCTGTCAGGGATCTGTTGCTGGCCAGACCTGAGAGTCATGTGAGCGATTTGCTGCCTTTCTCTGTAAACTTCACAGAAGTAACCGAGAATGCCCTGGGCTGCAAACCCGACTGCATTGTGCCTCTGCTTGACATTTGCAGGCCCAGCCTGGGTAAGTCTACTTAGGAGTAAGTGCCACACCAATTTCCATAGGGCTTATGCCCAGGTCAGTCCTTATGCATAGGACTGCAGCTTTTAAATCTACCAAAGAAAGAAGGTTTTTTTTAATTACTTTTTTACAGTATGATTCAAAAGCTGGTTTAATTTTTTATTTGTTGCTGCTCATCACAGAATTGCGTGAGAAATGCAGAAATGTGTCTTATTTGTGTTCTCTTTCGGTTCTGGTGTGGTGTGTGAGCCGATGAGACATTTCCTGTGCCTATAAGGGTTTGGACAGAAAGTCAAACTCCCCCAGATGCAGCCAGATGTGGTTGAGGACTCAGATCTTGAAGGGCAGAAAGAATTTCAGCAGGTGCAGCTGAGGCCTGGTCAGCAAATAATTTTTTAACAGGGGCCTTATTGGGAAAGGACACTTTAAGACAAAGGGTTTTTTAACCCCTTCCATTCCATGTGAAAAGCAACCTTCAGTAGGAATCTTCCTTTCTCTGCATCAACTGACAATATTTCTTTTGCAGCTTCCCCAACAGGAGAAGAGTTAGCATGTCCCTTTTCCCATGTGTGAGGCCTGAAGATGAGCCCTCCTGGACAATGTTCCATATATATTGAGAGACAGTAAGGTGTAGTGGTTAGAGTGTTGGACTAGGACTTGGGAAACCAGGGTTCTAAATCCCCATTCAGCCATAAAGTTTGCTGGGTGACCTTGGGCCAGTCACAGTCTCTCTGCTTGACCTACCTCACAGGGTCGTTGTGAGGATAAAACGGAGAGAGGGAGAACTTTGTAGGTCACCTTGAGCTCCTTGGAGAAAAAGATGGGATATAAATGTAAGATAATTATTATAATTATTTTAATCTATCCCAGGATCCTGTTCCAGCCAGCTGCCTACAGGACATGAGCGTTTCAGCACTCCCAGCTCCACATCCCTTGTGTTGCCAGTCAACACATAGAAGTGAAATGGAGGTATAAAAATGGGCTCAGGGCCGGTCCTACCGTTGGGTGGAGTGAGGTGGGGCAAGGAGTGTCTGCAAAGTTTTGGAAGGCAAACCTTTGTGTTCCTTGCGGCGTTCCTTGTGTACGCAACCCATCCCCAAGCTAGCCTGCTGCTCTGGACTCAGTCAATGAAAATGTCCCGCTGCCAGTGTTGCGGCAAGATTCAATTTGACTTTTGTACATGGCATGAGAAACAGTGCCGCCTTGTCCCCCTCCACAGGCAACAAAATACTGCATCTCAGGCCAGCCCTGGGTACCTCTTCAAATTGCAAGTAGCGGCTCACATTTTTAAATTTCTTTTGTGTGTGGGGAGGGAGCAGTGCAGGTAGAAATCTAGCACAACAGGAAGCAAGCTAGACTAGACTAGTTTCTCACTGATGTGCTACTTTTTTACTGCAGGGAGGTGTGTTATTGTTTAATAGGTGAAGGTGTTTTTTTTTTGTGTGTGTGTGTGTGTGTGTGTGTGTGTGTGTGTGTGTCTTTAAATGCCATCCCCACCTACAATCTTAAATTGACCACTCCACTTCAGCCACCTTGGGATTCTACCACCTCACTCGGTTACATGGGTAGACCTGCTCTCCCAGTGAGCCACCAAGAGAATATTATAATGCTTTTGCACAGGGGAAAGAAGCTGAGCAACATACAAGCTAGGCTTTATTTAATAGCCACACGGTCTGTGGGATCTTGGAAGAGATCAGGTTTATTTCTGTGCTGTGAAAAGCTCTACCTGCTAATTGCTCCAGATTAAGGCACAGCTACATGAGACGGTTGAAAAGTTGGCAAGCCTATTTTCGCAGGCTGGATTGAGCTCTGAGCAAGCTGCTCCCTTTTTCTAAGCTAGGGTCATAGAAGGGACCCTGGGGGTCATCTAGTCCAACCCCCTGCAATGCAGGAATATGCAGCTGTCCATTATGAGGATCGAACCTGCAGCCTTGGCTCACTCTAACCAGATGTAAAGGATAGTAAAGAGCCTAGTTAGCCTAGTCAACAGAATGCTTCACCCTGGACTAGGGGCAATTAAATCCCTTTTCAGCCATGGAAGTCAGTGGGTAATCTTGGGCCAGGTGCTTTTCTGTGACTTAACCCACCTCACAGGGCCGTTGTGGGCAGTGCTTTTTTTCTGAAGGTACTCAAAGGGTAGCCAGTACCTGCACCTTCTCCCACCTGCGATGTTAAAAGTGTGGCAATTACTATAACAACTTCATGGTGCGTATCAGCACCTTATTTTTCTATTAACAACAACAACATTAGTTGTGGGGATAAAAGTTAGGGGGAAGAACTGTGTGTACCAACCGGAACTCCTTGGGGAAAATGTGAGATTTGAAATGTCATCAAGGAACAGAAGCAATTGTGTAAAGAGGACATTTTAGCTTGTGTAATACGTTTTCTGCCTAAAGTTCCTCTACGACTGCTTAAGACACGGCATCCCAGTCACCCTAAAATGCATCTTTCTTTAAGCATGATGGGAAACCACACCTGACAACATTCTCACTTCTGTGCAACTGTCAGGGCACTTCCAGACTGTGGCTACTGAGCAAGTGAGATTTGCATTCTGCAAACTCAGGTTATGTAGTTTGCAGAGGATACGGTGCTGCTCCACAACAAACCCCGTTTCTAAAACCGCCCAGACTTTTTGTGGTCGGAAAGATGCTCTGCGAAGTGTGGAGATAACAGTTGCTTGACGCTGTGTCATACAACATCCCTGCAAACGACTCAGAATGAGTGCTCAGTAAAACAGGTCATCTGGGAGTGACCTTGAAAAGTGCAAAAGTTCTGTTGATGTTCCTTCATAGCTCTCTCTCTCTCTCTCTCCAGTCTTGAGCTGTGATTTCCATCAGAGTTTCGGGGAAGGTGATATCAATTTGTGTGAGAAAGCTAGTGATGGATCAGTGTATATGCTGCCTGCTGTAGGAGTGCCAATTTACTTCCAGCATGATCTGCTTGTATATTTGCAAATAAAACAAATATTATGACAATGCTGTAAGTTCCACTGCGATATATGTTCCTGGAACTCATTTTGAAGAAGCGGGAAACATGGGCACAGGGTATTTTCTTTTTCTTTTTTTCAATTTTTTTTAATTGGTTTTCACACTATTATAAACAAACAAACAAACACATAAGACAAAAATACATAAATCATAGCCTTATTAAAAATTACACTTATTAACATTGTTAAGTGACTTCCTCGCATCCCCTTGGTTGAATTTCATTGCATATCCTTTTAACGGTTTTCCAAATCACAGTTCTTATAAAATTTAACTTAAACATTAACATCCTTAAATCTTCAGATTATGAAATTTAACATATTAACATAACATAAATAATCACTTAACATAAATAAAACCCTTAGCCAATTAAGTATCTGCAAGCTGTTTTCAGTTAATTTAACTTAGGATATTTTCTTTCCTGATAAGAAATACGCCTCTTTAATAGCGGTGGAAGTTAGTTAGTTGCAGTTATATTCCACCTTTTTTTCTCCAAAGAGCTCAAGGTCTTGTCCATGATTCTTCATTTAAACCCCCACAACAACCCTGTGAGGTAGGTTAGGCTGACAGGCAGTATGACTGCCCCAAGGTCACCCAGCAAGTTTCATGATTCAGTAGGGATTTGGATGCTGGCCTGCCAAGCCCTAGCCTAACACTGTAACCACTATACCATGCTGCTGTTGTTTTTTCAACAGGTGCCGTTTTCCCCAGAACTGCAGCTCATCTTGGTGAATTTTTGCCTGTTGTGCAATCATTTGGGACAGAGGTCCCCGGCTAGTGTATTTAATCAGATCCTGGATCTAGTCTCCTAGGTGAACTCCCAACAGAAATTGTTTGAGCTCGGCCCGTCTGGAAAACTTCATGTTTGAGAACCCTGCAAAGCTCCATTAACTTATATACGGCTATAAAGTGCTGAATGTTTGTGGAACTGGTTCCTCGGCCAAGATTTAAACAGGGATATAACAATATGCTTTGTCAACAGTACCAATTAATCATTTCCTACCAGTTGCGTCTAATGTTACACGGAAACACAAGCCTAAGTCGGGTGAGATTGCAGATAAGTATGACTGCAAGACTTCAGCAGAATCAGGCCCAACAGCTTCATGTTACTCCAGACCTGGTTTTCAGAAGTGAAATCAAATTGCACACAGTGTTTCTAGTCTGGTTACTTTATTTCAAAGGGAATCTGGACTTTCAGGTCTGTAGAGGCTCCTGTTTTCACTTTTAAAAGTGTTTTGGTTTTTTTAAAGCACTGATAATTTTGCCTGGTAGTACTGTAAAGGTAAAGGGTAAAGGTCCAGTCGTGACTGACTCTGGGGTTCCAGCGCTCATCTCGCTTTATTGGCTGAGGGAGCCGGCATACAGCTTCCAGGTCATGTGGCCAGCATGACTAAGCTGCTTCCGGCGAACCAGAGCAGCACACGGAAATGCCATTTACCTTCCCGCTGGAGTGGTACCTATTTATCTACTTGCACTTTGAGGTGCTTTCGAACTGCTAGGTTGGCAGGAGCAGGGACCGAGCAACGGGAGCTCACCCCGTCACGGGGATTCAAACTGCCGACCTTCTGATCGGCAAGTCCTAGGCTCTGTGGTTTAGACCACAGCGCCACCCACGTCCCTTTTGCCTGGTAGTTTTCATATTAAAACAGTGATCTGTGATCAATCTGATGATAAAATGACACAGGAAAGGACAGCGATGGTGATAATAATTCCTCTTCCCTCCCTATTCCTTTTTCATTTTACATCGTGACTTTTTAGATGGCAAGGCTAGGTTGATTTGCAAACTGCTCCGGGATTCATGACTGAATCCACGAACGAATCAATGAATGGGATTAGTGAGGCCGTATGGAGCTATAATGTTGATACTGCTATCATAAGACACACAGCTCTTCTCTATCACCACCACACCCCATTCTGAGGAGCTAGGAGAAAGCCATATATTTTGGAATTGATTTGTGGAATATTCACCAGCAAAGGTTGTCAGCTGCTGCTAACCATATATCTGGAGGCATTAGCAAGAGATAAGGCTTATCTTGAGGACTGGAGCGAGCCAGGATCAAATCCCTCCTCAGCCACATAGAGCTCTCCAGATGACTCTGGGCTGCTTCCTATCGCCACACTGTCACCTGAAGAGAATAATTGTGCTCACTGTTTAGGTATATTGGTTCTAAACCTAAGTATTAGCAGCCTGTTCAAACCATGGTAGCCATCTTAATACACACCCGCTGGAATCAGCTCTACCACATAGCTAATAAAAGGTATAAGAGGCCCGTCTTGTTTTTGTTTTGTTTTTTAACTTGGCCACCCTAATTAAAGCCAAAACGAAATAATAACAGCTGAATGCTTAAACGCACACCCTTTATATACCACTCAAAGTCTTGAAGCCTCATAGCCAGTGTTGCTCAGTGCCATTTTGAAAGGTTCAGTCGGCCATCTTTATTCAAAACAGCCTCCGACTGAGACAAAAACCTTGAAATATCATGCAAAATCGACTTGCAATATCTCAAGGGGTTTCCAAACAGACAAAACAACTTTCCAAATATATATATGGTAGATAGATAAAACAACAGAAGTCCAACGCTAGGACAAAACGGCAGAAGCAGGACCATATACGTCTGAATACAAATCGCCGCCCCCTCCCCCCAATGAGGGTTGTAACCCTATTCTGTGGACAGGCAGAAATGTCAGAGCTTTACAGTCTTCCTTTGTGCAGCCTTACCCAACTGGGCACCCTCAAGATGTCTTAGACAACATCTCCCAACAGCCCCAACCAGCTCAGCAAGTTGGGGGTGAGCGGGGGGGTGCAGTCTAAACATCTTGAGAGGGCACCAGGTTGGGGAAGGTTGCCTTAGTGCAGATGTCAGCAACCTTTTTCAGCCGTGGGCCAGTCCTTCAGACCATGTGGTGGGCCAGACTATATTTTGGGAGAAAAAAATGAACGAATTCCTATGCCCCACAAATAAGCCAGAGATTGATTTTAAATAAAAGCACACATTCTACTCTGTTTTGAATAAAGATGGCCGGCTGAACCTTTCAAAATGGCACTGGCCATGAGGCTTCAATAGAGAGCCAGCTTGGTGTAGTGGTTAAGAGCAGTGGACTCGTAATCTGGGGAACCGGGTTCGCTTCCCCGCTCCTCCACATGCAGCTGCTGGGTGACCTTGGGCCAGTCACACTTCTTTGAAGTCTCTCAGCCCCACTCACCTCACAGAGTGTTTGTTGTGGGGCAGGAAGGGAAAGGAGAATGTTAGCCGCTTTGAGACTTCTGAAGGGGAGTGATAAAGCGGGATATCAAATCCAGACTCTTCTACTCGTGTAAAAACACCAGGCAGGCCCTACAAACAACCCAGCGATGCATTTTAAATAAAAGGACACATTCTACTCATGTAAAAACACGCTGATTCCCGGACCGTCCACGGGCCGGATTGAGAAGGCGATTTGTTCGCATTTGGCCCACAGGCCTTAGGTTGCCTACCCCTGCCTTAGTGCATTTTTATGCTGATGGGAAAAGGTCTCACTGTTGCCATTCAGCCCCTTATACAGCAGTCAAAGCGAGGTTGGAGAACCTTTGGTCCCTACATAGGTTGCTAGACTCCACTTTTCATCATCGCAGGTACATCATCCCTGGGCTCTGATGATGATTCAGACATCACCTTGGACCTCTACAGGGGTCAGGGTGAGGCTGTCCTGGGTCTTTAGGGATCATCCTGGATAGCTCAGCTGATCAGCGTGTGGTGCCGGTAATGCCTAGGTTGCAGGATTGGCCCCTACATGGGAAAGGTGCATGCTCCCCCATCACTCTACCTGGGCACTGAGGTCCAGCGCCAAGGGCCTTCTGGTGGTTTCCTCACTGTGAGAAGCCAAGTTACAGGGAACCAGGCAGAGGGCCTTCTCGGTAGTGGCACCCGCCCTGTGGAATGCCCTCCCACCAGATGTCAACTACCAGACTTTTAGAAGACATCTGAATATAGCCCTGTTTAGGGAAGCTTTTAATGTTTGATGCATTACTGTATTTTAATATTTTGTTGGAAGCCGCCCAGAGTGGGCAGGGTACAAATAATAAATTATTATTATTATTATTATTATTATTATTATTATTATTATTATTATTATTATTATCTGGGGGGGCACAGATTCCCCACCCCCAAACTAAAGGAAGAGAAGCCTTTCCACTGAAATATTTTTAAATGTGTTAATCCCTCATCCAAATAACTGTGTACAAGAATGGCAATGTTTTTTAATGACTTCAGAGCAGGTTCCGATTTCTTCCCTCAATTCTTAGGCCGTCAAAGGGGAAGCCAAGCATCCCTGCTGTCTTCTTAGCACAGCTCCAGCTGAGATAATTCCTCTTAATGCCAGACTTAGAGTTCCCAGTGGGTTATCTTAGGTTACATTTGGCTTATTCTAGAATAAAGCATCACAAGCAAGACAAACCCTTGTCGACGGGTGACCTCTCCATTTCTTGCTTTAATTTTGCCATCCTTCATCCCCCACCCCAGCCAATGAGCTCACTTTGGCCTCTGATTCTAGATTGTTAACTTTTATCCTGCAAATGCCTTTTCATGACTACTTAAAGCTATCTCTTCACTTTCCTTGCTTCGGTGTCCTTAGCACAAAATAATATTTTTGTGTTTTTAATCCCGTAATCCATCCTGTGATCTTTGGATGAAGGGTGGTATATAAATTTAATAAATAATAATAATATTAAATTATTGCCAGCGCTTATATCCATGCAGGGAAAAGTTCACCACCTGCTCAATTTCTGGGTTTGAGGTTGCTGTTAAACTTACAGTTTATTTAATATAAATAACTTACTTATTATTTAGGGAAGCTTTTAATATCTGAAGGAGTATTGTATTTTAATATTTTGTTGGAAGCTGCCCAGAGTGGCTGGGGAAACCCAGCCAGATGTGCGGGGTATAAATAATAAACCATTGTGATTGTTGTTGTTGTTATTACAGGGTCAGTATACAGAAAATCACAAGGGTATACTTGTTCCAAGCAGTAGCAATGTTATGTTTAACAGTGACACGTCAAACAAGCAGCCACAGAGAGCTACATTAATCCAAGGCCTACCCTCAAAACTCCACTTGCCAGGTCTGCTGCTGAGCCCAAGCCTCACCAGGGACTAGCACCTTGCAAAATAAACACAAATAGTTCATATTTGCTTATTCGTTTGCTTGTTTACATACCACCCTTCATCCAAGGATCACAGTTAAAGCCGCCTGGCATGTAGATTTTCTTACTGGATTATCTGTGGGTTGGGAAAATCCAAATGAAGGTGGGGGTACAAGCTGTCATTTTATAGAATCAAAGGGACCCCTGACCATTATTCCAGTCATGACCGACTCTGGGGTTGCGGCGCTCATCTTGCTTTATTGGCTGAGGGAGCCAGCGTACAGCTTCCGGGTCATGTGGCCAGCATGACTAAGCCGCTTCTGGAGAACCAGAGCAGCGCACAGAAACACTGTTTACCTTCCCGCTGGAGTGCTACCTATTTATCTACTTGCACTTTGATGTGCTTTCAAACTGCCACGTTGGCAGGAGCAAGGAATGAGCAACAGGCACTCACCCCGTCGCGGGGATTCAAACTGCCAACCTTCTGATTGGCAAGTCCTAGGCTCTGTGAATTGTACTTTTGGAAGGGACCACAAGGGCCATCTAGTCCAACCCCCTGCAATGCAGGAATCCTTTTGGCTTGAGCCCATGACTCAATGAGATTAAGAGTCTCATGCTCTCCTGTCAACAACATTGTGTGGATCCTGCAAAAGAGCGAGAGAAGCAGTTTCAAATCCGCATTAAACGTCAGTGTGGACAGGCCCTCAGCTTAATTTCTGCCTTACAGCTGTTAGGCAGAGCGTCCTTCTAGCTAACGGCCTATAGATATAGCAGCTGGCAGAGTTTTCCTGCCCTAGTATCTTAAAAGATGCTAAAGGTCCCTCTGTAACAAGAACCAGCTACCATGAAGCATCTCCAAGGAACCTGTAGCTAGAGAATATCTGCCTGCTTTCTCTTTCATCAGCCTTTCCCAGCTTCCCCTGCGGGTTAATTATCATTGTTGTGCATTAGAGTTCTGTGTTTCAAAAAACAAATAGATTTGGGGGCCTGGGCTTGGGAGCTTTGCTGAACTGGGACATTGCTTTCCCCCCCACAAAAAAAACTTCCCAGTGTGTTGATAACCGCTCTGGGATAGAAGGTGGCATTAGATATTTCCTTGACTGACCGTATAAGTATCTTGTTGAATTATACAGCAGATGGGTCTGAATTATAGAGCAGGAAGCATGTTTGCAATCAAATACGGAGCCCTCAGATAATTGCTCCAAAGATTTCTAATACGTAGATGGGGGAGAAGCAGAGAAGTTTCTCGGGGGCTGTGCTATTCATAACCCCCAGAGGCTTAATTATAAATGTTATGTAGTGTGTGCTGTAGGGAAACTGCTTACGTCTCTGAAATGGTGCAGGAGAATCTAAGCACCCTATATCTCAGTGCAGTCCTCGATATGTCTACTCAGGAGTAAATTCCACTAGGGCTTTCTACCTAGTTTAAGTGTGCACAAGATTGCAATTTACCTAACGCCACTTTAGTTGCAAAGAAGTGAGGTTTGCTACATACGTTGCGGTTTATTTCTTTTGCATTTTTGGGGAAGGTTTGTAATTTTCACGTTGCAGCTATCTGAAGTAGGGAAGTTGTTATTTACACTCCCCGCCCCCGCCCCCCCCAAAAAAAGGGAGAGAGAGAGGAATTGTATCCCATTGGGTGGAAGAGTCCTGTATTGCAGAAGGTTGGACTAAATGGCCCTTGTGGTCCCCACCAGCTGTATAATTCTATGGTCTTTATGATCACCTGATGCAATATTTAGATCCCGGAATCCGTGAACAAGCCCTCAGATCTCTAAACTAATCCTCCCCTCTGATACTGTGTCCTTTTGGTGACCTTACAGTCAAATTCTTTCAGACAAATTATTGCCTTGCACTCACATGTGAAAGAACAGACGCTGTTTTCCTGAATGTGGAGATTATTATTTTTTAAAACCTCTAGGATTAGAAAATAACGTAATTAGAAGCAACTTTGTTCCCTGCGTTTCCTGGGGACTGTTAAAGCCCAAGGATGGGAGATGTTTCTCTCTGAACTTAAAGGGCAGTTTTCGCTGGATTAACCTGTATTAGTTTATGAAATATTTGGCCCAATAAATATTATGAGGTTGCCTGCCCACAAAATGATGAAATCGTTTGCACCTGAGCATTTCCTGTGTTCTTCTAAAATTGCAAATACTTCTAAAATTACCTTTGAGTGCTGTCAGAAAGGTGAATTGCTCCTTTGTAGGCTTAACTAGTATATGGCCTGCTTCCTTTCAATTAAAAAAAAACTGGCTCTGCTCCTATGCCTTTAACAACAGTCTGACATACAGAAATTCAACAGGTGAAGCTTTTCCTGTTGTTTTATGGGAACATAATGGGAAAAACTCCACCTGGTTGATTCCTGCACTGTTAAAGTCCCAGAGCATGTCCTCCAACATTTCTCCGATGGAAACAGGGATGTCCTATTTAATAATAATAATAATAATAATAATAATAATAATAATAATACCCGGCCCATCTGACTGGGTTGCCCCAGCCTCTCTGGGTGGCTTCCAACACATATAAAAACACAATAAAACCTTAAACATTTTAAAAAAGCTTCCCTATACAGGGCTGCTACTTATCTCCTTGGCTCAGGGATTGCACAACTCCATACCCTCCAATATTTCTCTGATGAAAATAGAGATGTCCTAAGGAAAAGCAGGACATCCCAGGATCAAGTCAGAAACCAAGATGTCTTCTGTAAATCCAGGACTGTCCCTGGAAATTAGAGACACTTGGCAGCAGCCAAGGGCTCAAGTATGTGAGCCAGTACCTTCTATGGCACCCATGAAACTTCTCAATACATATCGCCCTCAAAAATCCTCAAGCCATGAGAATCTGTTTGCTCTTCCTGCTCAGTTCCTGTTTGCACTGACTCAGCCTTTCCTGCACTGAGAACCCACCTCCTTTAGTAGTAGTAGTAGTAGTAGTAATAGGATTTTTATTAGGAGTGCATTTCTTCCCCCTTTCCCACCTCCTGTACCCACAAGGGCAATTTTTATTTTTAATGCAGCTGTTTTGTGCAATTGCAGATCTGCTCAAAAGAGCTTTAAAGAAAACAACCTTCAGAAAGAACCAGTGGGGAAAGGGCCGGCTGCATCCTTTCCTTTGGGCTGATGTCGGAAACAAAATGGAAGTAGGGTGTGTGTGACAATAGATGCCACCCAGTGACGTGTCACCACAGATATCAAAGAAAAAGCCACCCACACAATGCATTTCAGAGCATCCAGTATTGGGTAACAGGCAATTTTATATTGGGTTGTCTTCCACTGTCAGATCAGTAAAATCTGAATTTATTTGCAGGGGTCGGGTGGGAGACAGAGTAGATTGCCATTTGGATAAGGTTATGTGGGCACCCTGAAAACAAACAAATACAGTACACACCGGCAACATCAAACCCACATTATCCTCCAGAGCGGACAAGCCCTGAGGGTTTGAGGTCTCTACCCACATGTGAGATTTAGCCTCTGGGCAGCCAGTTGCCTAATTGTTTATAAGCTAAATCCCATCTAAGTAGAAAAAGCCAAGTGACACATTTAGATAGGAGTGCTGTGCCTGGGGGTGCAAGGCTTCAGTTCAAAGCTTGCTCTGAAACTTTGGCCAGGATGTTTTCTGGGAAGCAACCATGTGAGAAAAATGTATGTTGCAACATGTCCTTCAGTCCCTGGGATTTTAATGTTATTTAATTTTTTGTCTTCTTCAAATGGACTCATTCTTGCCTGACTCAGTAGCTTCAAGAATTCCATCAGTATAATGGAATGATTGTGAAACGGGAAGTGAGATTCCACCCCCCCCCCCGCCATAGAGTGTGAGTGATTAAGCAAAGGGGAAGAAGAGTCAACTTGCATATTTCACTGCAGGCAGTGTGGATTAGCGGTTAGACTTAGGACCAGTTTACCTACAAGATCCATATAGTTAAAGCTATGGTTTTCCCAGTAGTGATGTATGGAAGTGCGAGCTGGACCATAAAGAAGGCTGATCGCCGAAGAATAGATGCTTTTGAATTATGGTGCTGGAGGAGACTCTTGAGAGTCCCATGGACTGCAAGAAGATCAAAGCTATCCATCCTTAGGGAAATCAGCCCTGAGTGTTCACTGGAAGGACAGATCCCGAAGCTGAGGCTCCAATACTTTGGCTACCTCATGAGAAGAGAAGACTCCCTGGAAAAGACCCTGATGTTGGGAAAGATGGAGGGCACAAGGAGAAGGGGACGACAGAGGACGAGATGGTTGGACAGTGTTCTCGAAGCTACCAGCATGAGTTTGACCAAACTGCGGGAGGCAGTGGAAGACAGGAGTGCCTGGCGTGCTCTGGTCCATAGGGTCACGAAGAGCTGGACACGACTAAACGACTAAACAACAACCTACAAGATCGCTTTATCCTACTTTGATCAACTGAATTGACAATTATGTGCCACATAATACCCGTTCCACATTTGCAAGAACTCGATTTGTGATAGCTTTGGAAGTCCCTACATATTGATGATGATATACTTGGCCCATTTGGCTGGGTTGCCCCGGCCATTCTGGGCATCTTCCAATACACATAAAAACATAAGATCAAACGTTAAAACTTCCCCAAACAGGGCTACCTTCAGATGTCTTCTAAAAGTCATATAGTTGTTTATTTCCGTGACATCTGGTGGAAGGGCATTCCACAGGGTGGGCGCCACTACCGAGAAGGCCCTCTCCCTGGTTCCCTGTGACGTCACTTCTCACCTTGAGGGAACTGCCAGAAAACTCTCAGTGGAGGACCTCAAGCAGGGGCCTTCACTATCCTCTTTTCAGCACCTGCTGAAAACATTCTTGCTTAGACAAACCTACTCAGGTGTTTAGAAAGTGGAGGCAATTCTAATTTGTTTTAGTATTGTAACATGTGTATGCAGGGCTGGATTTAGGTTTGATGAGGCCCTAAGGCGCTGTGGTCAAAACCACCGAGCCTCTTGGGCTTGCTGATCAGAAGGTCGGCGGTGAGCTCCCGTTGCTCTGTCCCAGCTCCTGCCAACCTAGCAGTTTGAAAGCACACCAATGCGAGTAGATAAGTAGGTACCACTGCAGCGGGAAGGTAAATGGCGTTTCCATGCGCTCTGGCACTCGTTACGGTCCTCCGTGTGCCAGAAGCTGCTTGATCATGCTGGCCACATGACCCGGAAAAACTGCGGACAAACACTGGCTCCCTCGGCCTGTAAACCGAGATGAGCAACCCCAGAGTCAGGGGTCCTTTACCTTTAAGCTACTGAAAGTAATGGGGCCCTTTATATGTCCAGCTGTCCTTTGTCAGCAACAAATTGTTGCTTTTTTGTGTTGAATATATGCTATATGGTAATTTATGGACCTAATAGGTATCCAGAGCCATTTGTACATAACAGAATATGTATTTTATCAAAGTAATTGTTGAACTGAAATTCAGTTAAGGAGTATATTAATAGTGAAATAATTATTAAGCCCTAACTTAAAATTGTTTTTATATTCATAACAAACATTTTGGAAATGTACGTCCAGGTTTTTTCCCCCCTTATTTTTTTTTGGGGGGGGGCTAAGAGAGAGGGGCCCTAAGCTATAGCTTTGTTTAGTTTATACGTAAATCAGGCACTTTGTGTATGCTCATAGCTGTCAACTTTCCTCTTTTCTTGCGAGGAATCCTATTCAGAATAAGTAAATTTCCCTTAAGAAAAGGGAAAAGTTGACAGCTATGTGTATGCTATAAAGCCTTGCGCGCGCGCACCTTCGCTTCGTCTCATTCTCCTTCAGACAAACTGCAATGAAAATTAAAAAAAAACCAAAACTGCTGAGGAGGAAGCGAAGCCGCTCGCTGCCTTCAAACCGGGAACTAGGCAAGCTTTTCCCTGGCAGGGAGCCATCGAGGGCGGGGAAGCCGAGGAGCGTCAGCAGCCTGCGACAGGCCGAGAGAAGGGAGAAGAAAGCGGAAAGGGCGACGATAAAAGAAAGGAGGGAGAGAGAGAAAACCAACCCACGTGCGCGCGTGACTGAGGTTGTTTATCTGCTCTGATCCTATGCACCCTCCCCGCTTCCTTCTTCCTGTGCGCCCACGTGGGAAGCCGGCAAAGGTAAGGCTCTATAAATACTCCTGCTGAGATCCTAAAAGGAGCTGGTCGCTGGAAGGTTCCGAGCAAAAGGGAAAGCGCTTTTCCCACCCCCGTCCACTTCTTGGTTGACTTTCAAAGGGGACCGGGCACATTTTCACGGAGGGTGAGGCTTGCTTCCTGGCATGAGGGCCATTCTGCCCTGCGCCTCTGCAGTTGGAGGAAGCAATACTCCAGAATACCAGTTGCTGGAAACCAGAGAAGGTTGCTCCTGTCCTGGCGTCCTCCTCGCTTGGGTTTTCCCCTCACACGCAGCGGTGTGGGTCCCCAGATGTTGCTGGACTACAACTCCCATCATCCCTGAGCTCTGGCCTTGCTAGCTAGGGGTGGTGGGAGTTGTAGTTCAGCAACATCTGGGGACCCACAGGTTGAGAAAGGCTCGAGTCTTTTGAGAACAGGATGTTAAACCAGATGGGCTACTACAAGCCTGTTTTCTTGTGTTCGTGGAGGGAAAACAAACAAAAATTCTGAGTTAAGGGATTGCAAGCCCTTTGCACCCTTAGCCTGGGAGGTGATCCCCATTTGAAGGAAATGAGGCCTGGGAGAGGCTTCCTCCTGTGCTCAGGGTTGGCTGTTTGCACCGCGCATTTAAAGCATGATGATTGCACTCTAAACAGGCCGGCCTACCCCCAAAGAATTATGGGAGCTGTAGTTTGCATACATCCCACCATTTGTCCGATGAAAACAGGGACGTCCTGTTCCATCATCATCATAAGTTTAATATTTATACCCCACCCATCTGACTGGGATTCCCCACTAAAGCATAACTCCATTTTGTTGTTGTTTAGTCGTTTCCAACTCTTCGTGACCCCATGGACCAGAGCACTCCAGGCACTCCTGTCTTCCACTGCCTCCCGCAGTTTGGTCAAACTCATGCTGGTAGCTTTGAGAACACTGTCCAACCATCTCGTCCTCTGTCATCCCCTTCTCCTTGTGCCCCTGATCTTTCCCAACCTCAGGGTCTTTTCCAGGGAGTCTTCTCTTCTAATGAGGTGGCCAAAGTATTGGAGCCTCAGCTTCAGGATCTGTCCTTCCAGTGAGCACTCAGGGCTGATTTCCCTAAGAATGGATAGGTTTGATCTTCTTGGAGTCTATGGGACTCTCAAGAGTCTCCTCCAGCACCATAATTCAAAAGCATCAATTCTTTGGCCATCAGCCTTCTTTATGGTCCAGCTCTCACTTCCATACATCACTACTGGGAAAACCATAGCTTTAACTATATGGACCTTTGTTGGCAAGGTGATGTCTCTGCTTTTTAAGATGCTGTCTAGGTTTGTCATTGCTTTTCTCCCAAGAAGCAGGCCAAAGACAACAGGCATATAACTCCATACCCTCCAACATTTCTCCAGTGAAAATAGGGACGTCCTAAGGAAAAGCGGGACATTCCAGGATCAGATCAGAAACCGGGATGGCTTGTGTAAGTCCGAGACTGTCCCTGGAAAATAGGGACACTTGAAGGGTCTGAGTTTGTTGTAGGCCCATGAGGAGGAGGGAACAAACAGCCTGGTACAATTGCCCTGGGCCTCAGAGGCCTAAGCCAGTCAGAGACCCTGCCAGGGGTCTGCCAGACTTGGGCACCTTAAAGATTTTTGCTTTTCCACCCTCTTTACTGCAGTGCAGAGCTGTTACCTTTGGAAGAAAAGAAATGGGGGGGGGACCCCAGCCCTGCACCCATTTCTTTTACAGCAGTCTCCAAAATCTAGTAGGCAAAGTGTTTTCTGCCACCTGTTTCCATGCATGGAAAAGCTTCACCTATATCTCTGTGATTCTGCTTCTCTTAATCATACAAGAGCAAAGCTGTTTTTAAAAAACCGTATTTATGCAATTAACAATTCCAGCCCAAAAGTTTCTTCTTGCCACCTGCTCGTCATTTTGTCCTCTCTTTTTTGCATTTTTTCTTTTCCTCTCTTTAAAATCCCATTAGCTTGTAAATTGCAAATGGAAGTTAATCAAATCAGAAGGTAGGATTGCAGCACTTAATTAGCGTTTCGGAATTTACTGCACTTGCCTCTCAATTGCTTTCTAATAGCACAGTGTGTTGGGAGCACAGGATGGGAAAAAAGGATGGCGTCTCCCTCCTTATGATGCAAAGATCAAATTTGCATTGAATGTAAGCTTACTAATTATTAGGCTGAGTACCGGATGCAGAGTGATATTTTGAGTGTTAAGTTCTCAGAATGCTTTTCTGAGCCTGTTCTTCAGAGCTTAACGTGGCCTTGAGAGTATCCTGTCTACTAATAATAAGCACATTCTCTAAACACCTATCCTTTGGTTTGCTAAAACTATACCATCCATGCATGAGAGGGAGGAATCAGCAGAGCTGGGTGAACTCCTGTGTTTTCAGGTCATGGAACAGGGCTTTGGGGAGGCAGAAAACCAAGGAGGGAGGGGAAAATGGAATGGAAAAGGGCCTGGCCAGCTGGCTGGCTAAAACCTTGGAGCAGCATTCCACATCGCAAAAAGCTGTTGCAGGTTCCACCTGTACAAGATCTAATGATGATGATACCGAGAGTGCAAAGGGATTTTCCTGAACACTTAATTGACAGCAGCTCTCATTGCATCTTGGAGTAGGTATCATGTTTTCTGGGTCATGCAAGCAAGAACCGAGTTGGGGCTTTCCAGACTTGGGTCTCCAGCTGTTTTTTTGGACTACAACTCCCATCATCCCCAGCTAGCAGGACCAGAGGTCAGGGATGATGGGATCTGTAGTCCAAAAGCAGCTGGAGACCCAAGTCTGAAAAAGCCCTGAACTAAATGATGCATAAGGGATGCGGATGGCACTGTGGGTTAAACCACAGAGCCTAGGACTTGCTGATCAGAAGGTCAGCAGTTTGAATTCCTGCGACGGGGTGAGCTCCCGTTGCTCAGTCCCAGCTCCTGCCAACCTAGCAGTTCGAAAGCACGTCAAAGTGCAAGTAGATAAATAGGTACCGCTCCAGCGGGAAGTTAAACGGTGTTTCCGTGCGCTGCTCTGGTTTGCCAGAAGTGGCTGGAAGCTGTACACCGGCTCCCTCGGCCAATAAAGCGAGATGAGCGCCGCAACCCCAAAGCTGTCCGCAACTGGACCTAATGGTCAAGGGTCCATTTACCTTTAAGTGATGCATATTGGGGCAAAAATAAATAAATCTTAACTTTACAGTTGACTACTGTGAGAACAGGTTGCTGGGCTCAACAAGCTTATGGCCTGATCCAACAGCGCTCCTCTTATAGGGTAGGCAGGTTCAATATATGTTGTTGTTGTTGTTGTTGTTGTTGTTGTTGTTGGGAAATAGTAGACTCTCCTTCCTTGGAGGTTTTTAAGCAGGGCCCGGATGGCCATCTGTCATGGATGCTTTAGCTGAGATTCCTGCATTGCAGGGGGGCAGACAATGACCCTTGGGTCCCTTCCAACTCTAAGATCCTATTATTATTATTATTCTATACCATCCTTCACCTGGTAATCACAAGCTGCCTTATAGGATAAATCTAAATGCATACGTAATAAGGTTTTTTTGAAAAAATTAAGCACTGTCATTTGGATCAAGACATGCTGCAGGCCTGAATGCTTGCGATATGCTTTGCAATGAGGTATTTTGTTAAGCCTGTGTTATAAATCCGTTTGTACTTGGAATGCTTACCTGTCCAATGTGTGTGTGTGTGTGTGTGTGTGTGTGTGTGTGCATGTGTGTGTGTTGAGAAGGAGCTTCTCAGCCTTTCTAATCCACAAGGGATGTGCATTGTGGTTTATTTATATTCTGCCCCCTTAGAACTCATATCCCTGTCGGATGAGAGTTGAGTTGCTATGGTCCCTGTCCTTTCGAGATCTCTGCTCCTCTGGGATACATTTGAAGTCGCCCACTTAACTGTGAGCTTAGGAATTGGTTAACTCCTGTTTCCTAGAGTGATAAATGGGGGGGGGGGGAGAGAGAGAGAAGGGAACTGTTCTTTGAGCAGAACTGGTTGCCCAAGATTGATGCTTATGAGAACCATGCCCATTCCTCATATTTGGAATCACAGCTGCGATGAAGGGAGGCTGGGATTTAATTAGGGTTAGGGCTTACTGATCAGAAGGTCGGCAGTTTGAATCCCCGCGATGGGGTGAGCTCCCATTGCTCGGTCCCTGCTCCTGCCAACCTAGCAGTTCGAAAGCACGTCAAAGTGCAAGTAGATAAATAGGTACCGCTCCGCCGGGAAGGTAAACGGCGTTTCCATGCGCTGCTCTGGTTCGCCAGAAGCGGCTTAGTCCTGCTGGCCACATGACCCGGAAGCTGTACGCCGGCTCCCTCGGCCAATAAAGCGAGATGAGCGGCGCAACCCCGGAGTCGGTCACGACTGGACCTAATGGTCAGGGGTCCAGCTTTACCTTTTAGGACGGTATTTATAGGGTGATACTGTTGGAAAAACAGCCCCCCCCCCCGGGAAGGCTGCCAACTTCCCAGTTCAAACCTCTGGTTACCTTTCTCCCATGGGACTAGAGCTTTTGCTCTACCTTGGCCTGGGGAACAGAGTTGACTCTTGCAACCTTCAGGTGTGGTTTTGTCTCTCCTGTGGACAAACCATGTACTTCACTCAAGACCTCAGTGTCTGAAACCTGGTTTGAGCTGCTAGCCACAGCTATATATGCAATAGCTTTGTTAGCAAACTCCCGAGAGTACCTCTTGGGTGGGGTGGCAGTCCCTTTGTGACTCTCTCAGATCTACGTATCCAGGGAAGCAAGAGGCATTATCTGATTTCAGGGACACGTTCCAGCCAGGCAAAAACTGATCAGGGTGCAAAACAGGAACAGAGAGTGGATGTGGCCCAGAAAGAGTTTTGAGGGCCAGATTCCCAGTCCTGGAAGGATGCGTTTGGCCCCTGAGCCTTGCCACCCCCTGAAGTTTAGATCTTGGAGGCAGGAATGGGCACAGAGGGGGGGAAATAAACAACCTGTGTGTTCCCTTCTTCCTTAGCTCCAGCTAACCTGCTGGCCACAAGACTATCGCGATGAGTTTTATCGACTACAGAGAGACGATAGAGGAAGGGGACACAGCGATCGTCTTCTTGGGCCATGAGTCCATGTTTCCAGTGAAGGTGCAGCATGGTGGTAAAACCCAGACAAAGTATGGTGTCATCAGGCATTCCACCGACCTGATAGGCAAGCGGTATGGCTCCAAAGTGACCTGCAGCAAAGGAGGCTGGGTGTATATTCTTCACCCGACTCCCGAGCTGTGGACTCTGAACCTCCCCCACCGGACGCAGATCCTATATTCGACGGACATCTCTCTCATCACCATGATGCTCGAGCTGAAGCCGGGGTCCGTTGTCTGTGAATCAGGTAAAGGTTCTTGTTGCATGGCATTTGATAATGGCAATTGGGAATACTTCCTCGGGGGGTATTGTTATTACTATTTCCATTGCATGGCCTTAAAATTACTCATTTTATTACTACTGTTTTCACTGGGGAAATTCCTCTTGCACCTATTGTTATTCCCGGTACCGTGTGTGTAGCACGGTTGTTACTGCTCATTCAGAAGGAATCGTAGAGTTGGAGGAGACCCCAAGGGTCATGCCAGCCTGGCTTTTGAAAGGGGCTTTTCATTTTGGGGTGGGGGACGGGACCTCACACACTTCGACGGGTGCATTTCTTCCTGTCCAGCTTGGAATCTAGCATGTTGCCAGTGTGGTGTAGTGGTTAAGAGCGGTAGACTCGTAATCTGGTGAACTGGGTTCGCGTCTCCGCTCCTCCACATGCAGCTGCTGGGTGACCTTGGGCCAGTCACACTTCTTGAAGTCTCTCAGCCCCACTCACCTCACAGAGTGTTTGTTGTGGGGGAGGAAGGAAAAGGAGAATGTTAGCTGCTTTGAGACTCCTTAGGGTAGTGATAAAGCGGGATATCAAATCCAAACTCCTCCTCCTCCTCCTCCTCCTCCTCTTCTTCTTCTTCTTCTTCTTCTTCTTCTTCTTCTTGATCTTTGTGGTTTGGGGGACACTCAAAGGATCAGGACCCCAAATCCTTCCTCTCCGCCCAAGCATCCTCTCTTTGCTGCTGTGGTGTGCAGCGCAGCTGTGGGAAGATTGGGAAGACTCAACTAGCTGAGGAAAATAGCTGCCCTCCATCTCAATGTGCAAAAGGGTCCATTGAGCTGAGGTATCTCTGCATGTGTGCATTGCGGCGATCAGATGCCCTGTGCTGAAATAACGTCATAATAGGTGCCATGGTGTGGAATGAATAAATAGTTGTGCTTAAGTTGATGTGGGTATGGATTTAATAGCATGTCTGGTCTTCAAGACTCAGGGCAATGGATTCTAAGAATAAGCACTGGAATAGCATTCAAATCAAATTTGTTGAAATTTTGCTGTTGTTTTGCAACTTGGCTTTTCAGCCCCCAAAGGCTTACAAGTGGGTCTTGCAGGTGCTCAGGTTTGGTCTCTGGCAGGCCCTCTGTGGGAGAGAATTCCACCCAGGGGAGGGTGGCCACTGAGAACACCCCTCCCCACACTCTCGCTGCCCGGTGTGCTCACGTCCCATGCACCATGATGTCAGAAAACAAGCCCATGACCCTCGAGCGAAAGCAGTATTGTTATGATTGCACAAGCTTTTGGCAGGCGTCTGGGCATGACAGTATCTTTCTTGGACGGCCGAAATGCCATCTGTCATCCTGTTTCCTTATTCAGCAGGATGTTTCTCCCCGCTTCCATGTGGGAAACTTGCACTGCCGGTAAACAGCTCCAAGGACTGAGTTGATGCTTTGAACTTTGCACTAGAAATTGCTAGGAGTCTTTCAGTCATGCTTCAGTCTTATTAGCCTCTCCAGGTAAGGCCCCACCTGCAACCTGTGTTTAAAGCAGCATTGTGCCACTTTAAATAGTCATGGCATCCCTCCAAGAATTTGGCAACTTTAGTTTAAGGGTGTTGGAAGTTGTTGGGAGGTCTACTGTTCCCCTCACAGAACTGCAGTTCCCAGCATTCCTTGGGAAGAGGGAATGACTGCTCAACATTATGAGAATTTTAGAGGGGAGTAGGGGTGCCCTAGCAACTCTCAGCACCCTTAACAAACTGCAACCCCCAGAATTCTTTGGGGAAAACCATGGAAGAAACCTAAGATGTCAGGATACTGCTTTTAGTGTATACTGCAGATGGGGCTTAAGTTTAGGGTTGGGAAATCCAAGATGGCAGCTTCAGTAGCACAGAGAGCCAGGCTAGACTGTACATTCGTTATTGTAAATAGGCGCTCTGTTGGTAGGCCTGTGGCGATGAAGAATCCTATTGCACAGTACATTTAAAGCAGAATGATACCACGTTAAACTATCATTAGCTTTATTAGAACAACAAAAATGATGTTGGTCGGGCTTGGTGATACCTGGTTTTCAACTCTGCGATATATCACCAGCTAAACATTGTGATGTACCGTTAATATCGCGATGTCTGAAATAAGGATGGAACTCTGTAGAGGCGAACACATGTTGGCTTTCCTCAGCTCTCCAAAATGTGGCACTTGCAGGAGGTATCTCAAATTTATTACTCGAGCAGTTAGGGCCTTCAGCTCTTTCAACAGCTGCTGGATTTCTGCCTGATCCCCTACACTAGCTTTAAAGAGCAGATAGCCAGATCCCATGGGTACTCGCTAGTTCCTGCAGGAAGCAAGATGGAGGCACGGGCGGTCCGAGGAGGCGGTGAACTTTGGCAACCAATTCTTGCTGTGTTATCCTTGCTTTGAAGATAGGGAAGCTGCCTTATACCAAGTCGAACCATTTGTCCCATCTGTTTTAGTGTTGTCTACACTGATTGGCGGGATGCTGGTGGCGCTGTGGGTTAAACCACAGAGCCGAGGACTTGCCGATCAGAAGGTCGGCGGTTCGAATCCCCGTGACGGGGTGAGCTCCCATTGCTCGGTCCCTTCTCCTGCCCACCCAGCAGTTCGAAAGCACGTCAAAAGTACAAGTAGATAATAGGTACTGCTCTGGCGGGAAGGTAAACGGCGTTTCCGTGCGCTACTCTGGTTCACCAGAAGCAGCTTAGTCCTGCTGGCCACATGACCCGGAAGCTGCACACCAGCTCCCTCGGCTAATAAAGCAAGATGAGCGCCGCAACCCCAGAGTCAGCCACGACTGGACCTAATGGTCAGGGGTCCCTTTACCTTTACCTTACTCTGATTGGCAGCAGTTCTCCAGGGTTTCTGGCAGGGGACATTACCAGCCCTGCCCGGGAGTTGAATCCGAGGCCTTCTGCATTCAAAGCAGATGATCTCTTTGCCTGGGATTGTGGTTACAGCAGAGAGCACATGGGAGAAGCTTTGCTGTGTTTGCTCCTCACTACTGCCGGGCTAGAGGGCAAGCGGCCTTTGTTTTGACCTCTGCTAATGAATTATGCCATAACGAAATAATGGAAAAGGTCGGCTATCACTTACGCAGTGGCATCCTTGGTTTCATGGAATGTTAACTGGCATTCATGCGCATGCTAGGGGAAGGGGCTTCAGCTTCTGCTTTGCATGCATAAAGTCTTGAGTTTGATTCCAGCTAAGCCTGGGAGGAGACACTTGTCCGAACCCTAGAGAGCCACTGCTAGTCAGTGTACCCCGTACTGAGCTGGATGGACCAATGGTCTGACCTGTAACCTCCAATGTTTCATGGAACATACTACCTTATAAGGCAGGGGACTCTCCTCCATTAGATGTTTCTAAGCAGAGGCTGAATGGCTGCTTAGTTGGGGCAGTGAGAGCAGAGGATTTCCCGCATCAAAGCAGCATTGACTTTTCCAACTCCTTTGAGATTCTGTGATACAGCCCCGTTTGCAAGAAAGCAGTGCTATTGGAGAGCGACATGCCTATGGAGAGCTTTTCATGCTCACACCTGTTCCCGTATCATTCAGTAGAACTTTGCATGTGAGTCAGGGCTCTACCCTTGCTGGGGGGCACCAGTTACGTGTGGGAAAACCTCATGTCTTCGGTTCATATGGTAATTCTTACTGAATGAGGAAACTCATCATGTGTGTGGCAATTCTCCTCGTCTTAATTAACTGTGACCTTGTTTTCTGGATTCTTTAGGTTGCTTTAGGTAGGCTGGTGTTTGGTAGATGGGTCTGTCCTATTGGGCAAGGGGTTAATCTGTGTTATCCTTCACCACCCTGGTGTCCTCCAGATCTTCTGAACTTCAGCTCCCATCAGCCCCAGCTAGCATGGCCAGTGGTAAGAGATGATGGGAGTTGTAGTCTCAACAACATCTGAGGCTGGTCCAGAGTGCCTCTTGGTTGCTTCAGCTCAGTGTTTCTGTAATGCATCACAAAACATTAGGATGGGGATTGGCACCTGGAAGCCAGCATGGAGTCAACCTGGCCCCTCTGCTTTGGCAACCAGGAGGCAAAATAGTGATGGCCTAGACGGTATCTCAGTGCGTAGAGCATGAGACTCTTAATCTCAGAGCTGTGGGTTTGAGTCTCACTTTGGGTGAGATTCTTGCATTGCAGGAATCTCAGCTAAAGCATCCATGACAGACGGCCATCCAACCTCTGCTTGAAAACCTCCAAGGAAGGAGAGTCCACAACCTCCTGAGGGAGATCGTTCCACTGTTGAACAGCTCTTACCGTCAGAAAATTCTTCCTGATGTTGAGTCGCAATCTCCTTTCTTGTAATTTGAAGCCATTGGGTCAAGTCCTACCCTCAAGAGCAGGAGAAAACAAGCTTTCTCCATCTTCCATGTGACAGCCCTTCAGCTATTTGAAGATGGCCATCATATCTCCTCTCAGTCGCCTCTTCTCCAAGCTAAACATGCCCAGCTCCTTCAACTGTTCCTCATAAGGCTTGGTTTCCAGACCCTTGATCATTTTGGTTGCCCTCCTCTGTACACCTTCCAGCTTGTCAATATCCTTCTTAAATAGTGGTGCCCAGAACTGGACACAGTACTCCAGGTCTGGTCTGACCAAGGCAGAATAGAGCAGTACTATTACTTCCCTCGATGTGATTGCTATACTTCTGTTGATGCAGCGTAGAATCGCACTAGCTTTTTTCAGCTCTACAATTCTATGATTCTGTGTATAAGTCTGCAGTAGCACTGAGAATTGCTGGTGGTTTGCCATTTTGGGAATGAGGATGAGACTTTGGTCAGCTACCTTCATAGCCTTCTTGCAAAAGTGGCCAGGTGCTTGCTTGTTGTGAAATCTGTGGCTGTTCAGGTATTGCTGGACATCCAGCTCCCCTCAGCCCTAGCCAGCACAGCCAATGCTCAGGGATGTGTGTGCCGGGCCATATTTCCCCCATCTTTCTGCTAGGCCAAAGGTGAAGGAGAGATGTTTCGCGTTCCTGCTGTCGTTGAATGAAGCGATACTGCAAACGAGTTCCTGTGTGGTTGTGCAAGGAACTTGGGGCGTTGGAGTTGGCTTAATGCTGAAATTAATTGCCAACTTGATGGGCAGGATTTTTAATCTTATGCCGTCGAGTCTTGCATACATCGTGTTGGGTTTTTCTTTTTTTAAGTGGGTTACTGGCAGATGAGGTGAACGTATTGCTCCGACTTGTTTTGCATGCCTGCTTTTATGTTTCAAATCGTTTGACAGCACATATTGTCAAGCAGAGGTAGGCAGTTTGCTCTGTGAAAAGGGCCACATTGATATACAGACACAAACACACACACACACACACACACACACACACACACCCTGTGGGAAATAACTCATTTACACATTTTCAGTAGGATGTAATATAATCCTCATAACATTTTGCATATGTGGAGGATGCCAAGTTACAACTGAAGGACGTGTTGCTGTCATCTTGTGCTGGCAAATTATCGGGCTGGTATTGTGTGTCAGCCAGGCTTTTAAGTTAAGCCCTTTGCAAATCTTGAGAGGGTGATAAATGTCATGGGAAGGATCCAGAAATGTAGGGAGAGGAGCTTCTGGCGGTGGCACTGTTCCTGATGAGCTGTTGTACAAGGGCTAGCGGAAGATGTTTGTGACATTGTACAAGAGTTTGTGCGAAACCTCGTGCTGGCTTCCATCTTGAGATCTTGCACAAGAGGTTGTGTGTCACCTTGGACAGGGGGGTCAGATCCAGCTCAGAAAGTTGGAGCTGTGCAACCCTGGGGAGGTTCATAGTGGGATGGGAGAAAGGGCTGCAGGAACCCAACAGATGTCTGAGCCTAGAGAGAGGACCAGAGGTTTGTGGGATGGAGAACTCTGTCCAGGGGAGGGATAAAGCAGGTGGACAAAGAGTGTTCTGCCCCCATGACACCAGACGCTCCATGTCAGATACCTCCTGATGAGGAACTGCCTGCAGCACCACCTACTATCGGTGTAGAGCCTCCTACAAAGGAACGTAACTTGGGATGAGCCTTGACTTGAGTCTTGGCTTGAGTCTACTGCAAGCAGCCTGGATGATGAGTCTTGACACCAGCATTGGCACGAAGAAACTTCACAGGCTCAGCCCACTCGAAGGAATGCTTGTTTACTCACCCCGTCCTAGGACTCCAGCTGTTTTTAAGCATTGTGCATGCCTCACTCTTCAAAGGGAAGGTGCATAGCCAATGATCAGAGATGATGGGAGCTGGAACATCAGGAGGGACAGAGGTTCCCCACACCTGAATTTTAGGCTAAATCATGGTGTTTGAGCTACTTGTGGCTTCCAAGCAATTGATGTGTAGATCTTAAGCAGCTGGAAAATTGTCTCAGTAGTACGTAAAATTTTATTAAAATGTAGGACGGTAGATTAGAGAATGCGCGCTTTGTCTGTTAATTGCAGCATGAATAATCATTGCAAATTGCTGGAAGTGGCAGACAGAACCATTGAAAGCCAGTAGTTGTTTAAGATATGAGATACGATTTAGTTAAATTCCCTGAGATTAAAATTTATTATAATAAGGCACTGTTTAATAAGAGAAACATGGCTTTAGTTGTTAGGTATTCTGCAGTGGAACATCCAGTTGAATGCAAAATGAAGTTTTTTGTTTTTTTTAAATGGTATTGTGCTTCCTTGAATACATGGCAAATATTTATGCTCTTTTCTTCTTCTTTTTCCTTTTCTATCCCACTATAAATTTTTTTAAAGCATCAGTATGAATTTATAAGTATATGTACACTCAGAATACTGAAATCTCCTTACCTGCAGCATACAAACGTAATATCTGCAACAAAACAGGAACACTGTATGAGAAGAGCCCTGCAGGATCAGGCCCGCATCAACGGGCCAACCAGATGCCCATGGGAAGCCCGTGAGCAGCTCATGAGTGTGACAGCCGCCTCTCTGCTTGAGTGTCGTGGACTGGTTGGAGGAACGGTGGGAGGAACCAGCTGGGGAACCCCCAAGGGAAGAAAACTCAGAGCCCGGGGATTGGTGGTGGGACAACAGTGAGTGGTCAGAGGGAGGAGGAGCCATTGGTAGCCCTCTCCTCTGTGAAACCAGTTGCAGCATGGCATGCTTTTGCTCAGAATGTAAGCCATGCCTCCTCCAGCAGCGGCTACGCTTCTCAGAGTGGCTTAACAACCAACCCCTCTTCAAAGAGAACCCTGGAAATTGTAGCTCTGGGAGGGGAAGAGGGGTCTTTCGTCAGCCAGATGTCCTGGCCGGAGCTTTCTTTACTTTTAGGCATGGGTAGGCAAACTAAGGTCCGGGGGCTGGATCCCGCCCAATCGCCTTCTAAATCTGGCCAGCGGACAGTCTGGGAATCAGCATGTTTTTACATGAGTAGAATGTGTCCTTTTATTTAAAATGCATCTCTGGGTTATTTGTGGGGCATAGGAATTTGTTCATTTCCCCGCCTTCAGAATATAGTCCAGCCCCCCACAAGGTCTGAGAGACAGTGGACCGGCCCCCCCGCTGAAAAAGTTGGCTGACCCCTGCTTTTAGACATAGGGTTGGAAGCAAGTAGCCAAACCCTGCAACTTGCATGCAATGTTTTACTGCAGAGGTTATTTGCAGCCTTCTCCTGTTGCAGGTTCTGCTTTCCAATTGGATTCTCTTAGCCGCTTTTGTCTGTGGGTGGACCCTGGCTGACCTCCTTCCTTGCTTTTTCCTGCAACTGGCCTTCCCTCTGAATTTGCCCTAATCCAAGCACCCCCAAACTCGGCCCTCCAGATGTTTTAGGACTACAGTTCCCATCATCCCTGACCACTTGTCCTGTTAGCTAGGGATGATGGGAGTTGTAGTCCCAAAACATATGGAGGGCCGAGTTTGGGGATACCTGCCCTAATCCATGTTTCCTGAGGCTTGCTGATGGGCTCGTTTTGTTTGGATCCACAAGGTCACAAAGGGTGATGCTTGATTTCCCCCCGCTAGAATCTGCAAAATTAATCACACCCCTTCCAACCTTCTCTATCCTCTCTGCTCTCCTGGAAACCAATACTGCTTCAAGTTTGTAGATATCTGGAATGCTTGGCTGTGTGTGTGTGTGCTTGTGAGTGTGTTTCTTGCTGAGCAGGTGGACATGGTAGGTGATGAGTCACCCTTTGCCGTTCCTGGAAACCGAGCCACAGCTCTGGATTCGGCCTTGAGAGTGCATAAGGCATTTATTTGCGAGCAGGTGGAATCCCCCCAGCTTCCGGTGCAAATCGAACCACGAAGCCGAGCTACAGTAATGCAATTTTGCTTGTGTGCAAGGCTGTGGAATTATGATCAAATATTTGATCTGCTTTGCTGCAGCAAGAGCGCTGGCGGTGGGTCTAGGCGGCCTGCGGACGGCATTTGTATGCATGGCTGATTCCCGAAGCAGCAACTGAGGCAGCTGAGGGCAGCTCTGAAGAGCGGCGGTGTGAAGTAACCTAGATTCTGCTCTCATTTGTACACCGAGCACATGCATGATTAATGCGCTCCAGTTGAGTGCAAGAGCAAACGACCTTTTTTAAAAAAGAGTCTTTCAGCAGGGCAGCCTCGCAAGGGGCTGGGTCTTCTTCCTGTCTCTTAGGAGCCTGGCATGCCAGCGGCAGAGTGAAGGGAGATGGCTCTGGGATTTGGGGACACACTTTTCATCCCATCGCTTTTATTCGGGAGTTGGCAGGATATGGGGCAGAGAGTCGATGAATAACTGGCGTGCGCATAGAATAACGCCCTGGGTATAATTGGGAGCACCAGGCAGTGGCAGAGCTTAAGGAAGGGAATTCTTTGCACAGAAGCAAATTTATAAACTGCTCACCTTATTATGAAATTTCAGAGCAGCATGCAGAAAGCCCAACAGTAAATTATGCACTGAAAACAGCACAGTTAAAATTCACGGTGCCGTCGCAAAAGATGGTCGGTGGACTATAGTTGAAAGTCTCATTCAGGAAACGCTTGGATAAATAAAACGGTCTTAAGCACATCTCTGAATTAGGAGGGGGGACAGACAGTGCCTGACCTCAGGGAGCTTTGTGGATGAGGTTTACCTTTGGCAACTTTCTACTCACCCAGGCCTTTTAAACAACTTGCCTTTCATAGCCTGGGTCTCTCAGAATTCTAATTGCGTTTTTATTTTTTAATAATAATAATAATTTGTTGTTTTTGTAGCTGGATAGCTCAGTTGGTTAGAGCCTGGTGTTGATACAGCCAAGACTGAGGGTTCGATTCCTGTAAGGGTCGGCTGCATATTCCTGCTTTGCCGGGTTAGGGTTTCCCAAACGTGGGTCTGCAATTGTTTTGGGACTATGATTCCCATCATCCCTGGCCACTGGTCCTACTAGCTAGGGATGATGGGAGTTGTAGTCCAAAAACAGCTAAAGCCCCAAGTTTGGGAAAACCCTGGGCTAGATGATTATTCCAACTCTGTGTTCTTTTTCAAGCGGGTTGCTGTTTTGCCTTGTGAGCCTGCTACAGAACTTTTCCCGCGGAGCTGCAACGTAAATGCAGGACATTAAATAATGAATAAGGCGTTTGAGTATCATTACCTCTTCGTGGCAGAGAGGGCAGACCCGAGAGTGACTTGACTCTTCTCGGGCCCTCGAATGAGTTCATGGAAGAGGTGAGCTTTGAACTGAGGAGTTTCTGTTTCATGTTATATTCTTCCTCTGTCTCTACCAGGCAGGATGTTGCGCAAGGAGGATTGGCTCATAGTGACCTCTATCCAGTCTAACTGGCTCAGAGTAGACCCATTAAACTCATTAATCGTGCTTGATTTCGGTTCCCTGATTTCAGTATGTCTGCTCTGAGTGGGACTAAGTTGGATTAAGACCTGTGGCTCCCAAGAGGTTAGTTTGACACCTCGGATCAAATGAAAGTCCCACAAGCACCTCCCTGGTGGTGGCAACAACAACAACAACAAATACATAAATGTTAAAAGTTTGTCATTTGCTGTCTTTTCCGCAACACTCAAAATCAGTGAGGTAGCCACCCCACTGCCTAATGGTAGGCCTAGCCCTGGTCTGTCCCAGGAATCTCATAACTGCTGCTCATGAGCTTGTAAGGATGTGAATCTTAAAATCGCAGAACTGTAGAGTTGGAAGGGACCACAAGGGTCATCCATTCCAACCCTGTGGGGATTGAACCCAAAACCCTGAGATTAAGAGTCTCCTACTCTACCGACTGAGCTGTTCCATCTCTTAAGGAGGCAAAGGCCTAGGGCACCTAGTATTTCCAGGCAGTCTCCCATCCAAGTACTAGCCAGACCTGACCCTGCTTAGCTTCCGAGATCAGGCAGGTTCAGGGTAGCATGGTCTCTCTCTTTAGAGCTGGAAGCAGGTTGCAACTGTGAGGCCTCCTGGCATATTCAGGACAGTATTATTCCGCTAGCTGGTGTGAGACTGGCTGGCTTTGTGTAGCCCTCACACCAAGCCTCATTATCTCTGGTGCCTTTCAGGAATACTAATTTATACACGGTTGTGCACTTCAGATATTTTGTTCTCATAACAACGGGAACATTGGCAGGAACAATGGCAGATCTTGGGAGGCAGAGCTGCCTGAAAACGCCTGCCAGAAAAGAGCATTAGTGGCCTAAGTAGAGGAACTATGGGGTTGCATTCTGCATTCTCCGCATAGCAATTAGCAGCTAAGAACAATGTGGGCGTGAAGCCCACACGCGGCCTCAAGTGCTTTCATGTGGCTTCCAGACTTTTCCCATGCTCTCCATGAGCCTTGAGAATTTCACTCTGTTGCTGCTGCTCTTTTTCTCTTCGGGGCAAGTTCCTAGTCCACATGAGGACAAAGAACCGAAAGGAGCAGCAAAATTCAAATGTGTTGTGCTTGAAGATCCCACAGTAACAAAGGCCATCTCATGCGTTCTCTCTCTCTTGCGACTAACTGTGCAAGAGGACATTTTCGCTCCAGCAGGTACCGTATTTTTCGCTCTATAACACGCACCAGACCATAAGTCGCACCTAGTTTTTGGAGCAAGAAAACAAGAAAAAAAAAATTCTGAATCCCAGAAGCCAGAACTGCAAGAGGGATCACTGTGCAGTGAAAGCAGCAATCCCTCTTGCTGTTCTGGCTTCTGGGATAGCTGCGCAGCCTGCATTTGCTCCATAAGATGCACACACATTTCCTCTTACTTTTTAGGAGGGAAAAAGTGAGTCTTATAGAGCAAAAAATATGGTATATCTGGACCAAGGAGATGAGAAACCATTTCTGCAGCATGCCCTTTCTAGGCTGGTTTTAACGTGTCATGGATTGTGTTATTTTTATTATTTATTTTGTCTTGTTATATTGTGATGTTATGTTGTAACCGCCCTCAGACCTTCAGGTATAAGGTGGTACAAATTGAATGAATGAATGATGGTAATTTGTTAATAGGCAGTTTTGTTGTTGGTTGTACCTGGTTGCTGTATTTTTGTTTTTGTTGTCCATTGCCCCAAACCTGCAGTTTTACCTCAGGACTTCTTCTTTTTCTCTTAGGGAGTTTCTCTGAGGCCATTGTTTTCCACGCAAATAAGGCGGGCTACCTGATTCGTCTCTCTGCCTTCCCTGACAGATAATTTAAAAAAAAATGGAAGTCGACTTTACAAATACATGCAAGGCTTGGTTAACGCATCTGCCCTGAGGCAGCTGGGCTGTTCAGACTGACATGTGCCCCCCATCATCATCACCTGCCACCCCCCCACTCCCCATGTTGAGGGGATGAGGAGACATTCACTTGCCAGCTTTGTGCACACAAATACACACACACAGCCTTGCATTTGTCAGAAGTGTGAGAGGGGTCTCCTAGGAACCTTGCCCCCTCAATATGGGAGAGTGTCAATTTGAGCATCCTTAATATTCGGCACCATAAATTTCCCTAGCAGATATCCACTTATCTTGTCTAAAGAACCTCCAATGATTGAGGAGGCCAGAAGGGTTCATATCCATCTTGACTGACTTATAGCACTCATCCAATGGTTTATTAAGATGAACTGCATTGAACTGCCATTGCCTGCTTGAAACGCCACTAGGTTGTTCTTTTTCTCATTTCAGATCAAAACTGGTTGGTGGGGGGGGGGACATCAAATTATGCCTCAATAAATGGCAAGATAGAAACAGGTCAGATACTGTATGGACTGTGGCCAATGTCACGTGTACGCAGCTTCCGAAACCAGTGGTGGGAGTGCACACAGAATATGGAGTAAATGCATAGTGTGTACATAGAAAATTTACCTCACAGATTTCCTTGCCTTGTATGTCCCAACCAATTACCCGTATCATCTGGGGGAAGCGCTATTAGTGGTCCCCCTTGGACCAGAAGCACAACTCAGGCCAGCAAGGAGTTGTGCCTCCAGTTTCAGTGGGCCTGTGGAACCCCCTCCCACAAGAAATCAGTCAGGCACTGTCGGTGCTAAGGATCAGACGCCAGGTTAAAACGGTTTTATTCCAGGAAGCTTTCTGCGCTGTTACTGAAACCCTGATGCTTTAACCTTTGATGTTGAAATTACGTTCTGAATTTTACGTGTGTGTGTGTGTGTGTGTGTGTGTGTGTGTGTTTAATTGTAAGTTGCTTAGGGGCCCTGATGGTGACTTGTGGGGTATACATTTTAAAAACATGAATAAATGACGCTTCGCAGAGGCGCTACGTCTATCAATGGTTATTAGCTTTCGTAGGTAAATGGAGCATCCATAGTCTGAAGCAGTTTATCTCTGAGTGCAAGACACTGGGGACAGGGAGCAAGGCAGGGCTGTTGTGAGCTTCCCAGGTGCTTCCAGCTGGTTGCAGAACTAGCCAGACCCTTGAGTCGAATCAGTGGGGCTCCTACAACATTCTTAGCTGCAGTCCTTTCCTCCCCAAGAGAAACATATTTTCAAGTAAATGTCGACTGAGCAAATTTCCTCCCTCTCTACCGCAGGGTGTGTGTGCCTTCTTGGTAATATCCACCATTCTTCCTGCCATTAAACAGCAACCACCACCAAATAGCATCTGATTCCAGGCTTGGCATAAAGGGGGCTTGCGATGAATCCCAAGAGCCCAGGCGCTGAGCCAAAGCCAACTTTAATTTGGGGGGGGGGAGTTTCCTAGAAAGGGAAGGAGAACAGTCTTCTTCCCTGGTGGTTCAGGAGCAGGTTTTTAAAAGCCAGATAATTAAAAATGTAGAAGGAGAATATCGAGTGGGAAACCGAGAGAGACATTTGCCAAGCCGCCTCCTGTGCTTCTCCCCTCCCCCCTGCTGTGTTAACATCCCTTCTGTTTGCTTCCGGAGATGAATGGGGAGGGACCTGGGGCGAGGGCAATGGTTAACCCTCTGGGGGGGCAGAAATCGTTACACTCCCTGGGTCGCCCCAAATTCCCCACCCGGTCGTACAAGCGTGCCTTCTGGCAAGAGGCTTCACGCGGCTGTTGTCACGCAAAGCAATCGATGGGCAGGCCTGTTTGTCTGCAGAATTTAGCATGGGGCTTGCGGTTCCCCCAGAAGTAAATACAGTGGTGCCTCGCAAGACGAAATTAATCCGTTCCGCGAGTCTCTTCGTCTAGCGGTTTTTTCGTCTTGCGAAGCAACCCTATTAGCGGCTTAGCGGATTAGCAGCTATTAAAGGCTTAGCGGCTTAGCAGCTAAAAGGCTATTAGCAGCTTAGCGGATTAGAAAAAGGGGGGAGCGAAAAAAAATCGCAACACTCGCAAGACGTTTTCGTCTTGCGAAGCAAGCCCATAGGGAAATTCGTCTTGCGAAGCGCATCGAAAAACGGAAAACCCTTTCGTCTAGCAGGTTTTCCGTCTTGCGAGGCATTCGTCTTGCGGGGCACCACTGTAGACATGTTTGGAGGGTGGGTCATAGTGCTGTGGAGCACAGCAAGGTTCTCTTAAGAGCTCTTGGCATGGGAGGAAGTGGGCTTGGGAGATAGGGTCGTGGAAAAGGGAGAGTTGGACTGGAACCCCAAGGGTCATTGAGTCCAACCCTACAATTCAAGAACCTCAGCAGGTGGCCATCCGACCTCTGTTTAAAAACATCTAAGGAAAGAGAGTCAACCTCCCGAGGGAGACTGTTCTTACTGTCAGAAAGTTGTTGGAATCTCCTTTCTTGTAACTTGAAGCCATGGTTCAGGTAGGTAACCGTGTTGGTCTGACACAGTCGAAATAAATAAAAAAATTGTCCTGTAGCACCTTAGAGACCAACTATGTTAGTTCTGGGTATAAGCTTTCATGTGCATGCACACTTCTTCAGATACACTGAAACAGACGTCACCAAACACTTATATATAGTGGGGGTGGGGTGGGTTTTCTCAGGAGGGTAGTAGGAGATGGGTGATGGACTCAATGGGTGCAGTAAACCTATTGACGACTGTTAACGACTGCATGCACACGGAAAGCTTATACCCATAAAAAAAACAAATAGTGTTTATGACGCATAAAAAAAACAAATAGTGGGAAAGTGAAAAAGAGAGCATAAATATTTTTCCCTGTATTCAAACAGCATGTTTTTTTTAGAAAACATCATTTTGCATTCAACTGGCTGTTCCGCTGCTGGATACCTAACAACTAATGCCGTGTTTCTTTTTATTAACAGTCCCTAATTATAAGAAATTTTAATCTCGGGGAATTTTAACTAAATCGTATCCCATATCTTAAACAACTACCCGCTTTCAGTGGTTCTGTCTGCCACTTCCGGCGATTTGCAAAGATTATTCATGCTGCAATTAACAGAGAAAGTGCACATTCTTTAATCTACCGTCCATACAATTTTTCATTTACTTAAGAGCTAAAACATCTGTTGCTTGGGAGCCACAAGTAGCTCAAACCTCATGATTTAGCTGACAATTCAGGTGTGGGGAACGCCTGGCCCTCCTGATTTTACCACTCCCATCTTCCCTGATCGTTGGCTATGCACCTTCCTTTGACGAGTGGGGCGGGCACAGCTAATTAGAGCATTGTGCAGGGAACAAGAGTCTCTGAACAACTCTCAGCTCCTTGAACATACTGCAGCACCCAGGATTCCTAGGGGAAAGCCCCATGGCTAGGATAGCTCAGTTGGTAGAGCACGGGACTCTTAATCTCAGGGTTGTGGGTTCCAGCCCCATGTTGGGCAAAACATTCCTGCATTGCTGGCGGTTGGACAAGATGAGCTTCGTGGTCTCTTCCAATTCTACAGTTCTATGATTCAAGTGGGTCACTAACTCTTCTGCCACAGCCTTTTCAGATCGCTTCCTTTTACTACACCTGACCTTGCAGCGAACATTGTTTGTGGAACTGTTGATTCCCATGGCTATTGCATTTATTAGAAGTGAACCTGGATATTGGGCAATAGATATTGAGCATAATATAGACGTGGAAGCGTGCGAGCAATTGTGGAATCTGGATATAAAATTTACAGCATGTTATGATTTAAGAGAAAATTATATGAAAATGATGTATCGATGGTATCTTACACCAAGTAAATTAGCAAAAATGTATAAATCTAAATCAAATAAGTGTTGGAAATGTAAAGAGAAAGAAGGTACTTTTAATCATATGTGGTGGTATTGCAGTAAGGTTAAAGCTTACTGGGAAATGATATATACTGAAATGAAAAGCATGTTTAAAATAACCTTTGTAAAAAACAAACCAACCCAGAAGCTTTTCTTTTGGGAATTATAGAACTACCTAAAATGTATAGAAGCTTAATCATGCATGCTACTACAGCAGCAAGAATGTTACTTGCCCCAAAATGGAAAGAAGCAGAAGCCCCAGCAAAGGAAGAATGGATACAAAAACTTATGGAATATGCAGAAATGGCAAAACATACCAGAAGAATAAGAAATCAAGATAACAATTTTTTTATGAAAGAATGGAAATGGTTTATTAATATTTACAGATAAACTGTAAACAGATAAGAACACTGGCAAGATTATTGTAATAACCTGCAGTTTTATAAGCGTTTATACTTAAAGAAGATGAATAAATGAGCATATTACAATAATTTGGATGTGCAGAAGATATTAAAAATAAATTTAAGGAACCGCAGAAAGGGGGGGGGGGAGGAAGTCAAGTTTTGAAATGTCAAAATGATTGTAAAATTAGTGAAATTAGTGAAGAAGCGAACCTGGATATGGTGCACAGTAGATGACGAGGTGGCCGTGATCAGGCTTCTTCAAGATCTTGTTGCAAATTCTTCTTCCATCTCTGGTCCCTTATTATCTTCCAAACATACAAATTCCCTACAAGCAAAAGTCTTGTTAGCTGCTGTGTAGCAGAAGGCGACCTCCCACTAGGCAGATGGGGGCAGAGACAGCCTCTCAGCAATGTGCTTTTCTCCCCATTAGCAAAGTAGGTGATCAGAATCCTCTACCATGGATGATATTAAATTGGTCAGATCCCTAGTCGTGGGGCAGTGTGGAATAGTGGTTAGAGGGTGGGGTTTAGGAGCAGGGAGACCCGGTTTCGAATGCCTGTTTGACCATGAACCCTTGCTAGATCCTCTTAACACAAGGGCATAAAGAGGGAATCCTTCTCTCGTAAGAAATGCTTCCTCAAAGGCTGCAATTCCTTCCCCTTCCTCCTAGGTACTGGAAGTGGCTCCCTGTCTCATGCAATTATCAGGACAATTGCTCCAACAGGGCATCTGTATACAGTGGAGTTCCACCAGCAGAGAGCTGAGAAAGCCATCCAGGAGTTTGAAGAGCACAAGGTGGGCCATTTGGTGACGGTGAAGAACCAAGATGTCTGCAAAAACGGCTTTGGCATCACTCACCTTGCAGACGCGGTCTTCCTGGACATTCCGTCGCCGTGGGAAGCCATAGGGCACGCCAAATCTGCGCTAAAGTGTGAAGGTATGTTACCTGTTTTGTGGTTTATCCATCTGGGGTCTGAGATGGGCATGGGAGTAGAGAGTGTGTACCAACAGAGGCCTCCAAATTCCTCACTTGAAGACATAATCCTCAAATGATATTATTGGAATACAGTGGTACCTCGGGTTAAGCACTTAATTCGTTCCAGAGGTCCGTTCTTAACCTGAAGCACCACTTTAGCTAATGGGGCCTCCCGCTGCCGCGCGATTTCTGTTCTCATCCTGAAGCAAAGTTCTTAGCCCGAGGTACTATTTCTGGGTTAGCGGAGTCTGTAACCTGAAGCATCTGTAACCTGAGGTACCACTGTATAAGATGTTAGCATGTGAAATACAGATTTTATTTTGCACTGTGAACGGGTTCACTTAAAAAAAAACGCAAAAACTCCT
The DNA here is from genome assembly GCF_965112155.1 of Podarcis liolepis. Taxonomy (NCBI): domain Eukaryota; kingdom Metazoa; phylum Chordata; class Lepidosauria; order Squamata; family Lacertidae; genus Podarcis; species Podarcis liolepis. Next base: position 14,752,614 of record NC_139554.1, on the reverse strand, counting down.
ACCCTGAAAGGTGATGCAAATGCAAAATGTCTTTGGGAAGTTTTGGAACTCTGGGGGAAATGCGGGTGACTCAGAGTAGGCAGCGGCTAGGGAAGGGCCTGCGATTGTGGCCACCGCCTCTGTTTGGGCAAGGAAAGTAAAGGTCGTGACTAGGGCTGGGTGGTATCTGGTTTTCAATATTGTGATATACCAGCCAAACATCTCAATATAACACGATGTCTGAAATAAGAATGGAACTATGTAGAGGCAAACCGTAGGGATGGCCAATACAGTGGTACCTTGGTTTAAGAACAGCTTAGTTTATGAACAACTTGGATTACGAACGCTGCAAACCCGGAAGTAGGTGTTTTGGTTTGTGAACTTTGCCTTGGAAGCAGAACATGTTCCGCTTCCTGTTGAGTGTGTTCTATTTGTAAATTGAGTCCACTGCTGCTATGGGAAAGCACTCCTTGGTTTAAGAACGCTTTGGTTTAAGAGTAGACTTCTGGAATGGATTAAGTTCGTAAACCAAGGTAGCACTGTATCTGGTTTTCAACACTAACTAAACTTTGCAATATACTGATATATCACAATGCCTGAAATATGGATGGAGCTATGTAGAGGCATTGGTTTCACGGTTTTTCCTGCGTTGTGATTTTTGCATCATGCACACACACACACACCATGGTTCTTAATATGTTGCCAGGTCAAAAATTATGAATCTGATATCATAATATGGACTTCAAACTGGTTTTGGATGATATATTGATATATCACCCAGCCCTAGTAGTGACCTGTGAGTTGTAGCATTTTTATCCTTTTGTTCCTGCCAAGCAATTGCAGATGTGTTCCTTTTCCTGCCACAATAACTGAGGTAGGTGGAAGTGAGAGAGAGAGAGAGAGCGACGGGCAGTGTTTGAAACTCCCATTGTTCTAGGCGCATTTTGCGAGAGGTAATTTCATTAGCGCGAGCCGTTTTTGAACTCCGGGAGCAAATTTCAGATTAGGAGGGTAGACGGGGGGAAATAATGCATGCAAATCTCTGTGAACACTTGAAAGTGATACATACCTGCTCAATCTTTTGTTTTATGTTATTGCCATAAATAACATATTGTTATTAATAATAACTATTGTTATTTCCTGCTTCTGTCTGTGTTTCTGCAAGGAATAATGTTGCAGTGTGTACTGGGTTCTTGACCTTTAAGCTCTGCAGCCCTTGTCTTGAAATGCTCGGCTTGTTGCTGAGATCCATTTAGATCTTTTTACTTAAAAGCAATTAAAAATAAGAGCTTCGGGTTTTGCAGCAAGAGGCAGAGATCTGAAAGGAGAAAAACAACTTTTCTCTCACTGTTCTCCCCCCCACACACACTTTGATTGCACAGTAATTGGCATGTGAATAATATAAAAAGCTCTTGAACTTTTAGCTGAGCTGCGAGTGAGTGGGAAGGCATAGTAACATAGCTTGATGAAAGCAAATTCTCTGCAACATTTTGATGGGTGTGCGTGTGTGTGATACAGATTTTTTATTTTTATTTTAAATCCTGCTAATGACCAGGGTGGTTGAATGAAAGATGGGGAAAGCCATCTCTTAGGGGTTTGAGTCAAGAACAGTACACATTTCATATGCTTGGGGGCTGGGTCACTCGTGTGCAGTTATCCCTTGATGACAGCAGCATTGAGTGATGGAGGGGGGCTTTCTTGAACTTGAGAAAGCTTAGGGCCCCAGTGTCATGGTCAATCAAAGTCCTAGGGGCAATCAAAGTCCTGGCTGAGGACGTCGGGACCAGGGGCAAGATGGCGGGGTGGGAGCAGGAACGAGAGTCCAGAAGCCAGGGGTCCAGGGGTCAGGAAGCAGGGAGTCATGAAGTCGAGGGTCCGAGGGTCGAGGAGAAAGGAGTCACGAAGTCAAGGGTCTGAGGGTCAAGAAGCAAGGAGTCACGAAGCTGAGGTCTGAGGATCAGGAAGCAAGAAGCCAAACGCAGCAAGGCAGAAAACAAGTTGCTATGGCAAAGAGCCGAAAGGAAATGCTGACCTTATATGCCTTCCCCGCTCTTGCCACCAGGTCCATTGAGTTACCAAGCGGCCTCACCTGTGCGGCTGCGCCTTGCCTCTCCAGAACAAACTTAGGAAGGCCCCAGCCCTGCGAAGCCCTACTGGTCACAGGGCCTGGCTCCTGCACGCACTCCTGACACCCAGGATGTCTTTATCCAGCCCTGCTTCAAATGTAATAGGATGGAACCAAGAGTTGTGAGCAGATGGGGAAATATCTGCAAATGAGGAACCTGTAGCCCTCTAAAAATTGTTGCAAACTCCAATTCTCTTCAGCCCCAGCCAGCATGAACAATGGTTGGGGAAGTGTTAGAAACTCAGGTATATAAGCTAGGGGCCCAATGGCTCCTTAAACTAGGGTTATAGTCGGCGTAACGAAATGTCTAGTTGCCGTTTCGGGGCCAAAAGTCGTGTTTTTCAGTACGACTTTTTGGTTCCTGAAGTTCATTCTGATTGGGCAGATAAAACATAACGGATAGAATTCTACAGGATGTGTTGTTAGCGTGTGAAAACGGGCAAGAGTCAAGGATATCTAGGCATGCATCTCCTGGTGGTGGAGACATCAGACGCTGTCCTGCCCCCCCAGGCATCTTCACTTGGTTGCCAGTGGTTGATAGCTACTGGCGAATTTTGAACGCTGAGTTCAAGAAGGGTGGGAGATGTAAGCTCGAAAGCATTTCAAGGGAGACCTGGAGCTCCCATCCCTTCTGTAAGAAGGAGGTCCTATAGAAATCATTCTGCTTATGTTTCTGCATATTTTTCTGATGCCACCCAGCACGAAGTCTAACATCGCCCTGCAGTTTGCTGAAGATTCCTTTTGTATGCTGAAGGGCAGAGTATGTTTGGATCCAAACCAGGACTTCTCAGTGTGGTTGGATTCCAACTTCAGCTACCTTGATCAAGTGCAGAGGCAACAGGTCATGCACATGGGTGGTGAACTGGGGCTTCTTTTCCCAGAAGAGAATTGATTGCTCTGTGCCAAATTGGAAACAGGGATTTAGCGCTATCCGCCACCAAAGACTTCAGATTCAATCCACGTTATACATGATTAAAGCGTTGCTTCAAACTCAGCCAGCTCCTAAGCTGCAGTCCTGTCCTTGCTTACCTAGGAGCAAGCCCCATTGAAACTCAACAAGGCTTACTTTTGAGTAGACATGCACAGGACTGCACTTCCGGAGTCCATCTTTGGGCGTTCTCAACTCGCAATCACTTCTGTTCCCACGGCACAGCATCGCCTCTGCTCGTGAACTGGAGACTTGTAAATTGCATGGACCTTCTATCTGGAATAAATTTAGGCAAAAAAGGCAATGTGACAAGATGCCAGAAGAACATTCCCATAGTCCCCTGGGTGTTGCTGTTAAAGCGCAGTCAGGGTTCCAGTTCAAGTCGAATGCCAACATTTTGAGTTATGCATGCACAGAATACTTGCAGAATCATGGCTGTTGTACTCCACTGTATAAACAACTGAAACCACCAACAGTTTGGGGAGATGCTATTTCCCCCTCCAGCTTTGTCCTCAAAAAGATGATGGTGTCACGATTTGTGTCTGTTGCCATCAAGACCCCAAAATTCCATTGGAAGTGTTTCAGGCACTTAAAAGAGTACAGGAAGCTAACTTGCATTGGGCCAGGCCATTTGCCTACCTATCTCAATACTGTCTGTCTCAAGCACCTGTTTCAGTGTTGGAAATTAATCAACGAATTGTAGAGTTGGAAAGGACCCCAAGGATAATCTAGACCAGGGGTCAGCAAACTTTTTCAGACCTAAATGCTTGGGTGAACAGAAGCATCTTTATCTGGCACCTAAAGGTTGGCAGTAACGGGGCCTGACATATCTCTCTGGGGAGAGCATTCCGCAGTCAGGGAGCCACCACTAAAAAGGCCCGTTCTCTTGTTGCCACCTTCCACATCTCCTTCGGATGGGAGCCACACAACGAAGGGCCTCAGGTGATGAATGAAAGGTCTTGGTAGGTGAGAGGTGGTCCCCGGATGCACCTGGCCCCCAAGTCGTGCAGGGCTTAATATAAGCATCTTGAGTTGGGCTCAGTAATATTTGAAGCTGGGCATGTTGTTCCTTTCCTATTGCCAAGTGGGCAAACAATCAATTCACGCACCCTTGCCTTAGCCTGACGTTCCACTCTACTGGCCATAAAGCTTATCTGATTTCTCAGATGAGCAAACCGCACTGTACTTAATTATTTTAGGGTGAATAATTCAGTAGCGTTTCCAAGGCTAGCTGCTTTCTGCTGGTTCTCTGGGAATTCCCTGCTGTGTGTCTGGGAACTCGAGCTTCCCATCATAGGAGCTAGCAATGTGTTCAGCAGTGATGACTGGAGTGAAAATACATCATGGGCGAAAATGAAAGCTGCCTTTCACATCTGCACAACTCTTATTTTGAAATTAACGTGAAAAACACCAAAGTATGGTTGGTGGGCATTTTGTGCGTATTTCACAATGCCCCTGAGGCCAAATTGTGACTTTTAACATCACTGCCAGGTATAATAGGGCCCCTGATGGCAGGAATCAAATACAATATGTTTACATTTTAGTATTAACTTTACAGGGGGGCACTTCACTTTTTTGTGCTTGCCCCCCTTTTTTGAAGGGGTTACCATACTAAAATTGGGAAGTAGGGGGTTGTGGATTTCATAGATGGCCCCAACACACACACACACACACACACACACACACACACACACACACACACACCCCTATCCCTCTTTGCCCATAATTCAAGCCTAGGGTACCTTCCCATCTATTTAAACCATCACATGCAGGCAAGGAGTGTGCAGTCTAGCTTACCAACCCATAATATGACAGGCAGCATGACATCCTCCTTTTAGCCTGTCTGCCTCCTCCCCCCCTCCCCCCTCGATCACATAACATTTTATTTGAAAAGTGGGTGTTAATTTTTAATGTTAAACATCCCATAAATCCCGTTAACAAGAGGAGAGGGAGCCTCTTCTGCCCTTGCCTGACTCACTCCCTGATCTCTGAATAGTTGCAGTTCATTATTTTAATAGCCTTGAGGGTTAATGGTCTGTTAAGCATCCCTCCATAGCTGCTGCTCCTTCCCCAGATTGCATTGACCTGCCTCTTTAATGACCTGGGAGATTTTATTTTTTCTTTTCCCCCAAAGATAGATGCTTTGGGTCTTTGGCTTTTGAAGGTCCTCATTCGTTGGTGAGGTGTAGCATGCTGGGACCAGCCTTGTGGCTGTGTACCTTTTGGCCAGGGCTTCCTGCTACTGTCACTGTGGGCTTCCTGACAGCAGCGGTTCTTGCTTTCGAAAGCTGCTGCACTGCAGAGCTCCCTTCATCTTCTAAACCTGCGCTGCCTCTCGCCTCTCCCCACCCAACTCTTGACTTTGCAGCATCTGCTGACAAAACGATTTTCAGTGTGATAGTTGTTGTGCCTGATCCCTCTGACCTTGAATGCGTTAGAAATTCCTGCTTTATTATTATTATTATTAATAATAGTAGAAGTAGTATTCACACTGCCTCAGAAGGAGCAGGTACGCATTTCAGGAGCATCCCTGGATCCACTGCTGTCGCCTGAAGATGGTTCAGAAACTTCAGTTGGTGCAGAATTCGGCGGCCACGTTGCTCACTGGGGCAAGACAGTTGACACCAACCCCGGCCTGATTGCACTGGCTGCCAATTAGTTTCTGGGCTGTTTTTGACCTATAAACCCTTAATAATAAAATAATAATAATAATATTTTATTTACCGTATTTTTCGCTCTATAACATGCACCCGACCATAACACGCACATAGATTTTGGAGGAGGAAAAGAAGAAAAAAAATATTCTAAACGAAACAGTGGATGTATGATTTTTGCAGTTCATGCTGTGGCCACAGACATGTGATCTGATGGTGAGTTTGGGGTAGCCCAATGCAAAAATCCTGAGGATCCATGTGGATCCATGCTTTGTAACCACGTTTTTGCACCACTGCGGACCCAGGCAACAGTGGGTGCGTGATTTTTTTGGTGCAAGCTGTAGCCATGGACATGCAATGTGATCTGATGGTGAATTTGGGGTGACCCAATGCAAAAATCCTGAGGATCTATGTGGATCCGTGCTTTGTAACCAGGCTCTCTGTCCCTTTCTTCTCCCCACTCAGTGGCTCTTCTCCTGCTTTGCTGTTTCAAAGCGAGCAAAGCGAGCCACGGAGGAGGGAAGGAAGGGGAACCATGGATCCTCTGCTCACGACTGCAGCAGATCCCCCCGCCATCCGTAGGCATTCGCTCCATAACACGCACAGACATTTCCCCTTACTATCTAGGAGGAAAAAAGTGAGTGTTATGGAGCAAAAAATACGGTATATCCTGCCCTCCCCAGCCGAAGCCGGGCTCAGAGCGGCTAACAACAATAAAAGTAAAATCAATTCATTCTAAAATCAATCCAAAATCAAATTAATGGCAGCCATTGGGCTAGAGTTCTATGAGGATTACAGAAGGAGGGGGTCAGACTGTGCCTTGGCCAAAGGCCTGGTGGAACAGCTCTTTCTTGCAGGCCCTGTGGAAAGATGTCAAGTCCCGCGGGGCCCTAGTCTCTTGTGACAGAGCATTCCACTAGATCAGGGCCACAGCCGAAAAAGCCCTGGCTCTAGTTGAGGCCAGCCTAACCTCCCTGTGGCCTGGGACCTCCAAGATGTTTTTGTTTGAAGACCGTAAGGTCCTCCGTGGGACATACCAGGAGAGGCGGTCCCGTAGGTACAAGGGTCCTAGGCTTTGAAGGTTAAAACCAGCACCTTAAACCTGATTGTGTACTCCACCGGGAGCCAGTGCAGCTGGTATAGCACTCAGGTGCCGCAATACTTCAAAGACTACCTCTCTCCATATGAACCAACCCAGACCCTGTGGTCATCATCCCAGGCCTTTCCTTGTGTGCCTCCACATGAGGTCCAGAGGGTGGTAACACAAGAACAAGACTTTTGTGTGGTGGCTCCTCATTTATGCAATGCTCTCACCAGGGTGACTCTCCTGGCACCTTCATTGCATATCTTTAGGCACCCGGCGAAAACCTTCCTCTCCTCTCAGGCCTTTGGCGAATTAAACCATCTTTGGCCTTTTAGACTGGGGGGTTATTGTTATTGTTATTGTTTGTTGCTCTTTTCTCTTGTGTTTTTATATTGTCAACAGCCCTGTGATCTTCGGATGTATAGAAATTTAATAAATAAAAAATAAAGAGGAGGCTCACTTCAGTTCAGCTGTGTCGATGAAGATGCACAAACACTTTCCCCCCGTTAATTCTGATGTGCTTCGCTGTAGGACATGTTCAAATGCTCAGTCAGCGACAGCTCCTGATTTCTAATGCACTCATACTCCCACAAACTAAATGGGATATTGAATTGGAAGATTGTTGGCCATCCCAGGGCAGGGCCTCTTTCATCCCCAGGAAGACAATAGTCGGATTGTCTAGTGAACGATGTTTACAGATCTGAAGTTCCTGGGTGGTGGGAATTTGCCCGTTCCCCTTCCCGGAACTGACAATTTCATTAATAGTACTTCAGGTTTTGTTGTTGAAAAGTATTTCCCATTATCTCAATAAGCCTTGCAAGTTACCCTGTTGGTCAGCACTATCTTTGCAAACTGTTTGTTTGTTAAGGAGTTTTAAAAGTTTTTAGCACATCTTCTAAATTCTTTCTAACGTAAAATATAAGTTTTAGATTGTCCCGAGGAAGGAAAACTCCCCCCCCCAACCCCCCAACCCCCAAATCGAGCTTTTTCCAAAACACATTGTTGGACATTTACTACAGTAACCCTTTTGCAAGTCCTTGACTCACTGGTGGAGCATATATTTGCATGCAGAAGGTGGCATCTTGACTCCCCAGCATATCCAGGTAGAACTGGAAGAGACCGCAGTCTGAAACCTGGGGAGCTGCTGCCCATCAATGTAGGCCATGCTGAGAGGTGACTTTTGGGCAGTGTGACTGGTTCTGCTGCACTGGGTGCTTAGCCTGGAGGTGCTGTAGGACGTTGCAACGATGACATAGTGAATTGGGCAGAACACAAGGCGAGAGGCTGGGGGCACTGAATTCTAGCCTCGCACAGGGCGCCGCTGCAGTTGGAAAGACCAAAGTCTACCCCTGCCATACTGACAGCAGTCAGACTCCAGCTTCCTGTGTTCCGCTTGGAGATCATTGAATTGTAGACTTGGGAGGGACCCCCCAAGGGCCATCTAGACCAACCCCCCGCAATGCAGAAATCCTGCCCGCAGCCGTACCTGGGTGGGCTCGAACCACCAACTTTCTGGTTAACAGCCAAACGCACTGAACCGTTGTGCCACTCTATTTTGGTTTCTTTTATCTTGTGCCCGTTGTTGTTGTTGTTGTTGTTGTTGTTGTTAAGGCTGATGTGAAACCATCTAGAAAGCTGCCTGGTCTGATCCAGAAACTCTCTTATGTTTCTGTCTTATCTTAAAGGCAAGCTGCGGTGACCGCAATATGTCTGTGCCTCGCCTGTTAGGGCTTCCTCCAGCCACTGCTGCGGATGACTTTTTCTTATATTTCCCTTTCTCTGTCTCTTCCTAAATAATCCTCCTCCCCACCCTAAAATGTCTGGGGAACTTTTTAAAAAAAGAGTCACAGAACATCAGGCTTCCAACAGAAACCCCTCCTTAATCCTGCGCTGAAGAAGCCCAGATGATGTGCTTAGAATAAGCTGTGCGGCACTTCATTTGCATAACGTTCTGACTGCAGCATTTAAACTCCCGAATAATTAGGAAGAGCTTGGCATGGATGAGGAAGCGGAGGGAGGGGGGAATAAATAAATAAATGGCCAAGGATGGAGAGCTCTAGAAAAAACGAGAGACCGGCGTGCAGCACTTCTGTAGCTTTGCTGCAGATTTAAACAAAATCTAATTTTCATATCTTTCCCTCTCCCTGTTGGAAGTGGCCATTCTGTAAGGGGGAGAGGGCTATAGATCTCCAATAAAGAATTATCAGGGCCCTCATCCACAGTTCGCTGGATTCCTTTTCTTTTTTGGGGGGTGAAGGGCAGACATGGCTTTTAAACTGACATAGAACATGCATGAGTTTGTAATGTAGATACAGTGGTGCCCCGCAAGACGAATGCCTCGCAAGACGGAAAACTCGCTAGACGAAAGAGTTTTCCGTTTTGGAGGTGCTTCGCAAAACGAATTTCCTATGGGCTTGCTTCGCAAGACGACAATGTATTGCGAGTTCCTGCTGGGTTTTTCCCCCTCCCCCCCTTTTTCTAAGCCGCTAAGCTGCTTATCAGCTGATCCGATCAGCAGATAAGCCGCTAAAAGCCACTAATAGCGCTAATAGCACTAATCCGCTAATCCTTCAATGGGCTTGCTTCGCAAGACGAAAAAACCGCTAGACGAAGAGAATCACAGAACGGATTCTTTTCGTCTTGCAAGGCACCACTGTAATACTTCCTTTGGAGCCTCTCCCTGCCTTCATTGGGGGTGTAGTGGTTAAGAGCGGTAGTCACGTAATCTGGGAAACCGGGTTCGCGTCTCCGCTCCTCCACATGCAGCTGCTGGGTGACCTTGGGCCAGTCACACTTCTGTGAAGTCTCTCAGCCCCACTCACCTCACAGAGTGTTTGTTGTGGGGGAGGAAGGGAAAGGAGAATGTTAGCCGCTTTGAGACTCCTGAAGGGGAGTGAAAGGCGGGATATCAAGTCCAAACTCTTCTTCTTCTTCTTCTTCACCCAGATGCTGCCCCCGTAAGAATCTGCCCTTACATGGAGTCAGACAATTGGTCATACAATCATAGGATCTTAGAGTTGGAAGGGACCCGAGGGTCATCTAGTCCAACCCCCTGTGATGCAGGAATCTCAGCTAAAGCATCCACGACAGATGGCCATCCAATCTCTGCTTAAAAACCTCCAAGGAAGGAGAGTCCACCACCTCTCGTGGGAGTCTGTTCCACTGCCGAACAGCTCTTACTGTCAGAAAGTTTTTCTGAATGTTTAGTCGGAATCTCCTTTCTTGTAACCTGAATCCATTGGTTCGTGTCCTACCCTCCAGAGCAGGAGAAAACAAGCTTTCTCCATCTTCCATGTGACAGCTCTTCAGATATTTGAAGATGGCCATCATATCTCCTCTCAGTCTCCTCTTCTCCAGGCTATACATACCCAGCTCCTTCAACCGCTCCTCATAAGGCTTGCTTTCCAGACCCTTGATCATCTTGGTTGCCCTCCTGTGCACATGTCATCCTCCTTAAACTGTGGTGCCCAGAATTGGACACATTATTCCAGGTGTGGTCTGACCAAAGCAGAATAGAGTGGTCCTATGATTTACACTGACTTGCAACAGCTTCCCAGTATTTCAGACAGGGTTCTCTCCAAGACTTACCTGGAGTTGAAAGGGATTGAGCCTGGGGCAACCATCTACATGAACATAAGAACAGCAGAAGATGTCTGCTGGATCCGGCCGGGGCCCATCTAGTCCAGCATCCTGTTCTTGCAGTGGTCAGCTAGCTGCCTCTGCATACAAACCAGATGCTCTATTCCATAGATATTCCACATTCCACCCAAGAAACCCCCAATGAACGCTAGTTGTTGTTGTTTAGTCGTTTAGTCGTGTCCGACTCTTCGTGACCCCATGGACCAGAGCACGCCAGGCACTCCTGTCTTCCACTGCCTCCCACAGTTTGGTCAGACTCATGTTTGTGGCTTCGAGAACACTGTCCAACCATCTCGTCCTCTGTCGTCCCCTTCTCCTTGTGCCCTCCATCTTTCCCAACATCAGGTTCTTTTCCAGGGAGTCTTCTCTTCTCATGAGGTGGCCAAAGTATTGGAGCCTCAGCTTCAGGATCTGTCCTTCCAGTGAACACTCAGGGCTGATTTCCTTCAGAATGGAGAGGTTTGATCTTCTTGCAGTCCATGGGACTCTCAAGAGTCTCCTCCAGCACCTTAATTCAAAAGCATCAATTCTTTGGCCATCAGCCTTCTTTATGGTCCAGCTCTCACTTCCATGCATCACTACTGGGAAAACCATGGCTTTAACTATACGGACCTTTGTTGGCAAGGTGTTGTCTCTGCTTTTTAAGTTGCTGTCTAGGTTTGTCATTGCTTTTCTCCCCAGGAGCAGGTGTCTTTTAATTTCGTGACTGCTGTCACCATCTGCAGTGATATTATTATTATTATTTTACTTCATTAAAGTTGAGATGATTAGAAGAGCAAATGTGGTGCTAGTCAGGCTTGAGACCTGACATGCACAGAATCTTGTATGCTTTCCTTCCAGCCAAACCTTGTTTCATGGGTAATGCTGTGATTTGTCAGTCCCCGTCCCCCCCTTGTAATGAATTCAGTGCATACTCCCATCTTTCTTTGGAGAGCTGAACCCTCTGATTTCCCTTGTCAGCGAAAGATCCGTTTGCCCACGTGCCTGCTCTCTTGAAGGACGTTCTGTCCCCCTGTTTGCAAAGGCAATGTTTTTAGTGCACTAGTAAGCATTGAGCAAATGCCAAAAAAAAAGGATGCTGCTGTCTGATGTTGCTGCGCATCCCCTCAAACCATCACTGCCTCCCACTACCATCTAATGCCACCAAGATAATGGCAACTTTCTGCTGTTGTTGTGACGCAGCTGTGGCATCGCAGCACCACGGCAAATGCGTTTCTAAAAATACATAAGTTTAAATGGCGGGGCGTTGCTTCTACGGTTTCCTTTTGGTGCCTTAAATTGTTAGGAAGACTTTTATTTCCCAGGAAGGGTGGTGAGGACCGTTTCTGATGTTCAAGAAAGCTAGATTGTTAGCGCCTGTCTTTCTCGAGAGGCAATGGAGTGCTCTTCCAAGGGTGAAGTCAAAACTGCTGAATTAGCAGCACCAAAGCGACCTCCTTGGGGTGCAAGCCTGGCCAGTGTGTATAGAGATCCTGGGCTGCCCAGACGACAAGACCTCTATCTCGGCCTCGCTGATGTGGTCCAAAGGAAAGCAGAACTGTACGTTTGGCACCAGCTTGGCTTACAGGAGTTGCTGTAGAGCCAGTGTGGTGTAGTGGTTAAGAGCGGAAGACTCGTAATCTGGGGAACCGGGTTCGCTTCCCCGCTCCTCCACATGCAGCTGCTGGGTGACCTTGGGCTAGTCACTCTTCTCTGAAGTCTCTCAGCCCCACTCACCTCACAGAGTGTTTGTTGTGGGGGAGGAAGGGAAAGGAGAATGTTAGCCGCTTTGAGACTCCTTAAAAGGAGTGAAAGGCGGGATATCAAATCCAAACTCCTCCTCCTCCTCCTCCTCTTCTTCTTCTTCTTCTTCTTCTTCTTCTTCTTCTTCTGCTGCTGCTGCTGCTGCTGCTGCTGGAAGGAGGTGTACAAGGCTCCATCCAACTGCCTTAGGGACTCCACTCCAGGTTTGTGTAGGGTTTACTCCTTAACCTTTTCTCCTGAAGATGTCCTGTAAAGAATCATAGGTTTAAAGGTTAAGGGACCCCTGATCATTAGGTGCAGTCATGGCCAATTCTGGGGTTGTGGCGCTCATCTCGCTTTATTGGCCGAGGGAGCCAGCATACAGCTTCCGGGTCATGTGGCCAGCATGACTAAGCCACTTCTGGGGAACCAGAGCAGCACACAGAAACACTGTTTACCTTCCCGCCGGAGCGGTACCTATTTATCTACTTTGACATGCTTTCGAGCTGGTAGGTTGGCAGGAGCAGGGACAGAGCAATGGGAGCTCACACCGTCGCGGGGATTTGAACCGCCAACCTTCTAATCAGCAAGTCCTAGGCTCTGTAGTTTAACCCACAGCACCACCCACGTCCCTAATCATAGGTTTAGATATTAAGAAATAAAGCACCGGAATGTGGATGTTACCTTAGGGCAATTCAGAACAAATCAGTGTCCTCCAGATGTTTTTGGAACACCCATTAACCCTGACGATGGTCCATGCTGGCTGGGTCTGGTGGCTACCCCTGGTCTACCCCTGACTGGCAGTGTCTCTCCAGAGCTTCAGACATGAGTCATTCCTGGTCCTAGCTGGAGGTGCCAGGGACTGAAGCTGGGGCCTTCTGCCTGGAAAGCAAAAGCTCTGTCCCTGAGCTTATGGCCCTTCTTGGGAGGTCTACTTAGGGATGGGAGGTTACACCTGCCCACACAAGGGCAACACTCAGTTAGGCATCTGCTGGGATACCGCCATTTCTTAACCTGAAGTCCTTAGCAGTAGGTCTTGCCCTTATCTGGAGCCCCTACACACCTCTCACGCTGTTGGAAGCTGATGATCCCTCACTTATCCCCATGTGACATTGGTAGAAGCAGCAGCCCCACCCTTAGGAGAAGAAGCTGTCCTTATCGTGGTAGCACGGGATGCTGGTTGGAAACTACAGACCAGGGTCAAGGTGTGTTTGCCAAGATGATGACCAGCTGCTTTTGGAGATAGGATGGTGGGTGAAAGATGGACTGTGATTTGGTGCAACATGGTATATCTTGTGGCACTTGAGTTCTTGATGCAGGGGTCTCATCGCAAGGACATTGATCCCAGACTGGTACTAGGTGCTGGTTCACTGTTTTAGCTTGACGGCTTGGTACAACTTCTAGAAACAGGATCCATACACCTTGATTGCAGGTGTTCCTTTTTCTTTTGTTCCTCCTAGCTCTCATGATCCAGTCACGGGTCTGGATTTGTCGGGAAGCCAAGGAGGGCCAGAAATTGAAGTGCAAGTATTGCAAATGGCTAAATTATTGGCTTCTTTGAGTCTTGTGATTCCTGTGTCTGCAGTGGCAAGGATGTTCAAAGGCCTTCACAGGGTGATTGATATGGACCCTTTTGATGAGAATATGCAGGTGTCGAATAAAGATCTAGGGTTCAAAAATGGGTTGAAAAGACATTTACAAGTTATGGTGCAAAATAATAATAATAATAATAATAATAATAATAATAATAATAATAATAATAATAATACGAACCTCGGAAATAAAGGGCATGTACAGAGTACAGCTCCCTTGCGAGAGAGGAAACACTGCATTAAATAAGGTGATACCACAGTATAACATCATTTATTTATCTTCACGTTTTATGGCGATTGTCAGCAATACAAAACTGCTAGAACATTTGCAAAACTAAGCAGGGCCCGGTATGGTTTCAAATTGGATGGAGGACCACATGTTGAGATTCCTGCATTGCGCCAAATGACCCTTGGGGTGTCACCCAACCCTACAGTTCTGTGACTAATAAATGTTGATTATCTATTGATATATCTTGACATTATTTTCAGAGGATTTGGTTTGGGGGTCAATGCCCATTTTATAAGCTCATCAAGGGGTCACGGGACTCAGAGGTTTGGGCAACCCCGCTTTATATAGCTGTGGGCTGCAGTTCTGGCACGAGACTGTTTATAGTACAGCATGGCCCGGCGCTTCTGCACCGGCTGCAAAACAGTATTCTTTGTGTTTTGTGAAGGCAGTTATTCAGATTATGGGAATGCATGAATTATCCATGGCCCTTTTGTCTCCCGAGGGATTGCTGACATAGCCTCCGTTGTGAGGCAGGTGACTCAAGGCGCACCCTTCATGCTTCAACATTGAGAAAGTGGATGGGAAGATCCTGTACTTTGTGCACCCCTCATTTCCAATCTCTCCAACCCGAGCTGTGCTTTGACCTGTGCAAACTCCGTATCCTCTCCTACTTATCGCGTCTGCCGGCCTTCCGTCTAAGCTCTTTCCCCCCAGCCTACGAGAAACAGGGAGGCTTGACCTCTCTGCAAAAGTGACTCCGCAGAGCTCTTTCGCCCCCTGCGTCGAATGGATGTGGGCTGGGAGGGTTTCGACAGACCCCCTCATTGTTCCCCCCACCTCCACGCCGGCAGTTTCAGATGCATTATACATGAATGCATTCATTTTTTAAGACAGCTCCCCGGATCAAAAGGCTCACGCAGCTTCCCAATGTGAGCGAGACTAATCTGGGATAATTACTGTATCAACTCGGGCTAACACACAGATCTCATTAAACAAATTGAGTTGGGGGTAGCTGTTTCGAAAGTTGGGGGGGCAGGGGTAGGGGAGTTCTTGAAGGAGGCACCCTGGGGTTGGTTGCAGTGGGGAGCGTTCACACAGCACATCTTTCTCGTTAGGGGTTTGTTCCTGTGCTGGAATTCCCTTGGGAAGCTGTGTTGCGGAAACTGCAGCTACAGAAGAACTGCACAGCGATATTCACCAAAAATAAATAAATCCTGTGTTAGTTTTGTTGGAAGCTGCCCAGAGTGGCTGGGGCAACCCAGTCAAATGGGCAAGGTATAAGAAATGTATTATTATTATTATTATCATCATCATCATCATCATCATCATCATCATCATCATCATTGGTCTCTATTCTCTCTCTCTCTCACACACACCCCAGGAACCCTGGGAGCTAGTTCTGACAAATGGGGCTGGAGATCTCTTTTGATTACCCAACTGCAGCTCCCAAGATCCTTTGCAGGAAGCCATGACAGCAAAGTGACATAAGATGTCTTGTAATGCAGATGCGCCCAAGAGTTAACACATAGAGACATGCCCACACACCCCATGGATTTAAGAATGCGTTGCTTCTGCAGCCTGGCTTAGAACGCATGTCTCAAAAACCCAACTGTGGGTCTTCTCTGGTTTGGTTTTGTTGGGAAATGTTTACAATTGGGCCATCTTTTTCATTTCTCTGGAGCTCTGCTGATGTAACTGTCAGTCATAACACTTCCATGACATTCCAGGGCGAAACTCTTGAGAAGCCTGATGGGAACAATAGTAAGCTGCTCCCATGTCCCCTCGGCGCCTTCTCTTGAGCACAAAGCATTTATTGTGAGGTGACATTTGACGGAGATCCCATTCTCCCCCCCTTGCAGCCATTTCCCTAAACGCTGAGAATACCCAACACCCTGGTTAACATCCTCTGGTTTTTTTGTTTTTGTTTTTTAATGCTTAGCTTGGTGGCAAAAAGCCAGAATATATTGTCTGTTAGAGCTGTGATTTATTAATTAGACTCCCCTCTGGGTTTCCCTTCTGTGCTGTTTTCTTAAAATGAACTTGGCACTGCAGAAAAGCAAACAAGTTTGAGCTGGGAAGCAACCTCTGCTCCAGATGTTCAGCGATTTGGAGGGTGATGCTGAGTGACACACGCGTACCCGAGCGCACACAGTCGCCTCTTGCGTTCCGGATGCTCCAACATAAACAAATGGGCCGTATTGGAGCAAACGGGGGCAGGTCGTGGGGGTGTTTCCCCTGCTCCATCACGCTTGGCACAGGGAGCGGAGAAGCACCTTTGCCTTCCAAGGCGCATGGCAAACTTGCCCATCGTCAGCAAGGCCTTTGCGAGTTGTGTGGGTGTGTTTCCCCCCCCTTTTAATTCTCAGACTGAGCTAGCAGTCCGTCCTGCAGAACCATTTGTAGCAGGATTAGCAGCCATGGGATTAGTTATTCAGTGACGATTTACTTTGAGTGCATCTGTGCAGGGCTGAACTCAGAATCTCCCTGTGATGTCCCCCCCCCCACCCCCACCCCCGATACAAACAGAACCTGTTTCTCAGGGACCACCTCCTTACTGGCTTCCTGTGGCTTCTCCTGGTCAAAATCACTGGGCTTCGTAGGTCTTTTGAGGGCAACATATTAAAAATAACGTGAGACCTCCTATTTGCCATCCTTTAGGTTTTAGACCCCTCCTCTAGAACTTTGAAGCTGTTTGGGCTCTGTTGCATGTGCATGAACATTAAGGTGCAAAGCATCGTCTGATCGCTGCAACTGGTGATTTTAAACTGTTAATATACTACAAGATGATTTCCCCCCCCCTAATACATTTTTAAAAATGTTTTTAGATACAATGCCATTAAGTGGTTAGGCTAGGGCCTTGGAGGCATGGGCTGTGTACACACCAGACATTTAAAGAACACTGAAAGCGCACACACACACACACACACACACACACGCACACACACACGCACACACACCGCCTACAAAGGACTGCAGTTTCCCCTTACAGAACACAGCAGTTCTGTAAGTTCACAGCAGCCCTGTGGGATAGGTTAATAATAATAATAATAATAATAATAATAATAATAATAATAATTTATTATTTGTACCCCACCCATCTGGCTGGGTTTCCCCAGCCACTCTGGGCGGCTTCCATAGAAACCAAAAATACAGTAAAATATCACAGATTAAAAACTTCCCTGAACAGGGCTGCCTTAAGATGTCTTCTAAATGTCAGGTAGTTATTTATCGCTTTAACATCTGATGGGAGGGCGTTCCACAGGGCGGGCGCCACTACTGAGAAGACCCTCTGCCTGGTTCCCTGTAGCTTTGCTTCTCGCAATGAGGGAACCACCAGAAGGCCCTCGGCGCTGGACCTCAGCGTTAGCCTGAGATATACTGTTTTGGCCCAAGGTCAGCCAGTTAACTTCATGGCCGAGTGAGGATTTGAACCCAGGTCCCCCAGGTCGTCGTCCAACACGCTGACCACTCCGTCACACTTAGGCTTGTCACCTTTGTTCTGGCAAAATACAGGAGAGAGTGGGGCGGTGCAGTTGGGGGGAGAATTTGGGTGTGTATGGCGCTGAAGTGACTTCAAAGCAATCCATTACAATATCTTACAGGATGGCCCCTCTGAAATTTCTCTCTCTCTCTCTCTCTCTCTCTCTCTCTCTCTCACTCACACACACACACACACACACACACTTATAAACCTGTCTGTGCTCTGCTACCCAGAGCTTAAATATGTGACCTTCCACACACCCTTTCTCAAACACAGGCATTTGGAGAGGGTCCCTAACTTGGCAGCGAGAGACAGAAGTCTTGAAATACAGGACAAAACTATCAATACAGGACACAGCATTTTACATCGAAATATGGGGCAATCCTGTATTATTCAGGGACGGGTGGCAACCCTAAGTCCACACTGGCTCCATAAATCCAGGTCAGTTTTTTGTTTGCTTTCATATGGAAGATCCTTTCCAAAATGTCCTCACCTGCCAAGTTGTGTGGTCCCAAATTGGACCTCCTTTTTCTGCTTGACTTGTGACTTTCCTCTTTTAAGTGAGCGTTGGATATAAGCAGGGCGCTCTGGTGTCCCCATTACCCTCTATTTTTATCAGGCAGGTTGCCTTGTTATCATTTGCATAGATTGCATAACAGGCCTTTTCTTCTTCTTCTTGCGGGGCGGCTGCAAAGGAGGGCTCCTTCGTTAGAGGACCCAGCAGCCGGCTGGGGAGATGGGAAAAGAATGCAGAGCAGCCAAACGACAATTAGCGCCACCCCAGCCATTCTTTTTCTCTCTCCCTTCCCCCACTCATTAAAACCTACTTCGTGCCAGGAAGCTGCCTTATGAGGACATTACATCATGAGCGAGACCACATGATCCCTGGATTTCTGGCAGACCACGTCCTTTTTTAATTCCTTGAGCTGATTTGGCCGGGTGGCTTTTCAGAGCAAAGCCCGAAGCCTTCTATTCCCAGCTGCAGAGGTGACATTGTGACGAACGGGAGATGCAATCTCTCCCCCGTAAAGGGAGGAAAGGTGCGTCTTAAAAGCTCTGGGCTGGAGGCGGCTTCGGGTACTATCTAGGAACAGAGCCTTTCTTCAAACAGGACCGGCTGAAAGATCGCAATGTTCCGTTTGACAGATCTGTTCGCCTTGGGGGGATTTTGTCGTCTCTTGTCGCCTCGCATTGATGCATTCAGGAGACGCGAAGCCTCTTGGATGGAAAGCTAACAGTCTCCAGAGCACTCCATCTAAGGACTGGGGATTATTCTGTTTACACATACCATCCCCCTTAAATAAACACAACCCTGTTCCATTCTATCTGCATGTAATATCGCTGGCAGTGCGGTGTAGGCCCCAAAGCACATCTCAAGAAAAGAATTGGTGGGCGAATTGGACTAAAACGTGTGAATATTGTTTCATCGAAGAAGCCTAGGATCTCTTAATTTGCTGAGAAATCTCTTCTGGGGATTCCTAGCTCACTGTTTGCAGAGATACAACATTCCTCCAGGAAAAGGGCAAATAGAGACTGGCCGGTGAAACAGCATTTTAAAAGGGGGGGGGGTGAATCTAGGGAAATCTGGAAAATTAGAAATCAGTTTGCTTAACATCTGGTGGAAAGTGCTATTAAAGAATGACTAAGCATATAAAGGGGACGCAGGTGGCGCTGTGGGTAAAACCTCAGCGCCTAGGACTTGCCAATCGCATGGTCGGCGGTTCGAATCCCCGCGGCGGGGTGCGCTCCCATCGTTCGGTCCCAGCGCCTGCCAACCTAGCAGTTCGAAAGCACCCTCGGGTGCAAGTAGATAAATAGGGACCGCTTACCAGGGGGAAGGTAAACGGCGATCCGTGTGCTGCGCTGGCTCGCCAGATGCAGCTTGTCACGCTGGCCACGTGACCCGGAAGTGTCTGCGGACAGCGCTGGCTCCTGGCCTATAGAGTGAGATGAGCGCACAACCCTAGAGTCTGGCAAGACTGGCCCGAACGGGCAGGAGTACCTTTACCTTTAACTTTAAGCATATAAAAGAACAAGTCTTGTAGAAGCAGAACCAACGTGGTGAGGTTCTAGGACTTGTTGACAAATTAAAAACAGACAAACCCTCAGCTCCAGATAGTGTCTTTCCAAACTCAAATGTGAAAATGCTGATTTTCAAACAAAAATACGCAACTTGTCCCTAAGATCAGCTTCCATAAGTTGGGACTGGAAAGTGACCAATGCAATACCAATTTTTAAACGGGAATCTAGGAAATTACAGACCGTTTAGCTTAACTGGAAAACTGGTGGGAAACGTGATTAACAATAGAATAATCTTACATATAAGAAGAACAAGTCTTTTTGAGACAGAATCAGCATGGCTTCCTGGAGAGCAACTCCTGTCTTACTAATTTTTCAGAGAATCAAGGAGCATATGGATATAAGTGATCAAGTTAACATTGTGCTCTTGGACTCTCAAAAAGCTTTTGATAAAATCCCTCCCCAAAGACTCCAGAGGAACCTTAGCAGTGATGGGATAAGAGGAGATCTCCTTTTACGGTTCAGTAGCTGGTTTAAAAAACGGGAAGCAGCGAGTAGGAATAATGGACAGTTTCCACAACTGAGGACTTCCACGACTTTTTAACTTGTTCATAAATAACCTGGAGATAGGGGCGAGCAGTGAGGTGGCCAGGTTTATAGATGACACTAAATTGTCCAGGGTGGAAAAAACAAGGTGGGTTTGCAAGGAGCTCCAAAAGGATATCTCCAGACTGGATGAATGGGCATTATGCAAGTCCAAAATAATGTGCAAAACACCCTAACTGCACACATGTGCACTCATGAGGTCTAAACTGGTCATGGCTGACCAGGGTCATAGCAGATAGCTCAGTGACGATATCAGCCCAGCATGTGAGAGCTTTGAAAAAGGCTAATTCCGTGCTGGGAAAGGGGTTGAAAGTAAAACTGCCAATATCATAATGCCATTATGCAATCGATGATGCAATCGTACTTGGAATACTGTCTGCAGATTTGGTCACCATGCATCAAAAAGGATGTTGTGGAGCTGGGGAAGGTTCAGGAAAGGGCAGCCAAAATTACCAGAGGGCTGAAGCAACAGAAAGGCGACAGCATTTGGGGCTTTTTAGCTCGGGGGGAGGGGAAATGTGAGTATGAAAGAGGTATATAAAATTATTCATGGGGTGGAGAAAGTCGATAGAGATAAGAACCATAGGGAGCTTATATCGAATGGTTTAACTATCAAGCCTTCTTTCCAGGGAACTCTGGGAATTGTAGTTCTGTGAGGGAGATAGAGCAGTGTTTCCCAACCGGTGTTCCGCGGCACACTAGTGTGCCGTGAGACACCGGCTGGTGTGCCGTGGGAGGGAGGCGGGCGAGTCGGGCGGCGAGAGGCGGGGCGGCGGCGAGGATCCGCGTCGAGCCGGGGGCGGCTCCGCGGTGCTGGTGCCGAGCGGCGGGGCAGCGCGCGCAAAAGGGAGGCGCGCGAGACAGCGGAGGAGGAGGAGGCCGTCATGTCCGGGCAGCAGCAGCAGCAGCAGCAACTCCCAGCGACGGCTCCTCCTCCGCCCGCTATCGCCGCCACCACCACAACAGCCGCTGCCGCCGTCCCTCAATCCCTCGCTCTGCTGCCTCCTCCCACCCCGGCAAGGGGAAGGGAAAAAACTTTAACTTTTGTGCGTCCCTCCCGGCGTGACGCTGCGCGCTGACGTCACGGGGCGGGGCTTTAATGGTGGTGTGCCGCGAGATTTTTTCCCGGTAAACAGGTGTGCCGTTGCCCAAAAACGTTTGGGAAACACTGAGATAGAGGTTTCCTAAAAAAAACACTCAGCACCCGTACCAGACTACAGTTCCCAGGATTCTTTGGGGGAAGTCATGACTGTTACAGTAGTGTCTTAATGATTTGAATCAGGGTTTCCCAAACTTGGGTATCCAGCTGTTTTTGGACTACAACTCCTATCCTCCCTAGCTAGCAAGACCAGTGGTCAGGGATGATGGGAACTGTAGTCCAAAAAACAGCTAGAGACCCAAGTTTGGGAAACCCTGCTTTAAATATATATGGTTGATGTGGCCTAATTCTACTTTACTAGAGAACCATCATCATCCCTTTCCTTAAAAAAAATAAATCCCCCTTTTTAGTCCAAAGCAGCAAACAGCTATTCCACGAAATCTGAACCTGGCAGATTTCAGAACTGCCTGAGTAGTGTCCTGGCCAAACTGGGCATCCTAAAAATAATTTGGCAGAAAAATCTGAGCTTGTAAAGGAAGAAGCTGCAGCTAGCAAACTCATCAACGCCCTTTTGCTGACAGTTTCCAGAAGGGGTAGCTGTGTGAGCCTGTCACAACAAGAGCCTTGTGGCATCTTAAAAACTAACACATTTCATTCTGGCATAAACATTTGTGGACGAGGCTTGGTGCAGCAAATCCCAGTCCGCACAAGCTTATGCCATAATAAACGTGCTTGTCTTTAAGGTGCAACAAAAATCTTTCGCTGTCCTTTTTCTGATGGCGCTTACTCGCAAGTCTATAGCACTAAGGTATAGCGCTCATAGCCATAGCTGTCAACTTTTCCCTTTTCTTGCAAGGAATCCTATTCGAAATAAGGGAATTTCCCTTTAAAAAAAGGGAAACATTGGCAGCTGTGCTCATAGCACCAATATTTTTTTAAAAGCAAGCTAAGGAAAACCAAATTCTGAGGACGAAAATTCTTTCAACCATTACATATAAATTTGCTTCAATCTGCATGGTCTTTTCTATATTGTATTTTAGCCTCATTTTTCAGCAGTTTTTTGGTTTATTTAAAGTAGTTTGGCTATTACAGTGGTACCTCAGGTTACAAACACCTCGGGTTACCAACACTTCGGGTTCTAGACTCTGCTAACCCAGAAGTAGTACCTCAAGTTAAGAACTTTACCTCAGGATGAGAACAGAAATTGTGCACCGGTGGCGGGAGGCCCCATTAGCTAAAGTGGTACCTCAGATTAAGAATGGTTTCAGGTTAAAGACGGACCTCCGGAACGAATTACGTTCATAACCAGAGGTACGACTGTATAGCAGGGGGTGTGGATATGGGTTTAGTGGAGGGCAAATTAAGGGTAAGAAGGAAAAAGCCATAGAAAAAAGGAGTATGAGATGGGGGAGCAAAGTTGCTCCATCAACAACCTCCATCTACTACCTCTTGAAGATGTAGCAAGTTTCCTTGCTCCTATTGGAGGCTGGGAAGATGAAGATCCTGGGATGAGGATTCCAGAAAGATTTACCAGCTTAAATAACCTGCCAAGGCAATGCTGTGGCAGAACCAAAGTGTGGTTTGCAAAGACTGCTTTGGGACAAGCACCAAGAAGGATTGCATTGACTTATATGGGAAGCTAAGGAAGTCGAACCATATTTGTTTTCCCTTTCCCCCAAGAGAACTGTGTTATGTTCCTTTTGAACGGATTATAATGGAACAAGAAGGCCCGGTGCGTGTCTTTCCCTGAGTAACTGGTTGAGAAAAGATTGTGCTTCTCGTCAACAATTCCCAGTGGAATGTAAATGGAGGGCTGAAAAATGTGGGCTTGGGATTGCCTTGTAGTTAACCTTTGCCTATATTAGTGGGGGCAAGTGGTTCTTCCAAAAATTAAAACTGATGTCATTGGTAGTCCATTCAACTCAAGCTGATTCTAGTGAGTTTGGGGTGCGAGTAGGGCAGGGGCAGGGTGCAATTCACCCTAGATTTTATTTCCATTCTGGAAAGCCATTGCTGTCATAGTCAAAGGGACAACCTTCACTTTGAATGGGTTATTCAGATAGTAAATCAGAGCAGTACCTCAGAGCAGGGCTTTTTTGGTGGCTGCCCCTGACCCATGGAATAACATTCCCATCGAGTTACGACAGGCACCCAATATCTGGAAACAGCTGAAGACGTTTTTGTTTCTGCGGGCTTTTAAATAGGTCTTTACCATGACTGCCCACTTGTTAGGGTTTCAGTCTTGTTTTAAATGTGTGTGTTTTTAACTGTTTTTCATATGTAAATTGCCTTCAGACCAGTAGAAGGCAATTGATGAATCAAGGATACTAATAACACCCACACATAAGGAGGAGTCCTTGTGTGTCCTTCTTTCTCAGTTTGACCCTTTTACATGGTTTTGTATGTTTGGTGGTATTTTATGTATTGTGTTTTGCTCTTATTTTTATTGTTTATCGAGCCATAATTCTTTATTGTAACTGATAAGTGCAAAATAAAAAAATTCCTTCCCGGAGCACCTTAAAGACCAACTAAGTTAGTTCTTGGTATGAGCTTTCGTGTGCATGCACACTTCTTCAGATACACTGAAACAGAAGTTGCCAGATCCTTCTATATAGTGAGAAGGTAGGGAGGGGTATTACTCAGAAGGGTGGTGGGAATGGGTGATTGGCAGATAGCTGAGATGAGCCTGCTCATCTCAGCTATCTGCCTCATCTCATCTCATCTCAGCTATCTGCCAATCACCCATTCCCACCACCCTTCTGAGTAATACCCCTCCCCACTTTAAGGTGCTACTGGAAGGAATTTTTTTATTTTGACTATGGCAGACCAACACGGCTACCTATCTGTAACTGATAAGTGCAAATTATTGTTTAATTATTATTTGCTTAGTGTTGAATTCTAACGGATTATTGAATATTGCTTTATTTGATATAAGTTGTTTATTCTAAAGTTATTGTGACTTTTTATAGTGGATCAGATTGTTACTATTAATGTTTTATTATTAGTTCTATATGTGTTGGAAGCCTCCCAGAGTGGCTGGGGCAACCCAGCCAGGTGGGTGGGGTATAAATAAAAACGTTGTTGTTGTTGTTGTTTATTAGAGCTGCCTCCACCCTCCTCCCAGGAGAGGAGAGGAGCTGAGCTGGCCACAAGACCATCTGCCAGAGGGAAAACGCCATCTGTGTGCCAGCCCATTTAGATGCTGGCTGTGCAGCACCTGTTCACCAGGTGACCAACTTCCACCCACCTGGTCATTTGCTCACCTGGTCACTAACTCACTTGCCCAGCTGACTATTCACTCTCCCTGGGGAGTCTTAAGACTCCCCCACAACACACACACACACACACACACACACACACATGCAACATGTTGCTGCTTAGAACCTCTTGTTTATTAGAATCTGTGGTGGTTGTGCAATTGGCTTTGGGTTCTTGCAACAGCATATGGTTCAGTCGTAAGATACGGAAAGTGTGCTGACATTTTTTGGGTCGACCTCCGTTCTTTGTGAGAGCGAAACTACTTTGTGAACTTGTAGAATTTTTTTAAAAAATTAATTCAGGGTCCTTGCAACAATTCTTACTTGAGGATTATAATTTGGCAGTGCGTTCTTAACCTTGGCTGATCTTAATGTGAAAATGTGTTACTAATTTGTATGTTCAGAGGACGTTGTGTAAATAATTTTCGGGTTTTAGCAATAACTCTACGTAATCGTTCATGTTGATTCCAGGAAGTAGGAAAAATGCACTTGTTTTATCTCTCTGTTTTGAGAACGCTGTGTAGGATTTATTTTGGGGTTTTGCAGTATTTCATGACGGAGAACATGCTAGGAAATAGACACTTAATTAACAATATCATAATTGTGGGTATTGTGTATTTAATAAGGCTTTGCAAACAGTTCATTGCAGGTATTTAAGGGGGAAATGCAATTCCTGGGTGATGGTTATCATATCCTTACGCTGCAATCCTGCACCCACCTAACCTGGGAGTAAAGTCCTATCAAACTCTATAGTTCTGACTTCTGAGTAGTTGTGTATAGGGTTGCACTGTTAAGGGTAGTTGAATAGGAACTTGGTGCAATCCACAAAAGGATAAAATCTAAGTAAAGTTGATGTGTGATACCATTTTTAAAATTATGTTCTTATTAAGATTTTCTGTAAGCAACAAGAGTTCATTCAGTGTCTCTACTTTCAAATCATATTCATACAGGTCATTACAGTCAAATTGAAACATTTTTGTGGTCATCAGTGTGGGGTTGTGGAGGAAAGAGAAGAGGAAAAAGGGGTGAGAGAGACAGTAAATATGAGGAAAGCAGCATTTTCCCTAGAGAAGGATCTGAAATTCTGAACCCTTGAATTTCTTTTGCTCTAGACCAGTGGTTCCCAACCTTTTTTTTGGGCCATGCCCCACCTAAACATCTCTAAAATCCCAATGTGCTCCCCACCGTGACATATAATTCTTATTATTCAAAACGTGAACTCCTATTCACATAGAGGAGGCCTAAAAGGCCATTCACTGTTAATAACTCATTCTCGAATTGCCCCCCCCCCAAAGTCAAATTGCCCCCCCTTTGGGACGTATACCCCACATTGGGAACCAGGGCTATAGACTGTTTTGTTTGATGTTTTAATTTGTTGTGAACCTGTTTGAGATTTTTTCTTTAAAATATAAAGTGGTATGGAAATGAATAATAATAAATTTCACTGGGGAGAAAAAAGGCACCTAGACATTTGGTTGTAGCAACTGTAACCTAGGCTTAAGGTGCCATTTGACAGTTAGCTTATACAGTGGTACCTTGGGTTACAGATGCTTCAGGTTACGCGATTTCGGGTTGTGCACCGCGCCAAACCCGGAAGTACTGAAATGGGTTACTTCCGGGTTTCAGCGCTCGCACATGCGCAGAAGCACTAAATCACGCTTTGTGCATGTGAAGAAGCGCCGAATTGCGACCCGCGTGTGCGCAGACGCGGTGCTGCGGGTTGCGATCGTTGTGGGTTGTGAACGTGCCTCCTGCACTGATCACATTCGCAACCCGAAGTTTCACTGTATATCTAAGTTTCAAACATTGGCTCCCAGATAAAAATGTAACCTGCCTAGATTTGGGTGTTTCACTCACTCAGGAGTTACAGTGAAATTTGTGGTGGGCAGCAGATACAGATTGTTTGTGTGTGTGTTGTAGGCTTTCTGTGGTTGCCTTCTGGTGACCTCCGATTGACCTCTAGTTTGGAGATAATAAGAAGCAAGCACCCTGCACCTCCTGCTCATTTGACCTGGTTCCTCTCTTGTGGTCAACCTTTTGACCTCTTCCCGCAAGCGATTGTGGCGCAGACACCCCACTGCAGATGGGCAAACAAGCATCTGCTTTGCTAGAGGATTTGAATTTTAGAAGAAGATGGGGCGGAAACTGCAAAAAAAAGTCCTGTATGTGGGTACCACAGTCTCGGAGGATTAATAAAAACTGAACTCCGGGTTGAAGACTCAGCAAAAACCCATGGAAGGAAGTGGACGACCTCTAGCTAGAACCACACTCAGTTGTGCAGATGTCCTTATTTCAATTTTACATCCCGCTTAGGCAAATGCACAGAAGGTCTGTGTAGTAGTACGTAGACCAGGGATTGCCAACCTTTTGTGGGTCAGGGAAGAGACAATGGAGTGCACATCTGGGCGTGAAGGCAAACTGCTGCATTTGCAGCAGCAAAGTGACCGAAGTTGGGGCTAATGGATTTCCCCTTCATTGGATGAAGTGGGATCTCATCCGCAGAAGGTTATGCCACCATAAATCTATCGCGTCTTGTGGCACCTCTAAAGACTGGTCTTTTGTCTCCACAAGGCACAACGTCCTCTGCCAGCAACCCCTTTGTGTCCTTCTCCCACTTCGGTCTCTCCTCAAAAGCCACTTCTTCAACAATTATATTTTATGTACAGTGGTACCTCGGGTTAAGAACTTAATTCGTTTTGGAGGTCCGTTCTTAACCTGAAACTGTTCTTAGCCTGAGGTACCACTTTAGCTAATGGGGCCTCCCACTGCCGCTGCCCCGCCACCACGCGATTTCTGTTCTCATCCTGAACCAAAGTTCTTAACCCGAGATACTATTTCTGGGTTAGCGGAGTCTGTAACTTGAAGCGTCTGTAACCTGAAGCATCTATAACCCAAGGTAAAGGGACCCCTGACCATTAGGTCCAGTCGTGACCGACTCTGGGGTTGCGGCGCTCATCTCGCTTTATTGGCCGAGGGAGCCGGCGTACAGCTTCCGGGTCATGTGGCCAGCATGACTAAGCCGCTTCTGGCAAACCAGAGCAGCGCACGGAAACGCCGTTTACCTTCCTGCCGGAGCGGTACCTATTTATCTACTTGCACTTTGATGTGCTTTCGAACTGCTAGGTGGGCAGGAGCAGGGACCGAGCAACGGGAGCTCACCCCGTCGCGGGGATTCGAACCGCCGACCTTCTGATCAGCAAGCCCTAGGCTCTGTGGTTTAACCCACAGTGCTACATGCGTCCCTAGGTACCAAGGTACCACTGTATTAAATTTACACCCTGCCCTTCTTACCGGAGAAGCTCAGGGCAACAAACACAAAAAAGTTGCAATGTCACAATTAAGAATATATATTTTTTAACAAAAACTACTTTAAACGTTTAAAAGCACCTAAAAGCAACCACATTCCTCTCACCGCTAAGAAGTTCGTGGTTGCCATGGCCAGTATCTTTGAGCCAACAAACGGCTGGGTGAGCAGGAATGCTTTTAAATGAGGGAGGCAGAGACGTCTCACCAGGGAGGACATTCCACAAGCAGGGATTATTTTTCCACCTACTGTAAAATCCCAGGCTTTTTAAATACCTTCACCCCACCCCAGCCTAATGTATAGTGACAGCCGTTTGTTTAGAATTGTTCTTTTTTAATATTGAATTTTAAGTAACCTGACCTGAAACCTGCTGGCAAATAGGCAAGTAAGAAATCAAAATAATAATAGTGTAAGGCTTTTTATCACCTGTAATGGTGTGCAGGACATCTTTTAGAGCAGGAGCAATGATGTCATCCAGCAGAATGGAGGTAAAGGAGGTGATAAGGAGGCTTTCAAGTTTTACTATTGTTTGTGATAGGTTAGCTGCTAGGGAGGCAGAGAGAGAGAGAAAGAAAAAGAAAGCAAGTCAGGGGTCGTTGGCACTTTTTTCTTTGTCCTTGATTCACCCTAGCAGTTTAAAAGGTGACATTTCTTTGCAGGAGTGTTTGCATTTCTAATTAAACAACAAGTTTAAATTTCAGCTGACTGGAGGTATTTTGTAAAAGCTCAATGTGGGGCTGGGGGGCTGTTTTGTTTTTTTAAAAAACAAGCTGGGATTTATTCTGTAAACAGGGAGGGTGTATTCACTAGATCTGTTGAAATGAATGGACATGGCTATGTTAGGTCTATTAATTCCAGTGGGTTTACTCTGAGTAAAACATAGCTGAATAACCCATATACAGTGGTACCTCGGGTTAAGTACTTAATTCGTTCCAGAGGTCCGTTCTTAACCTGAAGCACCACTTTAGCTAATGGGGCCTCCTGCTGCCGCCGCGCCGCCGGAGCCCGATTTCTGTTCTCATCCTGAAGCAAAGTTCTTGACCTGAAGCACTATTTATGGGTTAGTGGAGTGTGTAACCTGAAGCGTATGTAACCTGAAGCGTATGTAACCCGAGGTACCGCTGTATCTTGTTAGCTGATCCTTAAAAAAAGAAAGAGTATTATATTGTTAGTGGGAATAGATGGATATGGACAGCTGGCTGGGTTTTCTTTAGAGGTGTGGTTTTGGAACCCATCACAAAGAACTCTTGCACTTTTGCAAGTTTACAATTTTGCTGCTGATTGCCCATTGATGTTTTGCATAGGGCTTAAAGCACCATTCCTTCTTAAACAGGTAGATAAGTAGTCATAATAGGAAAAGAAATGATAAGACATTCACTTTAAGCCTAGCCATGTAAGGCCCGTGGATCCACAGTCCCTATGTGGTCTAATGCTGGCATTCATATAAATGAAAAAAAAAAAAATTAACAGAAGCAATTATATCTCTCTAAACCATGTGGATTGTCTGCTCCTTGTAGCCCCAGAAATTATATTTGTGTGTTTCCTGTGCAAGTGTGCTTCCTTCTGCTGGGATTGTGGGCTGCTGTTTGGGTCTGATTAACTTCAAACGCTGGATATCTGGGACACAAGGAAGGGCTGTAGCTCAGCAACAGAACATCTGCTTTGCTTGCAGAAGGTCCCATGTTCAGTCCCCAACATCTCCAGGTAGGGCTGGGAGAGGCCTCAAATTTTGGAGAGCTGCTGCCAGTTAAGGTGGGCGTGTATTCAGCTAAATCGGGGTTTCAGCTAAACTTGGGTCCCCAGCTGTTTTTGGACTACAACTCCCATCATCCCTGACCACTGGTCCTGCTAGCTAGGGATGATGGGAGTTGTAGTCCAAAACAGCTGGGGACCCAGGTTGGAGACAACCTGAGCTAGATGCATTTAGGTTGGGTTCTGTATAAAAGACTGCTGTGTTCTTCAGTGTACTGGCAAGCAGAAAAGGCAACTCGTGAGATATCCCTGAGATATATCCCTAAGGCGTAGTGAAGTAGCCAGCATTGTGTAAGTCTGAAAGAAGTTGTGCAATGCCTTCCTTCCTGCAAAGGGAGGCAAAAAAACAGGATTACCGGTTAGGTTTGCATACGTCTACTGTTTATAATGTTGGGCAGTGTCCAACTAGACAGTTCCACTAGTCCATCCAATGACTTGTCATGCTGTGCAACCCCTAAATATGTTCTTCCTACAACTGAGACGAAGGCAGGGAAGTTCCATTGCACAGTTGAAAGTCCTTGTCCCGGTGGAACTGTTTAATTGAATGCCACCCTTTTGGGGGGAGTGCTAGTCGAGGAGATGCCAGGGAAGATTAGCTGCGTGCCTTTGCCGCCTGCCTGTCCCGATCACAAACCTTAAAACCTTTTCTCCGTCCCGAGACAACTTGTACAGCAGCGGAGGAAAAGAGAGACGGTCACTGTTTACACAACTCTGACATTAACGAAGCGCATTGTGCGAAAGTCAGTATCTCTTTACTGAGGTGCTATAGCATCTGTGTGAAGGGTCTAGGAAGTGACATGCTAACAACCCAGGGACCAGGCACAAGGATAAGGCACAGACTGTTCCTGTTGCCTGTCTGCATGCACGCCGCTGAAATACAGAAAAGGTGCAGAAATACTCTCTGTGCTGAAAGTCCTGCCCTTTCTAAACCCTTTACAGTACAAGATTTTGCTGGCACTGAACTGCAGGAGGCAGATCCTCACCCCTGCACTCACCCCCCTCTCTCTAAATCTCCAGTCTGTAGGAGTCAGCAGCCTTCCCCCACTTTGTATAAAACCAGGAAATTGAAAAACTGCGCCTGTCATAGAATTTACATCAGAGGGGCTGCCCCAGCGACTTCAGCAAAGCTGCTATGGAAATAAGTGATTCACAGAATCAGAGCTCGGGTAGCACTGCTAGGGAACGGGGGTTTGGAGGAGATTAGCCAGGCTGCCGCTTCTCATTCATTCATTCATTCATTCATCCTCTTTTCTCCCTCCCTCTTTTTCTGTAGGTGGACGCATCTGTTCCTTCTCCCCTTGCATCGAACAAGTGCAAAGGACCTGCCTGGCTCTGGAGGAGCACGGCTTTGCCGAATGTAACACTCTGGAGATCCTGCTGAGAGTGTACAACGTTCGGACAATCAGCTTGCCAGTCCCTGACCTTGGAAAAGGAATCGGGGGCAATGCCAGAGCGGAGTCTGACAAAGGCAGCCCATCCGATCAGGGTGCCTCTTCTGCTGGTCTCCAGCAGGGAAATGCACAGTTTAAAAGCGGTGTGCCGCCAAGGGAGATGGTGGGTCACACTGGGTATTTGACCTTCGCTACCAAAAGCCTATTTTAGTTACTCGCGAAGCTAGCGGCCTCCTTGCTGCCTTCCCTCCTTCCCTCCCTCCCAATCAAGCATCCCAGGCTTTTTTTGCTCGTCGGGCAATTCCATATATAGTCAGACTGAGTAAGATTATGCTTTTGTTTAAATAGCACGCAGGAGCGCTAACCAGATCAGCCTTGCAGTACACTGTCCTTCTAGAACAGTGCTTGGCTGCCTGTCAGGTAGGAAGATGGATTAGCAGCTAATAGCTGTGGGATGGACTTTGCAAAGCAAAAGCCACTTACAGAGGTTGTTTGGGGCGGGGGGTGGGGGGCAGGTGTCAACAAGGTTTCCTTTTTCTTTCTGGAACCCCTGCATTGATTCTTCTCTCAACGAGGGTGTGCAATGGGGAGAATTTTTGCTTTTGGTTTTGTATTTGCCATTGGGAATCTATTTAATATTTGGATTTTTAAAAAATAAAAAAGATTTTTGCCGTAGGCCCAGAATTGGCTAGCAGCCCCTGCAAAGAGAGTCTAAAAAGGCAGGCGGATGTGTGGATCCATATATTCGCATACATGCGTACATAGGTGAACCACCCTGGAAAGAGCATCAAACCCAATTTATTGTGGTTGCATGACGTGAGTGGGTCTCCCTTGTCACAAAGATTCAAAGCGCAGGGCTAGCTTTTGAGGGGAGAAAGTTAGGCTGCTAGTCTTCACCCTGACATCTAATGCTGAATGGAGCTGGAGGTTTCCTATAGGAAGTATCATTTAGTCTCATCCCTGCTTGCATCCTGAAATAATTCTGTCCAGGGACAGCTCTTCTACCTCTTCTGTGTGAGCAAAATCCTCAGCACAATCGCACATTCACTTGGCCCTGAATAAATGGCTAGATTTGCATCCTGCTTCCTCCTTGCCAAACAACAAGCAGCAAAAAAAACCCCTCCCTTGTTCAATCTGTCCTGTATTGTAAGGCGGTACTTGTATTTACAGATGTCCATTGCTGTAAACAGAACGAACCCTTCCCTGGTGTTCTTAACCAGCATATAAGCACGTCACAATCCTGTCTTCCTAGGGCCTGGGTGAAATGCGAGCCACGAGGCAAATCTTTTTATCCATTCCATGCGCCGGCTGATTAATAGATATGCCTGAAAGTGCGAATCCGGTTTTGCCCTTTTCTTGACCAAAAATAAACATGGCTGAGCTTTCGATGGGTTACAGCCCCGGTGCTAATCTGTCACAGTTTAACAAAAGTTCCGCCAACCGCGGCGAGCAAAGATAGAACAGCTGAGCAGATTAAAAACCAGGAAAGCAAATCATCTGAGCTCGAAGCTGTTACGTAAGTGTTCCAGGGCTGCAGCTTTCCGCCTCCGCCTCCTCCTCTTCGGAAGGATGTTAGAAGTCTTCTGTTATGCAGTGCTCGAAAGTACTTTTGAGGGAAAGCAGGGTAGAAGGTGCTACTGCTGCCGCATCATTAATGGGGTAGCTACAACCGCCTGCCTGCAAGCAAAGAGAGAACAGCAGGCATATGTAAACATCAGATCAACTGGGGAAGAGGAGGGGGAGCTGCTTAAACCTACAAAAGGAGAGGAAACAGAACCAAGGGAATGCCTCCGTCCTTAAGATGCTTGCACTCAAATCAGCACCGTATGTCCTTGGTACAATATGCTTCTAGTGCAAAGCCAGAAAAGTGGGAGGGGACTTTTTCCAGACTCCTATTTGAACAACCTTATAGGGGTCTCATGCAGATGATAGGCTTGGCAAGAGGCAAAGTGGGCGGAGCAACGAATGTAAATTCTACCTTTGTGCAATAGGTTAGATGGGATGTTTTCCGAGGTTGACGAGCCGACGGCTGGGTGATATCTCGTTTTCAACATAGCAATATATCACCAGCTAAACATCCTGATACACTGATTTATCACAACGTCTGATATAAGGATAGAGCTACATAGGGGCGACGCGGGTGGCGCTGTGGGTTAAACCACAGAGCCTAGGACTTGCCGATCAGAAGATCAGCGGTTCGAATCCCCGCGACAGGGTGAGCTCCCGTTGCTCGGTCCCTGCTCCTGCTAACCTAGCAGTTCAAAAGCACGCCAAAGTGCAAGTAGATAAATAGGTACCGCTCCGGCGGGAAGGTAAATGGCGTTTCTGTGCGCTGCTCTGGTTCGACAGAAGCGGCTTAGTCATGCTGGCCACATGACCCAGAAGCTGTACGCTGGCTCCCTCGGCCAATAAAGCGAGATGAGTGCCACAACCCCAGAATTGTCCACGACTGGACCTAATGGTCAGGGGTCCCTTTACATTTTACATAGGGGCACTGGCTGGATTCACGGTTTTCCCCGCATTGTGATTTTTGCATAGCACACACACACACACACACACACACACACACACACACACACCCTGCATCATGATTCACAATATTTTTGCCAGATCAAAAAATATGAAACCAATAACACAATAGGGGCTTCATTTTTGGATGCTATTTTGATATATTGCCCAGACCTAGGCGAGCCTCGTCTACCCCTCACTTCCCTCTACAGCACACACAGAAAACTCCTCCTTGACCATTGGACCCACTATTGGTCTTGTCTGCTCAAGTTGCTGGAGCCTGTTTTCACATGCAAGGGAAGTCCCTAACTGACCGAGGGGTTGAGAACCATTGGCTGCCCTCATCTGGTTTAGCTGGCCAGTTGAAACTGTTTGCCAGGGTGTAGCTGCTGTCACATGCTGACAGCTTCTAGGAGCCACAGGTGAGAGCTGCGAACAGGGACCAAAGATGGATGAACTACCACAGAAGGAGCAGAACATGTCCCCCACCCAAGGTACCACCCCTCCCCTAACACCCCATATTCTGGATTCTAAGCCTCTGCTGCCTTGTGGGATCTCTTCAGGAGAAGAAAAGGCTCAGGAGTAAAAACCCTACACAGATCCAGAAGGGAGTCCCTACGGTGGTTGGATGGTGCCTTGAACACCTTCTGGCAACTCCTGCAGCCAAGCTGGTGCCAAACACCTTGCTCTGAATTCCTTTGGACCGCATCAGCCAGGGGAAGGGGGGGTGTCGTATCATCTGGACAGCCCAGGACCTCCAGACACACTGCCCAGGCTTGTGCCCTGGGGAAATCCCTTGGGTGCTGCTAACACAATAGTTTGACTCCACCCCCAGAGGCACACTCCATTGTCTCTCAACACTCCATTGTCTCTCACTACTCAGTGCCAACAAGAGTAGGCTAAATTCTACAGGGAGTCAGACCCTGCTCTCAACCCTCCATCTGGGCAAGCAAGAGGGATTATGTGAGTACAAGGACTCCTTCCAGTCCTGGCAAAAACGCTCAAAGGAAGGTGCAGATCAGGGCTGGGGAGGGGCAAGTGGCCATTGGGGAATCCCAGGGCTGAACAGAGAGACCCGAGGGCTGCATCAGGCTCCCAGGCAAACTGAAATGAAATGTTGCAATCAGCAGTGCGGATGTGATTTAATTTGGGCTTATTTCATGTGGCGTTGGCCCGTTCATTCAGAAGTAAGTGGCGTTCAGTGGTGCTTGTCCTGAGAAAATGTTTGCAGCCTTAGCCAGTCTCATGAAGCCTCCCCCCTGTTGCTCCAGCGTTCGCTGCATTGCAGTGAGTTGGAAAGTGCTGAAACAGAGGACTGTATTTTCTTCCCCTTTTGCCGCAGGACAGGACATCAAACATACAATGCTATAAAAACGCCAAGCACTTTTCTTCTCTGGTATTAAAAAGGAAGAGGAAGCAATAAAGGGACAGAGCAGGGATGGGTTTCTAAAAGTTGGAAACCCTAAATGCACAGCACTTTTTGCAGCTGGGTAGGTTAAGTTGCCTGTGCATAGCTTGTGGCAGCCTTTGGCAACCTGGCGCCCCCAGAGGTTTTAGATTACAGCTGCCCCTGTTGGAAATTGTGGTCCAAAGTATCTGTGGGCACCGGGTTGGTGAAGACAGGCTTATAGTGCCAATGCCTCTTAGGTTGTCCCTTGCTCCCAGTTAAAATGTTGCAGTCAATCTAAGGATTCACATCTCTGCCGTTATTCATTGCTGGTGCCCCATTCCTGGATTTCACAGGAGAGCGATGGAGGGTGCAGCCTGTTCTCTTTGGTAGCTGCCTTCTTCCCTGACTCGCTCGCCTAGGCAGGTGTGGGAGGGATGTCATTCCCTGCAGACAAGTCTCCGCGTGCCTGATTGAATTGCAAAGTGTCCTCCAGCATCCCTGGCGGAAAGGGAGAGCGCTGCTCCAAAGTCGGCCCTGGCAGTCTTGATGAAGACAATCTCTGCAGCTTGAGTCAAGCAAGACATGCAAACAGAGAGATGGGAGATAGAGAGGGCTGCATGCATAAATTTTAAGAAGTGCCCTGTGGGTCAGACCAAAGGCTTCGCTAGTCCAGCACCCTCTTCCCACAGATGCCTGTGGGAAGCCCACAAACAGAGCCTGAAGTACAAAACTCCATGTGTGAATCTCCATGTTGGGAGATTCTGGACCAATAAAAGTCAGTACTTGTTCAGCCAGTGCATAGCTAAAAGATATGAAACTCGCTTCCATAGGTGGCAGTAATGGAAACTGAGTTGGATGGTTTTAAAAGGGGATTGCATGGAGGAGAGGACTATTGATGAATAACCATAGTTTAGGGGTCTCGGGCCCTAAGGAAGTCAGACCATCCTCCACCAGGGCCAGGGCCTTTTCAGTGATGGCTCCGACCTGGTGGAATGCTTTGTCCCATGAGACTAGGGCCCTTCAGCATTTAACCTCCTTCCGTCGGGCCTGTAAGACAGAGCTATTCCGCCTGGCCTTTAATTTGAATTCATCCTGATCTTTTATTTCCTTTCTCTTCCCTCCCTCTTCTTCCTCCTCGCTGGCCCAAGTAGGACTAATTCAGCCAGCTAGCCCTGGTGATTATCTAATGCTTATTAGATGGATTTCCCCTAAATTGATTTCTGAACTTTGAATTTTATTGTTATTCATGTTTTTATACTGTGTTTTATGCTGCTTTTACAATTAAGCGTTTTAAATTTGTTTTTAGCCGCCCTGAGCCCGGTTTTTGGACCGGGAAGGGCGGGGTATAAATAAAAATTTATTATTATTATTTATTATCGATGGCTGCAAGCCACGATGACTGTGCTCTGTCTCCACAGTTGAAGGCAGCGATGATTCTGGGTACCACTTGCTGGAAACCACACAAGTGGGGCATCTTCTTGCCCTCAAGTCCTGTTTGCAGGTTTCCCACAGGTATCAGTTTTGACCACTGTTGAGAACAGGAGGCTGGACTAGGTGGGCTATTGGCCTGATCCAGAGGCTCTTGCACTCTTAAGATACGTGCTTTTCATCTGTTCAAGCCCAGCACATGTTTTCTACACCAAGGCATTCTGGTGTGTCCTTTAGATCTTCAAAGCTGGCAGATATGCCCGGCTCTTCTGACGTGATTTGGGGACGTGGAGCTGCACACCCACCTCTGCTCCAACAGCCTGGCTTCGAAGATGTCAATGTGTGGGAAGCACTGACCGCACTCTCGTCGTTTCTCTCGTTCTTTTGCATGCACAAAGGTCTTACACTTCTTACCTTATAAGAACATGTGATTTTAAGAACTGGCTTGCAGGAGCTCTGACCAAGGGACCATCAGGTTCTACATTTGGGTTCCATTAATGGTCAGCAAGGTGCTCCTTATCTCCATAGAGAGCCCTCTTCACTCTGCAAAATAAAGTTCAGGAAAAGCTATCCTATGGTCTATTAATGAGGCTGGTTAATAATGTAAGAATCTGCACACATTGACATAGCATTGCTTTTGAGGAAGGGCCCACACAGCTCTGTCTCTTGACTGCTGGAAAAGCCACACGGAGATTT
Organism: Podarcis liolepis; assembly: GCF_965112155.1. NCBI lineage: Eukaryota > Metazoa > Chordata > Lepidosauria > Squamata > Lacertidae > Podarcis > Podarcis liolepis. The sequence continues at coordinate 14,715,731 of NC_139554.1, read as the reverse complement.
CAGCACATGCTACTTACATACTTTCAAGCCTATCTTTACAGTCTTAAGGACCAGAAATTTGTGTTTCTAAGATTGGGGGGGGGGGGGAGAGAGAAAGAACACTTAACGGCACTACAGAAGCCTCATGTTTTTCTAGAACACAGATATGAAAAGATTTTAAAAACTTTTCAAAGAATAAGTCTACGGACTGTGGCCCACAGACAATTGCAGGCGGCGCCTATCACATCAGTATATTCTAAAATATCTCAACAATGGTGTTCAGAAAAATGTGTTCTGAAATACCTAGCTGTGCCGACTCAAATTCCCACTGCACCACACTGTGTGTCTTCATTTCCGTGTTGTGAAGCACATAGGATTGCTTGGTTGTTATTGTATAGACCATAGGACTTACTTTTTGTAATGTTGCTGAAACATTTTCATATCTGTTACAGAAATGCATGCAGTTGATTTGGTACCTTGACTCTGTTTATCCTTTCGCATCTATTGATTGGTCATGGACTATATTATTTAGGTTTGATTTCATGGTCTAAACTGCAAGGTTCCCAACTTAGTGGAGGCCCACCACTCGGTGGTAGAAAACATGCTTTGCTTGCAGAAAGTCTCAGGTTCAGTGCTTGTCATCTCCAGTTAAAAGAAACTGAGGTAGCAAGTGATGGGAAAAGGCCTTTGTCTGCCTGAGATTTTGAAGATCTGTTGCCTTTCTGAGTATACAATAACAGACTTGATGGACAGATAGCCTGACTGGGTAAGGCAGCTTCCTGCAATTACAGCTAAAAGCCATGGTTAGCATTGTCCTTTATTCATTTATCTTCCTATTTTTTAAAAAAGCCATCAGCTAGCGACCGGCACTGTAGAGAGCCATGTCTAAGCTTCTGCTGTGGCATCAGTTTCAGATGATGTGAGTCCTGATGCATCTGACCACATGCTCGATAAGTCTGCCCTGGGCCCAGTTGCTGGCATTTATCTGTCTTGGGAGACAGTGCTCCTTTGGGGGTGAAGTCAAACTGTGGGATAGTTGCAGGGCTTGCCATGACCACAGAGACACAGATACGGGAGAGACATGTTTTGTTGCAGCTGGGGCAGATGAAGGCATCCAGTTGAGCTGCTGCACATGCAACAAGGCGTTTCTTCTCTCTGTGCTCCTCCCAGTGCTCATTCCTCCTCGGGTCACTGCTGGAGATACATGGCCTGTCTCCAGGCACTGCGGTTGTCTGCAAGGGATTCCCACATAACAGGGTTGATATTGCCAGATTTCATGTCATGTTTGGAGACATCTCTAGGGCAGAGTTGGTCTGCCAATGGGTCTGGTGCCAGCTCCCCATAGGGCATGTCCTTGGGGAGCCTGTCATCTTCCTTCCTGTGGACATAACCAAGCTAGTGTAGATGTGGCTGAGATAGGAGTGCAAACATGCTGGGAGCATACTGAATCAGGCCATTGGTCCATCAACCACAATATTGTCTACACTGACTGGCAGTAGCTCTCCAGAGTTTTAGGCAGGGGAGGAGGAGCTGGGGATTGAACATGAGACATTATGCATCCAAAGCACGCACTGAGCTACAGCCCTTCGGCAGCTTTCGATCCCACAGGCCATGGTAATCTGGAGCAATTCTGTGATAGAAGTATTGGAAACACTATGATAATTCTGATCATATCTACACTGAGTGAGTGTTCATCAGCCCCTTGATGTCTACACTATGGTGTACCATAGGGCACCATTTTATCACCAGTACTTCTTATCTGGGAATGGGATGCCATCAACATGACACCAATGTTTTGTTGTTGTTGTTGTTGTTTAGTCATTTAGTCATGTCCGACTCTTCGTGACCCCATGGACCAGAGCACGCCAGGCACTCCTGTCTTCCACTGCCTCCCGCAGTTTGGTCAAATTCAATGTTGGTAGCATCGAGAACCCTGTCCCACCATCTCGTCCTCTGTCGTCCCCTTCTCCTTGTGCCCTCCATCTTTCCCAGCACCAGGGTCTTTTCCAGGGAGTCTTCTCTTCTCATGAGGTGGCCAAAGTATTGGAGCCTCAGCTTCATGATCTGTCCTTCCAGTGAGCACTCGGGGCTGATTTCAATGTTTATTGATACATAAATTGTTCAGACTCTGGTGGGAGTCCCACCCATGGGAAAATGTGGCACGATTTAGAGTGATCAAATGAAACTTTTATTACAGGGGTGGCCAACTCCCAAGAGACTGCAATCTCCCCCCTTTGGGGGGGGGTCAAAGTTGAGTTTTTTCAGGGGGGAGGTAAAATTTTGAGCTTTTTTTTAGGGGAGCCACAGTTGTTCAGCTTCTTTGGGGGGAGCCGATGATCTACCAGAGATCAACCGCGGACATCCAGTGATCACGATCTACCCGTTGGACATGCCTGTATTACATAGCATGACAAAAAAACCTGTAATTTTATTAGGACAGGGTATTTGTTGTTTACTGTTGCAACAATTATGTTCTCAAAACATATCATCTGTACCATCAAAAATAAATAAAAACATTATGCTGGTGACACTCGGCTCTTCCTCTCTGTTGCATCTGAATCAGAATCAATTTGGGACTTCACATGCCCAAACTGGAGAGGCAGGTGAGTGGAAAGACATGCCTTCCAAGCACAGATCCCCTCCCCATTTTCATTTTAAAGCAATGCTTCCACTTATAAATTTATTCCATATATATATTGATTGTTTTCCAGGCCTGCCATGGCCTACCTAGGACGAAAAGAGTAGTCTTTTAATTTTGCAAGCTGATGAACAGCAAGAGCTGACAACCTGTGATTAATCACCTCTAGGACCTGGATGTGAAGCAATTTGTTGTATGCTGTGAATGATTTATACAAGGAGACAAGCAATTCCTCCCAGCTGCAGGGGAGGACTGGCACTGCCAAATTATAAAGAGCTTCACAGGTACGAGACATACACGCCTGTGGATGTTACAGTGTCATCTCCCTGGGGTGCTGCAGGGTGCTATTCAGTTCCTGATGCTATTTAATAGCTGTGTGAAGCAGCTGGAACAATCATCAGGGGTTTTGGCGGCAAGGTGCCACCAGAATGCTAGTGACACTCAGCTAGAGTTCTCCAGGCAACCTGAATCAAGAGAGGCTGATGAAGATGAAATCATTTTAAGATTTCTTGTGAACTGCTTAGAGGTTTTATTTATTTATTTACTTATTAAAAATATTTGTATGGCACTGCATCGTTAAAAATATATCACAGCAGTTTGCAGCAATATAAAAAAACATGAAACTGAACAAAATCATTAAAAGCTAAAAATAAGTTTCATTACAATCAAGCAGTAATATAATGCCAAGGCTGCAGGTTCGATTCCCCTAAGGGACAGCTGCAAATTCCTGCATTACAGGGAGTTGAACTAGATCAGAGTTTCCCAAACTTGGGTTTCTTAGCAGTTGTTGGACTACAACTCCCATCATCCCTAGCTAGCAGGACCAGCAGTCAGGGATGATGGGAACTGTAGTCCCAAAACAGGTAGAGACCCAAGTTTGGGAAAGCCTGGACTAGATGATCCTCGTGGTCCCCCTTCCAATGCTGTGATTCTATGAAATAAATGTAAGAAGAGAGTTGCTGGATCAGGCCAATGGTCCATCTTAATCCAGCATCTTGTTCTCACTGTGACCAGCCAGATACTCCAACAGGAAGCTGAAAAGCAGGAGCCGATGAGCAGAAAAGCACTCTTATCTACTTGTGGTTTCCTGAAACTGTTGCTCAGAAGCACACTTGCACTTTGACGTGCTTTCGAACTGCTAGGTTGGCAGGAGCTGGGACAGAGCAACGGGAGCTCACCCCGTCGCGGGGATTCGAACCGCCAACCTTCTGATTGGCAAGCCCAAGGCTCAGTGGTTTACACCACAGCGCCACCCGCATCCCTTAAGACAATAAAACCAGACTTCAATTAAAGGGCTGGCAGGGTTGGAAAGATGTCATCAGTAGGTGCTAGAACTTCAGCAGGGATGGGGCTTGCCTGAACTAAACTGGAATAAAGTTGCACAAAATTGGGCCCAGAAAATTTATGACTCCTACTGTATCCGAGCTGTGCATCCAAGCCATAGGGGACCATTAACAGTGACACCACCACCCCGCCCCGAGTCCTCAGTGATTGGGCAGGGATATAAGGTATTCTTTAGAGAAAGTGGTGACCTTTAAGGAGGAATTTACCCAAACGATGCTTGCATTTTTGGTCCATTAAACTAGACTAGATTTCACAGCTTCACTTTTCCTGTCACGTATTATTCAGGTAGCTTGATGTAGGTTAGAATCAGAGTTGGAGGATGCTTCAGATGTAGCTCATTAATTAACAATCGGCACATTTTATTTATTTAACTGTCTCTCCCACAGTTCTGGGCCACTCACAAAAAAAGAACAATTAAACACTAAAAAAAAGATGATGAAACAGCCTTAAAGAAGGTGAAATTACAGAAGGAACAGTCAATAAAAGCAGCAGTTCAAAAGCCCTGTGCCTTCCACCTTTCCTTTTTCAGCAGTCAAATGCCTCTGAGAAAATGAATGTTTGAAATGTTCTACCTAAAATTCATAATCTTTTATTATCTGAAATGAAACAGTGCAGTAAAAGAACCTGAAGTCCAAAACATTTGTTCTGAATGGAGTTTTCTGGTTTTGTTTTGTTTTTAAAGAAAACTTCTGTATTTATTTATATTTTTAAAAAGATTCTAGGTTTATTCTTTTTTAAAAAAATCTTTCAGTTTCAGAAAACACATCTAACAAATAATCCCCATATACCCTTAGTTAGAGTTGATTATAGGAGTTAAGGGTCTTCTATTCTCCATCTTGTCCCAGAGTGAGCCATGGTAGCAGGTGCTGTACTGAATAGACACGTACCATAAAGTTTCCAAATCATCTTTGCCTTTGTGTTCCTGAGCTCCCTAAATTGCTTCATTAGTTTCTGCATATTCTATTCACCATGCCTCTAGAGTTAAGTTAGTGGCTGTTTTCCAATATTGTACAATTATATTTCTAGCCGCAGGCATTAAAAAGGATTAATGGGTCCTTAAGCAATAAATTATTTTGATCATCTCTACACAGATTTAATAAAGTTAGCTTCAGATCAGGTTATGTCACCTGTTTGTGTAATGGAACGAATTTCAAAGACTAATTTCCAAAATAATTGGTACTGGTTTGCATTCTCACCACATTTAGATATACGAACCTAACTGCTGACAAAGGACTTGAATGGGAGCTTAACCTCTGGCATTTCACCTATGAATTGTTTAAAAACTATTTTCTCTCATTTTAACAGAATCCGACTTAAAAGGTTTTCCCCCTCCCCAAGATTTTTGCCAGAATGCATTATCAATTTCACTGTTCTGGGTGGGGAATAATAATAATAATAATAATAATAATAATAATAATAATAATAATAATAATATATAACACCCCTGTTTTCATAAGAGAAATGTTGGATTGTATGTCATAAGAAACCAATCCCTCCTTGCTGTGCATATATCTGAGTAAACATGATGTGAAGGAATAGGTATAGGTATTTGTAGCCATTTTGTTTACAACTTGGGTTGTAAAATGGTTGCCTTTTGGCTCTCCTGCCAAGAAGGGTCAAAAGTGCACAAGGACGTTAAGAGTTCAAAAGGACCTTTTGCTCAGGAAATTGTGCATAAGAGGGTCAAAGGTTCATCCTAGGAACTTGGCAATTAAGGGGAAATAGAAACACCCAGATGTGTGCTTATGGTGAGACTGGTGCTCCTCATGCAGGCAAGCTTTTTGCAGCATCAATACAACACTGTTGGCAACAAAATGCCTCCCTCCCCATTAAATACAGATTTACCTTTCCTGGAGAAAATCAGATACGTAAAGAAAAGAAATATTGCCAATGTCTTCTTTGCAATATCTCAGTGACCTATTTGCAGTTAAGCCCATCTGGAAGAACCCTTAATCATCCCTCTACTCCTGATTAGAGTGAGCACAGCAACTCTTCCTGGTAGACCTTGCCCAATGAGGCAGTTGGGAGGACTGAAGGTCCCTGCCTTCCCACAGTTCCCTAAGCTTTCCTCCTCCCCTGGGTCCTTCCCAAGCAATCTGAGACTTTGTCACTGTGACTGGCTTTGCTCCACCCTCTTCTTAGGTCTCCTGGTTCTGAGACCACGGGAGAGGGGAGCTGGTTGCAGCAGGAGGGGGAGACTCCCTGGCTTCTTCAGCAGCCTGCCTCATCTCTGTCTTTTGGTTTCCCTCCTTTCCAGTCTCTGCTTCTGCCTCTGCTTCTGGACTGCTCTCTGCCACAGCCTCGTCCTGCTCACTAAACCCTGTTACCTCTTCAGCTTCCAACACCACTTTTGTCCTAGTCTTCTCCCTCTTCTGCCTCTGACCACTTCTTGCCGTCTCACCATCAATCCCCTTGCTCTGTGTCAGGATCACAGAATGCTGTGTGAGATAGTAAGTCTGCAAGCTTGAGTTTGCTAGCTGATGCAATCAGCCTGCAATGCTTTCTATGGAAGTGCTGGGTCAGAACGACTCAGCAGTAATGTGCTGACAGTTGATTGGCTGTCATTGGTTTAAAAGGGAAACCTGTCCAGCAGTAAAGGTGGTGGTGTAGAGGAGTGTGGTCAAAGAGAGAGAGTTAGAGGTCTTCCTATTTGCCTTAAGGTGCAGTCAGGTACTTTGCTTGACTGTATGAACTGCTTGTGTATTATAGCCTGTAGATATTTGTATATGTTTGTTGTATATGTTAGTCGTTTAGTCGTGTCCGACTCTTCATGATCCCATGGACCAGAGCACGCCTTTCCCACTGTCCCCCGACTTGGTTAGAAGGCTGGCGGGGGGGATTGATGGTGAGACGGCATGGCTCTGGGTCCCGTTCTGGGGGCTGGGGGAGGGGGAAGCTCGGGCTTCCCCCGCCCCAGCCCCGCACCTGGGGGGGAGGAAATATTTTTTTTTTCTTTATTCCCCCCCCCCCAAATCTAGGTGCGTCCTATGGGCCGGTGTGTCCTATAGGGCGAAAAATACTGCAGTTCATAGCTTCTCTGAGTTATTCAAGCCCCTTCGCCACGGCAAGGCAGTGATCCATGAAGGGGATTTGTATATATAGCTCACAATAAATATACTGCACTGAAGAACCTGGAACTCTGAGCATTTCTGCTAAAGCGCCGTGAAGAATTCGCGACACTCTGAGCCGCCTTCTCTTGGGGTTCCCCAACTGGCACCTTCCACCTCTCCTCTGCTTCCAGCCATACATTGTGATCATAGAGCGTCCTCTCAGAGGACAGTCCCATTAAAGCTAATACTTTTGGCCGAGTAAAGCCAGTGCAAAAAAAGTAGGCCATTTATATATACTCTGAAAATTCAGTAGCTGACCAAGAACATCAGTAAGACCTCAGGAATAAACATTTGAAGGTTACAAATTCAAGGGCTTTGTAGAGCTAGGCAAGGGTAATAAAGGAAGGACATTTGCTTAGCCTTTGCTTGGAAACTCCCATATTCAAAAGAAGTCTGAACGTCAGTCATTTGCTTTAGAGTGTACAAAGGGACTGTATGCAGATAATATACCTGGTGTGTATTGCTACAGAGGGAAAGGTCACTTTCAGTGCAGGCAACAGATTGGTAGAGATATTATGGAAACTGCAACCTTCTGACATCGTATGACGGTTGCATATTGTGTGTGGGGTGTGTGCAAAGGGAAAGCAGAAATGTTTTACACAAACAAAGGCCCCATTCTGGGCACCACAATTCAAGAAGGACACTGACAAACTGGAACGTGTCCAGAGGAGGGCAACCAAAATGGTCAAAGGCCTGGAAACGATGCCTTATGAGGAACGGCTAAGGGAGCTGGGCATGTTTAGCCTGGAGAAGAGGAGGTTAAGGGGTGATATGATAGCCATGTTGAAATATATAAAATGATGTCACATAGAGGAGGGAGAAAGGTTGTTTTCTGCTGCTCCAGAGAAGCGGACACGGAGCAAGGATCCAAACTACAAGAAAGAAGATTCCACCTAAACATTAGGAAGAACTTCCTGACAGTAAGAGCTGTTTGACAGTGGAATTTGCTGCCAAGGAGTGTGGTGGAGTCTCCTCCTTTGGAGGTCTTTAAGCAGAGGCTTGACAACCATATGTCAGGAGTGCTCTGATGGTGTTTCCTGCTTGGCAGGGGGTTGGACTCGATGGCCCTTGTGGTCTCTTCCAACTCTAGGATTCTATGATCTACATTATACATTTATTTTATTTTTAAAAAAATATTAACAATTTCAACATTTCAAATTATCAAAACAAATAATCTTCATTATTTTCCCCCCTTTTTCCCTCCCCTCTCCCCAGATAACCCTCCTTCCCCCCCCCCAAGACTTCCCTCAGCTCCTCTCTCTGATTTCTCAACTCATGTTATTCTCTGGATACTGTTAAATTGTATATATCCTTTTATTATCTGTCTACTATATTAACCCTCAATGAATTTGTGTATGTTTATTCAAAACCTGCCAAGGAGTCCAGTTCATTTTTTTTCCTTTTTAAATAATTTGTAAAAAGTTCCCATTCTTCTTTAAAGTCACAGTTGTCCTTATCTCGCGATTTGTATGTCAGTTTCGCCAGTTCTGCATAGTTCATCAATTTCTCTTGCCACTGTTCTTTTGTCGGGGTTTCCTCATTCGTCCATCCTTGTGCTATCAAGACTCTTGCCGCTGTTGTAGCATACATAAATTGCATTATACCTTTAAAGCAGTACCATCACCCTTTAAACAGTCGTGGCTTCACACAAAGAATTCTGGGGGCTGTAGTTTGCATAAGATGGTGACAGTTGTCAGGAGACCCTTGATTCCCCTCACAGAGCTAAAATTCTCAGACAGGTTTAATAATCAATTCATCTTCCCTGGGAACTCTGGGAATTGCACTTCTGTGAGGGAAATAGGGGTCTCCAGCTTCGTCTTCCAGATGCTTTGGATGACAATTTTCATCTGAAGCTGATGGGGATTGTTGCCCAAAGCATGAGGAGGGCACCAGGTTAGCAATTCTTGTGTTAAAACATCCAGAGTCATGCCTCCAATGTCTCATTCTGGTTCAGAAACAAGGAAGCAATAAATGAAGTCTCGGCATTTTTGATAGTGTGAACTGTGCTCTTTTCTGTTCTCGTGGCTTGGGTTGGGGGTCAAGGTATGAGAAGGGATGTGTCACAGTTCCTGATATACTGATTGTCACACTTGTCAGTCACGTTAATAAGCACGCTGACCAGTTCTGCGGGGCCCTTGTAGCTCAAGATAAATTTCCATTGTGGTTCTGAAAATATTATTTTTGGCATCAATGGAAATTTAAAGAAAACAAGGCCACATTCAAAACCCAGTAGAAATGTCTTGTAAATCTCAGAACTAATGGCCACAATAAATAAACAATAAATGAATTATTTTATTTTATTTATTTATTTATTTATTTATTTATTTATTTGCAATAAATTAGCTATGTTTGTGAATGATGCACAGGCAAGGCAAACTGTGATAGAGTCATGTTCTTTCAGAGCTTATAAAATGGAACAGAGAAATTAGGGCTCTGGGATACCTAGGTGCTTCTGCCTAGGAATATTTCATCCCTACAAGCAAGCAACAGCCTTTTCTAGTCCCTTCTCCATCCTCATGGCAGATACAAGCAGAAGTCAGTGCACCTTCAGCTGTACTGTCCAAACAACACATGTTTGGATCCAAACATAGTGGGTAAAAGATAAAGGGCCCCATGATGATTAAGTCCAGTCAAAGGCGACTATGGGATTACAGCGCTCATCTCACTTTTCAGGCTGAGGGAGCCACCGTTTGTCCACAGACAGCTTTCCGAGTCATGTGGCCAGCATGATTAAACCTCTTCTGGAGCAATGGGAAACCATGACGGAAGCCAGAGCGCACAGAAATGCCATTTATCTTCCCACCACAGAGGTACCTATTTATCTACTTGCACTGGTGTGCTTTTGAACTGCTTGGCTGGCAGGAGCTGGGACAGAGCAACAGGAGCTCACCCCATCGCGGGGATTCAAACCGCTGACCTTCTAATTGGCAAGCCCAAGAGGCTCAGTGGTTAATAATAATAATAATAATAATAATAATAATAATAATAATAATAAATTTATACCCTGCCCATCTGGCAGGTTTCCCTAACCATTCTGGGCGGCTTCCAACAAAATATTAAAATACAATAGTCTGTTAAACATTAAAAGCTTCCCTAGACCACAGAGCCAATCCTGCGTTGTATTAAAAGCCATTCACTGGAGGAAAAGGGATTGTTGGGAAGTTGCAACTCCCCTTCTGAGGAAGAATATTGTTACATGCCACCCCAACCTCTGAGCAGTTTGAGATTCCAGGGACACCAGGCATGTTTACCAGGGTCTGTGTTTCCTTTTGGACAGTAAGACACAGCAGGGACTGTGATGTCTTTAGGCTCAGTGTTTATTATTTTTATTCTTTTTAAAAGGTGCCGGTACTGGGATTCCTGAATTGCAGAGGGTCAGACTGGATGACACTTGGGGGCTTCATCCAACTCCACAGTTCTTTTGATTCTATTACCTTCGTCTAGTTTCTTTATAGTTTCAGTTTCTCAGGGCCTTCTCTGTAGTGGCGCCCGCTCTGTGGAACACCCTCCCTTCAGATGTCAAGGAGATAAAGAACTACACAACTTTTAGACGACATCTGAAGGCAGTTTTTAATGCCTGATATTTTACTATGTTTTTATATATGCTGTAAACTGCCCAGAGTGGCCCAGCCTGATGGGTGGGGTATTATTATTATTATTATTATTATTATTATTATCATCATCATCATCATCATCATCCCAGTATTGTTCTGTCCACATTTCCACATCAGTTTATTTATTTTATTTGGTGTGTCTACACACACACACGAAGTCCTCATGAAAATTCATCAGCCTTTTAGTGCAAAATTCTCCTAATGACCATGTTCTTGCATGCAATTTCTCCTATTCTAATACATTTATTGATGTCGTTTTCACTAATAACACACATTCTTATGCACAGTTTACCCTGGTGCATGCATTTTTGCAAATGTTGCGCAATTGTGCAATTCAGAGAAGTGTGAGTTTCGAAGGATTCGCTGCGTTTCAAAAAGTGTGGATTAAGCATTTCCGCCTTTAATTTAGAGGAATCTTCTATTTCCCCCCAGTCAGTGCAAAGCATTGCAGTCTAATAATAATAATAATAATAATAATAATAATAATAATAATAATAATTTATTATTTATACCCCGCCCATCTGGCTGGGTTTCCCCAGCCACTCTGGGCAGCTTCCAAAAGAATATTAAAATACTATGATACATCAAACATTAAAAGCTTCCCTAAACAGGGCTGCCTTCAGATGTCTTCTAAAAGTCTGGTAGTTGTTGTTCTCTTTGACATCTGGTGGGAGGGCGTTCCACAGGGAGGGCGCCACTACCGAGAAGGCCCTCTGCCTGGTTCCCTGTAACTTGGCTTCTCGCAGTGAGGGAACCGCCAGAAGGCCCTCGGTGCTGGACCTCAGCGTCCGGGTAGAATGATGGAGGTGGAGACGCTCCTTCAGGTATACTGGACCGAGGCCGTTTAGGGCTTTAAAGGTCAGCACCAACACTTTGAATTGTGCTCGGAAACGTACTGGGAGCCAATGTAGGTCTTTCAAGACCGGTGTTATATGGTCTCGGCGGCCGTTCCCAGTCACCAGTCTGGCTGCTGCATTCTGGATTAGTTGTAGTTTCCGGGTCACCTTAATTTTTTTTTTTATAAATTTTTTATTGATTTTACAAAATTTTTAAAGACAATACAAACATATAAAAAGACATGCAAACACGTATAATTTCATAACCTTTTTTTTTTCATAAACCGTGTTTCTCCGACTTCCCCATACCTCCCCTTTCTGCATCCCAATGTCCAAAAGTTTTTAGCAACTCTGTCCGGGTCACCTTCAAAGGTAGCCCCACGTAGAGCGCATTGCAGTAGTCCAAGCGGGAGATAACCAGAGCATGCACCACTCTGGCGAGGCAGTCCGCGGACAGATAGGGTCTCAGCCTACGTACCAGATGGAGCTGGTACACAGCTGCCCTGGACACGGATTTAACCTGTGCCTCCATGGACAGCTGTGAGTCCAAAATGACTCCCAGGCTGCGCACCTGGTCCTTCAGGGGCACGGTTACCCCATTCAGGACCAGGGAATCCCCCACACCTGCCCGCCTCCTGTCCCCCAAAAACAGTACTTCTGTCTTGTCAGGATTCAATCTGGCCAAAATTCGTCGAGAAGCAAGCACAGCAGCTCACGGGCCAACACATTAAACAAAAATGATATGAAGCCTTTGAATGTTGCCTCCTAACTGGGAGGAAATGCTTCTTGCATGCGCGCCAAGGAAAAGACTGTGCATCACAGCCATGTGCAGGTGACATTTGTGCGCCCCTGGAGGGCTCGTTTCTCCATAATGGTGGTAGCACTGAGCAATGAGGGACTAAGAGTCAGGAAATATGCTGGCTTATCGATCAGGATTTTGTGCATTAAGGCAGGCTAGGGAAGCTGCGATCATGTGAGAGTCCTCCGCAAGGGATGATTAACAATCACAGCAATGCTCCTGTTTCAGCTTTGTGGGTGGAAGGAGTGTACTTGCATACACTGATCTCAACTTAATCGCTCCCCCTTCATTTTTTGATAAGAAAGAAGCAGGAGATGTAATCCACAAGGCAATGTGCAAACACTAGTCAAGTGTCCCCTCGAAGCCAGGTCCCATATGGACTGCACCTGCTGTCTCTACCTCCCCAATTCCCCTTAGAGCTAATCCAGTCATCCCTTGTGGCTGTTATTCTCTCTGCCTTTATGAAGTAGCTGTAAATATTCCTTATCTCCATTTTGAGCCACCTGCCTCACATTTAGGGGAACTCTAAATGCAGTTATACAATGAGCTTCTTCCAAATTCTTGCAAACAATGGGGCTATCAGCGGTCATTCTCAAAACAAAAAACCCTCCAGCAACCAAAATCAGTATTAAGGGATATATATATATTCTTTATTACAATGAAATGATTACAATAACACTCCAATAATGCAATCATATATTCTTTATTGCAATGAAATGATTACCATAACACTCCAATAATGCAATCATAATAGGTTGAATCCTCTGCAGTGTATTTCAATATGTGGCAGAAACATTTCAACACAAAAGCTTCCATTGGTAACCTAATATTACGTTGAAGAAATGGAACAGGACAAATCTGAAATAAATGAAATGAAAATATTAACTGGTCAGCAGTTCTAGACGAAAAAACAACCATTACCATGTATGAAAGGAGCAAGCCAATGGGCTTTGCCTCCTGACTATAAAACCTCAGAAGAGGAGGGCAAAACAATTCACTGCAAACCTCTGTAGTAAACAGCAAGTAGATTTTGAAAACTTTCATTCCCTGAATATTCAAATACTGTGGAGGGATTGTAATGGGCCAGAAAAATGCATCAACAACAATCATACTTAATGGACTACAAGTCCACAAAGATGGGTTGTTAGTTTTTGCTTTCTGTCGCATAAACAGAGAATTGAATTCAGAAAAAAGGAAAGGTCAGTGATTGAAAAGGTTGTTCACTTTGTCCTCGCACCAGACCTGTCAAGACTAATCTATCGCATCTACAAATTCATGTGATAGACCGTTGCAAAGCTAGTTAAATGTTTTATTGCCTGTGTTTTGTATATAAGCTAACGTTGTTACGACCCATAGTTAAGACTGTAAATAGTAGATCTGTTGACCATGTCAATTCCAGGTTTGGGGGGCAGGGGCAGGGGCTGGCACTGGGCCCCCTCCCTTGCCTGTGCCACCCCCATTTGGATTTACTCCGTGATCGTGTTGCTCCTGCGAGCAGTGCCTGGAAGCTGCCATTTTAGTGCCCTGGACGTAATGACACTTTAGGGCACCATAGGGAAATAAAATAGCATGCCCCACTGGAGGTTCATAGCCAAAGCAAGAGTATATGTTTGCTTTGTATATATGAATGCAAAGGAGCCAAGGTGACCTGTGAGTGGAATACAAATTTATTTGATGCATAAAACATACAACTTAAAAGGTTCAGCTTAAAATGATAGCTTCGTAAAATGAATGCCATAGCCGCAACAGTCAATAATGCCTGCCTGTAACAATGCACGTTGGTAAACGCAATGCATGTCAATATATTCATCAGTTAGGATGCGGTAGTGGCATATACACTATGCCTGAACCAGCTGTAGAGGACAGTAGGGTGGCAGCGCTCACCTGACTTCCCATTGCTGCGGCTTAGCAGGAGGTCGAGGGGTAGGAGCAAAGCAGGGGCAAGGTCGACACAGTGCAAGCACCAGATACGCTCTGCCAGTGCATTTGCGCCACGCCAGCCTAATGGCCTCTTCCGCTTCTGCAAGCAATGGAAACATGGCCGACAGGAGAACAGGTGCACATTATCATCGCATTACACCATCCGCTACTGTGAACCAGATATCTTCCATAGCCAATAGTCAATGCATTTTGACTAAAATGTCTTCTTCAGTGACAAATTGAAGAAGAACACTAGGAGAACAATTGAATTCTGAACACTATCTTGAGCATGAATCCAGACGGTTTAGTCAGACAGTCCTGGTGAAATCCCCCCACAGATTCTTCCTTCGGACAAGAAATACCATCAGCTGGGGAAAAAGAGGACAAAGAGGACAAGCGCCCACCCTGTGGAACGCCCTCCCTTCAGATGTGAAGGAAATAAGCAGCTATCTTCTCTTTAAAAGACATCTGAAGGCAGCCCTGTTCAGGGAAGTTTTTAATATTTAACGCTGTACTGTTTTTAACACTTGATTGGGAGCCGCCCAGAGTGGCTGGGGAAACTCAGCCAGATGGGCGGGGTATAAATTATTATTATTATTATTATTATTATTATTATTATTATTATTATTATTATGCTTCATCCTAAATATGGAATATTGTAGCTATGGCATTGCCGTATTTAATGCACACCCTTTTTTTTAGCCAAATGACGCTGTGAAAATCAGGGTGCATGTCAGATTCGACAGCGCGTTAGATTCGCATAACACGGTAGTTCTCATTCTAAGTTGGACATGTTTTGAATCGCATTCCCAGGCTACCTTTCCCTCACTGGGAGAAACGCTTCTGACCATGCCTCAGAGTAATGCTAGCTTGGGGACAATGTGGGGAGATTAAAATGGCGGCCGCCTGGTCATGTGGTGCTAAATGCTGAGGGTGGGTGGGGAAATTAAAGGGAGGACTGTGGCGACAGAAGGTTATATATTTGAAGTTAATGTCTTCAGAGCCAATGGTGACTGGTGCCCAATGGAATTGGCAGGGCAGAAGCTAACAGTGGGCGGGTCCAGAGGCAGGTGGACCCAGATCTAGTTTTTGCCACCATTTGGCTAATTGGCAACATTGAGAGTAAGGAGGAGGAGGCAGGCAGGCAGTGCTACCCACTGGATTGGTTGTATGTTAGACAGGAGACAGGTGGGGACTGACTGGGGGTAAATTGAGGTTGGTGGGCAGTGCCCCATTTTCTCTAATGAACCGGCCTCCCCTGTTCACATCCCCTAAATCAGCCTTTCTCAACCTGTGGGTCCCCAGATGTTGTTGGACTACAACTCCCATCACCCCTAGCTAGCAAGGCCAGAGCTCAGGGATGATGGGAGCTATAGTCCAACAACATCTGGGGATCCACAGGTTGAGAACCACTGCCCTAAATGGTTTGCTCACCCTGAAAGCCCTGCTAGCAGGAGCAGTTGCCTCCTCGCACAATGTCAATAGTGCATAGTTATTTTCATAGAATCAAGCATATCTCTTTCCAGAAAAACATGCCTGGGGTTTCCCCCTCCCCGACCGCCGCCAACGAGAAAATGTCATATCCCACCGTCATCTCTGCAGGGAATGCGAGGTAAGCAATCAAATCGCTTGAGGTGTAAATGCAGAAAACATTGGTACTGCCATCCTTCCACCAAGCGAGTCCCCAGAGACGAGCGTTCCTGTGGAACAAGCACAGCAACCTCCACTCTCTGCTATTATCCTCTGATCTGTAGGCAACCATCACACTTGCTTTGGCTTTGCCTCAGGGGCTCATCCCACTTACAAATTAGGAGCTGGATCCTGGGGCACCAGGGTTACTATGGCAACCAGGTTCTTAAAGTAACTAAAGGCAGCCATTTTACAAACACACACACACACACACACACTATAGCAGTGCTAAGATTCTCTCATGCCTATGCTATTAAGAAATAATAGTTTTCTCTAGAGCAAGGACTCTGCACCACAAATTCTGGATTTCCGGTCTTTCTGCCAAGTTGCAATTTCTCCTACTCATGGGTGGAGAAGCCACAGTCAAGCGTGACTCTTCTTGCTAACAGCATCAGACAGCACAAATAGCGTAGTTATGGGAACAGCAGAATCAGTTGAGAGGCTCGCAGTCACGTCTGCATCCATTCTCTGTATTCTTTGCAGCAGGAATGAGGAACTACAGCTCCCATCAATTGCCATGCTGCTTGATGGGAATTGGAGTCCATGTGGAAGGTCAGACGTTCCCTGCTTTGCAATGACCCTGGTCAGGGCTGTTATTCACACAGCAAAGAGGCAGAGCAATGGAACGAAAGGTGAAGACTTTGGTTCAAGGCTGTGCTCAGCCATGAAATGCTTCAGTTGAGCTGCTAAGTCTAGTTCAGTGATGGGGAGCGTTTTCCAATCCAGTGGCCACCTTTTCTGAGCAACCTTCCAGGCTGGGCTGGCCCTACCTTGAAGCAGACTGAGGTAGCTGCCTCAGGCAGCAAATTCTGAAAGGCGAAAGTACCGTATTTTTCGCTCCATAAGACACACCTAGTTTTTAGAGGAGGAAAGCAAGAAAAGAAATATTCTGAACGAAACAGTGGATGTATGGTTTTTGTGGTGTAGGCTGTAGCCATGGACATGCTATGTGATCTGATGGTGAATTTGGGGTGACCCAATGCAAAAATCATGAGGATCCATGGGCTTTTGCCTCCCCCCTCCCAGGCAGCCTCCTTTATCTCTAGCGTCCCTTATCTCCCTCCCTGATCGCTTGCCGATCAGCTGCTTCCCTTCAGCACACACTTCCTTCTTTAAGAAAAAAAAAAAACATGATCTGCTTTTTGCCCCTGGATCTTGTGTTGTAAAATATGGACAACCCCACTATTACCTGACTTCCAGTGTGTGATTTCAGTGGAGGCAAGGATTTATCACCTTATGGTCCTGTTAGATGAACAGTCATACAGAAGCAGAGTAAATAAATACTCCTACTCAGCTACATTTGTCAAAAAACAGCATTTCAAATGTGTTATAAATATGCAACACCAGATGGCGCTGTAGAGCACAACACTTTTCTATGTAATTTTACATAGGGCTTTTTCTTCTTCTTTTGTTATAATGATTTAATTCATGACTTATTTATAGCGTGTGTTTTTCCTGTGTGTAGATCTAGCCCTAGATTGCTAGATATCACCGTGATGATCACTAAACAACTGAACATATACTGTAGTAAGACACTGGTAGCGAGGCATTGATTGATGGGATTGATTTCTCTTTGTCTCTTCCATTTATTACTTTGCATGAAAAATGGATCTTAATGAAAGAAGCCACGAAATATGTGTTGGCGGTGGAGGAAGAAGGGAACGTGCTGACTGCATGAGGTTTCAGGACATAAAAAAATTATTTGGCTGTTCTGCTTCATTAAATTTTAACTTTAGGAAATTAAGTTGGAGGCACACACTCAATAAACATAAATCAAAGTGCTAGCGTCTGCGGTTCATATCATCACACTGGAATGACAGAGAACAATGTCTTAATTTGGAATCAAGCGGAACAGCTCCGTTGACTTGCTATGTCGCCTACCAGCTCCTGCAGGATATTATTTTTGCCGCAACAGTGGAAAGAGCTGGTATCAGGGACTCTTGAGACTTGAACTGGATTCTCAGAGTCTAAAGCAACCGAACTAGCCACTAAACCTTGGGCAAAGTCCTGTCCCTCTTTATGCAGGCTGCCTGCTCACACCTCATGGCACTTTAGGAATCAGGGTGAGGGGTGTGTGGTCAGAGATAAGCCCATAGGGTGAGATGGAGAACCCTTGTTTTTGTTTAGTCATTTAGTCGTGTCCGACTCTTCGTGACCCCATGGGCCAGAGCATGCTAGGCACTTCTGTCTTCCACTGCCTCCCGCAGTTTGGTCAAACTCATGCTGGTAGCTTCGAGAACACCGTCCAACCATCTCGTCCTCTGTCGTCCCCTTCTCCTTGGGGAAGTCTTCTCTCCCATGAGGTGGACAAAGTATTGGAGCTTCAGCTTCAGGATCTGTCCTTCCAGTGAGCACTCAGGGCTGATTTCCTTAAGAATGGATCGGTTTGATCTTCTTGCAGTCCCTAGGTAAAGGTAAAGGGACCCCTGACCATTAGATCCAGTCATGGCCGAATCTGGGGTTGCGGCGCTCATCTTGCTTTATTGGCCGAGGGAGCCGGCGTACAGCTTCCAGGTCATGTGGCCAGCATGACTAAGCTGCTTCTGGCGAACCAGAGCAGCGCACAGAAACGCCGTTTACCTTCCCGCCAGAGCGGTACCTATTTATCTACTTGCACTTTGACGTGCTTTCGAACTGCTAGGTTGGCAGGAGCAGGGACCTAGCAACGGGAGCTCACCCCGTCATGGGGATTCGAACCGCTGACCTTCTGATCGGCAAGTCCTAGGCTCTGAGGGCCATAATTGATCCTTAGGCTTGAGGTTCCTGTAATAATGTTTAGCTATAGAAGCTGGGATGCAGGCAGAGGAAGACAACAAGTCCAGATCTACGTTTACAATCCCGATGGCAGAGCCAGGGGCATAGTTCCAGCTCCGTATGTTGCTTGGCATCCCTGCTGAGCAATCTTTGGCTAAAAAGCAACTTGCTGTTGATCTCAGCCATGTGGTTCCTCCATCTAAGCGTTTCTCAAGCCAGGATGAGAAGAAGCCACAGGCAAGTGCCCTCTCCCACCTCACAACTGTAAGATACCTCCACCACCTGAGACCTGCACAATCTCCTCCCCCTACTCCCTGCTGCCTTTGCCTCGCTGCAATCTGTTTTGCCTCATCCCTCTTTTTGGCAGGAAGTGATTCTGACAGCTGGCATATCCTGGTGGATTGGTTCAGGCCCAGAAACTAGGTGATGCTAAGAAGGAAACATAAGAAATAAATGAATGGCGCACGTTTTTGCTCAGCTTCAACCTGCTCGCTCCCATTAGCCGCAGCTGACCCGAGTTTATCTGAATATAAAACCAGCTACAGATGGCATCCTCAGCTGCAACCTGAGACCTGTGTAATTGTCACTTTTTTTAGTGGATCAGTGGCCCATCTAACCGCCAGGGTATCATCTAACCAGCAGATGCTCTGGAGGAAGCCATGTGTAATTGCGTTACGCTATGTCTCTGGGAGCTGGGCTTGGCTTCCTGGCTCCAGCTGGCAAGAGACATCTATTCCCTTGAGGGTGAAGGATCAATAACCATTGTCTTTTCTAAACTGACTAATACGATGCAAATGCTGTTTTTGTCTAATCCTTTTAAACCCCATCTCGGTTCTTTCTTCATTGTCTCTGAGGAAGCATAAGACTGTCATTTCCCCCCAGTCCTATTCACGGGTGGTGCTTTTAAAGGAATATCCTCGAAGAGCGATGTAAAAAACAAGAATGACTACAAACCTGTTGCTGTTTTCTTCTTCTTACCTATTGAATTGTAGGATTTTAGAGTTGGGAGGGTCCTGGGGGTCATCTAGTCCAACCCCCCTGCAATGTAGGTATTTCTTTTTTTAAAAAATGTTTTTATTAGCAATTTCCACATAACAAAATATCAAAACATATCATATTCATTTCCCACCCCCATCAAACCCTCCCCCCCGAGACTTACCTCAGCTCCTCTCTCTGATTTCTCTGCACATATTACTTTCTGCATGTTACAAAATTATACATATACTTACATTATCTATCTACCATGTTATCAACCAATAAATTTGTGTATGTCTATTCAAAACCTGCCAAGGAGTCCAGTTGTCTTTTTAGATAATTTGTAAAAAGCTCTCATTCTTCCTTAAAGTCACAGTTGTCCTTGTCCCGCAGTTTGTATGTCAATTTAGCCAACTCTGCATAACTCATCAATTTTTCTTGCCACTGTTCTTTCGTTGGGATTTCCTTGTTCTTCCCTCCTTGTGCTTTCAAGACTCTTGCCGCTGTTGTAGCCTGCATAAATAAGTTCTTTGTTTTTCTTGGCAGGTCTTGTCCTACAATCCCTAGCAGAAATGCTTCTGGGGTTTTTTTTTTTACAAATGTCATTTTAAACATTTTTTCAATTCATTGTATATCATTTCCCTTTTTTAAAACTTCTCTACATTTCCACCACATATGATAAAAAGTCCCTTCTTTTTCTTTACATTTCCAACATATGTTTGACCCAGTTTTGTACTGCAATGTAGGTATTTCAACTAAATCATCCATGACAGATGGCCACCCAACCTCTGCTTATAAACCTCCAACCACCTCTTGTGGGAGTCTGTCTGCTATGGGATTGGCTGAATGCAGAAGAGTGGTGGGAGGAGCCAGCTGGGGAACCCCCAAGGGAACCCCCAAGCAAAGAAGGCTCAGAACCAGGGAACTGGTGGTAGGAGGACAATGAGTGGTCAGAAGGAGCAGACAAGGAGGAGGAGATGTCAGAAGCTGAAGAAGCAACAGGGTTTGGTGAGCAGGAAGAAGCTGAGGAAGAAGAAGAGAGCAGTCCTGATTCAGAGGCTGGAGAGGAGGGAGCCGGGAGACACAGAGCTTCTGAAGAGGCCAGGGAGTCTTCCCCTCCTGCTGCAACCTGCTCTCCTACCCACTGTGATCTCCTAGAACATGCAGAGAAATGAAGAGGGCAGAGGAGAGATTGGTTGTGCACAGACACAGTCTCTGATTGCTTGGAGAGAGAGAAACCCTGCAGAGGAGGGGACTGTGGGACATTCGACCCTTGCAATTGCCTCACTGGGGCAAGACCTACCAGGAAGAGTTGCTGGGATCACTAGCCTGTGCTGTTTTGGTTTCTTTGAATAAAGAGTTAACTTCATTGATGCTGTGTTGTTGTTTTTTATCACTGACCTACACCTCGCTCCAGCCCCTGTCACTGCCCCACTGCCAAACAGCTTCTTAGAGTTTTCTCATTATTATAATGAAGAGTATAGCACCTTAGTTTCCGCCCTCTCTCAATCTGCGCCCCGTTCCCTTTTTCATTAGGGTGTTTTCATTTCTGATGTTCAGCCATTTGGCATCGTATCCGATGTCCTCAAGTTCGCTTGCTTAAATAAGGGTTAGGGAAAATTAATTCTGATGCTGTGCTGGGCCCCAGATTAACAAACATTATGTTGGAGATGTTTCAGTCCCTGTGTTGTGCCTCCTGCTCAGGGTATCATTCAGCAAAGACTACCCAAAATGCGCTCCAAATCTCTTGGAAGCTTGCCTGTTTAACATAGATTATGAATTTTCCCCGCTAGTTGAAGGAGATCTAGTGTCCATTTTTCTGCATTTGGTGGAGCCTAGAGGCCTGCTTCTTGGGAGAAAAGCAATGACAAACCTAGACAGCATCTTAAAAAGCAGAGAGATCACCTTGCCAGCAAAGGTCCGTATAGTTAAAGCTATGGTTTTCCCAGTAGTGATGTATGGAAGTGAGAGCTGGACCATAAAGAAGGCTGATCGCCGAAGAATTGATGCTTTTGAATTATGGTGCTGGAGGAGACTTTTGAGAGTCCCATGGACTGCAAGAAGATCAAACCTATCCATTCTTAAGGAAATCAGCCCTGAGTGCTCACTGGAAGGACAGATCCTGAAGCTGAGGCTCCAATACTTTGGCCACCTCATGAGAAGAGAAGACTCCCTGGAAAAGACCCTGATGTTGGGAAAGATGGAGGGCACAAGGAGAAGGGGACGACAGAGGACGAGATGGTTGGAGAGTGTTCTCGAAGCTACCAGCATGAGTTTGACCAAACTGCGGGAGGCAGTGGAAGACAGGAGTGCCTGGCATGCTCTGGTCCATGGGGTCACAAAGAGTCAGACACGACTAAACAACTAAACAACAACAACAACAGACTTCCCAAAGTTGGATGACTGCCTCCTCTGGAAATGAGAGTTTCATGCCTTGGTGTCAGTCTTCAGAGTTCAGTGGAGAGAAATCCCATGGAGAGAAGCCTGGAGATAAATTATTGTTAATGTAAGTGGCATTAGGACTGCCGTCTCAAGAGAGCTCAAGGACACAGCTGGGAGTGAGAGAGAGGTGGGGGGAATTAAAGTGGCTCAGAACGAAGATCTGACGATTGGAAGAACAGAGGTGGGGGAAGGGGAGCCCTCAGAGCAGTTGCCAAAGGGAAATGAGAACATAAGAGGCTACTGGATCAGGCCAACGGCCCAGCTAGTCCAGCTAGTTCTCACAGTGGCCAAACAGTTGCCTGTGGGAATACAAGCAAGCAGAATACAAGCACAAGGGCATACTCCCCTCCTGTGGTTTCCAGCAATTCAGAAGCATCGCTGCTCTAAACATGGAGACAGCGCATAGTCACCAAGGCCAGTAGCCACTGATAGCCCTCTCCTCCATGATTTACCAACTGCACTGCTCCCGGTGGAACACAGGGTCAGGTTTCAGGTGCTGGTTTTGACCTTTAAAGCCCTATGCAGCCTAGGACTCACGTACCTACGGGACCGCCTCTCCTGGTATGCCCTGCGGAGGACCTTAAGGTCCACAAATAACAACACTTTGGAGGTCCCGAGCCTCAAGGAGGTTAGATTGGTTCCAACTGGGGCCAGGGTCTTTTCAGCACTGGCCCCGACGTGGTGGAACGCTCTTTCACAAAAGACTAGGGCCCTGCGGGACTTGATATCTTTCCGTAGGGCGTGCAAGACAGAGCTGTTCCGCCTGGCCTTTGGTTTGGACTTGGTCTGACCCTTATGTTTCCCTCCTGTTATGGTCTTGATTTATTGGCTATTTTAAATTGAGGCTGCATTTTAAATTGCTTTTTAACCTGTATTTTAAATTGGTTTTCCCCCCCTCTCTTTTTCCCCTATTATGCTTTTACTGTGATTTTATTGGTGTTAGCTGCCCTGAGTCCAGCTCTGGCCGGGGAGGATGGGGTATAAATAAAATTTATTATTAGTAGTAGCAGTGGCATAGTGTGGGTTGTCAGCATGCGGGGCAAGGCAAGTAATTTGCGCCCCCTAACCCGTGGATTTGCGCCCCCTAACCAGTGGATTTGCACCCCCTAACCCTAACCCCCAGATGTTGCGCCCGGTGCGGCTGGCCCCCCCTGCACCCCCCACGCTACGCCACTGAGTAGTAGTAGAAGTAGTAGTAGTAGTCTAACCCTCTTTTGAAGCTATCTAGGTGGCGGTCATCACTGCCTCCTGCAGCAGCAAGTTCCATAGTTTATCTCTGCCCTATGTGAAGAAGTAACTCTACTAGATGTTTTTGGTCTGTTGATCATAATAAATCAATGAAATCACCTTACATTAGCAGGTGCCAAGCACTGCAATTCGGATGACTGAAACAAGAACAGAAGGCGTGGGTCCCATTGAGGATGTCCAGGGACGCGGACTTATAAAAAATATTGGGGGGGCCCGGGAAAGCTCATGAATAATAAATAAGCTCATGAATATGCAAATAAAGTGGCGCCGCCTCCTTGTGAGCGAATAGGGGAGAGCGTGCTGTGCCTATTAATCCAGTGTTTCCCAACCACTGTTCCGCGGCACACTAGTGTGCCGCGAGATGTTGCCTGGTGTGCCGCGGGAAAAATTAAAAAATTCGAAAGATTTTTTTTTTTAAGTCAAATTTTCGATTGGGGCGCCGTCACTAGATGAGCCCTGGGGTTCCCTCCCTCCCTCCCGCTCTGCGCCTCCCTCCTCCTCCTCCTCCTCCGGGGAGGCCCTTCCTGGCTCTCGGCCAAGGCTTGGCGGCTGCCACTCACTCACTCGCTCGCCCACCCGTCCCTCCAACCCTGCACCCGGCCTCTCCCCCTCCGTCCCCGGCGCGGGGGCTGCCGGGATCCGTAGTCCCCTCGCCCTTGGGCTCCGCGCCCGCGCGGGGTGCGCAAACTACGTTTCCCAGCGTGGCCTTGCGGGCCGGGCGTTTTGTTTGAAGCGCTCTTCTCCCGGCCATGGAATGAGCGCAGCGGCGGCGGCCGGGCGGGCAGGGGCTCTTCCGCGCAGACCCCGCGCAGCCTGCCTGCGCCCCCGCGGAGATCGGGCGGCAGGATGGAGCCCGGGGATCCCCGCGGAGGCGGAGCGGCGGAGGCTGCCCCCCAGGTAGGGCTGCGTCGGGGTTTTTTATTTTTGCAATGCTGCATCCGCGCCGGAGGGGACGCATTGGACCGCGGGGAGACCCCTTGGCGGGCGTGCAAGGCAATGCATGCGTGCAGGCGTTGCATGGAGTGCAGTGCAATGCAATGGCAACGCGGCGCCCTGCATGCATGCATGCAGCTTCCACCGGCGCTCCGGACTTGGCAGGTGAGGGGGGTCCCCAGTGGGCGGCAGAGAGAGCCGGGAGGGCGAAGGGGAGCCGGGGGGGAGCAGCGCTGCTCCCCGAGCCGAGCCCGGGGGGAAACTTCGGCGTCGTTGCGCCGGGTGTTGGAAGCGGAGGCTGACGGGGGCCCCTCACCTGCAAAACCTGGTCGCCTCTCATATATTTCGTGCATTGCATTCATCGCCCGCTTTCTCCTCCAAGGAGCTCCCGGGGGCGCGCGTGGTTCTCCCCGTGTTATCCTCGCAACAACAGCCCTGCGAGGTGGGTCAGGCGAGTGGCCCAAGGGAGCACCCAGGGATTGTCCTGGCCAGGTGGGGTGATTTGAACCCTGCTCTCTGCCCGGTCTTCATCCTCATTTAGCCCCCACATGTGCATGACTGTGCATGACTGAGGTTTCCCCCCCTCGTCTTGGCTATGGTGTGAGTCTGTGCTGTTAATTAATGGGGTTCTGCCTTCGGAGAAGATGAGCCAGCCCTCAAGGAGGTGATTATGTAATTTGCTAGCAATTCATGTCCCTCCCGGCGTGACGCTGCGCGCTGACGTCACGGGGCTGTAATGGTGGTGTGCCTCGATATTTTTTTCATGAAACAAGTGTGCCTTTGCCCAAAAAAGGTTGGGAAACACTGTATTAATCAGCTCCGGAGCAGAAATTGGGTGGAGCTTTTGCTCGGGAGGGAGGGCAGGAGGCATGCAGCCCGACCCTGTGCATTTTGGGCTGGGGGAGGGGCGGCGGTGGCGCTCTGCTGGAGGGGCGCCGGAGATTATTGGGGGGGCAGAGCCCCCCAAACGAATTTTTGAGGGGGCTCGGGCCCCCTCAAGCCCCATGGAGTCGGCGCCTATGAGGATGTCAGCAGAACAGCCCCAATGGCCAATAGCCCATCTAGGCCAGCAGCCAGGCCAATCAGATGCATGCAGAAAGCCTATGGACCATCTTTCCCTCTCGTGAAACTGTCCACCCTCTACAATCCATATCCCTTTGCCTTCTGAGGCTCAACTGGCCAGGACGCAATTAACATAGGAACATAGGAAATTGCTTTACACCGAATCAGACAATTGGACCATTTGGCTGAGTACAGTGGTACCTCAGGTTACAGACGCTTCAGGTTACAGACGCTTCAGGTTACAGACTCCGCTAACCCAGAAATAGTACCTCGGGTTAAGAACTTTGCTTCAGGATGAGAACAGAAATAGCACAGCAGCAGCGCAGCAGCAGCGGGAGGCCCCATTAGCTAAAGTGGTACCTCAGGTTAAGAACAGTTTCAGGTTAAGAACAGACCTCCAGAACGAATTAAGGTCTTACCCCGAGGTACCACTGTACTGGCAACTGCTGTCTTGACAGTACCAGTAATTCCTGAATTTCCACCTCCATCGTTCAGCCCGGACACTGAAGTCCAGGTCCGAGGGCCTTCTGGCAGTTTCCTCACTGCAAGAAGTAAAATAACAGGAAGCCAGGCAGAGGGCCAGCTCGGTCATTGTGTCTGCTCTGTGGAACACCCTCCCGTTAGATGTCAAGCAACTGAACAACGATCTGACTTTTAGAAGACACCTGAAGGCCCACCTGTAATTCCAACCAACTAGCATCTAGAGGCATATTGTCTCTAACCCTAAGGAGAAAACAGGATGGCATTACCAAGATCACCCCCTGCATTCCATGGACATTCCATGGACAAAGAGGTGTTGTCACCACAGCCAGTGTGGTGTGGTGGTTAGAGGGCTGGACTAGGACTTGGGAGTCCAGGGTTCAAATGCCCACTCGGCCATGAAGCTCACTGTCATTTTACTTAGTTTTTATATGTGCAGGAAGCTGCCCAGAGGGGCTGGGGAAACCCAGCCAGATGCGTGGGCTATTATTATTATTATTTGACCTTGGGCCTCACCATCTCTCAGCCAAGCCTACCTCATAGAGTTGCGGTGTGGATAAAATGGGGAGAGGGAGAATTGTTTACACCAACTTGAGCTCCTTGGAGGAAAAGTGGACTCTAAATATAACAAGAACAACTGTGTTTTTGGTGGCAGCTCAACTGGTAGCAGTGTCTGGGGTGACTAGATGCAAATAGGGCAGGATGCTGTACCATTAATACTTGCACAGAAGAGGGGATTTAGCTTGCATGGCAAGAATGTCCAGCTGAAATGTGTTCTTTTTATGTAGGGGAGCGTTGTTGGTTTTTTAAAAAAGTCGGACCCTACCTGCCTACTGTCTGAAGTTGTTGTTTAGTTGTTTAGTTGTGTCCGACTCTTCGTGACCCCATGGACCAGAGCATGCCAGGCACTCCTGTCTTCCACTGCCTCCCTCAGTTTGGTCAAACTCATGCAGGTAGCTTTGAGAACACTGTCCAACCATCTTGTTGTCTGTCGTCCCCTTCTCCTTGTGTCTTCCATCTTTCCCAACATCAGGGTCTTTTCCAGGGAGTCTTCTCTTCACATGAGGTGGCCAAAGTATTGGAGCCTTAGCTTCACGATCTGTCCTTCCAGTGAGCACTCAGGGCTGATTTCCTTCAGAATGGAGAGGTTTGTTCTTCTTGCAGTCCATGGGACTCTCAAGAGTCTCCTCCAGCACCATAATTCAAAAGCATCAATTCTTCGGCCATCAACCTTCTTTATGGTCCAGCTCTCAGGCTTTCGCATGATGAATTCTACATGAAGTAGTACAGTCCAAAACTCCACCAGTTTGCCACCAAATTCTGCACAATGTGTAGACCAGCACTTAGCAACAGATTCCACTGAGCAATTTCAAGGGAAAATAATGCCTCCTGTCAACCACGTTATCAGATGACAATAAATATCACCGGAATCTTAAAGGCATCAACTGGAGAACACTATTAATGTCAGACAGAATAATGGAAGATTTAAGACACATGGAAAAGCACACCACAGAATACAGTCACCCGTTAATTACTGCAGTCACTGAAACCGTGATGGATTTAAGGAGCAAGGATGAGAAAAGAGAGATAGACAGGTGAGATGCCTCCCCACAGCAGGTTCCTTAAAGATAGTTACTCTCTGTAGAAAAAGAAGCCCCAGGAATCCCACATTGGTTGGTATATTTTGTACAGCAAATGATGTAATGCAATAGAAAGCCAGAGAGCATATAAATAAAAAGAATTTATTATTTATACCCTGCCCTTCTGACTGGGTTGTCCCAGCCACTCTGGGCAGCTTCCAACAAATATAAAACTATAATAAGACATATAGTTGTTTAGTTCCTTGACATCTAATGGGAGGGCGTTCCACAGGGCGGGTGCCACTACTGAGAAGGCCCTCTGACTGGCTCCCTGTAATTTCACTTCTCGCAATGAGGGAACTGCCAGAAGGCCCTCGGAGCAGGACTTCAGCGTCCGGGCTGAATGATGGAGGTGGAAATGCAGGGATTACTGCTACTGTGAAGTCAGCAGCTGCCAGTACTCAATCCAATAGTCTGACTCGGTGTAAAGGAAATTTCCTATGTTCCTATGGCAAATGCGTCCTGGCCAGTTGAGCCTCAGAAGGCAAAGGGACATGGAACAAGATTGTAGAGGGTGGACAGTTTCAAGAGAGGGAAAGATGGTCCTGGGCTCAGGCCAATTCAAGATTTTTAGGTAATAACAAGTGCTTTGAACTGTGCCTGGAAATAAAGAGAAAGCTGATGCAATTCAAAGGATCAGGAAGTTAAAGAGAGTAAGGCAGGAGGAGTAAGATTTTGGCTCTTAAAAGTAATGAGGAAAGAGGTCACATTGCAGAGCATGCAAAGAAGGAGCTACAAGCAGGAAATATAGGTGGAACTTCAATAGCACTTGGAAAGGGTGGTGCAGGAAAAATACGCTGCAAACCAGTTCTTTAAAAAGACAGGAGCACAACAGAAAAGATTGATATGTAGCCGTTTGGCAGCGATGTCATCCGGACTCTCTGCAATCTTCTTGGTTCTCTGGAAAATGCAAAAGATGTTGATTTCAGAGAAAGTGCCCTATGTGTGGAAGCTGCCTGGCAAAAAATCTGCTGCTTGAGACCTGGCAGGGACTGGATCCGTAATCTTATGCTTACAAAATATGTGCTCTAGCGCCGAGCTTTAGCCTCTTCCGCAATCTAATGAGAGATTGTAGATTAAAAGGACATTCCCCTCCTTGGACTTCAGGACCATATAACACTGGTCTTGAAAGACCTACATTTGCTCCCAGTACGTTTCTGAGCACAATTCAAAGTGTTGGTGCTGACCTTTAAAGCCGTAAAAGGCCTCAGTCCAGTATACCTGAAGGAGCGTCTCCACCTCCATCGTTCTGCCTGGACACTGAGGTCCAGCGCCAATGGCCTTCTGGCGGTTCCCTCACTGCGAGAAGCCAAGTTACAGGGAACCAGGCAGAGCAGCCCTGTTTAGGGAAGCTTTTAATGTTTAATAGGTTGTTGTATTTTAGTGTTTTGTTGGAAGCCGCGCAGAGTGGCTGGGGAAACCCAGCCAGATGGGCGGGGTATAAAATATTATTATTATTATTATTAGTATTATTATTATTATTATTATTATTAAAGTACATGAGCAACTGTGCATCCTATAGGTGCAAAAATCTATGCAGGTGCTGACTTCATCTCTAGGCTGAACATTTGGTGCAGAGCAGTGTTTTCTTGGCCCTACTTTTTCCTGGCTGACTCGAGATGCTTTTACAGGAGCTCTCAGCTCATCTTCACTGGAGAATGAAGAGGAGTTTATTCACATCATGATTCAGATCTCCCCTCCTGAGCAAGGCTGCTTGAGATTTCAATTCAGTACCTCCTGACATGAGTGGGAAGAGTTGATTCACAACCTGATTCATGCTGTTTTGATATAGAGGCAGAAGAATGAAACGCGTTTGTGTATGTGGATAAAAGCTGAGGTCCATGAGGGATAACAAAGGGACTTAATGCAGTGTGTTAGCCGCGGCCAAAGCAAACACATATTTGCGAGGTTATCAAGTGTACTAAATTGCCTTTGAGGTTCTGAGTGCTTTATGCTAGTGGCTGATCATACGGAGCTGTGTTATAGGAAGTGGGGTGGATCTACACACAGGGAAAAAACGCTATAAATAAGTCATAAATTACAGTGGTACATCGGGTTAAGTACTTAATTCGTTCCAGAGCTCCATTCTTAACCTGAAACTGTTCTTAACCTGAAGCCTCCTGCTTCCGCTGCACCGCCGGAGCATGATTTCTGTTCTCATCCTGAAGCAAAGTTCTTAACCTGAAGCACTATTTCTGGGTTAGCAGAGTCTGTAACCTGAAGCGTACGTAACCTGAGGTACCACTGTAAATCATTATAACAAAAGGAGGGGGGAACCTCTGTAAAATCACATAGAAAAGTTTTGTGCTCTACAGCACCATCTGGTGTTGCATGTTTATAATGCGTTTAAAACGCTGTTTTTTGACTAATGTAGCTGAGTCCCCTGTCTTGCAGCAGCTTTCTAGCTCCACAACCCAGGAGATAGAGAGTTATTAGCTGGAGATGGCAGGAACTGGATCTTAGCCTTTCTACATGTGCTCTGTGGACCTTACCTAGCCAGGCTACTATGGACCAGAATGTAGAGGAAAAGGCATTTGGGTTGGGGTAGGTTTTTCATTCATATTACAAAATGGCCGCAGTAAGATCCACTTGAGTCCCTCGTCCTTGGAGAAGCAGCAAGAGATCGAGCAATGTGTGGGCAGAAGCCATTGTTCACTGGCTCAGGTGCTTATATCTGTTTTGGATCTGAATGCATAGAAGCACACTATGGTTTTCCTCCCCTTAAATTCATTCACATACATGAATACACATTCATACCCTGTCCCACTCTGTGGGCCTCAGCAATTTTTATGGAATGAAACATGTCCAAACTTCAGTTCGGGTTCTCCCATTGTACACATGGGGCCGGATTCAGCTAGCAAACCTCATCAGTGGAAGCCTTGCAAAAGATGTGTGTTCTTCAGACATGCTTTCTCCTAATTTAAGCATTTTCTGTGCACGTTACATAGCTAGAAAGAGAAGTGCAAACTGTTAAGTTGTGGGTGAACATATCAGACGACACAGCGATTCTTCAAACAGCTCTTGTTTATTCAGAGGCCAGAACAGAACTGAACTGAAGGGTTCAGTCAGCCTGCTTATATAGAGCTCCAGTACAACGTAACTGTAACAATTTTCTAAAACTATCCAATCACTAAACATCACTTTCGATCCCTTATTTGCATAACTATCTACAGTATCCCCCTGCTGCCCAGGGTGAGAACTTCAGTACATAACACAAACTTCAAAGGACAGACGTGTTTCAGAAAGTGTGGATTAGGGAGGTTCACCTTTAAATACAGTGATACCTCGGGTTAAGTACTTAATTTGTTCCAGAGGTCCGTTCTTAACCTGAAACTGTTCTTAACCTGAAGCACCACTTTAGCTAATGGGGCCTCCCGCTGCTGCCACGCCACCGGAACACAATTTCTGTTCTCATCCTGAAGCAAAGTTCTTAACCTGAAGCACTATTTCTGGGTTAGCAGAGTCTGTAACCTGAAGCATATGTAATCTGAAGCGTATGTAACCCAAGGTACCACTGTATTATCTGAACCGAAGTTCAAAGAACGCCTGGTGTTTTTGGCTCATGCACTGCTTCGAAAAGCGTGGGTTAGATAGGTTCGCCTTTAAATGCTAACCGAATTGAATTTCTCAGCCATCCCTAGTAAGCATCAGGGGGCCCTGCCAGAGCAACCCAACAGTGCTAGGCCCTGACACCAAGCCTTCTCAGCATAAGCTAAGCAGCTGGGTGCAAAACAGGTCAAAATGATTGACTCCTTCGTTCTATAGGTCTTTCAAAGCATCTCACAGAAGAACGGGAAATTACAAATTCAATAAACAAAACAAAACAAAACTTACTAGGGCAGCGGTGGCTAACCTGTGGCATTCCATATGTTGCAGGACCACAACTCCCATCATCCCTGACAATTGGCCATACAGGCTGGGTTGATCGGAATTGGAGTACATCTGGAGTACCACAAGTTATCCAGTCCTTCACTGATGGATGCACTAGAAAACCTCTTGAGGGTTTCCTACATATCTTTCATCTATTGTCCCGAAACACTTTGGTTGGTTGGTTGGCTGGCTGGCTGGCTTTCAACAGTGGCAATCCAGCCCAAATTTGGCACACGGAAGTTACATTTATTTCAGTGGAAGAGAGTTAAAGAGGTCTTCAAAGCTGTCATTGTATCCATACATTTACCTGGGAAGGTGGCGCTGTGGGTTAAACCACAGAGCCTAGGACTTGCAGATCAGAAGGTCGGCGGTTCGAATCCCCGCGACCGGGTGAGCTCCCGTTGCTCGGTCCCTGCTCCTGCCAACCTAGCAGTTCGAAAGCACATCAAAGTGCAAGTAGATAAATAGGTACCTACGCTCCGGCGGGAAGGTAAACGGCGTTTCCGTGCGCTGCTCTGGTTTGCCAGAAGCAGCTTAGTCATGCTGGCCACATGACCCGGAAGCCGTACACTGGCTCCCTCAGCCAATAAAGCAAGATGAGCGCCGCAACCCCAGAGTCGGCCACGACTGGACCTAATGGTCAGGGGCCCCTTTACCTTTTAAGTCCCATTCAGCGCAAGACTGCACTGTGGGCAAGATTCCACGGTCACTCTCGCTTGAAGTAACTGGCCTTAAATGTGCCTCACTTGGATCAGACAATTTTTACACCAGCAATTCAGCCGTTATTCCTTTCTGCTCCCAAGCTATGCCTATGCTTGCAGTAAATGCTGTTTCAGAAAAGGACAAAGTATGTCAGACATGCAGGAACAGACTGTCCCGAGTATAAAAATCTAATCCTCATGGGAAAAGGCAACCCATGTCATTGGTGGGTATTATAGACCTGCTTTTGTTTTCGTTAGTCTCCTCCTCCAACCAGCAAAGAGTCTTGCCTCTGCCTCTTAATCCTAGAAAAAGGTGGCATTTTCCACTCTGCAAGCCAAATAAACGGCCCGCAGTATCATTGCCGGAGATCTACATGTGCATTTCCGCAGCGCAGGAGGAGTCGGAATTAATAATGCCATTCCCAAGTCCAGCTGGCTCGTAGATGGGGTTCTCGGCTGCACCTCTGAAGGGACAACTGCTGCTCAGCAACCCCATCTGCTCAGAGACCTTTGGTCAAAGAGTGGTATTTAAGGTTTAATTAATTAAAAATAGGCTGACTAATGCAGCTCCCTCCCTGTGCAGGCTTAGCCGGGGAATGGATGGAGGGAAATACGCGAACATCTTCTCGTTGCCCTCAGCCGCCCCTGCCCTCCCCATTCAGATCTCAAGGGCTTTGCAGAAAGAATGTGCTGTAACCCCATAGCCCTCGTTAAGTCCCTGCCTGGGCTTGAGATGTTTCAGATAAATAAATGGGATGTCCAAGTCTCTTGGGCTGCTCTTTTCATTAATATATATTTATAGGGATGGTAGAATCAAATTAAGCATACATGGGCCACTAATTCAGTCGTGGGTTTTAGCCAATGAACTGATTAAACTTACAAATTGCTAAAAACAATAGTGCTAAAGCCTATTGCCTTCGTTTTTAGATAATGCATACATTGGCTGCACCAATCGTCTTCTCAGAAGTACAGTGGTACCTCAGGTTAAGAACTTAATTCATTCTGGAGGTCTGTTCTTAACCTGAAACTGTTCTTAACCTGAGGTACCATTTTAGCTAATGGGACCTCATGCTGCCGCCGCACTGCCGCTGCACAATTTCTGTTCTCATCCTGAAGCAAAGTTCTTAACCCGAGGTACTATTTCTGGGTTAGGAGAGTCTGTAACCTGAAGCGTCTGTAACCTGGAGCATCTGTAACCCGAGGTACCACTGTATTCTGTTAGAAATATCCCAATTCATGTATGGGAAAATAAGACGGTGATTCCGGCCTGCAGATTTCATCAATG